>NC_089317.1:2084070-2739070 GCF_036669915.1 Pocillopora verrucosa
CATGCTTTCCCTTAGCCCTTAGACAGCCAATATCGAACTGATTTCGTCTTGAGATAACTGTAGGAATACGGTTAACTCTGTGATCCGCCTGTATTTTGCGTTGGATCCCGCCGCGTGTTCCTCTGGTTGGTTTTAAGATTCCAGCAAGTTTTCAAGCGGTCCACTCCGAATGCCGCAAAGGTTTGATGAGTTGTGTCGGATTTTTCCACCAGAATCTGAGGGAAAGCAGTGTAGATCGGCTGTAAGTCAAGGCCATAGCGTTAGAGACGTGTTCACAACCTTAGAACAAAAAGGTCTTCACCGCAAGAGTAGAAAAAAGCGAGAACTGAGGAGCTAAATTTATGCAGCCAGACGGCGCAGTAACACGAAGTACAAGGAGCTCCACGCTTTTCACTCAGACGGCTAGTTCATTTTGAAAACTTTAGCCTCAGTTTTCACCTTTTTTTAATTGTAACCTGCGCAAATCACCGCCTATTTTTTTTTTTTGTTTTTTTTTTTGTTATTTCGGAACTTTCATCAGTGTTTTTCTACCACAGCAAACGTATACTTAGTCAAAAAAGCCGATTCCCTTTGGAGCTGAAGCGACCTCAAATTACATGACGTACTTCTTAATAACTCAAGTCCGTGGAAAACCAGTTGGCTGTGTATAAAGCGTGACGTCAGACTCCAACCTCGCTCACAGAAGGAGGCTGGCCAGAGTCAGACCACGGACATCCGGATTGCGAATCACACGCTCAGATGCACTTTATTTCTCTCTGCCATTGTAAGAAAAACTAGTGATGCACAAAGTTAACGCACCTTTAAAAATTCTCACTAAAGTCAGTTGTCACTAATCGAACGACAAGGAACGCCCAGATTCCTCATATCCCACTTTACAGATCCACCACAGGGCAAAGAACAATTTATTTTAGGAATATCAAACTTTGAAATTCCTTAGACCCGTTATCCAAGTAGAAGAGGACATTGACAGAATTCAAACACTGCTTAAAGAAACATTTTGTTTTAACCATTTTAGCGATATTTTAATTTCTTATTTCACATTAATTTTTACATTTATTTGTATGTGTGTGTATCTATATATATATATTTATATATATATATATATATTTATATATATATATATATATATATATATACATACATACATGTAAAATGTGATAATAGAAATAATAACCCATAAAACCGAGAGCATTTGGTCTAACACGTGACCGAATGTCCTTTCGTAAAAGTTGCTATATTAAGCATACAGGAACAAATGTATTGCTAGCACAAATCTAGCCACAACGTAAGTAGAAGGGAAAGAGAAAAGGAAATGGGAATGCGATGTTGCATGCGTAACTTGGAAGCATTTGGAAACTTAGGTGCAACATGGAGCTCTGCCTTTAGAATTGGCTAAATCAAAGGGTATTAAGGGTATTTTTTACTGTAAAATTTCTTGGAAACTAATTAATTCTAACTAATTAATTACTAATTAACTAACTAATTCGAATGAAGGTCCGTTTATCTATGTGATGGCTTTATACGATTTCTTCGAATTTTCTCGATGTGAAATACAACATCATTGCTTTAATTTGGATGTGCTCTTCCGAAAATTCTATCTATTCATGATAAGTAGATAAACGTGCGTTCTTTTTCAGTTTTTATCAACTTATTTCAACACTTTTGTTTGGTTATTTTCACCCACAAAGATTGCGAAAAAAAGCAACCTCGTTCTCCTTTAAATCGACATACATTTCCCATTTCTCAGAAGAACCTCTTCTTTGGTTTTCTTCTGCTTCAGAACAACGTTGAAAGATTGAGTTCAGAAAAAGTAAGTTAATTAAACAAAACTTGAACCTTCCGCAAAACCAAGCGCGCTCAAAACCAAGTGCGTTGCTCAAACTGATGGCTTCCGCGGTTTAATTGTAAGCACATTTGAAGACAGTTTTCAGAGTCAGAATAGATTATTGTTTTGAATCTCAGAACTCAATAAGTACTTCCTGATATTGTATGGTTTCTAAAACAAGAGCATAACTCTCCTTTGACAAAATTGGTTTTCCAAAGTCGAACTTCACCTTGAATTAAATGTCATTGATGAGCCGACAACGTCTAAGGTGGGACGGAGTCTTACGGTGTCCGAAATCTAACAGAGACAAAAAATATGACGCGGCCAGATTAATACCTTGCAGAGGAAGTTAAATTGGATAGAGTGTCCATCTGGACAAGGTCCCAAATGAAACGGAGCCCTACATCGGAAGTGTTCAAGTAACGGAATTAAGAATCTGATTTCAACAAACATCAAATGAAAAACTGAATGCCAGAAAATGCCAATCATGTGAAAATTGGAATGCGCGCGGAAGAAGCGGTGGATTGCAGTATGAATATCGCTCTCACGGTCTTGAATCACAACTCACGATTGGTGTATACTATTCGTAGTGTGTCCATTATTAACGTGTCGAGTTTGTCTCATCCTCCAGCCGTAAATAACAAGGTTTAGTGTTGAATTGAAGAACATAAGCGTATGTCTGTAAAGTGAAAAACTAGTTCTTACAATATTGGGGCCGATAATTATACGGGCATCCAAAAGGATAAAGCGAGGGAAATATCAAACCAAGAACGCAAAGTAAACGTATAAAACACCGACAGCAGTTTTCATGATGGTTGCCAAGTTCCTCATCTCGCTATTTTGTCTAGCTTGTGCCTCTAGTTCTCGTAGTTGCTGAATTTGCCTTTTGTGGCGTCGTGTAATGAAACAGATCTTGCAATAGATTGCTCTAGTGACGAGAAGGCAAAAGGTTCCAATACCTGACATGATTGCCGTGAGTACAGCATAAGGAACGAGGAATAGTGTTAAGGTTGAAAATACAGCAACCCTTGTGTGAGTCCCAAGTGCTTGGTATCTAAGATGAAGTTGAACTGCTAAGAGTCTGTCCGCGCTAATGGCCACGATATTGAAGAACGAAGCAATGGAAAACAACCCGATGACAAACACGAATCCTAAGTAGAAGATGCAGTCTGGATTATGTAGCTGCAACCATTTTATAAAAAATGAGACAAAAAAAGGGCTCCACCATCAAGCCAGCAGTAACATCAGATACAGCAACAATCAGCAACAATTTTTTAAAGGTTTCGGCATGGCAGACGTTTTTGCAGTTGCATAGATTGTGACAACGTTTAACGTGATAGCTGTGTAGCGATAAAACTGTTAAAAACGCAGTTGACGATAAGAGTCCAATGGAGATTTTCAAACTCGGAGATTTTGGGGTAACCCTTGAGCAATATTTCACAGTTTTGATTCAGCCAAGATTCATTCAAAGATATTGAAATTATTTATTGGAAAAAAAACATCCAAAGAGACCCTCAGCCAATCAAATGCAGCCATTTGAAAGTTATGATGCCCCTATGTTTATCAGTGATTTATCAGCTGTGCTATTACACTGTTAACAAAAAGAGCTCTGAAATCAGGTCAATTGAATTAGCTGTCTCTGCTTTTCTTTAGATTAATTTTTAATATACTCTTAACTATTGCACTTAATTTGTAAACTGTTCCTCCTATCAATGACGTGGTGCGGCTTGGCGAATTAAGATTATTTTTTAATATCACATTTCGTGGACACTGACTCAAAGGTAGAACTTTTCATCAGGAAAATTACATCATAGAATGTCTTCGAAATTTCTCTCGATGAAAGAATGAGGCGATGTACTTTTGAGTGAAGTGAACAGACCGCGAAATATTACCCTTAGTCGTACTGGTTTTGTGTCACGCTCGACGAATGAATTCGAAGTTGATAGCAGTTGTATTTTCTTTTCATTCTAGAGCTACTGACAATGCCATTTGTGTTAGTTGAATAATTGCATGGTTTTATATTATCTTTACTGTACGTCAAATCTTCACATGCGGTATCCAAATTAACGAAAAGGGCATCGTTATTAGAAACGCTTGAGAGATAAGAAGGAAAAGACAACAGCTGTTTACTTCAATATCATACTGAAAAAACCTGAGATAAAGAAAGAGAGAAAAAACTTTTCGTCACGTTTTTTCTTTTCCTAACAAGCTTCGTAATTTTATTTCAAGTCATTGTAGTTGCAAAGCGACTTGTTATTAATTTGAAATAAGAAATTAAAAGATCTCTAAAATTGTTAGAATATACAGGAATCCCTTCCCACCTCATTACAGACTGTGCCATATGGAAGTTCTGCCATTTGCATTCATATGATTGCATATATAGATGATTCCATTATATATAGCACCACATAAAAGTTTTCTTCTGGCATAATGGCACAAGATTCAGATGGAGTATTCTTATGCGCACACTTTTTTAGGGTTCTGCTTTTTTCAGTACAACCTGAATTCAAAATTCTCTATTAGCAATAGTAAACAAACTTCAACCAGCAGATTATTTAGAGAGAAAAATTGAGGAAAATCATTTTAAATAGCAAAATTCTTGACCAATCACTTTAAGATGTAAAGCGAAATTAGCACGGTCCACGACACCGCTCATATTCCTACATTTGCCTATTTATTGTTTTTTTATTATTTCTTTACTTACTGACCCTAAGAGGCTGAAGTTTTTCATATTCAAACGTGATATCGCATTTTTCACGTCTAATTTAAATATATTAATCTTACAAAAATACCAGCCCTTATTTTTAATTTACAACAGCCGTCAACATAAACAATAGCCAAACTTCCTGTATTCTTTTCGTTTAAGTGCTGTATGCAGAATTATATTAGCGTTTGATAAAATGTCTTATCTGTATTTCTTTTGGTTTAAATATGTAAAAATATTGAGTCTCTGAAGATGTCTTTCGTGTATTCAAACGAATTTATTTATAGGGAAACATATTTGAAGCGCTCTTTTATTTAACTGACTATAATGTTTCATTTATTCATTTTGATAGATGAAAAATATGTTAATGACAGCTTTCCTTTGAATTACCCTTTTTTAGGTATAAATCCCATGTTTAGTTGGATTGTCTTGAAGTATTAAACAGATAATTTGTTTTAGTTCTAACTAACGCCAAGTTAAAGCGATACTCGATCCTTTTTCATAAAAATTCAAATGCCGGAGTTGAAGACATCTTGATTGTACGTACAGATGGCTTCGATTGTGTTCTATGCTCGTGATTGACAGCTGCACATGACTTAAAATTTTCACAGTAGTTTTAACGCTCAGCTCTCACGGCGGAAAATGTTTGCGACCTTTTCAACGAATCTTTTTCGGAACCTCTCCGGATGTTGAAGATTTTTGTCCGGCACTTGTCGCTAATTGTGTCTTCAACAGCTGTTTGTCATATACATCATTTTAAACATCGTTTCCATCTATGCGATAAGGAAAACCGCATTGTTGCCAAAACCTTTGAGAACATTATTACTGAGCCTGGCTGCCTCCGATGTTGGCGTTGGTTTGTTAGCACAGCCGCTCCATATTTCTATTCTAGTCAGCTGGTTGAATCGAAAACGTATCGACTGCATTTCCTACAAGAGATTGATCGTCGTTATGAAATTCTTTTGTGTATCTTCGCTCTTTAATGTTGCAACCATAAGTGTGGACAGGTTCTTAGCTGTTCATCTTCATCTCAGATATCGAGAGCTTGTAACTCACAAGTGCGTCATTACAGCGGTGATATCAATATGACTGTTAAGCGCAATTATTTCTTCGAGTGTCTTTTGGGATCCATTGCCTATTAGCTCACAAGTCCTTGGGCTCGTGATTAAGACTGTTTGCCTCATTGTAGTGATAATTGTGTACTGGAGGATTTATATAATCTTAAAGCGACACAAAATCCAGATTGAAGGCCTTCAAATCCAAGAAGTACAACAGGGAGTTCAAAATGGCGACTTATCAAACTTTTGGAGGCTTCGAAAGTCAGCTCTTGGAACATTTTTTGTATGTATTGTGTTCTTAATTTGTTATTTGCCTTGCTATATTCTCTCCTTTTTATTCCTGGCTCGCCTTTTAAGTCCAACTTCTTTTTACGAAGCTCGACTCTATGTGATGACTTTATTTTTCCTTAACTCGTCTTTGGACCCTGTTATATACTGCTGGAAGATGGGACCCATTCGTCGCACTCTCATGGACATAATGAGAGGAATCGTCAATTGGTTCAGAGAATAACAGTTCGTTTTTGATACCAGTTCACAATGCACGAGTTAAGAGCCTCGGCCATGGTAATGTTAAACTTGATTTGTAAAAAGTACCTAAGGAAAATTGATGGATGACGAGCTTTAACGGTTAAGAAAATTGAGCATTGGAGTTCAATAGAGTCTGGCGTAAGAAAGTATCAGTTGCTAGTTTCAAGCGCATTTTGTATGAGAAATTTATAAATAACTAGAAAGCTTCCTCGCTACTTGAATCATTTTAAGGTTGTCATCACTTAATGTGTGTATTTGTACTTGTCGATAGCATAATAAATTTATAACCTTGTTAAGTGTATAGCTTGTGAATTAAATACAAAACCGATTTTTAGGTCGCTTTATAGTGTAATAAGGGCCACAAGTTCATCAGTATTTTTACTACAGTTAAATATAACCCTCTTCAAATAAAGCCTTTACTTACTTACGATCACACATAGACTTCCAGAATTTAGCTGTGCGGTTTCTGATATAAAGAATAATACTAAGTCGACTAGACTCGATGGTTGTCCATTCGACTAAAAGTCTCAACCTTGTCAACAATAACCCGGGCACTTACTAACTTAGGCAAAGACAGAAGGTTATACATTTTATGCTAATTACACGACGTACAAGGAGCTCTACGCCTTTCAATCAGACGTTTAGTCCGTTTTGTACATCAAGCCTCAATTTTCACCTCTTTAAATTGTACCCTGCACTAATCACCGTTGTTCTTGGCTATCCTCGTTTTTTTTTGTTATCTTGGAACTTTCATCAGTGTTTGTCTACTGACCACAACAAACAAATACTTATTCAAAAAAAGACGATTCGGTTTGGACATGAAGAGACCGTTTCCGTTTGGATGCGTCCACGTCATTTCTTTCTACGTCGCAAGGGTGTTCTCGGATCGGTCACGTGGTCGTCTGCATTCATATGATTGCACATATAGATGGTTGCATAATATATAGCACCACATAACATTTTTCGTCTATTATGGCGGCACAAGATTCAGATGGAGTATTCTCATGTGCTGAGTTTTTACGGTTCTGCCTTTTTCAATACAACCTGAATTCAACATTCTCTATTTGCAATAGTGGACAAACTTTAAACAGCAGATTATTTAGAGAGAAAAATTGAGGAAAATCATCTTGCTTTTTATTAGTAAAGTCGCGACTGGCTCTAATTGCTTTGGAGTAGCTGGCAGATGGAGCAAAACTCTTGACCAATCACTTTGCGGTGTAAAGAGAAACTAATACAATCCCTGTCTTTGACATCGCTCATTTGCAAACTGCTCTTTATCCGTGGACTAAATAAATTTATAGTCCTGTCATTGGCCGATTCGTTGTTTTTCATTCCTTTCTTACTTACTGACCCTAATAGGCTAAAGTCTTCCATATTCTAAACACAATATTGCATTTTTCACACTTAATTTACGTCTATTGATGTCACAAAAAACAGCCCTCAATTTTAATTTACATATGCCGTCAACATGAACAATAATCAAACTTCCCGTATTTTTTTCGTTTAAGCGCTTGATGCAGAATTATTGTTTGATAAAATGTCCTATCTGTATTTCTTTCGGTTGAAATATGTAAAAATATACCATGGTCATTATTAGACTTTCTCTGAGCTATGTGCAGCTGTTCGTGAACTGAAATGGATCCGGGACTTGTGAGGAGATGGTCAAAGTGAGAGCCGAACGCGGTCGTCAGTAATGGGGGGAGGGCTATCTGTAATAATCCACCCCGGGAAATATTCTCAAGCTACTCTAAAACGACTGAAAAATATGCCGTTATCACCTCACTTTAGTAAGTTTGCCGAACATTCTGATCACCTCCTAGATCCGCCACAAAGGAGTGCGTAATTTATTCTTAATAAATAATGATTTTAGATATATAAAATTCATATATTTGCACTGCGGTGAAGAAACAAATTTTAAGAGATTCTTGCAGCTAAGAACACCACTGAACTAGTAGTTAACAATAGGACCTGGAAAAAACCCATGACCTCTGCGATACCGGTGCAGCGCTCTTCCAACTGAGCTAATCCAAGTGACGAATAATGATACTTGTTCAGTAGTGTTCTTAGCTGCGAGGATCTCTTAAATTCGTTTCTTCACCGCAGTGCAAATATATGAATTTCATATATCTAAAATCATTATTACATCCATTTTGAAATCTCCCAAATACAGGACTTGGTCAGTTCAAATATTTCATTGATGCAGTACTGAGCCGGTTTGTAAATAAAAAGCGGAACCGGAAATGCTTTTACATCTCATTTTGTTTGCAAAACAGAAAGACTTTGACGTCATGTGTCAAAAACTCCGTCAAGCGTATCAAAGGAAAGGCAAGTTTTCAACAAGATATTCAAGAAGTCCTCAGTAAGTCAGAAAAAGAGGTAAGCTTTACAGTTCAATTCTCGTCGTCTGACTCAATACTGTAAGCACTTCGTTTCTTCTGTGGTTGGAGCGGAGAATTCTCGCTGTCTTTGGAGGAGAAATTGAAGGTGCAGCCTGCGTATTTCTGCGATGGAACGGGAGCAGCATAACCGAAGGCTTCCATGCGGTACTGAGACTGCAATGGAAAACGTGGTGGCATATGGAGACAGACAATGAAAATCAACGCCGTTTTTGTATTTTATACACTGTATATTTCACCTACACAAAGAAGTAAAAAAAATAAGTACAATAGAAACTGCATTAAATTGTCCGAGGCATTAAGTAAAATACGCGCTAAACGGAGACAGTATAATGAACCCAATTACTCCCAAGACTGATCATAATTTAAACTCTCCTCACAGTATTAACACACCGACAAACATGGTGCCTAAAAGAATTCTAGAATATCAAACTGGAGGATAGTTATTTACTAGAAACGTGATGTTACATCGAGTTCTCGGAATAAGCAACAAAGAGAAACACACTCTTATCAGTTGGGAGATTTTTCTTCAGAACTTGGGAGTTCATGACTTAATATAAACTAAGGTAAATGAACAATTATCTTCAACTTTAAAGAAAAATAGCATAAAAACACTTCACACGAAATACACATAACGGGTTCTAATTACAAAGCGTACTCTAAATACCTAAGTATAAGTTCTTAAAACTAAAAAAGACATCTTCAAATTATGCTAAGGTAAATTTAAAGCAAAGAAGAAAGTTTGAACAGCTAATTTTCAAAAATTAAAAGTTTTATCCTGAGGCCTGAGCCTTTTCAACTACAGACTTGGTTTACATTTATTCATGAACCTTTTCACCAAAATAATTCCCATCGAGGACTACAGGGCTTACTTTAACTTCTTCTATAATTTATGGGCATCAATATCTTCCAACTAGAAACAACAAATTCCCTGTCACATACATCAAAAGTCACAGCTATGGAAACTTCAGTTATAGTCAAGTCTGCGTCGCTGTTCCTAGTTTAGATTACATGGACAATTTTTAACCTCTCTCTCTTGGTTCCTTAAAACGAACAGATAAGTGTTTGATTAAACCGACTAAAATTGACCCAACTCATTTGATAACCAGCCTTTTGACCTGTTGTCGGCCTGTTCTCTGAGAAATTTTAATTTTTGTTTCAACATTTGAAAGAGTCATATTATAAAAGTCAAGCGGGTGGAAAACAATTGTAGGCCGGGCCTACGGGATAAGAGGCTGGCTACACCTTTAAAAGTAGGTCTTATGTCTCTAACATATGGTCAGTAGATTCAATAACATCATCTTTGATGTTTACTTCTTCAAATTTAGATTAGAATGGCAATCTTGGCACTGATAAAATTAGATTACATCAAAATAGATTGAAAAAAAAATCAATTTTTCTTGTGAAGATAATGTCAATTTGTAACAAAGTAATTTATGATGTAGAAAAATCGTCAAGTTTCATCAACATCTGGCTGCAAATTTTGCAAATCAAATTTTTGGAAATAAAAAAATTCGCCAACTTTAGCAAATGACGAATTGTTTCTTCGCTTATAAAAAGCTTAGAGCATAAAGGTAATTAAAACCCAGTGGAAAAGCTTCTGGTTATGCAAAAGAAAAAAAAAACTTTTAAACTGTTGTCCATACAACTGATTGTAATGCAGGAATAGAGCTGAGTGTCATTTTGACGAAAACGAAAATTTCGTATTCGCGTTCAACTATTGTAGGCATTCATAACAAAAGCCTTGTTACATTTCGTTCTCTTCGCAAGCATTTAAATTTGTAAAGCTAAGAAAAAAAGAAGATTCCATTGACCAAAATATAATAAAATAATTTGATTTTATTTCTTCACCAAAGTAAAGTTACACATCTCGAGTTCCATTCAACAAAAAGTAGAAAGTAATGAAAAAATAGCCAAAATTGCCAAAATAGAGAAACATTTACCCCTCTAAGTTCATGCGTCATTCTTTTTGAGATGAAAAAAAAAAAACAAGTTTTCATTTATTTAATTCTGTATTCAAATTTTCTCTTTCCTTTGCCATGAAGTCAAAAGTGACGTCATCTCCAATCAGCAAAAAGGGAGCCCAGTGTTTGATGTCGCGGAACTGGTCTGATTCTCTAAGGCTTCTCATGGCCAGGTTCAGTGACTCGCTTGCAGGTTCACTTTCGGCAAGGTGTCGATAAAAGCATTTCATGAACTCAAGAGTAGCCTTATCATCAATCGCCCACAAGGACACCACAACAGACCGAGCACCAGCCCCCATAAAAGCACGCGCAATGCCAACCACACCTTCAGCCTTGATCTCGCCTCGACCGCTGTGGCAGCAACTAAGTACAACTAGTTTAGCGCGAAGTTGAACATTTGACACATCTCGAATCGTTAAAATGTAATCCTCCTTCCTGGTAGGCACAGTAGATGTTCGGTCTGGGTCAGGTGTAAGAGCAATTTCGCCAGTTTCCATACATCCGTGTGCCGCAAAGTGAACTAAGGAAACGGAACTGAGTCTTTTCAACACCTCACGTTTCGTGGCTTGTCTGCCAGTGATTGGCGTGATATTTAGAATTTTTCCGATCATTTCTACTTCTTCTTCAGCACACGGAAGCTGCTCGAGGAGTTCCTCTCCCTTGCTGTTGGTAACCTCGGCTACCCACGGATTTCCTACAAGTAGCGCACCACTGCTTTTATGATAATCATCTGGGCAATCGGCAATGAGTCTAAGACTCGCTAATGATGGAGCGATTCGGATTCTGAAAGATTCACACAGGTATTTAGAATTACCATCCTTCAAAGCAGCATAAGGAGCAAGCCACAGGGGTCCATCGGGAATAATGACTAGCTCATCCCCTTGAAGCAGGTCAGCCACCGGCTTCATGACTATATCATACAAAGTGCTCAAGCATTTGTTTTGTTGGATGGCAGGTTGAAGGGTGTCTTCTTTAGGTTTCTCATCCACATTTGAAGGGCTCTCCCTCAAAGCATCCAAAGACCGATTCTCGCATCTCACAATAGAATCAACACCAAGTTGTGTATAGACACCGAGCATGAACGACTCAAAGGACTGGCTTGCTCCACTATTCTCTGAAACAAAACCTTTGAGTGTACTTTGTCTTAACTGAACTTGTTTTCCTTCGGACACAACCCAAAGATTGACATCAGCTTTGTCCACTGCCTGAAAGACGGTGTTTGATGGGACGTTTTTTAAAACTTTTAAAAAACGTTTCATCCAAATCGATGAAGACTTAGCAGTGACTGCTAAATCTTCATCGCCTGTCTTGTCCTGACTTGTTCCACCACAAAAACTAGATTCCATAAGGTCGGACAGAGCTTGAGCTCGTCCTTTCTCAGCAACAAATAAGGCTTCATCTATATTACCTTGTTCTAGGAGAACTCTGCACAAACCCGTATACGCCATTTGATACTGAGTTCGAAAATTAACTTTCCACTCATCTTTAGATTTTAGAAGTACTCTCAAGGAATTGAATAAGTTTATGCTAGCTTGGTAATGTTCAACGGCTTTTGGCAGTCCACCCTGCAACTCAGAAACGCATCCTAATGAACAGTAGGCCGCTGCCTCCAAGTATTTGTCTTCGACCCCTTGAGCAATTTTAAGCGCTAGGTTGTATGACTCGTTAGCCTTTATCAAATCTCCCTCAGTTTGATACATACGACCAATACTACCCCAGGCTGTACCCTCCCCATGCTTGTCCCCTACTTCTTTGGCTATTTTAAGATGTAGGTTGTTGTACTCTACGGCTTTTTTGGAATCACCCATAATAAAATAAGCATTGCCAAGATTGCCATGAGCACCACCCTCCCCATGCTTGTCTCCTACTTCTTTAGCTATTTTAAGATGTAGGTTGTGGTACTCTATGGCTTTTTTGAAATCACCCAGACTAAAATAAGCATTGCCAAGATTGCCATAAGCACCACCCTCCCCATGCTTGTCTCCTACTTCTTTAGCCATTTTAAGATGTAGGTTGTGGTACTCTATGGCTTTTTGGAAATCACCCAGACTGTCATAAACACTGCCAAGATTGCCATAAGCGTTACCCTCCCCATGCTTGTCTCCTACTTCTTTATCTATGTTAAGATGTAGGTTGTGGTACTCTATGGCTTTTTTGAAACCACCTAGACTAAAATAAGCATTGCCAAGACTGCCATAAGCACTACCCTCCCCATGCTTGTTTCCTACTTCTTTTGCTATTTTAAGATGTAGGTTGTGGTACTCTATGGCTTTTTTGAAATCACCCAGACTAAAATAAGCATTGCCAAGATTGCCATAGGCGTTACCCTCCCCATGCTTGTCTCCTACTTCGTTAGCTACTTTAAGATCTAGGTTGTGGTACTCTATGGCTTTTTTGAAATCACCCAAACAGCGATAAGCATTGCCAAGATTGCCAGAAGCGTTACCCTCCCCATGCTTGTCTCCTACTTCTTTAGCTATTTTAAGATGTAGGTTGTGGTACTCTATGGCTTTTTTGAAATCACCCAGACAGCGATAAGCATTGCCAAGATTGCCATAAGCAACACCCTCCCCATGCTTGTCTCCAACTTCTTTAGCTATTTTAAGATGTAGGTTGTGGTACTCTATGGCTTTTTTGAAATCACCCAGACTAAAATAAGCATTGCCAAGATTGCCATAAGCACGACCCTCCCCATGCTTGTCTCCTACTTCTTTAGCTATTTTAAGATGTAGGTTGTGGTACTCTATGGTTTTTTTCAAATCACCCAGACGGCGATAAGCATTGCCAAGATTGCCAGAAGCGTTACCCTCCCCATGCTTGTCTCCTACTTCTTTAGCTATTTTAAGATGTAGGTTGTGGTACTCTATGGCTTTTTTGAAATCACCCAGACTAAAATAAGCATTGCCAAGATTGCCATAAGCAACACCCTCCCCACGCTTGTCTCCTACTTCTTTAGCTATTTTAAGATGTAGGTTGTGGTACTCTATGGCTTTTCTTAAATCACCCAGAAGGCGATAAGCATCGCCAAGATTGCCATAAGCACAACCCTCCCCATGCTTGTCTCCCACTTCTTTAGCTATTTGAAGATGTACGTTGTGATACTCTATGGCTTTTTTGAAATCACCCAGACGGCGATAAGAATTGCCAAGATTGCCATAAGCGTTACCCTCCCCATGCTTGTCTCCTACTTCTTTAGCTATTTTAAGATGTAGGTTGTGGTACTCTAAGGCTTTTTTGAAATCACCCAGACTGTCATAAGCATTGCCAAGATTGCCATAAGCACCACCCTCCCCATGCTTGTCTCCTACTTCTTTAGCTATTTTAAGATGTACGTTGTGGTACTCTATGGCTTTTTTGAATTCACCCAGACTGTCATAAGCATTGCCAAGATTGCCATAAGCACCACCCTCCCCACGCTTGTCTCCTACTTCTTTAGCTATTTTAAGATGTAGGTTGTGGTACTCTATGGCTTTTTTGAAATCACCCAGAATAAAATAAGCATTGCCAAGACTGCCATAAGCGTTACCCTCCCCATGCTTGTCTCTTACTTCTTTAGCTATTTTAAGATGTAGGTTGTGGTACTTTTTGGTTTTTTTGAAATCACTCAGACTAAAATAAGCATTGCCAAGATTGCCATAAGCAACACCCTCCCCATGCTTGTCTCCTACTTCTTTAGCTACTTTAAGATCTAGGTTGTGGTACTCTATGGCTTTTTTGAAATCACCCAGATGGCGATAAGCATTGCCAAGATTGCCATAAGCAACACCCTCCCCATGCTTGTCTCCTACTTCTTTAGCTATTTTAAGATGTAGGTTGTGGTACTCTATGGCTTTTTTGAAATCACCCAGACTAAAATAAGCATTGCCAAGATTGCCATAAGCACCACCCTCCCCACGCTTGTCTCCTACTTCTTTAGCTATTTTAAGATGTAGGTTGTGGTACTCTATGCCTTTTTTGACATCACCTGAACTTGCACTACCATGGTTATGACCAATAGGATCTTTTTCCTCCATGGACGTTTTTCCCACTTCTCTGACAGACTGAAGTCTTAATGACAACAAGATCCTATTGTTTTTGTCAATCTTTTTTATGTTAAGGGTTAAAAAGGTGGACAAAACGAAAATATTATTTTTCTCATCATATTGGTATGTAATAGTCCATTTTTACAGCTGCGTGCTTGGTTGTAAGGCCTCTGAACAAGAGTGATGGCTAAGGGTGACCTTGTTATGATAAAAACATTGCTGCTTTTTAAATGCAAATTACTTTGATATTATTGTCACTAGATACTGGTCTCTATCACAACAAGGTCACCTTCAGCCTCACTCCAAATCAAAGGCTTGGCAACTAGGTACACAACTATAAAATGGTCTATTAGGAGGGCTTGTGTGAAAGGTAGATGTTTCATAAACATTCAGTCGGTTATGAAGTAAATCTACACTGAAAACTTTTTTTTTCTATGTGCAGCCTCAAAATTTAACGCGAAATACCTAGATTTAATCCCTTGTTTCCAAAAACTGGGGAGCAGTGCTGCTTAATTTTTAAATTAACATAGCTTTAACATCAGACGAATGTTTTACAGCAGTCGAAGAAACAAGTCTACAACACAAATACGTGCCTTTGAAAGTTGTATTTGTCCATAGGAAAACATGACGAAAGTTTCCAGGTCTCTAAGTAGTTAAAAAGGTTAAATTCAAGAAAATCTGCATAGGATATGTAAACATTACCAAACTTTTTGTTCTGGCTTGTTTTAGAGAGATCTGATCTACCCACGTACCATGTATAAATTGGGTGAATATTTGACTTTTAACCCTTTAACTCCCGTGAGCGACCAAGAGAGAATTTCTCCTTACGAGAGCATTACAATATCATCAGATAAGTGTTGAGAGTAAAGAAAAATATTAATTTGGGAATAATTAGTTGATCCAATACTGAATTCTCTGAACTAACATTACAAGAACTGTACAGTTGACAGTAAGGATAATTACAAATTTGGTCTGTGAATTAAAGGGTTATCTAAACTAATGTACCAGTTATTGGCATGGATAGTAGAACTAAGTCAAATTGGCTAAAAGGAGTAATATCATTGATAAGTCACAAGGTAATAACTTTTCCCATGTTTTTAATCACACACTCTTAAAGTATGAGCTGACAAGTTCCCATCATAATTAATACCCTTCTTTGTATTTTCTCCCTTAAAACATTAAATTATGGAAACTTTTTCCGTTATACCCATGGTTAAAAATGAAAGATTCCTTCAAAGGATACAGCTAGTCCCTTATCACACCAAGTGATTGCTTCTTCAAATCTCTTCAATTCAACACAAGCAGTGGTTCCTATAGGCAACAATGCAAAGAAACATATTATTACTGTAGCTCAATTCTGAAAAAAGAACCCGAAACCATTAAAATCATTACAGACCAGAAGAAAAAAAACGACAGAACAAAACGAAGCAAAAATACTAAATGGAAAAGAATAAACAGGCCCTATCAGGTTTCAGTTAGATTTATTTAGCTTTTAAGACAACTGAAACTTCTAAGAACATTTAAATTGGGACCGACAATTCCTTACCTAAAGAGTTAGGTAAGTCCTGATACTTACTTCTTTTTAAAACAGCTAGATAGTGCCTTAACATATCTGACACCTGTGACTACCTCACTCAGTGAGCTTAAAGAACTACAATACTTGTGCTGAAATTTTGCTTTGCATTCTGCATTGAGTTCTTCATCCAGCTCAAAATAATATTCTCATCATAATTAATGAAAAGTAGTTGCGTAGCAGTCAAGAGCTGGATTCAAATGTACATAAGGGTGGTCTTGACCTCTTAATTATCAATTGAGACAAGATTGAGCTTCATCTAATCTCAACTCTAACCTTAGAGTGCTGAGTTATTCTTTTATTATTATTATTATTATTATTATAGCACAGCTAACATATCTAACCTCTAACAATTGCCTTAAGGAAAGTTGGATTTAACTCAATGGCTGCTTCTGCATCCCTTAGTGAATCCTGGCGATTTCCTGTTATCAAAATAAATATCTCTGATTAGCCATACATGTAGCAAACCAACCACCACTCCATTACAATAATTTTGGGAAAAACTTGCGATGCTCACTGATATCTGGGGTAAGAGGTTACTTCTTTGTATATTTGTGAGGTCTATTAAGATAAGATGTATATTTTTCTGGGCATGCATTAAAAATTATCACCTATCTCAGAAAACTACTGATGACAACTCAATAGCTTCAAAAGAAAAAAAAAATTCATACTAAAGCTCTCATCATCTTACCAAGTTTAAAATGTGCAATAGCCCTGTTGTTGTGCAGTTTGGCCTTCAGTTCTTTCTCATTGCAGTTCATTTTAATTCCTTTGGTGTAAAAATGAATAGCATTGATGAAATCTCCTTTCTTGAAGGCCTCATCACCCTGATTCCTATAAACATCAGGTGTGGCTGCAAAGAAAAAAATAAAAAATAATCGTGTCAAAGTCTGTGGTTATAGTCAATAATTATCTGTGGTTGTAGTTAATTAGTGTATGAGCAGAGCTGCCAAGATCTGGAGATTTAAAATCTGAAGATTTTTCCTTTTGTGCCAGCTGCCACTTTTGCACCTGCCTGACTTGACCCATCCCCTGAAAAGCTTAGAAGATGTGTGCAGACCCCCCTTCACAGGACACACCCCATTCAGTAAATTCATGGGAGATTTTTTTGGTTGAAAGCTCAACCAATCAGACTCAGTTGTGTTGTTTGGAAGAAAGTGTAATCCCTACTTTGAAACAATCTAAGTGCAATCAAGAAAATTGTAATAAGAACCCTTAAATTTTAACAAAAGGCAAGATAACCTTAGATGTGGGAAACCTGGAGTTCAAATGTTATGTTTCTGTGTGGAACTGACCCGAATCCTCTTTTATCTTAAAGGTTTGATGACCCATATGGCAGACCCAGAGTCTTGTTCCGTGTCTGTGAGACTCCCTGACAATCAGGGAGGGTTGGCATATTATATGTGTAGAAGAGTCTACTGCCTTTAGATAGCTTATAAAAGAGTCAATAAGATCCAAATGTTGCAGTCATAAAAACCAGAAGCAATATTACTCATAGAAAAATAGTTATTATATAAATGAGAAGAATAATGACAAAGAAGATGAGATTAATATTTATAATGATGTTAATAATGTAGGTGACAACAGGGATAATAATAATGATGAGAATTAAGCATCACTCTATTCGAAACAAACCCCTCGGCATTAAAAATATTGGAGATAGGTTTCATAAAATTCCTTTTCCACAGGCAAAATTAAGAATGTGTTCAAATGCCCCACACAATTTTTATACAAAAAACAAAATAAGTAGCAACCTGACTTTCAATTAATTGACCAAGCTTTAAAACCTAGACCTTGTAGACTTTTTTCTTCTGAGCCATTTGTTAGTGAAAGTTCACTATCTACCTTAACTCTTTAAACCCTAAGAGTGACCAGCATCTCACTTCTCCTTACAGTAATACTGCTCAATCATTCACTAAGCTCATGAGAATAAAGGAAATGATCACCAACCTAAGAAGCATTGATCTTCAAATGAATTCTCTTTTTTAGTACCAAAAGAAACATACAAAGAATAGTATGGAGAATTTGGATACTGATGTTTGGGTGTCAAGGGTTAAACACCTCCATATTCAATGATATAACACTTGCACTCTACTGGAAATTGTTTGCTTGGGGGAAGTTGAAACTTTCAATTGATTGTTGCATAATATAATTGAAAGATGATGATGATGATGGTACTTATGATGCAAACTTACAAAATGAATGTTATATGATGATCAAATAGAGTCTTTACTTATTATAACTTTGTGTAATTGCTTTGAAATTTGAGAAAAGAAAATAACAAATATGTCATAGATCCTCTCAGTCAATGAACAACATATTGTAACCATAGAAGAGTCATGACTGGCCAAATATCCTTTAAAGTGGTCATGCAGTGTATATATTGTTCTCCACATCTGCTTACATTCTTGAAACTGGTGGAATAGAAAACGTTTTAACAGTGACTGAAGCCAAAGTTGAACCTAGCTCACCTTGTAAAGTGTCCTCGTCAAAAACTGGAGCATTTTCTTTGTAAGGTAAGTCTTCATTTTCAGATGGAACCTTAATTGGACTTCTTTCTTTAGCCATAGCAACTGTATGGGGATGCTTCTTACAAAAAGTTGCTGTTTTAAGTCATCCTGGCATGAAAAAAAGATGGTTGCTTGGTAAAAAAACAAAAAAAATGGTAAAAAAATTAGCTCAACATATTACCCAATTGTAAACTAAATATTTTTTCCCCTCTAAAAATGGGAGGGATACATAGACACAAAATCACAAGGAATTAATATTAATAGCATATTTAAAGCAGTAAAAGAACAAAAGATATATATACTGAAGAAAACAAGCATTAATATTTAAATGAACAGTAATTCTCTTCTCATTACAATAAATTTCAAGATTTACTAAAGACATTCCCAATTGACTGAAATAACTTGGGCAAAAATCAACATCTGTGTGTTTCAAGTTCATATAATTTGTAACAGCAACAATTTAAATCATTTAAACTAAGAGGTGGTTAAGGTAGTTAGGTTGCATCTGGATTTGAGCTTTAATTAATCCTGGCTTCCTCACATGAAGCAACTGGGAGTATTATTACCCAGCACTGGACGGGATGCAAGTCCATTCCACTGTTATTCTCTCCCCCCCCCCCCCCCCGTTTCATCCCCCTAGCATTTTATCAGGTTTCCCTAACTAATTTTTGCTACCCATTTATACATGTACTCCTGGCTGGAGACAGGCACTGTAAGAGTAAAGTGTTTTGCACAAGAACATTGACTGGAACCCAGACCTCTTGACCCTGAGTCCACCTCACTTAAATCATAAGACTACCATGTCTCCACAAGAGGAGAGAGTTTATGCTGAATTCTTTTTCATAATAAAACACATTTTACAACACCAAAGAAAAATTATCTCATCTGATTTTTAAATAGGGATTACCGGTCAAAACTTATGAAAGATATATTTCTTTAATTCAATTTCTTACTGTTGAGCTGACACCCATATTCATATAGGTGAGGGTTAGTTCAACTGTTACACTTATTGCTGAAAAAGCAGTGAAATATATACATTTATGCATGCTGATGTGTGTTGAAATGGATTTCAATTTGGTACAGGTGAAGACATTTGTGGCTTACTGGTATCTACATTTCACTGATTGTTTTGTATTCATTTCATGTTTACATTGTTTTGTGCACAAAACTGATTTGTCTTTGATGCTAACTTTAATTCTCCTAATAATCAAGATGGCTTGTTTTTTAAATATCAAATAATCCTTACTGGCTGTCTTCATGTACAAACAAATTCAATAAAAACTAGAGTAACAAGGAAATCAATTGTACTGGGATTTAAAATAGCCAGAGATACATATACAGTGTAGATTATTTTTACAAAAGCCAGTACTACCTTCTAACTAACCAGTTAAGCAACAGGGCTTTAATTTACTGGGGAATATTGGCCCAAGGTTGTGGCAGTATAGGAATGGCATAGTACCAATATTCCCCAGTACAGCTCAAGAAAGCATGCACTAATGGACTAAACTAGTTTGCTTTGAATTTACATGTTTTATGATTGTCTGTATGGTGTGATGATGACCTAGGTAGCAAAATCCTGACCAAGTAAGAACCAATCAGAACTTTTTATTTACCCCAAGCCTAACTATATGATAACATAAATTATCACCAGACACATACTTGGATGCATGCTGCCACATGCAGAACTAAACCAGTTTTGATGTGATCATTGATTGATCATATATTGATTAGAAGATGACAAAAGGTAAAACTTTACTCAGATACCAATCAATCATTACCAGTTGATGAATTGGACCCCTAAAACTTGAATGTAGTTAATTGAAAGGACGCTTCCAACAAATCACAAGCCGGCATTTGAAGAAAAATCAACTTGTCTCAATATTTAACAAGGAAATCAGTATAACAGTACAGTTTGGAAGGACAATCTAAGCAGTCTATCCTAAAGAAAAATTACTCTCAAACTATAAAATTATAAACATAAACACATGAGATAAGCTGTAAATGTTTATCGCTTTTTAATTAAATGCATCTTAAATACGGAAGGAATTTGAGTTAACACGTAACCCAGACAAGAAAGCTTGCCCAAAACACTTTCGTGCGCATGCTCCACATGCACATGAAACGCAAACGAAACTGAAAGTGTATCGATCATCCGCGCTTGCACTAAATCAAATCGGTAATTTGGAGATTCCTTTTAACTCTCTCAAATTAATTCTTTTAGATGTAAATGCCAGGTATTGGCTGAGAATTTTTGTGAATTCGACGGTTGTAACATGTTCATGTAAGCTCAGCTCAATTAGCTTACAAGTAACACGAAGCGTCAATACAATTAATACACGCTAGAATCGAATAAAAGTTGGCAATCCTCGTCATTTAACCGCAGGAAAGTCTTACATTGCCGGACATCAGGGAAAATTAGGACAGATTGAGAACATTTGAAGGAGAGATTGTTAACTGAGGAACTCCAAATAAAAGTATTTACCTTATATTCACAAATCTGATTCAACCATGCGTTCTTACTTCGGTCGCGGAAATGGAAGGCACGTTTGACTGATTTACGACCTTGATTCCTCAATCCGTCATGGAAATGTTTCAAAGTAAGTCACCAAGACTGAGGAAGTACCAAGAAAGACTCGAAAGCTCTGTTGTAGAGCGAAGAATCTCAATGGCGAGTTGCGAAAATGAAAGGGGAATCCCCTGGCCCATAACTCTGTGCAAGCTTGAAGCCGGAAGTGCCTACTCAACGTGTTTACTTAAATAAAATGAAATATTTCTCTCACGCTTCTCGCATCTTTTAAGGTCCATTACAATATTTCATCTCACTTTCACAAGTTCTCAATAGCACTCTTAAGAGCTAATGTCACCATACATCAAACAAACAGCGGCAAGTCACCCAAATTTATTTTCACTCGTACTTTCATACCTTGTAGCCCAATATGTTCTAATAATTGTGGTGTATTTTTTTTGTAAAAATTTGTTTTAGTTTTTGAGAATTAATTTTTTTCGTTCGACCGCTCAAATATGCAAATTTTCACTGTGAATATTACCCGAGTTGTGTGACCTCACGTAACGAATGTACCAGACCTACGGTATTTCTGTGAACACAATTCTTTGTTTTATCATCTAAACTTAATCTCCTGTCGTTATTGAAGCTGGCAAAGAAATATTTATTTTTTGGTGAATATTTTTGTCCGACATACTTTTTCTATGTCGAGAATTAGTATCAAAACAAAGACAGTTTTAACAATGACCGATATGACAGAATCTACTGAGCTTCAAGCTTTTTAAAGACAAAAGGATGGTTATAAAGTTACTGTAAAAATTTCCTTGTGTATTTGTGTTGTTCTATCTTGAGACGAACTCAAAGTCCGGCAAAATTTACTTGATAGCTTCTGTGAAATATACATGGTGCGCCTACTTGTCGCCACCGTCAACTGGCATAAATCACTACAATTTGCAAAAAATCTAACGTGACACTCTTACCTTGTTTATTTAAGATTTTATTAGCTGTTTCGATGATCACATTAATTATGCTCTACCACATTCTAGCTAGATTTGAGTTCCAGTTTATATATCTTCTCTATCTTATTGTATAAGTTGCGTGACAAGCGTGACACAGAAATTCAAACATGAATCAACCTCCGAAATACCAAGAGATGGGTTTTTTTTCCTCTTCGTGGTTCCAATAGCAGATGTAGGGTGCCAAAAGAAATGTCCGGCCATGGTAAAGGTAGGGTTAAGTCGATTCCAAAAGCTGATAGGGGAATTGGCAAGCGTGTATCACAGATAGTGCTCAAGAGGTCTGGACATTTTAGTTTTCTGAATGCAGTAATTCCTGAACGGTTTTTCTAGATGTCATGTTTTTTTCCCTCTTTGTGATTCCAATTGCAGATGTAAGGTGCCAAAAGAAATGTCCGGCCATGGTAAAGGTAGGGTTAAGTCGATTCCAAAAGCTGATAGGGGAATTGGCAAGCGTGTATCACAGATAGTACTCAAGATGTCTGGACATTTTAGTTTTCTGAATGCAGTAATTCCTGAAAGGTTTTTCTAGATGTCATATTTTTTTTCCTCTTTGTGATTCCAATTGCAGATGTAAGGTGCCAAAAGAAATGTCTGGCCATGGTAAAGGTAGGGTTAAGTCGATTCCAAAAGCTGATAGGGGAATTGGCAAGCGTGTATCACAGATAGTGCTCAAGAGGTCTGGACATTTTAGTTTTCTGAATGCAGTAATTCCTGAAAGGTTTTTCTAGATGTCATGTTTTTTTTCCTCTTTGTGATTCCAATTGCAGATGTAAGGTGCCAGAAGAGATGTCTGGCCATGGTAAAGGTAGGGATAAGTCGATTCCAAAAGCTGATAGGGGAATTGGCAAGCGTGTATCACAGATAGAACTCAAGATGTCTGGAAAATTCGTACAATCTGGCTTCGGTAAGTAGGCTATTTACCACCGTGAGCAAAATTACGCGTGACGTCAGACTTAAGTTTCGATTGGGAATTGGTCAGTAGGCTACCAAAAATTCAGACAGAGGCGGAGTTTTCTGAACTAATGTTTGAACACTTTGTTGTCACTCTCATGTAAGAACGGTCAAGTAATCTTCAACAAGTCTGAACAGGACAGCAGTGACAACTACAACAACAACAAATAACCAAAGCGTGCAGATTCTCTTCGCCGTCGATTTTTTTTTCTTTTATCAAATCGTTGTAATGTCTGAATTAGCACACTTCATATCAGAAACCCAACTCGGCACGACATTTCATCGTTTGAAATTTAAATCCCCCAGGGTTAAGATTCTAGCGTCCAGCTGCTTCCTGTAACTTTTTTTAAACTTCATCTTCTGAAACTTAGAAGTCCTAGAATAGGACAATAAACTTTGATTATAAAAGTAAATAAAAACTCTCCCTTTAGACTTTTTCGGCGTTAGCCGATGTATCTGAAAATCTTTCAGTTGCGTGACAAAATGCGTGATATAGAAGATATCGTGACCGGAGCGCGTGCGAGTTATTGGTCACTTATCTGTCACGAGCTTCGCCGAAACATTTCCCACAGACAAAGAGCATTTGTTTTTATCTCGATTTCGATCGCCAACTTCGGATCTTTGCGCTATGGTGCTCTATAAGCCCAATTTAGGTCTTTGCAACTCGCTACATTTTGTCAGTTTGGTGATTTCGGTCTTGACTCTGTCGCTACTTTTTGCCGGATTTCTAAGAATCGAAATAAAATTGCAAGAACAGGAAGCACGAGTGGGCACAATGGAGCTTCTCTGTCGTGAAAGAACACAAGATGCGTCACGTAAAAGTACAGCAAAGGTCGAAGGTGAGATAGATTTATTCTGATCGAATACTAGATTTAAATCAACTTGCGTCTTCTAACGTGCGTATTGAGCCTGATATTTCCTAACCTTACCCCGAGAAAGATTGCTTCATGTAGACTATGGATGTCTTAGGGAGGAGAGGCTGTGGTTGGGGTTCGCCATGTAGGAACACTTACTGAAAGGAATGTAGCGATCACGACAAAATAATGAAAATAGTTGAACTCACTGAAAAGTGGATGGCAGCAAGGGAGCCTTTTCTACCACAAATGACAAAAAAAAATAACGAAGAAACCTCTGATAAAAAAGTGGGCTAAAAAAGTTGTCAGGAAGGGAAAATGTTTTTCGCCTGTCTGTCTGAAACCCAGTGCTAAATTGCTGGCTCTCTTTTTTATTATTATTTTTTTTTCTGGTGAAAGAGTAACAGCGTCACTAGATATGGACTCCTTAGTGTGCAACCTGTTGCTGCGATCAGTTTGTAGTTAGCATTTTCAGCATTTTATAAACATAGTCGTACCGTCTCGCTTACAAATTTTGCGGAAACAAATTTTATCGGTGCGAGCTCAAAGGAGATTGTGGTGAACACTAATTTTAGCGTTAAATTGTAACCTTATGTTTTGCATGCCTCTTATATTTCGAAATTTTAGCAATTTCCGTTTAAGCGACGGAACTTAAACGAGAAAGAATCACAATATTTTTTTCAAATCTCTAATTTTTCGGGTAATGCAGAAGGGTGCTACACATTAGTGATTCGTACACAGATATTCGGGTGAGCCTAAAAGCGAAGAACAGTTTTTAATTTCACTACGGCAGCGAATTCTGCGGTGTTTAAGAATGCAGGAAGTTTTCTGTTACGTTTCGAGAACCTATTTTTTTGAGTCGTGGACCACGCGCGAATTCCGTATTAATTAAAACCTGTCATTAATTATCACCTTGCTAATGGGGGAGGGGGGTGGGGAGGAGATCAAACGAATACCACAGAGCCTCATGGGGAGATCAGGTAAAATTTATCGTCACACAAAACGCGACCCCTTCTCTCCCCCCCCCCCCCCCCTCCCAAGACGGTCAATAATGGTAAGAACTTTAACTCATTTTTATGCGCAGCTGGCCCCTTTCAGTTTTTTACGGCCTTCGTTGTAAACTTACGTTTGGATGCTTCTTCTTCAAGGAAAGTTGGATATTTATTCCAGTGAAGCCAACACGAGAACCCGTCGCGCGGCCGCTGGACTTGCAACGAACATCAGTAACGACCAAAGCAACGACCTGTTGAAAATAAGAAACGAGATCAAAAGTTATTTTGAGAAGATAAGAAAAGAGAGTAATCGTGTTTGCACATCACCTCTTAGTTCGGTAAGAACTAACAGGGTATCATTTAGAATATCACAGACTGCCGATAGGGAGGTGGATTTCCGGCATTTATAGGTCATTTATTAGTGCATAGAGTTGTGGGTGAGCTCTACTCGCACCGCTGACCAAAAGTAGGCCTCTTTCTTTCTCTATCAATCACAACGTAGTTCCCAAGAGAGACCTGAGCTGTCTCGTGGCTGTCCTACCCAAAACGTTCTCAAAAGAGATCAGCAGTTATCTCTATAATGATCAAATTGTTTGAAATCCCATGTCTCGTATTCTGTTGCGTTCGTGAAAACCCTGCAGAAAGGTTTATTTCGAGGGGCGGGGAATAAAATATTTCATTTTCCGTAAGACCAGTGCCATCATACGCTGATTTTTACCCAAGTGGCTTTGCGTGCCTGCCCTCTTGTTTTTAACGGTAGAGTCGTTGATAATGGCGTTCTGATTGGCTTCCATTTTTATATAACTTTCAACTGCGAAACATTTTCGATGCGCAAAAAAGTTATCCACCCTGATCTTCTCTCTAATCCTCCTGAATTGGATGTTATTTCTCCTCTTCACAAGTTATTCTTTCTCCCTATCTTACATATCATTAAACTGATCCCAGACACTGACAGCTGTTGTCATCAATGTTTCAGATTTGCCTTCGTGGTCCTCCCGGAGATCCTGGGTCCAAAGGAGAAAAAGGCGATACGGGAGACATTGGAGGGTTAGGTCCCCCTGGGGCTAAGGGGCAGAAAGGAGAGAGAGGGGCCTAAGGATATCCGGGAGTACCCGGAGAGTCGACGGTGCTTGATAACAAGGAAGGGTCCCTACAGGTGCTCGTGTCTTCTTCGATTTTGACGGTGAATGAAAATCAGACTGCGAGGTTTCAGTGTTCTGCTTCTGGTATGTATGTCTACTCCTGTTTTCAAGAGGTTGCATTTGATATGATAAGACGTGATAGGGCAGTGAACTCTGATAAATGAACGTTGAGTGGTGCTGACATGCATACCTTGGGACTTTCTAGAGCATTCTATTGGGTCACGTAGTTATGATGTAAGGCCACTAAAATAGTCGTGTCGTAAGCTTCCGGAATGTTCCAAAATATTTTGTAAATGCACTTAAGGACTCAGTCGTGTATGAGTAGTAAGGGACCGCGCAGCAAGTTTTTGGAGTGGGGGCTATTTTTGGCTCCGTTATTTTTGTTAAATTATTTTTTGTTTAATTTATTTTTATTTTTGCAAAAAAAGTGGGGAGGGGGGGGGAGGGGGGCTTTTTTCTTTACGCGGTCCCTGGTAGTAGTGATTGTTGTCATTGAGCGTGACCGACTGTTTGGAAAGCTATACCGATAAAGAGAGCTACTGTGGAAGATTGTTCATTTAAAGGATCATGGAGACTAATGTGTCAGCGGTGAGCTAAGATATAGAATATATTGGATTTAGGTGAATTTATTAAGGATAATTACTGCACTGCCTTTAGGAGTCGCTCCTTAGTAAGAATATCACAAGTTGTTTAATAAAGTAGGTAATTTAGTGCTAACAACTGAGTTGCGAATGTAAAAGAGTTTAAAGGCTGACGTTTCGAGCGCTAGCCCTTCGTCGGAACGATTGCGAAGGGCTAACGTTTTCAACTTAACTGTTAACATTGACTTACCTTTTATACTCTCCCACCGACGCAGCACCACAGTTTCTTTAGAAACTTACCCCCTTTATTCATTTGTTTAATAAAGTAGTTGAGTTTGTGTGAGTGTAGTGTTCTTTCCGTCGGTTAAATACCGTAACACTGTATAAGAGTACCGATATCATATAATCGTGTATCGAGTGCCGGAAAGCTTATTTCTTAATCAGCCTGAAATCGAATGCAAAAAAATGTTTAGTACTCAGCAACTCATGCTCTTCAGCTTTCTTCTAACCGTGAGGTTTCAGACAAAAACTCACAAATAATAATATACAAACTATATATGTCTCTTCAATCATAGGTGACCCGACGCCTACTGTTACATGGCGGAAAGAGGGAGACGTACTTAAAGGTGATACCAAATACCACTTGCTGCAAGATGGCGGGTTAACCATCACGAATGTTCAATACAACGACAGCGGTGATTAGGAATGTGTTGCGAGGACAAATGTGAAACGAGCCGAGGCCTTCACGAAACTTGTTGTCCGAGGTAAGGTATCAATCAAATATTAGTGAGGAGTTACAGTGGTGCTCACGCGGATGTTATGTCCAACGCAACGAATACTTAGCTAAGGAACTGCGTGGCGAGTGATTTGAGATCGTTTCTCAATTTAAGAGTGATTTTAAAGATATACAATATGACTTTAAAGTCTGACAGGTGTTTTTCATCATAACAATTTTACACTAGTAAGACAAAATATCGAGCCAATTCAGTGACGATGATCGAGTTTCTTTAATATTTAAATAGGAACACCACAAATTAAACCGTTAACTCAGGGCTCAGTTTACGTCATTGACGGAAGTGACGTCACACTTCCGATGTGCATTGCGACCGGCTTTCCGTCACCGATCATCACGTGGTCTCGACTCTTCCAAAGTCTTCCAGAAAGACGCATTCAATCAATGGATGGAAATCTAACCATCGTTAACACCACAGCGGATGATTCCGGAATGTACACGTGCGAAGCTGCGAATGCTATCGGCAGCGCCCGAGTGATGATACAACTGATGGTGTTGACACTCCCTAGATTCATTGTAAAACCTCCAACGGAAGTCGTAGGCAACACAGGCGATGTACTGACAATTAACTGCAAGGCAGAGGGAGACCAAACTTTGTCAGTCACATGGATCCGCGAGTACGCTGACCTTCCTGATCGGAGGGCCACTGTCGGTGAGGATGGAACCTTGACAATCATTCAGCTGGAACCAATCGATGCTGGGAAGTATATCTGTACTGCGATCAGCTTGGGAGGAGCCATGAAAATTAACGCTGAAGTGAATCTCGCTGTCATGCAGAGTAAGTGGGACGTTTAACTTCAATTGGAATTCCTAAATTATATGGGAGGTTACCTTATGTTTTATTTTGAGAGCTGTTTGTCTCATCTAAGTAAATCTAGTTTCTCTACTTTTGTTTATGTAGCAAGCTGAATTCGTCACGCATCATGATTCTTACTTATAATTTACTAGAGGACGGACACAAAGATGACGTCACCATGAACAACTTTTTCCTTTTTTTTATCAAATAACACAGATAGATTCCATGTTGCTGTGATAGATCACATGACGTTACATAGATCATGACGTCATCTCTAATATATCACCCACCGGACGCATGTACGGTAACAGGGCATCTATTTGTTAACCCAGATTACTTGCATGTCAAGTGACATTTGCTCAAAGATGTACCTCATAAGCAATTCCATATCCACTCTTATAGCAACAACAAGCAATTCTCATCTGAATTTTAGTAATAGGGACTAAAAATAATTTTTAGGATTTCTTAAATGACTTAGCGCCATACGTTTATTGCAACACCATCTGTTGTCCATTAGCCGAATTCGTTTGATTCTTTTCGATCACTTTTCCATGATATAATTTGTTTTGTCTGAGCAATTGGCAGTATTTTCAATATTATCTTAATGGTACTGTGCACGTATGTCTTGAGACTTTTTTAATAACGAGCAACAACCTCCTCGTAGCATATGAATCGCTCTGAAGAAAGGCTAACGCTCGAAACGTCAGTTATTAAACTCTTTGCGGTGGTCAATTTACTTATCAACACAGTTTATAATTTTTGGCTTAGTTTAAGGAAACCCTTTAAAAACTACTTATTTATTTTTAGAGGGTTTGAAGGAAGGTATTTGCCCCATTCCTATCCCGGTCGAAGATTGCGGAAATGAGACTGATGACGAGTGTAGTTTGGATTCAGATTGTTTTGGTGAAATGAAATGCTGTTCGGATTCTTGTCAGAAGCTGTGTGTTCAGCCTCCACAAAGTAAGTGGTCTCCTATGTGTTTTCTTTGTTGCCACCTTTTATAACTTGGAGACTTTGGAAGTGTAAACAAAGAGATGCAAAAAAGGCTGAGTGAAACAATGCCCCTGCGCCCCCTCCCCCCGAGAAAAAGTCGGAAAGTTTGCTACTCAAGCATAGCGATGACAATGGAATTGAACTCCTTCAAAGTGGAAGACCTTAACTCTTTCTGCAATTAACAGACCTCGCTCGTAAGTGCGTCGTCGTTATGTCACGATAACTCCGTACCATTTAGTGGACGGTGTGGTTCACAGAGGTGTCGCTCCATTGCATGTTCTTCGCCTTCCAGTTCGCCCCCATCAAGAAGAATTCGTTCCCTTATCAAAAATAACAAACTCGCCCACATCTTTATCACTTGCCTGATGGTCATGATGTACTGACCTTTCTGCGCTCACTCCGTTCGTTGTGACCTCGAGCTAAATATTTTCGTTTGGCCCTCCCTCTCAGCACTAAGCACATAATTAAATTCTTCTTTTGTGTAGCGAGAGGATGTGATGATATCCTTTATGCTGGCTACAGCACTAGTGGTGTTTATACAATCAACCCTGACAGAAAAACAGAGTTTGAGGTGTATTGCGACCTAGAGACGGACAGTGGAGGATGGATTGTGTTCCAAAGGCGACAGGATGCATCTGTCAGCTTCCACCGTACATGGAACGACTATAGAACGGGTTTCGGAGACCTTGGGAAGAATTTCTGGCTAGGAAATAACAAAATTCATCGGATCACCGCAGCAAATGAGATGTCGCTGCGAATCGAGCTGGAGGATTGGAGTGGAAAAAAAGTTTTCGCTCATTACGACGTGTTCAAGGTAGACAACGAAAAGAACAACTACAAGATCACCGTCATTGGTTACAATGGTACATCCGGGGATTCCTTGAGTTACCATAACAACATGATGTTCAGCACCAGAGACAGGGATAACGACATGTGGAAGACGGGAAGCTGCTCAAATGATCTGACTGGGGGATGGTGGTTTAACGATTGCCACAACTCAAATTTGAACGGGCAGTTCATGGGAAACACAAAAGCTTACAGTGGTATTGGCTGGGTTCGATTTAAACATAACCTCTCCTTAAAGTTTGTGGAAATGAAGATGAGAGCTCAGTCCTACCTGAAAGAAAAAGAGGATGAAAGGCAGGCAGGAATGAGTCCAATTTTTTTTTGTATAAATTCGTGAAACAATTTTGAGTGCATTTATAAGGTATTTCTTACAAAAAATAGAACGCGTAACTGTTTCGTCCACAAACATAAGAGCTAAACCGTTATGCCTCGCACTAAATAACTGACATTATTATATCTCGCGGTTCGTACGTGGGCTATAATTAGTCAATTAAGTGGGCTGTATATCAATGTACGGCCCGCTAAACTCAACGGTTTGTGGTCAAAACCACCTTGAATAATATAATGAACTGAAACAAATGAAAAAACTTCGCTGCTTCCTTCATTTGAATAATCAAACGCTGTGTCTCATCCATAGACTTTAAAGTTAGAATTAATTAGTGGTTCTTGATAAACAGTAAACATGGAAGTACTAGTAAAAAGCTTTTATTTGATTACTCATAATATAAGATGTTATCCAGGCCAGAACCACCTTGTACAGCATAATAAACTGTAATTCAATAAAGTACTACGTTTTAGCTTTCATGTAAATGGTCAAACACTAGATTGTCATCCACACCAAGGTATTTTAAAAAAGGCTCAGCACATTGTTTATGTTGACGGCCGTTGTAAATTAAAAATGAGGTCTGAATGGGTCTTATCCATGGGCGTAAAAGTAGAAATCCCCTCTTACCGCGTTGCAAACAGTACCATTTGCATTCATATGATTGCACACATGTATGTATGGTTGCATAACAAACAGCACCTCATAACAACAGTCTTCGTCAAGTATAATGGTACAAGATTAAGATGGAGTATTCTGACTTATCCACACAATTTTTAGGCTTCTACTTTTTCAATACAACCTGAATTCAACACTCTCTATTTGCGATAGTGGACAAAATTCAACCAGCAGCTAACTTAAAGAGAAAAATTTAGGAAAACCATTTTGTTTAGTTATTAGTAAAACGGCGACTAGCTTTAATTTTCTTCCGATTAGCTGACAGATGAAGCGAAACTCTTGACCAATCCCTTTACGATGTAAACCGAAACTACATGTATTACAATCCCTGACACCGTTCATTTGCAGACTTCTTTTCACTTCTGGACGAAATAAATTTATAGTCCTGTCATTTGCCGATTGGCTGTTTTTCTGTTCTTTCTTTACTTTCTGACTCTAACAGGCTAAATATGCAAACACAATATCGCATTTTCACTTCTAATTTACATGTATTAATGTTACAAAAATACCAGCCCTCATTTTTAATTTACAACGGCCGTCAACATAAACAATAGCCAAACGTCCCATATTCTTTTCGTTTAAGCGCATGATGCAGAGTTATTCTTTGGTAAAATGTCTTATCTGTATTTCTTTGGGTTGAAATATCTAAAAATTTTCAGATTGACAGATACAGAGCCACAGTAGTATTAACGCTCAGTTCTCATGGCGGAAAACGATTGCGACCTTCTCAACGAGTTTTTCTCTGGAACCTCTGCGAGTGTTGAAGTTTTTCGTCCGGCACTTGTCGCTAATTGTGTCTTCAACGGCTTTTTGTGTTATACAACCATCATTTTGAATATCGTAACCATCCATGCGATAAGGAAAACCGCGTTGTTGCCAAAATCTTTGAGAACATTATTACTGAGCCTGGCTGCCTCTGATGTTGGCGTTGGTTTGTTGGTCCAGCCGCTCTACATTTCTGTTGTAGTCAGCGGTTTGAAACGAAAACGTATCGACTGCATTTCCTACAAGGGGTTGTACGTCGTTATCAATTTCTTTTGTATATCCTCGCTCTTGAATGTTGTAACCATAAGTGTGGACAGGTTCTTAGCTGTTCATCTTCATCTCAGATATCAAGAGCTTGTGACTCACAAGCGCGTCATTGCTGCGGTGATATCAATATGGCTGTTAAGCGCAATTATTTCTTCTATTGTCATTTGGAATCCACTGTTCATTATCTCACGAGTCGCAGGGTTTGTGAACATGACTGTTTGCCTCATTCTGGTGGTAATTGTCTACTGGAGGATTTATATAGTCTTAAAGCGACACAAGAACCATATTCAAAGCCTTCAAATCCAAGAAGCACAACAGGGAGTTCAAAATGGTGACTTATTAAACTTTTTGAAGCTTCGAAAGTCAGCTCTTGGAACATTTTATGTATTTATTGTGTTCTTGATTTGTTACTTGCCTAGCTATATTCGTCTTTTTTTTTCCCTAGCTCCTCCTTTAAGTCCAATTTCTTTAAACGAAGCTTGGCCCCATACAATGACTTTGGTTTTCCTCAACTCGTCTTTGAACCCTGTTATATACTGCTGGAAGATGGGACCCATTCGTCGCACTCTCATGGACATAATGCGAGGCATTGTCAATCGGTTTAGAGAATAGCATTTGTTATAAGTAATTGTTTTTGTAAATATAAGCTTCCAGAAATCTCCAGACTGCTTAGTCATGGTGATATGCGTACCATAGAACTTTCTAATACATGTCATCAAGTCACGCAATTATTAAGTAATACTATTAAAACAGTTCTTTTTGTAAGCTTCTGGAATGTTCTAGAACACTTTGTGAATGTATATAAAAGCTATACCGTGAGATGAACTTTAACGGTTAGGAAAACTACACAATGAGGTAATACAGAGACAAGAATAAAAAATTATCAGTTGCTAGTTTCAAGCACATTTCTAAGAGAAATTTATTAATGACCATGCAGACAGACTTCTTTTAACTTCTGGACGAAATAGATTTATAGTCCTGTCATTTGCCGATTCGTTGTCTTTTTTATTCTTTCTTTTCTTACTGACACTAACAGGCTAAAGTCTTCCATATGAAAACACAATACCGCATTTTCCACTTCTAATTTACATACAAAAAAGCCAGCCCTCATTTTTAATTTACATCTGCCGCCAACATGAACAATAGTCAAACTTCCTGTATTCTTTTCATTTAAGCGCTTGATGCAGAATTATTCTTTGATAAATATATGTTATTTGCCGGCTGGGAGGTCTGTATGGTGAAAAATTGTGACCGAGGTCTTGGAAATACTGCTCGAGGCAGTAGGCCGAGGGCAGCATTTTCAAGACCGAGTAAACGGCGAGGAAAGTGATTGTGAGTAAATTCAATTTTTTTATTTTGAAGTTGTGAGAGTTTGCTCGTTTGTTTGCTGCAATGGCGTGTGTAAATCTGGTCTTTCCTTCACAAAAACTAAATTCGAATGGCATAATCCAACGAGACACAAGGGGATTTAATGCGGCCTTTTCTCAAAACATTCCTTCAGTTTCTGTTGTGCAATTAACGGTAAAAATGTTCAAATTGAACGGACTTGGAAAGACTCACCGAGAGCGTATATTTGTTGTAGAACTTAAATTAAAACTTCGCTCGCTCTTTCACTACGAATTAACAAATTGCTTGAGAAAATTCAGGTATTAAATGAATGAAAGTTCCATCGACCAGTTTAACTGTAACCAAATACCTCACGTTTTAACTTTCTAGGTACTTTTTGTGAACAATTAAAATTAATTGCAGACGAGTTTTAGGCCGCTTGCCAACCAACGTAATGACACTATTGTTTATACAAATTCATTCTGAAACCAATATTTTTCTGTCAACCAAAGTAATTTGAGTGAGAGAAAAGAGAGGATTCATAAGTTATTCATCGGCTTGAGGTAGTGACCGACGTGTTTGCTTAAAAATACTGCCTTGCCGGAAAAACGAGACATATTTATGAAAAATGGCAACGAAAGTTGGAATGTACTTGGCGACTAACGAAAGCGTTACCGTGGCCCGTGGGCAGAGATAGGAAAATACCGACCGGGTAAGGAACCAATCAGATTGCAAGATTCGTTACCGTGCCCTCTCAAAAAAAAACAACAACAAATCAAAATATTACATGGCCTCTGCTAGACTTTTTCTGAACTTAGTACTGTTTATAAACTAAAGTGGATCCGGGACTTGTGAGGAGGTGATGTGATGTGAAGTGAGGAGGCGAACGCGGTCGTCTATGGGGGGGAGGGAGGGCTATCTGTAATAATCCGACACCTGAAAATATTCCCAAGCTACTCTAATGACTGAGAAATATGCCGGTATTATCTCAGTTTAGTAAGTTTGCTAAACATTCTAATTACCTCCTCGATCCGCCACAAACGAATGCGTAATTTATTCGTAATAATTATTTGGGTCTCTCTCCCCACCCCTCATCAACCATAAAATGCTCGCTCTCTGAAGATGTATTCAGTGTATTCAGTCGAATTTAATAATAAAGAAGTATATGTCAAGCGCTCTTTAATTTAACTGACTATAATGTTTCGTACATTTATTTTGATAGATGAAAAATATGTTAATGACAGCTTTCCTTCAATAACTTTCTTCAGGTGTAAAGGCCATGTTTAGTTAAAATGTCTTGAAGCATCAAACAAATAATTTGTTTTAAGTTCTAACCAACGCCGAGTGAAAGCGGTACTCGATGCCTTTTTTATAAAAATTCAAATGCCGCAAAGTTGAAGACATCTTACAGACACGTACAGATGGCTTCGATTGTGTTATGTACTCGAGATTGTCATCTACGTATGACTTAAAATTTTCCGTTTAAAATCGGAAAATATCAGAGCCATAGTAGTTATAACTCAGCTGTCATGGCGGAAAACTTCTGCGACGTTCTCAACAAGTCTTTCTATGGAACCTCTGCGGAAGATTTTCGTCCGGTACTTGTCGCTAATTGTGTCTTCAACAGCTTTTTGTCTTATACAAACATCTTTTTGAACATTATTACTATCCATGTACTAAAGAAAACCGCGTTGTTGCCAAAACCTTTGAGAACATTATTGCTGAGCCTGGCTGCCTCCGATGTTAGCGTTGGTTTGTTGGTCCAACCGCTCCATATTTCTACTTTGGTCAGCCGGTTAAATCAAAAACGTATCAACTGCATTTACTACAAGGGATTGTCTGCAGTCGTCAGTTTCTTTTGTTCATCCTCGCTCTTGAATGTTGTAACCATAAGTGTGGACAGGTTCTTAGCTCTTCATCTTCATCTCAGATATCAACAGCTTGTGACTCACAAGCGCGTGATTGCAGCGGTGATATCGATATGGCTGTTTAGCGCAATTATTTCCTCTAGTATCTTTTGGGATCCATTCCTTATCAGCTCAGAAGTCATTGGGCTCGTAATTATGACTGTTTGCTTCATTCTGATAATAATTGTCTACTGGAGGATTTATATAGTCTTAAAGCGACACAAAATCCAGATGGAAGGCCTTCAAATCCAAGAAGCACAACAGGGAATTCAAAATGGCGACTTATCAATTTTTTTGAGGCTTAGAAAGTCAGCCCTTGGAACATTTTTTGTATGCATTGTGTTCTTAATTTGTTATTTGCCTTGCTATATTCTTTCTTTTTTATTCCTGGCTCGCCCTATAAGTCTGATCTCTTTATATGAAGCTCGGCAGTATGTAACGACTTTATTTTTCCTCAACTCGACTTTGAAACCTGTTATATACTGCTGGAAGATGGGACCGATTCGTCGAACTCTCATGGACATAATGCGAAGCATCGTCAATCGGTTCAGAGAATAGCATTGGCTGGGTTCGTTTCAGATGCCAATTCAAAAAGCATGGAATAAGAGCTTCGACCATGGTAAAATCAAACTTGATTTGTCAAAAGTACTTAAGGAAAACTGAGGAAGGACGAACCTAAATAACGGTTACAAAAGTTACACTATGGAGTACCACAGACTCAAGCATAAGAAAGTATCAGTTGCTTGTTTCAAGCGTATTTTGTATGAGAAATATGTAAATAACCAGAAAGCTTCCTTGTTACTTGAAATATGATTTAAGGTTGTCATCAATTAATGTATGCATTTGTACTTGTCGATAGGATCGTAAACTTTTAACCTTGAAAAGTGTATAGCTTGTGAATTAAATACAAAACCGATTTTTAGATCGCTTTATAGTGTAAAAAGGGCCACGAGCTCATCAGTGTTTTTACTACAGTTCAATGTAACCCTCTTCGAATAAAGCCGCTACTTACTTGCGATCACACATAGACTTCAAGAATTTAGTTGGGCAGTTTCTGATTTCAAGAATAATACTACTTCGACTAGACTTGATGGTAGTCCATTCGACTAAAAGTCTCAACCTTGTCAATAGTAACCCGGCCACTTATTAACTTAGCCAAAGACAGAAGGTTATACATTTTATGCCAATTACACAAGGCACAAGGAGCTCTACGCCTTTCATTCAGACGGTTAGTCCGTTTGGAGAAATTTAAACATAAATTATTTCACGCATAAATTAGATCATCACACTAGGGAATTAATTAGCTACTTATCTAATTTTTGTATAAGGAGGTATGTTGTTCGTTGAATAAAGTTCTGTTTGACGAGCGCTTAGGCGCGATACTCAGAGTTACAGGGAATCGATGCGTCCTCTTCTTTAACTTATGTATATAAATATGCATGTATATACAGGTAGTTTAGTGTTAGTAACTAAGTTGAAAATGTAAATTGGTCACCGTGAAGAGTTTAAAGGCTCACATTTCGAGCGTTAGCCCTTCGTCAGAGCGATTTGAGGAGTTGTGGGTTGTGTGTGGGTTTATATGCAGACAATGGAGTACGCTATTGGTGGGAATATGGTGACGAGAAAACAAGAATAAATTAGGTGAATGAAAAGCGCTCGTTGATACCGTGGGGATTAAGAGTGCCGATTTGGAAGATAAGTTTTTGCTCTGGTGTTTTGCTGCTTTCTGAAGTGCCCAAATTTAGTGAAAGGCCAGAAACTGCCATATAGAGTAAATAGGGAGATTAAAGTGTTTAGCGACTGGTTTGGATGCGTCCATGTCATTTCTTTCGATGTCGTGAAGGTGTTCTCGGAATCGGTCATCTAGTCATCTGCATTCATATGATTGCACATATGGATGGTTGCATAATATATAGCACCACAGAACATGTTGCGTTGATTATAGTGGCACAAGATTCAGATGGAGTATTCTTATACGCTGAATTTTCAGGGTTCTGCTTTTTTCATTACAACCTAAATTCAAGATTCTCTATTTGCAATAGTGGACAAACTTTAACCAGCTCATTATTTAGAGAGAAAAATTAAGGAAATCGTTTTGCTTATCTATTAGTAAAGTCGCGACTGGCTCTAATTGCCTTGGAGTAGCTGACAGATTGAGCGAAACTCTGGACCAATCACTTTACGATGTAAAGTGAAACTAATACAATTCCTGACTGTCTTTGACACCGCTCATTTGCAAACTACTCTATACCTCTGGAAGAAGTAAATTTATAGTCCTGTTATTTGCCGATTCGTTGTTTTTAATTCCCTCTTTACTTTCTGAGCCTAACAGGCTAAAATCTTTCATATTTTAAACACAACATTGCATTTTTCGCACTTAATTTACATCTATTGATGTCACAAAAAAGAGAGCCATCGTTCTTAATTTACATCTGCCGTCAGCATAAACAATAGTCAAACTTACTGTATTCTTTTTGTTTAAGTGGTTGATGGAGAATTATTGTTTGATAAAATGTCTTATCAGTATTTCTTTCGATTGAAATATGTAAAAATATTACATGGCCATTGCTAAACTTTTTCTGAGCTAAGTGCAGCTGTTCATGAACTGAAGTGGGTCCGTGACTTGTGAGGAGGTAGTCAAAGTGAGGGCCGAACGCGGTCGTCTATAAGGGGGGAGGGCTATCTATATCTGTATCCACCACCGGAAATTATTTCCAAGCTACTCTAAATCGACTGAAAAATATGCCAGTATTATCTCAGTTTCGTAAGTTTGCCGAACATTCTGAATACCTCCTAGATCCGCCACACACAAGTGCGTAACTTATTCGAAATAATTATTTATGTCTCTCTCCCCACCCCTCACCAACCATAAAATGTTCGGTCTCTGAAGATGAATTCAGTGTATTCGGGCGAATTTAATAATGAATAAGCTTATGTCAAGCGCTCTTTAATTTAACTGACTATAAGGTTGCGTATGTTCGTTTTGACAGATAAAAAATATGTCAATGACAGCCTTCCTCCAAATAACTTTTTTCAGGTGTAAATGCCATGTTTAGTTAAAATGTCTTGAAGCATTAAACAGATAATTTGTTTCAGTTCTAACTAACGCCGAGTTGAAGCGATACTGGATGCTTTTGTCAAAAATTCAAATCCCAGAGATGAAGACATCTTCAATGTACGTACAGATGGCTTCGATGGTGTTTTGTGCTCGTGAATGACATCTACATATGACTTAAAAATTTCAATTTTTAGAATCGGAAAATATTGGGGCCACAACAGTTTCAACGCTCAGATCTCATGGCTGAAAACGTTTGCGACTATCTCAACGAATTTTTCTTTGGAACTTCTACGGATGTTGAAGATTTTCGTCCGGTACTCGTCGCTAGTTGTATCTTCAACAGCTTTTTGTCTTATACAACCATCATTTTGAACATTGTTACTTTCCATGCGATAAGGAAAACCGCGTTTTTGCCAAAACCTTTGAGAACATTATTTCTGAGCCTGGCTGCCTCCGATGTTGGCGTTGGTCTGTTGGTCCAACCATTCTACATTTCTATTTTGGTCAGCCGGTTAAATCAAAAACGTATCGACTGCATTTCCTACAAGGGGTTGTACGTCGTTATCAAATTCTTTTGCGCATCTTCGTTCTTAAACGTTGTAACCATAAGTGTGGACAGGTTCTTAGCTGTTCACCTTCATCTCAGATATCAAGAGCTTGTGACTGACGAGCGCGTGATTGCAGCGGTAATATCAATATAGCTGTTTAGCGCAATTATTTGTTCTGATCTCTCTTGGGCTCCATTGGTTATCATTCATCAAGTCATAAGGTTGGTGATTATGACTGTTTGCTTCATTCTGGTAGTAATTGTTTACTGGAGGATTTATATAGTCTTAAAGCGACACAAAAAGCAGATTCAAGACCTGCAAGTTCAAGAAGCAGAACAGGGAATTCAAAATGGCGACTTATCAAACTTTTTGAAGCTTCGCAAGTCAGCTCTTGGAACATTCTGCGTATGTATTGTGTTTTTGCTTTGTTATTTGCCTTTCTATATTCTTTTTTGTTTGCTTCTGGCTCGTCCTTCAAGTTTAATCTCTTTACACGAAGCTTCGCACTATATAAAGACTTTGCTTTTCCTCAACTCGTCTTTGAACCCTGTTATATACTTCTGGAAGATGGAACCCATTCGTCGCACTCTTATGGACATAATGCGAGGCATCGTCAATCGGTTCAGAGAATAACAGTTCGTTTCTGATGCCAATTCACAATGCATAAGATAAGAACCTTGGCCATCGTAAGCTTAAACTTGATTTGTCAACGACAACTGAGAGATCAAGAACTTTAACGGTTAGGAAAATTACTCAATAGAGTACTACAAAGTCAAGCATAAGAAAGTATCAGTTGCTAGTTTCAAGCGCATTTTGTATTAGAAATTTATAAATGACCAGAAAGCTTCCTGATTACTTAAAATATGATTTTAAGATTGTCATCAACTAATGTATGTATTTTTATTCGTCCATAGGATAATAGATTTATAACATTGTCAAGTGTATAGCTTGTGAATTAAATACAAACCTATTTTTAGGTCGCTTTATAGTGTAATGAGGGCCACGAGTTCATCAGTGTTTTTACTGCAGTTAAATAGAACCCTCTTTTAACAAAGCCGTTACTTACTCGCGATCACAGAATTCGGTTGTGCAGTTTCTGATATGAAGAATAATATTAAGTCGACTGGACTTGATGGTTCTCCATTCTACCAAAATTCTTATCAATAGTAACCCGAGCATTTATGTACTCAGGCAAAGAATGACGGTTATGCATTTTATACTAATTGCACAAAGTAAAAGGATCTCTACGCCTTTCACTCAGACGGTTTGTCCATTTTGAAAAATTTAGTGCCAATTTTTACCTTTACCCTGCGCCAATCGCCGCTGTTCTCGTCTATCCTCATTTTTTTGTTGTTATCTTGAAATTTTTTTTTGCTGTCTACCACAGCAAACAAATACTTGAAGGAGTTGTGGGTTGTGTGTGGGTTTATAGGCAGGAAGTGGAGCTACGCTGGCGGTGGGAATATGGTGACGAGAAAACAAGAATAAATTAGCTGAATCAAAAGCGCTCGTTGATACCGTGAGGATTAAGAGTGCCGATTTGGAAGATACATTTTTTGTGCTAGTGTTTTGCGGCTTTCTGAAGTGCCTAAATTTAGGGAAGGCCGGAACTGCCATGTGCTACATAGAATAAGTAGGGAGATTAAAGTGTTTAGCGACTGGTTTGGATGCGTCCTTGTCATTTCTTTGTATGTCGCGAAGGTGTTCTCGAAGTCGGTCACCTTGTCGCCTGCATTCATATGATTGTACAAGTAGATGGTTGCATAATGCATAGCACCACATAACACTTTTCGTTTAGTATAATGGCACAAGATTCAGATAAGCGCTGAATTGTTTGGGTTCAATACAACCTGAATTCAACATTCCCTATTTACAATAGTGGACAAACTTTAACCAGCAGTTGATTTAGAGAGAAAAATTAAGAAAAATTATTTTGTCTATCTATAAGTAAAGTCGCGACTGGCTCTAATTGCTTCGGAGTAGCTGACAGATGGAGCAAAATTTTCGACCAATCACTTAACGATGTAAAGAGAAACTAATATCATCCCTGACTGTCTTTGACACCGCTCATTTGCAAACTACTCTTTACCTCTGGACGAAATAAATTTATAGTCCTGTCATTTGTCGATTCGTTGTTTTTCATTCCTTCTTTACTTTCTGAGCCTAACAGGCTAAAGTCTTTCATATTATAAACACAATATTGCATTTTTCACAGTTAATTTACATCTATTGATGTCACAAAAAAGCCATCCGTCGGCCGTCAGCATAAACAATAGTCAAACTTCCTTAATTCTTTTGGTTTAAGCGCTTGATGTAGAATTATTGTTTGATAAATGTCTTATCTATATTTTTTGCGGTTGAAATATATCAAAATATTACATGGTCATTGCTAAACTTTTTCTGAGCTAAGTGCAGCTGTTCATGAACTGAAGTGGATCCGGGACTTGTGAAGAGGTGATTAAAGAAAGAGCCGAACGCTGTCGGCGTCTATAAGGGGGGGGGGGGGGGGGGGGGGGAAGGGCTATCTGTAATAATCTACCACCGAAAAATATTCCCAAGCTACTCTAAAACGACTGAAAAATATGCCGGTATTATCTCAGTTTAGTACGTTTGCTAAACATTCTGATTACCTCTTAGATCCGTCACAAACGAGTGTGTAATTTATTCGTATTAATTATTCTGGTCTCTCTCCCCACCCCTCATCAACCATAAAATGTTCGGTCTCTGAAGATGTATTCAGTGTATTCAGGCAAATTTAATGACAAAAAACAAATGTCAAGCGTTTTTTAATTTAACTGACTATTATGTTTCGTATATTCATTTTGATAGATGAAATATATGTTAATGACAGCTTTCTTTCAATTAAATTTTTCAGATATATATCCCATGTTTAGTTAAAATGTCCTGAAGCATTAAACAAATAATTTGCTTTAGTTCTTACCAACGCCGAGATAAAGCGATACTCGATGCCTTTTTCAAAAATTCAAACGCCAGAGTTGAAGACATCCTGAATTTACATACAGATGGCTTCGATTGTGTTATATGCTTGTGATTGACAGATGCTTATGACTTGAAATTTTCCGTTTGGAAGCCACAGTAATTTTAACGCTCAGTTGTCATGGCGGAAAACGTTTGCGACATCCTTAACGAGTTTTTATCTAGAACCTCTAAGGATGTTAAAGATTCTCGTCCGGCACTTGTCGCTTATTGTGTCTTCCACGGCTTTTTGTGTTATACAACCATCATTTTGAACATCGTTACCATCCATGCGATAAAGAAAACCGTGTTGTTGCCAAAATCTCTGAGAACATTATTACTGAGCATGGCTGCCTCCGATGTTGGCGTTGGTCTGTTGGTCCAACCGCTCTACATTTCTACTATGGTCAGCGCTTGGAAACGAAAACGTATCGACTGCATTTCCTACAAGGGGTTGTATGTCGTTATCAGTTTCTTTTGCACATCTTCGGTCTTAAATGTTGTAACCATAAGTGTGGACAGGTTCTTAGCTGTTCACCTTCATCTCAGATATCAAGAGCTTGTGACTCACAAGCGCGTCATTGCCGCCGTCATATCAATATGGCTGTTAAGCGCAATTATTTCTTCTAGTGCATTGGTTCCATCGTTATTCATCTTACGAGTCATAAAGGTCGTGAACATGAATGTTTACCTCATTCTGCTGGCAATTGTCTACTGGAGGATTTATATAGTCTTAAAGCGACACAAAATCCAGATTGAAGGCCTTCAAATCCAAGAAGCACAACAGGGAGTTCAAAATGGCGACTTATTAAACTTTTTGAAGCTTCGAAAGTCAGCTCTTGGAACATTTTATGTATTTATTGTGTTCTTGATTTGTTACTTGCCCAGCTATATTCTCCTTTTTTTTCCCCCGGCTCCTCCTATAAGTGCAATTTCTTTAAACCAAGCTTCGCCCTATGCAGTGACTTTGGTTTTCCTCAACTCGTCTTTGAACCCTGTTATATACTGCTGGAAGATGGGGCCCATTCGTCGCACTCTCATGGACATAATGGGAGGCATCGTCAATCGGTTTAGAGAATAGCATTTGTTATAAGTAATTGTTGTTGTAAATATAAGCTTCCAGAAATCTCCAGTCTGCTTAGTCATGGTGATATGCGTACCATAGAACTTTCTAATATATGTCATCAAGTCACGCAATTATTAAGTAATACTATTAAAACAGTTCTTTTTGTAAGCTTCTGGAATGTTCTAGAACACTTTGTGAATGTATATAAGGACTCAGTTAGAAAGCTATACCGTGAGATGAACTTTAACGGTTAGGAAAACTACACAATGAGGTACTACAGAGACAAGAATAAAAAAGTATCAGTTGCTAGTTTCAAGCACATTTGTAAGAGAAATGTATTAATGACCATGCAGATAGACTTCTTTTTACTTCTGGACGAAATAAATTTATAGTCCTGTCATTTGCCGATTCGTTGTTTTTTTTATTCTTTCTTTACTTACTGACACTAACAGGCTAAAGTCTTCCATATGCAAACACAATATCGCATTTTCCACTTCTAATTTACATCTATTGATGTCACAAAAACCAGCCATCATTTTTAATTTACATCTGCCGCCAACATGAACAATAGTCAAACTTCCTGTATTCTTTTCATTTAAGCGCTTGATGCAGAATTATTCTGTGATAAATATATGTTATTTGCCGGCTGGGAGGTCCGTATGGTGAAAAATTGTGACCGAGGTCTTGGAAATACTGCCCGAGGCAGTAGGCCAAGGGCAGCATTTTCAAGACCGAGCAAACGGCGAGGAAAGTGATTGTGAGTAAATTCAATTTTTTTTTATTTTGAAGTTGTGAGAGTCTGCTCGTTTGTTTGCTGCAATGGCGTATGTAAATCTGGTCTTTCCTTCACAAAAACTAAATTCGAATGGCATAATCCAACGAGACACAAGGGGATTTAATGTGGCCTTTTCACAAAAGATTCCTTCAGTTTCTGTTGTGCAATTTACGGTACAAATGTTCAAATTGAACGGACTTGGAAAGACTCACCGAGAGCGTATATTTGTTGTAGAACTTAAATTAAAACTTCGCTCGCTCTTTCACTACGAACAAATTGCTTGAGAAAATTCAGGTATTAAATGAATGAAAGTTCCATCGATCAGTTTAACTGTAACCAAATACCTCACGTTTTAACTTTCTAGGTACTTTTTGTGAACGATTAAAATTAATTGCAGACGGGTTTTAGGCCGCTTGCCAAGCAACGTAATGACACTATTGTTTATACAAATTCATTCTGAAACCAATATTTTTCTGTCAACCAAAGTGATTTGAGAGAGAGAAAAGAGAGGATTCATAAGTTATTCATCGGCTTGAGGTAGTGACCGACGTGTTTGCTTAAAAATACTGCCTTGCCGGAAAAACGAGACATATTTATGAAAAATGGCAACGAAAGTTGGAATGTACTTGGCGACTAACGAAAGCGTTACGTTAAGCGGCCCGTGGGCAGAGATAGGAAAATACCGACCGGGTAAGGAACCAATCAGATTGCAAGATTCGTTACCGTGCCCTCTCAAAAAAAACAACAACAAATCAAAATATTACATGGCCTCTGCTAGACTTTTTCTGAACTTAGTACTGTTTATGAACTAAAGTGGATCCGGGACTTGTGAGGAGGTGATCAAAGTGAGAGCCGAACGCGGTCGTATATAGGGGGGAGGGAGGGCTATCTGTAATAATCCGACACCTGAAAATATTCCCAAGCTACTCTAAAATGACTGAGAAATGTGCCGGTATCAGTTTAGTAAGTTTGCTAAACATTCTAATTACCTCCTCGATCCGCCACAAACGAATGCGTAATTTATTCGTAATATTTATTTGGGTCTCTCTCCCCACCCCTCATCAACCATAAAATGCTCGGTCTCTGAAGATGTATTCTGTGTATTCAGACGAATTTAATAATAAAGTATTTGTCAAGCGCTCTTTATAGTTTAACTGACTATAGTGTTTCGTACATTCATTTTGATAGATGAAAAATATGTTAATGACAGCTTTCCTTCGAATAACTTTTTTCAGGTGTAAAGGCCATGTTTAGTTAAAATGTCTTGAAGCATCAAACAAATAATTTGTTTTAAGTTCTAACCAACGCCGAGTGAAAGCGGTACTCGATGCCTTTTTTATAAAAATTCAAATGCCGCAGAGTTGAAGACATCTTACAGACACGTACAGATGGCTTCGATTGTGTTATGTACTCGAGATTGTCAACTACGTATGACTTAAAATTTTCCGTTTAAAATCGGAAAATATCAGAGCCATAGTAGTTATAACTCAGCTGTCATGGCGGAAACACTTTTGCGACGTTCTCAACAAGTCTTTCTATGGAACCTCTGCAGATGTTGAAGATTTTCGTCCGGTACTTGTCGCTAATTGTGTCTTCAACAGCTTTTTGTCTTCTACAAACATCTTTTTGAACATTATTACCATCCATGTACTAAGGAAAACCGCGTTGTTGCCAAAACCTTTGAGAACATTATTGCTGAGCCTGGCTGCCTCCGATGTTAGCGTTGGTTTGTTGGTCCAACCGCTCTACATTTCTACTTTGGTCAGACGGTTAAAACAAAAACGTATCGACTACATTTACTACAAGGGATTGTTTGCAGTCGTCAGTTTCTTTTGTACATCCTCGCTCTTGAATGTTGTAACCATAAGTGTGGACAGGTTCTTAGCTGTTCATCTTCATCTCAGATATCAAGAGCTTGTGACTCACAAGCGCGTGATTGCAGCGGTGATATCGATATGGCTGTTTAGCGCAATTATTTCCTCTAGTATCTTTTGGGATCCATTCCTTATCAGCTCAGGAGTCATTGGGCTCGTAAATATGACTGTTTGCTTCATTCTGATAATAATTGTCTACTGGAGGATTTATATAGTCTTAAAGCGACACAAAATCCAGATGGAAGGCCTTCAAATCCAAGAAGCACAACAGGGAATTCAAAATGGCGACTTATCAAACTTTTTGAACCTTCGAAAGTCAGCTCTTGGAACATTTTTTGTATGCATTGTGTTCTTGATTTGTTATTTGCCTTGCTATATTCTTTCTTTTTTATTCCTGGCTCGCCCTATAAGTCTGATCTCTTTATATGAAGCTCGGTTGTATGTGACGACTTTATTTTTCCTCAACTCGAGTTTGAAACCTGTTATATACTGCTGGAAGATGGGACCCATTCGTCGCACTCTCATGGACATAATGCGAAGCATCGTCAATCGTTTCAGAGAATAGCATTGGCTGGGTTTGTTTCTGATGCCAATTCAAAAAGCATGGAATAAGAGCTTCGACCATGGTAAAATCAAACTTGATTTGTCAAAAGTACTTAAGGAAAACTGAGGGAGGACGAACCTAAATAACGGTTATGAAAGTTACACTATGGAGTACCACAGACTCAAGCATAAGAAAGTATCAGTTGCTTGTTTCAAGCGCATTTTGTATGAGAAATATGTAAATAACCAGAAAGCTTCCTTGTTACTTGAAATGTGATTTTAAGGTTGTCATTAATTAATGTATGCATTTGTACTTGTCGATAGGATCATAAACTTTTAACCTTGAAAAGTGTATAGCTTGTGAATTAAATACAAAACTGATTTTTAGATCGTTTTATAGTGTAATAAGGGCCACGAGTTCATCAGTGTTTTTACTACAGTTAAATGTAACCCTCTTCGAATAAAGGCGCTACTTACTTGCGATCACACATAGACTTCCAGAATTTAGTTATGCAGTTTCTGATTTAAAGAATAATATTACTTCGACTAGACTTGATGGTTGTCCATTCGACTAAAGTCTCAACCTTGTCAATAGTAACCCGGCCTCTTATTAACTTAGTCAAAGACAGGAGGTTATATATTTTATGCCAATTACACAAAGCACAAGAAGCTCTACACCTTTCATTCAGACGGTTAGTCCGTTTGGAGAAATTAAATATAAATTATTTCACGCATAAATTAGATCATCACACTAGGGAATTAATTAGCTACTTATCTAATATGTGTATAAGGAGGTATGTTCTTCGTTGAATAAAGTTCTGTTTGACGAGCGCTTAGGCGCGATACTCAGAGTTACAGGGAATCGATGCGTCCTCTTCTTTAACTTATGTATACATAAATATATGCATGTATATATAGGTAGTTTAGTGTTAGCAACTAAGTTAAAAACGTAAATTGGTCACCGTGAAGAGTTTAAAGGCTCACATTTCGAGCGTTAGCCCTTCGTCAGAGCGATTTGAGGAGTTGTGGGTTGTGTGTGGGTTTATATGAAGACAATGGTACTACGCTTTTGGTGGAAATGTGGTGACGAGAAAACAGGAATAATTAGCTGAATAAAAAGCGCTCGTTGACACCGTGGGGATTATGAGTGCCGATTTGGAAGATAAATTTTTGCACTAATGTTTTGCTACTTTCTGAAGTGCCTAAATTTAGGGAAAGGCCGGAAACTGCCATATAGAATAAGTAGGGAGATTAAAGTGTTTAGCGACTGGTTTGGATGCGTCCTCGTCATTTCTTTCGATGTCGCGAAGGTGTTCTCGGAATCGGTCACCTAGTCGTCTGCATTCATATGATTGCACATATAGATGGTTGCATAATATATAGCACCACATAACATGTTGCGTCGAGTATAATGGCACAAGATTCAGATGGAGTATTCTTATGCGCTGAATTTTCAGGGTTCTGCTTTTTCCATTACAACCTAAATTCAAGATTCTCTTTTTGCATTAGTGGAAAAACTTTAACCAGCAGATTATTTAGAGAGAAAAATCATTTTGTCTAGCTATTAGTAAAGTCGCGACTGGCTCTAATTGCCTTGGAGTAGCTGACAGATGGAGCGAAACTCTTGACCAATCACTTTACGATGTAAAGTGAAACTAATATAATTCGTGACTGTCTTTGACACCGCTCATTTGCAAACTACTCTTTACCTCTGGAAGAAGTAAATTTATAGTCCTGTTATTTGCCGATTCGTTGTTTTTAATTCCCTCTTTACTTTCTGAGCCTAACAGGCTAAAGTCTTTCATATTTTAAACACAATATTGCATTTTTCGCACTTAATTTACATCTGTTGATGTCACAAAAAAGAGAGCCATCGTTCTTAATTTACATCTGCCATCAGCATAAACAATAGTCAAACTTACTGTATTCTTTTTGTTTAAGTGCTTGATGCAGAATTATTGTTTGATAAAATGTTTTATCTGTATTTCTTTCGATTGAAATATGTAAAAATATTACATGGCCATTGCTAAACTTTTTCTGAGCTAAGTGCAGCTGTTTATGAACTGAAGTGGATCCGGGAATTGTGAGAAGGTGGTCAAAGTAAGAGCCCAACGCGGTCGTCAGTAATGAGGGGAGGGTTATCTGTAATAATCCACTCCCGAGAAATATTCTCAAGCTAGACTAAAACGACTGAAATATATAACGGTATTATCTCAGATTAGTAAGTTTGCTGAACATTCTGAATACCTCCAAGATCTGCCACAAACGAATGCATAATTTATTCGTAATAATTATTTGGGTCTCTCTCCCCACCCCTCATCAACCATAAAATGCTCAGTCTCTGAAGATGTATTCAGTGTATTCAGACGAATTTAATAATAAAGACGTATATGTCAAGCGCTCTTTACTTTAACTGACTTTAATGTTTCGTATATTCATTGTGATAGATGAAAGATATGTTAATGACGGCTTTCCTTCAAATAACTTTTTTCAGTAATAATTTCATGTTTAGTTAAAATGTCTTGAAGTATCAAACAGATAATTTGCTTTAGTTCTAACTAACGCCGAGTTAAAGCGATACTCAATGCTTTTTTCAAAAATTCAAATGTCAGAGATGAAGACATCTTGAATGTACGAACAGATGGCTTCGATATATGGTGTTTTGCTCGTGACTGACATCTACATATGGCTTAAAATTTTCTATTTTCAGAATCGGAAAATATCAGGGCCACAGTAGTTTTAACACTCAGATCTCATGGCTGAAAACGTTTGCGACCATATGAACGAGCTTTTCTTTGGAACCTCTACGGAAGTTGAAGATTTTCGTCCGGTACTTGTCGCTAATTGTGTCTTCAACAGCTTTTTGTCTTATACAACCATCATTTTGAACATCGTTACCATCCATGCGATAAGGAAAACCACGTTGTTACCAAAACCTTTGAGAACATTATTACTGAGCCTGGCTGCCTCCGATGTTGGTGTTGGTTTGTTGGTCCAACCGCTTTACATTTCTACTTTGGTCAGCCGGTTAAATCAAAAACGTATCGACTGCATATCCTACAAGAAATTGTTGGCCGCTATCAATTTCTTTTGTATATCCTCGCTCTTGAATGTTGTAACCATAAGTGTGGACAGGTTCTTAGCTGTTCAGCTTCATCTCAGATATCAAGAGCTTGTGACTCACAAGCGCGTCATTGTAGCGGTGATATCACTATGGCTGTTTAGCGCAGTTATTTGTTCTGATCTCTTTTGGGCTCCATCGGTTATCATTTCTCAAGTCATAAGGTTGATGATTATGACTGTTTGCTTCATTCTGGTAGTAATTATCTACTGGAGGATTTATATAGTCTTAAAGCGACACAAAAAGCAGATTCAAGACCTTCAAGTACAAGAAGCAGAACAGGGAGTTCAAAATGGCGACTTATCAAAATTTTTGAAGCTTCGCAAGTCAGCTCTCGGAACATTCTGCGTATGTATTGTGTTTTTGCTTTGTTATTTGCTTTACTATATTCTTTTTTGTTTGTTTCTGGCTCGTCCTTCAAGTTTAATCTCTTTACACGAAGCTGGGCACTATATGACGACTTTGGTTTTCCTCAACTCGTATTTGAACCCTGTTATATACTGCTGGAAGATGGAACCCATTCGTCGCACTCTTATGGACATAATACGAGGCATCGTCAATCGGTTCAGAGAATAACAGTTCGTTTCTGATGCCAATTCACAATGCATAAGATAAGAACCTTGGCCATCGTTAGCTTAAACTTGATTTGTCAACGACAACTGAGAGATCGAGAACTTTAACGGTTAGGAAAACTACACAATAGACTACTACAAAGTCAAGCATAAGAAAGTATCAGTTGCTAGTTTCAAGCGCATTTTGTATTAGAAATATATAAATAACCAGAAAGCTTCCTGGTTACTTAAAATATGATTTTAAGGTTGTCATCAACTAATGTATGTATTTTTATTCGTCGATAGGATAATAGATTTATAACATTGTTAAGTGTATAGCTTGTGAATTAAATACAAACCTATTTTTAGGTCGCTTTATAGTGTAAAAAGGGCCACGAGTTTATCAGTGTTTTTACTGCAGTTAAATAAAACCCTCTTTTAACAAAGCCGTTACTTACTCGCGATCACAGAATTCAGTTGTGCGGTTTCTGATATAAAGAATAATATTAAGTCGACTGGACTTGATGATTCTCCATTCTACCAAAATTCTTAATCTTGTCAATAGTAACCCGAGCATTTATGTACTCAGGCAAAGAATGACGGTTATGCATTTTATACTAATTGCACAAAGTAAAAGGATCTCTACGCCTTTCACTCAGACGGTTGGTCCGTTTGAAAAATTTAGTGCCAATTTTTACCTTTACCCTGCGCCAATCACCGCTGTTCTCGTCTATCCTCATTTTTTTGTTGTTATCTTGAAATTTTTTTTAGTTTTTGTCTACCACAGCAAACAAATACTTGAAGGAGTTGTGGGTTGAGTGTGGGTTTATAGGAAGGAAGTGGAGCTACGCTAGCGGTGGGAATATAGTGACGAGAAAACAATAATAAATTAGTTGAATCAAAAGCGCTCGTTGATACCGTGAGGATTAAGAGTGCCGATTTGGAAGAACATTTTTTGTGCTAGTGTTTTGCGGCTTTCTGAAGTGCCTAAATTTAGGGAAAGGCCGGAACTGCCATGTGCTACATACAATAAGTAGGGAGATTAAAGTGTTTAGCGACTGGTTTGGATGCGTCCTTGTCATTTCTTTGTATGTCGCGAAGGTGTTCTCGAAGTCGGTCACCTTGTCGCCAGCATTCATATGATTGTACATGTAGATGGTTGCATAATGCATAGCACCACATAACACTTTTCGTTTAGTATAATGGCACAAGATTCAGATAAGCGCTGAATTGTTTGGGTTCAATGCAACCTGAATTCAACATTCCCTATTTACAATAGTGGACAAACTTTAACCAGCAGTTGATTTAGAGAGAAAAATTAAGAAAAACTATTTTGTCTACTTATTAGTAAAGTCGCGACTGGCTCTAATTGCTTCGGAGTAGCTGACAGATGGAGCAAAATTTTCGACCAATCACTTTACGATGTAAAGAGAAACTAATACAATCCCTGACTGTCTTTGACACCGCTCATTTGCAAACTACTCTTTACCTCTGGACGAAATAAATTTATAGTCCTGTCATTTGTCGATTCGTTGTTTTTCATTCCTTCTTTACTTTCTGATCCTAACAGGCTAAAGTCTTTCATATTCTAAACACAATATTGCATTTTTCACACTTAATTTACATCAGTTCTATTGATGTCACAAAAAAAACCATCCAACATATTTAATTTACGTCTGCCGTCAGCATAAACAATAGTCAAACTTCCTGTATTTAAGCGCTTGATGCAGAATTATTGTTTGATAAATGTCTTATCTGTATTTTTTGCGGTTGAAATATATCAAAATATTACATGGCCATTGCTAAACTTTTTTGAGCTAAGTGCAGCTGTTCATGAACTGAAGTGGATCTGGGACTTGTGAAGAGGTGATTAAAGAAAGAGCCGAACGCGGTCGGCGTCTATAAGGGGGGGGGGGGGCGGGGGAGGGCTATCTGTAATAATCCACCACCGGAAAATATTCCCAAGCTACTCTAAAACGACATGAAAAATATGTCGGTATTATCTCAGTTTAGTAAGTTTGCTTAACATTCTGATTACCTCTTAGATCCGTCACAAACGAGTGTGTAATTTATTCGTATTAATTATTCTGGTCTCTCTCCCCACCCCTCATCAACCATAAAATGTTCTGTCTCTGAAGATGTATTCAGTGTATTCAGGCAAATTTAATGACAAAAAACAAATGTCAAGCGTTTTTTAATTTAACTGACTATTATGTTTCGTATATTCATTTTGATAGATGAAATATATGTTTATGACAGCTTTCTTTCAAATAAATTTTTCAGATATATATCCCATGTTAGTTAGAATGTCTTGAAGCATTAAAACAAATAATTTTCTTTAGTTCTTACCAACGCCGAGATAAAGCGATACTCGATGCCTTTTTCAAAAATTCAAACGCCAGAGTTGAAGACATCCTGAATTTACGTACAGATGGCTTCGATTGTGTTAAATGCTTGTGATTGACAGATACATATGACTTGAAATTTTCCGTTTGGAAGCCACAGTAATTTTAACGCTCAGTTGTCATGGCGGAAAACGTTTGCGACATTCTCAACGAGGTTTTCTTTGGAACCTCTACGGATGTTGAAGATTTTCGTCCGTTAGTTGTCGCTAATTGTGTCTTCCACAGCTTTTTGTGTTATACAACCATCATTTTGAACATCGTTACTATCCATGCGATAAAGAAAACCGTGTTGTTGCCAAAACCTTTGAGAACATTATTACTGAGCATGGCTGCCTCCGATGTTGGCGTTGGTCTGTTGGTCCAACCGCTCTACATTTCTACTATGGTCAGCGGTTGGAAACGAAAACGTATCGACTGCATTTCCCACAAGGGGTTGTACGTCGTTATCAATTTCTTTTGCGCATCTTCACTCTTAAATGTTGCAACCATAAGTGTGGACAGGTTCTTAGGTGTTCACCTTCATCTCAGATATCAAGAGCTTGTGACTCACAAGCGCGTCATTGCCGCCGTCATATCAATATGGCTGTTAGGCGCAATTATTTCTTCTAGTGTCTTTTGGGTTCCATCGGTTTTCATCTTACGAGTCATAAGGGTCGTGAACATGACTGCTTGCCTCATTCTGGTGGTAATTGTCTACTGGAGGATTTATATAGTCTTAAAGCGACACAAAATCCAGATTGAAGGCCTTCAAATCCAAGAAGTACAACAGGGAGTTCAAAATGGCGACTTATCTAACTTTTTGAAGCTTAGAAAGTCAGCTCTTGGAACATTTTATGTATGTGTTGTGTTCTTGATATGTTATTTGCCACACTATATTCTCCAATTTTTTTCCCTGGCCTATCCTTTAAGTCCAATCTCTTTAAACGAAGTTTTGCCCCATACAATGACTTTGGTTTTCCTCAACTCGTCTTTGAACCCTGTTATATACTGCTGGAAGATGGGACCCATTCGTCGCACTCTCATGGACATAATGCGAGGCATTGTCAATCGGTTTAGAGAATAGCATTTGTTATAAGTAATTTTTGTTGTAAATAGAAGCTTTCAGAAATCTCCAGACTGCTTAGTCATGGTGATATGCGTACCATAGAACTTTCTAATACATGTCATCAAGTCACGCAATTATTACGTAATACTATTAAAATAGTTCTTTTGAAAGCTTTTGGAATGTTCCAGAACACTTTGTGAATGTATATAAGGACCTAGTTATATAGTAGTAGTTGTTGTTTTTTTAGAAAGCTATACCGTAAGATGAACTTTAACGGTTAGGAAAACTACACAATGAGGTACTATAGAGACAAGCATAAAAAAGTATCAGTTGCTAGTTCCAAGCACATTTGTAAGAGAAATTTATTAATGACCATGCAGATGTCTTCCTCGCTACTTGAAATATAATTTCAAGGTTATGCCATTAGTTAATGTATGTATTTTTAACATATTTGTCGAAGAGATTATAAATTTTTAACCTTGTGAAGTGTATAGCTCGTGAATTAAATACAAAACCAATTTTTAGGTCACTTTATAGTGTAATAAGGGCCACGAGTTCCTCAGTGTTTTTACTAACGATAAATCTTTGAACAGAGCCTATATTTACTTGCGATCACGCATAGACTTTCAGAATTAAGTTGTACGGTTTCTAATATAAAGAATAAAGTTAAGTCGAATAGACTTGATGGTTGTTCATTCGACAAAAAGTCTCAATATTAGCAATAGCAACCCCAAGTACTTATTTACTTAGGCAAAGACAGAAGGTTAGACATTTTATGCTAGTTACACAAAGTACAAGGAGCTCTATGTCTTTTACTCAGACATTTAGTCCGTTTTGAAAAATTTAGTATTAATTTTCACATTTTTTTAGTTGTACCTTGCACCAATCAATCAATGTTCTCGGCCATCCTTGCTTTTTTTTTGTCAGAAAAGACCTCAAATTCCATGACGTAGCTTCTCACTAACTTCAGTCGGCGGAAGGCCAGTTGGCTATGTACAAACCATGACGTCAGACTCCAAACTTGCTCCCAGGAGGAGGCTGGCTAGAGTCAGGCCACAGAAATCCGGATTGCAAATTAAGCGTTAAGGCCCACTTTAGTTCTCTCTGTCACTATAAGAGAAAATTAGTGATGCATAGAGTTAACGCACTTTTGGAAATTTTCACTAAAGTCAGTTGTTACAGATCGATCCACAGGGAACGCCCAGATTCCTCAGATCTCCCTGTACAGATCCATCACAGAACATAGAACAGTTTGATTTAGGAATGTCAAACTTTGGAATTCCTTAGACCTGTCACTCAAGTGGAAAAGGACATTGACAGAATTCAAACATTACGTTATAAGCAGTTTGGAAAGGGCATAGTCAAATATAATGCTTTTAAACAAAATTTTACTTTGTTTTGTTCAACCTCTGAACATAAAGGTGTATCGTTCACATTATGAATTTTTCGATGGAGAATTTTTGATAGGCGCGATGAACTGTATGCTTTAGGAAATGACAAAGTTGAGAATGATCAGCCGCATGAAGCTGCAAATGTGCTTTACTGGTTTGAAAAGGTCCCTTACCTGTGGTGCTGAAAACTAGGGAGAACCCTGCTATTGATGGCAATATGGTGACGAGAAAACAAAAATAAATTAGTTGAATGAAAAGCACTCGTTGATAGCGTGGGGATTAAGAGTGCCGATTTGGAAGATAAATTTTTGTTCTAGTGTTTTGTGCCTTTCCGAGCTGCCTAAATGTAGGGAAAGGCCGGAAACTGCCACATGTTCTATAGAATACTTAGGGAGATTAGAGTGTTTAGCGACTGGTTTGGATGCGTCCCTGTCATTTCTTTCTACGTTGCGAAGGTGTTCTCGGAATCGGTCACCTAGTCGTCTGCATTCATATGATTGCACATATAGATGGTTGCATAATATGCAGCACCACATAACACTTTTGGTCTAGTATAGTGGCACAAGATTCAGATGGAGTATTCTTATGCGCACAATTTTTAGACCAACCCTCATTTAATTTACATCGTTTAAGTGCTTGATTCAGAATTATTGTTTGATAAAATGTCGTATCTGAGCTAAGTGCGGGTGTTCATGAACTGAAGTGGATCACTTTTGAAAGGTTTCGGCTTCGCAGACGTTTTTGCACATAGATTGTGGCAAAGTTTAACATGGTTGCTGTGTAGCGGATGAAACTGTTGAAAACACAGTTTACGATAAAAAATGAGATTTTCAAACTCGGAGATTTTGGGGTAACTCTTGAGTAATATTCCACAGTTTGATTCAGCCATGATGATCTAGCGTTCAACTACCTTCTTAGTAAGTGTGTTGGGACAAAGATTATCGCTCGAAAGAAAAAATTTCACTTGAAGGCTATTTTTGATACAAGGATATTATGCAGAGATAATGACGATTAATTAATGTCGACCCACAATATTAATGTCGTGTTAAACTGCCTGAAACTGGAAAAGAAGCTCCTCTGAGGTATACGAAATATCTTTTGACGAAAAACAGAACGAAGTATCTTTTTTCATACAAAATGATTCACAAAGGTATTGAAAGTTATATATTGAAAAAAAAAAAACACCCAAAGAGTACCTCAGCCAATCAAATGCAGCCATTTTAAAGTGATGATGCCCCTATGTTTATCAGTGATTTATCAGCTGTGCTATTACACTGTTAACAAAAAGAGCTCTGAAATCAGTTGAATTGAATGAGTTATATCCGCTTTTCTTTAGATTAACTTGTAATATACTCTTAACTTTTGTACTTAATTTGAAAACAGTTCCTGCTATCAATGACGTGGTGCGGCTTGGGGAATCAAGAGTACTCTTTAATATTACACTTCGTGGACACTAACTCGAAGGTAGATCTTATTATCTAGAAAGGTACAGGATAGAATGTCTTCGAAATTTCTCTTGATAAAATAATGAGGCGATGTACTTTGAGTGAAGTGAAGAGACTGCGAAATATTACCCTTCGTCGTACCGGTTTTGTGTCACGCTCGACGTATGAATTCGAAGTTGACAGCTGTTGTATTTTGTTTTCATTCTAGAGTTACTGACAATGCCATTTGCGTCGATTTTAATAATTGCATGCAGTCATATCACTTTTAGTATTCGTCAAATCTTCATGTTTGGTATTCAAATTAACGAACAGGACATCGTTATAAGAAACGCTCGAGAGATTAGAAAGAAAAGACAACAGCTGTTTACTTTAATAACATACTGAAAAAAACCTGAGATAAGGAAAGAGAGGAAAAACTTTTCGTCACGTTTTTTCTTTTTTTCCAAAGAAGCCTCGTCATTTTATTTCAAGTCATTGTAGTTGCAAAGAGACTTGTCTTGCCCCCACCCCCCCCCCCCCGGGGAAAAAGTCGGAAAGCTTGCTACTCAAGCATAGTGATGACTTCTTTAAAAGTGCAAGCCTTAACTCTTTCTGTTTTTATCAGACCTCGTAGGTGCGCCATTATTATATCACGATTACTCCATACCGTTCAGTTGATGTTGTCATTTTCAGAGATGTCTCTCTATTGCAAGTTGGCCGCCTTCCAGTTCACCGAAAAGCTGCTCAAATGACCTGACTGGGGGATGGCGGTTTAACGATTGTCACAACTCCAATTTGAACGGGCAGTTCATGGGGAACACAAAAGCTTATAGTGGTATTGGCTGGGTTCGATTTAAACAAATCTTTTTCGGACAAATTCGTGAAGCAATTTTTATAAAGTATTTGTTACAAAAAATTGAAAGGCGTAACTGTTTCGTTCAGAAACATAAACATAAACCGTTATGCCCCGCTTTAGATAACTAAAATTATTATATCTCTCGGTTAGTAAGTGGGCTATGATTGGTCAATTTATTTCTGTCTATCACTCTACGGCCCGCTTAACTCAAAGGTTTGTGGTCAAAACCACCTTGAAGGATATAATGAACTGAAACGCATGAAAAAACTTCTCGGTGGCTTTCATTTGAATGGTCAAACGCTAGAGTTTCATCGATAGACTTTAGTGGTTCTTTATAAACAGTAAACATGGAAGTACTGTTAAGGCCAGAACCATAATTGTGCCGCATAATAAACTGTACCTCATTAAAGTACTACGCCGTAGCTTTCATTTAAATGGTCAAACACTAGATTGTCATCCACACCAAGCTAGAATCACCTGGGACAGTAGATTAAAAAAATACAACCTGAATTCAAGATTCTCTATTTGCAATAGTGGACAAAATTCAACCAGGAGATTATTTAGAGAGAAAAATTTAGGAGAATCATTTTGTTGATTTATTAACAAAGTGGCGACTGGCTTTAATTTGCTTCCGAGTAGCTGACAGATGGAGCAAAATTCTTGACCAATCACTTTACGATGTAAACCGAAACTATTATAATCCCTGACACCGCTCATTTGTAGACTTCTTTTTATTTCTCGACGAAATAAATTTATACTCCTGTCATTTGTCGATTCGATGTTTTTTTATTCTTTCTTTACTTACTGACGCTAACAGGCTAAAGTCTTCCATATGCAAACACAATATCGCATTTTCCACCTCTAATTTACATGTATTAATGTTACAAAAATACCAGCCCTCATTTTTAATTTACATCTGCCGCCAACATGAACAATAGTCAAACTTCCTGTATTCTTTTCGTTTAAGCGCTTAGTGCAGAATTATTCTTTGATAAAATGTCAAAATATTACCTGGCCTTTGCAAGACTTTTTCTGAGCTTAGTATTGTTTATGAGCTAAAGTGGATCCGGGACTTGTGAGGAGGTGATCAAAGTGAGAGCCGAACGCGGTCGTCTATGAGGGGGGAGAGAGAGCTATCTGGAAATAATCCACCACCTGAAAATATTCCTAAGAAGCTATTCTAAAACGACTGAAAAATATGCCGGTATTATCTCAGTTAAGTAAATTTGCCCAACATTCTGTAAACCTCCAAGATCCGCCACAAACTAATGCGTTGTTTATTCGTAATAATTATTTGGGTCTCTCTCCCCACCCCTCACCAACCATAAAAAGCTCGGTCTCTGAAGATGTTTTCAGTGTATTCAGACGAATTTAATAATAAGGAAGTATATGTCAAACACTTTAATTTAACTGACTATAATGTTTCGTTATTCATTTTGATAGATGAAAAATATGTTAATGATAGCCTTCCTTCGAATAACTTTTTTCTGGTATAAATGCCATGTTTATTTAAAATGTCTTGAAGCATCAAACAAATCATTTGTTTTAGTTCTAACCAACGCCGAGTTAAAGCGGTACTGGATGCTTTTTTCAAAAATTCAAATGCCGCAGAGTTGAAGACATCTTGAATGTATGTACAGATGGCTTCGATTGTGTTCTATGCTTGTGACTGACAGCTACATATGACTAAAATTTTCCGTCTTAAAATCGGAAAATATCAGAGCCACTGTAGTTTTAGCGCTCAGTTTTCATGGAGGAAAACGTTTGCACCATTCTCAACAAGTCTTTCTATGGAACCTCCGCGGATGTTGAAGATTTTCGTCCGGCGCTTGTCGCTAACTGTGTCTTCAACAGCTTTATGTCTTATACAAACATCTTTTTGAACATTATTACCATCCATATGATAAGGAAAACTGCGTTGTTGCCAAAACCTTTGAGAACTTTATTACTAAGCCTGGCTGCCTCCGATGTTGGCGCTGGTTTGTTGGTTCAACCTTTCTACATATATACTTTGGTCAGCCGGTTAAAACAGAAACGTATCGACTGCATTTCCTACAAGGGATTGTTGGCCGCAATCACTTTCTTTTGTACATCCTCGCTCTTAAATATAGTAACTATAAGTGTGGACAGGTTCTTAGCCGTTCATCTTCATCTCAGATATCAAGAGCTTGTGACTCACAAGCGCATCATTGCAGCGGTGCTATTAATATGGCTGTTTAGCGCAGTCATTTCTTCTAGTGTCTTTTGGGATCCATTGCTTATCAGCTCAGAAGTCATTGGGCTCGTGATTATGACTGTTTCCTTCATTCTGGTAATAATTGTCTACTGGAGGATTTATAGAGTCTTAAAGCGACACAAAATCCAGATTGAAAGCCTTCAAATCCAAGAAGTACAACAGGGAGTTCAAAATGGCGACTTACCAAACTTTTTGAAGCTTCGAAAGTCAGCTCTTGGAACACTTTTTGTATGTATTTGGTTCTTGATTTGTTATTTGCCTTGCAATATTCTCCATTTTTTACTCCTGGCTCGCCCTATAAGTCTAATCTCTTTATATGAAACTCGGTTCTATGTACTGACTTTATTTTTCCTCAACTCGTCTTTGAAACCTCTTATATACTGCTGGAAGATGGGACCCATTCGTCGCACCCTCATGATCATAATGCGAGGCATCGTCAATCGGTTCAGAGAATAGCATTGGCTGGGTTCGTTTCTGATGCCAATTCACAATGAATGGAATAAGAACTTCGATCATGGTAAAATCAAACTTGATTTGTCAAAAGTACTTAAGGAAAACTGAGGGAGGACGAACTTTAAATAACGGTTAGGAAAATTACACAATGGAGTACTACAGAGTCAAACATGAGAAAGTATCGGTTACTAGTTTCAAGAACATTTGTGTTAGACATTTAAAAATAACCAGAAAGCTTCCTCTCTACTCTAAATATGATTTTAAGGTTGTCATCAATTAATGTATATATTTGTACTTGGCGATAGGATCGTAAACTTTTAACCATGTTGAGTGTATAGCTTGTGAATTAAATACAAAACCGATTTTTAGGTCGCTTTAATAAGGGTCCCGAACTCATCAGTGTTTTAACTACAATTAAATGTAACCCTCTTCGAATAAAGCCGCTTTTTGATGTAAAGAATAATATTAAGTCGACTAGACTTGACGGTTCTCCGTTCGACTAAACGTCTCAACCTTGTCAATAGTAACCCGGGCACTCACTTACTTACTTAGGGAAAGACAGAAGGTTATACATTGTATGCTAGTAACAAAAAGTATAAGGAGCTCTACCCCTTTCATTCAGACGGTTGGTCCGTTTTTTTTAAAAAGTTATCACCAATTTCATCTTTTTAATTGTACCCCGCGGCAATCACCGCTGTTCTTGTCTATCCTCGGTTTTTTTTTTTGGTATATTGAAACTTTTTTCAGTGTTTGACTAGCCCAGCAAACAAACACTTAGCTGAAGAGACCTCAAATTACAAAACGTTGCTTCTTAATAACTCCAGTCGGTGGAAGACCAGTTGGCTATGAACAAAGCATGACGTCAGACTCCAACCTCGCTCCCATGAGGAGGCTGGCTAGCATCTGGATTGCGAATCACGTGCTCAGATCCACTTTATCTCTCTCTGCCATTATAAGAAAAATTTGTGATGCATAAAGTTAACGCTCTTATAGAAATTGTAACGAAAGTCAGTTGTCACTAATCGATCGACAAGGAACGCCCAGATTCCTCAGATCTCCCTGTACAGATCCAACACAAGGCGAAGAACAATTTATTTTAGAAAAGTCAAAGTTTGGAATTCCTTAATGTCACTCAAGTGGAAAAGGACATTGACAGAATTCAAACGCTGCTTATAAAATAATTTATTTTAACCTTTTGAGAGATCATTTAATTTCTTATTTCATATTAATTTTGGCATTTATTTGTATGTATGTATATATATATATATATATATATATATATTTATATATTCATACATGTATATATAGGTAATTTAGTGCTAACAAGGGAGTTGAAAACATAGATTAATCACTTTTTTCAATACAACCTGAATTCAACATTTTCTATATGCGACAAAAGACAAACTTTAACCAGCAGATTATTTAGAGAGAAAAATTAAGGAAAGTCATTTTGTTTATTTATTAGTAAAGTCGCGACTGGCTCTAATTGCTTTGGGGTAGCTAACAGATGGAGCGAAACTCTTAACCAATCACTTTACGATGTAAAGTGAAACTAATACAATTCCTGACTGTTTTTGACACCGATCATTTGCAAACTGCTCTTTACCTCTGGACGAAATAAATTTATGGTCCTGTTATTTGCCGACTCGTTGTTTCTCATTCGTTCTTTACTTTCTGACCCTAATAGGCTATCTATTGATGTCACAAAAAGTCAGCCATTAATTTACAACTGCCGTCAGCATAAACAATAGTCAAACTTCCTGTATTCCTTTTGTTTAAGCGCTTGATGCAGAATTATTTGATAAAATGTCTTATCTGTATTTCTTTTGGTTGAAATATGTAAAAGTATTACATGGTCATTGCTAAACTTTTTCTGAGCTAAGCGCAGCTGTTTATGAACTGAAGTGAATCCGGGACTTGGAGGTGGTCGAAGTGAGAGCCGAACGCGGTCGTCTATAGGGGGTGAGGGCGATCTGAAATGATCCACCACCGGAAAATATTCCCAAGCTACTTTAAAACGACTGAAAAATATGCCGGTATTATCTCAGTTTAGTGAGGTTGCCGAACATTTTTATTACCTCTTAGATCCGCCGCAAACGAGTGCGTAATTTATTCGTAATAATTATTTGGGTCTCTCTCCCCACCCCTCACCAACCATAAAATATTCGGTCTCTGAAGATGAATTCAGTGTATCCAGGCGAATTTAATAATAAAGAAACATATGTCAAGCACTCTTTCATTTAACTGACTATAATGTTTCGTTTATTTATTTTGATAGTGAAAAATATGTTAATGACAGCCTTCCTTCGAAATGCCATGTTTAGTTAAAATGTCTAGAAGCATCAAACAGATAATTTGTTTGAGTTCTACCCAACGCCGAGTTAAAGCGGTACTCTTTAATTTCAAAAATTCAAATTCCGCAGAGTTGAAGACATCTTGAATGTACGTGCAGATGGCTTCGATTGTGTTCTATCCTCGTAATTGACAGCTACATATGACTTCAAATTTTCCGTTTTGGAACTGGAAAATATTAGCTCGGCTCTCATGGCGGAAAACGTTTGCGACCTTCTCAACAAGTCTTTCTTTGGAACCTCTGCGGATGTTGAAGATTTTCGTCCGGCACTTGTCGCTCCTGGTGTCTTCAACAGCTGTTTGTCTTATACAACCATCATTTTAAATATCGTTACCATCCATGCGATAAGGAAAACCGCGTTGTTGCCAAAACCTTTGAGAACATTATTACTGAGCCTGACTGCCTCCGATGTTGAGGTTGGTTTGTTGGCACAGCCGCTCTATATTTCTACTTTGGTCAGCTGGTTAAAACAAAAACGTATCGACTGCACTTCCTACAAGGGATTGCTCGCCGTCATCACTTTCTTTTGTATATCCTCGCTCTTGAATGTTGTAACCATAAGTGTGGATAGGTTCTTAGCTGTTCATCTTCATCTCAGATATCAAGAACGTGTGACCCACAAGCGGGTCATTGCAGCGGTGATATCAATATGGCTGTTTAGCGTAATTATTTCTTTTAGTGTCTTTTGGGATTCATTGTTTATTATCTCACAAGTCATTGAGCTCGTGATTATGACAGTTTGCCTCATTTTAGTAGTAATTGTCTATTGGAGGATTTATATAGTCTTAAAGCGACACAAAAACCAGATTGAAGAACTTCAAATCCAAGAAGTACAACAGGAAGTTCAAAATAGCGACTTATCAAACTTTTTGAGGCTTCGAAAGTCAGCTCTTGGAACATTTTATGTATGTATTGTGTTCTTGATTTGTTATTTGCCTTCCTATATTCTCTATTTTTTATTCATGGCTCGCCTTTTAAGTCCAATCCCCTATTACGAAGCTTCGCCCTATACAATTACTTTGCTTTTCCTCAACTCGTCTTTGAACCCTGTTATATACTGCTGGAAGATGGGACCCATTCGTCGCACTCTCATGGACATAATGCGAAGCATCGTCAATCGGTTCAGAGAATAACATTTGTTATAAGTTATTGTTGTTGCAGATATAAGCTTCTAGAAGTCTCCAGGCTGCTTGGTCATGCTGACATGTGTATCAGAACTTTCTAAAAGATTTCATCAAGTCAAGCAATTATTACGTAATATTATTGAAATATGTTCTTTTGTAAGCTTCTGGAATGTTCCCGAAAACCTTGTGAATGTATATAACGACCCAATTATGTAGTAGTAGTAGTCGTTGTTGTTGTTAGGAGTGACCGAGTGTTTAGAAAGCTATACCGTGAGAGAGAGCTACAGTTCAAGATTGCTAATTTCAAGGAAAGCTGGAGGAAACTGTGAGCTCTGCTCAGTAGCGAGCTAAGATATAGACTGTAGTGGGCTTAAGTAAGTTTATGGAGCATAAATACTGTACTGCCTTTAAGAGTCACTCCTTATCAAGAATTATTGTTTCATATAGTAGTTGAGTTTGTAGGATTGCTGTGGTTTTCTTTCGGTTTGATTATACCGTAACACATTGGTTGGGTTCGTTTATGATGTCAATTTACAATGCATGGGATAAGAGCCTCAGCCATCGTCAAATTAAACTTGATTTGTCGAAAGTGCTCAAGGAAAACTGAGGGAGGATGAAATTCAACGGTTATGAAAACTACGCAATGAGGTACTATAGGGTCAAGCATAAGAAAGTATCAGTTGATAGTTTCCAGCGCATTTTGTATGAGAAATTTATAAATAACTAGAAAGCTTCCTAGCTACTTGAAATATTATTTCAAGGTTATGTTAGCAGTTTATATATATATTTTTAATTGTCGATAGGATAATAAATTTTTAACCTTGTGGAGTGTATAGCTTGTGAATTAAATACAAAACCGATTATAGGTCGCTTAATGGTGTAATAAGGGCCACGAGTTCTTTAGTGTTTTTAATGCAGTTAAATGTAACTCTCTTTGAATAAAACCTTTACTTGCTTGCAAACGCACACAGACTTCCAGAATTTAGCTGTGCAGTTTCTGATATAAAGAATAATATTAAGTCGAATAGAATTGATGGTTGTCCATTCGACTAAAAGTCTCAACCTTGTCGACAGAAACCCGGGCACTTGGGCAAAGACAGAAGGTTATACATTTTTTGGAAATTACACATAGAACAAGGAGCTCTACGCTTTTCACTCAGACGGTTAGTCCGTTTTGAAAAATTTAGCATCAGTTTTCACCCTTTTTAATTTTACCCTGTGCCAATCACCGCTGTTTTCGGCTATTCTGGTTTTTTTTTTGTCATATTGGCACTTTTTTCAGTGTTTGACTACCTCAGCAAACAAATACCTATTTTTAAAAAAGACGATTCCCTTTGGAGCTGAAGAGACCTCAAATTACATGACGTTGCTTCTTAATAACTCCAGTTGGCGTGAGACCATTTGGCTATGAACAAAGCATGACGTCAGACTCCAACCTCGCTCCCAGGGAGAGGCTGGCTAGCATCCGGATTGCGAATCACGTGCTCAGATCCACTTTAGCTCTCTTTGCCATTATAAGAAAAATTTGTGATGCATTAAGTTAACGCTCTTATAGAAATTGTAACGAAAGTCAGTTGTCACTAATTGATCGACAAGGAATGCCCAGATTCCTCAGATCCCCCTGTACAGATCCATCACAAGGCATATTTTAGGAATGTCAAAGTTTGGAATTCCTTAGGCATGTTACTCAAGTGGAAGAGGACATTGACAGAATTCAAACGCTGCTTAAAAAATCAATTTAAATTAACCTTTTTAGAGATTATTTTGTATGACATTCATATGATTGCACATATAGATGGTTGCATAACATGTAGCACCACAACATTTTTCGTCGAGTATAATGGCACAAGATTCAGATGGAGTATTCTTATGCGCTGAATTTTTAGGGTTCTGCTTTTTTTAATACAACCTGAATTCAACATTCTCTATTTGCAATAGTGAACAAACTTTAAACAGCAGATTATTTAGAGAGAAAAATTAAGGAAAGTCATTTTGATTATTTATTAGTAAAGTCGTGACTGGCTCTAATTGCTTTAGAATAGCTAACAGATTGAGCGAAACTCTTGACCAATCACTTTACGATGTCAAGGGAAACTAATACAATTCCTGACCGTTTTTGACACCGCTCATTTGCAAACTACTCTTTACCTCTGGACAAAATAAATTTATAGTCCTGATATTGGCTGATTCGTTGTTTTTTATTCCTTTTTACTTACCGACTCTGACAGGCTAAGGTTTTTTATATTCTAAACACAATATTGCATTTTGCACACTTAATTTAAATCTATTGATGTCACAAAAAAGCCAGCCCTCATTTGTAATTTACATCTGCCGTCAACATGAACAATAGTCAAACTTCCTGAATTCTTTCTGTTTAAGCGCTTGATGCAGAATTATTGTTTGATAAAATGTCTTATCTGTATTTCTTTCAGTTGAAATATCTAAAAATATTACATGACCATTGCTAAATTTTTCCTGAGCTAAGTGTAGCTTTTATATTCTTTTGTTTTTGTTTCTGGCTCGTCCTTTAAGTTTAATCGCTTTACACGAAGCCTGGCACTATATAACGACTTTGGTTTTCCTCAACTCGTCTTTGAGCCCTGTTATATATTGCTGGAAGATGGGACCCATTCGTCGCACTCGCATGAACATAATGCGAGGCATCGTCAATCGTTTCAGAAAATAGTTCGTTTCTGATGCCAATTCACAATGCATAAGACAAGAGCCTTGGTCATCGCAAGCTTGATTTGTCAAGGACAACTGAGAGACCAAGGACTTTAGCGGTTGGGAAAATTACACAATAAAGCACTATAGAGTCAAACCCAAGAAAGTATCAGTTGCTAGTTTTAAGCGCATTTTGTATGAGAAATTTATAAATAACCAGAAAGCTTCCTTCTTACTTGAAATATAATTTTAAGGTTTTCATCAATTAATGTATGTATTTTTATTCGTCGATAGGATAATAAATTTATAGCCTTGTGAAGTGTATAGCTTGTGAATTAAATACAAAACCAATTTTTAGGTCGCTTTATAGTGTAATAAGGGCCACGAGTTCATCAGTGTTTTTACTGCGAAAAAATGTAACCCTGTTTAGATAGAGCCTTTACTTTCTTGCGATCACACATAGACTTTTAGAATTCAGTTGAGCGGTTTCTGATATAAAGAATAATATTAAGTCGACTAGACTTGATGGTTGTCCATTCGACTAAAAGTCTTAACCTTGTCAATAATAACCCGTGCACTTATCTACTCAGGGAAAGAAAGACGGTTATACATTTAATGCTAATTACACAAAGTAGAAGGATCTCTACGCCTTTAACTCAGACGGTTTGTCGATTTTTGAAAATTTTAGCTTCAACTTTCACCTTTTTTAGTTGGAAGTGAATTTCGCTGTGATGCAGAGTAAATGGGACGTTTATTTAATTGGAATTCCTAAACTATATGGGAAGCTGCCTTTTGTTTTCCTTTGAGAGGAGTTTGTCTGCCCACATAAATCTGGTTTCTCCAATTTTGTTAACGTAGCAAGATGATTACCTCACGCATCATGGTTCTCACTTATGATTTACTAGAGGACGGACACAAAGATGACGTCTCCACGAACAATGTTTTTCTTTTTGTTATCAAATATTACAAAATGGATTCCATGTTGCTGTGAGTCTGTACAGTAATAAACCACAGGATGTTACATAAAGTATGACTTCATCTCTGATCTGTTACTATGTTTAGTGAGATTTGATCAAAGATGTACCTCATATGGAATTTCATCCACGCGAGTAGCAAACAATGCGCATCTGAATTTTAGTAATAGGAATTATGGCAATTATTGGGATATCCCGTAATAACATTTCTTGGCGCCTTACTTTTATTAAGAGGCATCTGATGTCCTTTAGCCGAATTCATTTGATTCGTTTTGATCGCTTTTTCCATGTTTTATTTTGTTGTTGTCCGAGCATCTGACAGAATTTTCAATACCATCTTAATTCTACTATGCACGGGTATTTTGAATCGTTTTTAACAACAACCTTCTTGAAACACGTAAATCGCTCTGACGAAGGGCTAACATTCGAAACGTCAGCTTTAAAACTTTTTACGGTGGCCAATTTACGTTATTAACCCACTTGATAATATTAAATTACCCTGTTATACTCTCCCACCGTCGCAGCACCACAGTTTCTTTAGAAACTTACCCTCTTTAATCACAATACATGTTAAGGAAGATAGAAAAACAACCAAAAGAAAAGATAAACCTAAAATTTCTCAATGTGTTTGAGGGTTGTGTGGATTTGCGCCTATTTTAATTGACCATCTTTAAAATTCTTGGCTAAGTTTAAAGAAGCCCTTTAAAAAACTACTCATTTACTTTTAGAGGGTTTGAAGGAAGGCATTTGGGTCATTCCCCTCCCGGTCGAAGATTGCGGAAATAAGACTGATAACGAGTGTACTATGGATTCAGATTGTTTTTGTGAAATGAAATGCTGTTCGGATTCTTGTCAGAAGCTGCGTGTTCAGCCTCCACAAAGTAAGTGGTCTCCTATATATTTCCTTTGGTGTCGCCTAGTGTAACTTGGAGACTTTGGAAGTGTACACAAAGAGGTGCAAAAAAGGAAAAGGCTCCATGAAACAATGCCCGTGCGCCCCCCTTCCGCCGCAAAAAAGTCGGAAAGTTTGCTATTCAAGCATAGTGACAACTTCCTTGAAAGTGGAAGCCTTTACTTTTTCTGTAATTAACAGACCTCGTAAGTGCGCTGTCATTATTTCACGAGTATTACATACCGTTTAGGACGGTGTGGTTCACAGAGGTGTCGCTCCATTACGAGTTCGCCGCCTTCCAGCTCGCCCCCATCAAGAAAAGTTCGCCTCTTCATCTAATATAACCAATTCGCCCCCATCTTTATCATTTGCCTTATGGTCACGACGCAGTGACCTTTCTGCGCTCGGTCCGTTGGTTATTACCTCAAGCTAAATATTTTTGTCCGGCCCTCCCACTCAGCACAAAGCACAATTCAATTCTTGGTTTGTGTAGTGAAAGGATGCAATGATATCCTTTATGCTGGCTACAACACTAGTGGTGTTTATACAATAAACTCTGACAAAAAAACAGAGTTTGAGGTGTATTGCGACCAAGCAACAGACAGTTGAGGATGGATTGTGTTCCAAAGGCGACAGCATGCATCTGTCAGCTTCCATCGCACCTGGAATTACTTTAGATCAGGCTTTGGAGACTTTGGGAAGACTTTCTGGCCAGGAAATTACAAAATTCATCATATTACCGCAGCAAATAAGATGTTGCTGCGAATCGAGCTAGAGGATTGGTGTGGAAAGAAAGTTTTCGCTCACTACAACATGTTCAAGGTGGACAACGAAAAGAACAACTACAAGATCACGGTCATCGCGATCGGTTACAATGGTACATCCGGGGATTCGTTGAGTTACCATAACAACATGATGTTCAGCACCAGAGACAAGGATAACGACACGTGGAAGACGGGAAGCTGCTCAAATGACCTGACCGGGGGATGATGGTTTAGCGATTGTCACAACTCCGATTTGAACGGGCAGTTCATGGGGAACATACATAAAGTTAAAGCTCTTATGGAAATCATCACTAGAGTAAGTTATCACTAATCTATCGACAAGGAATGCCCAGATTCCTCAGATCCCCCTGAACAGATCCATCACAAGGCAAAGAACAATTTCTTTCAACCTTTCTTAAGATAATTTAATTTCTTATTTCATACTCATTTTTCATTTAATTTGTATGTATATATATACATATTTTTGTTTATAGTTAATTAAGTATTTATAACTGAGATGAAAACGTAAATTGGCCACCGTAAAGAGTGCAAAGGCTGACAATTTGAGCGTTAGCCCTTTATCAGAGCGATTGGAGGATTTGTGGGTTGTGTGTGGGTTTATATGCAGACAGTGAGCTACATTGTCGGTGGAAATGTGGTGACGGGAAAACAAGAATTTTTCATTACAACCTGAACTCAACATTCCCTATTTGCAACAGAGGACAAACTTTAACATGCACATGATTTAGAGAGAAAAATTAAGGAAAATAATTTTGTTTATCTATTAGTAAAGTTGCGACTGGCCCTAATTGCTTCGAGTACCTGACAGATGGAGCAAAACTCTTGACCAATCATTTAACGATGTGAAGGGAAACTAATTCAATTCCTGACTGTTTATGAAACCGCTCATTTGCAAACTACTCTTTACCTCTGGAAGAAATAAATTTATGGTCCTGTTATTTGCCGAATCGTTGTTTTTCATTCGTTCTTAATTTTCTGAGCCTCACAGGCTAAAGTCTTTCATATTCTAAACACAATATTGCATTTTTCACATTTAATTTTCATGTATTGATGTCACAAAAAAACCAGCCCTAATTTTTAATTTACATCTGCCGTCAACATGAACAATAGTCAAACATCCTGTATTCTTTTTGTTTAAGCGCTTGATGCAGAATTATTGTTTGATAAAATGTCTTATCTGTATTTCTTTCGGTTGAAATATCTAAAAATATTACATGGCCTTTGCCAGACTTTTTCTGAGCTAAGTGCAGCCGTTCATGAACTGAAGTGGATACGGGACTTGTGAGGAGGCGGTTAAAGTGAGAGCCGAACGCGGTTGGCGTCTATAAGGGGGAAGGACTATCTGTAATATCTACTGCCGGAAAATATTCCAAAGCCACTCTAAAACGACTGAAAAATATGCTGGTATCACCTCAGTTTAGTAAGTTTGCCGAACATTCTGATTACCTCCTACATCCGCCACAAACGAGTGCGTAATTTATTCGCAATAATTATTTGGGTCTCTCTCCCCACCCCTCACCAACCATAAAATGCTCGGTCTCTGAACATGAATTCAGTGTATTCAGGCGAATTAAGTAATGAGGAAACATATGTTAAGTGCACTTTAATTTAACTGACTATAATGTTTTTTTCTTTATTCATTTTGATAGATAAAAAAAATATGTTAATGACGGCTTTCCTTCAAATAACTTCTTCCAAGAGTAAATCTCGTGTTTAGTTGGAATGTCTTGAAGCATTGACATATCATTTGTTTTAGTTCTAACTAACACCGAGTGAAAGCGATACTCGATGCTTTTTTCAAAAATTCAAATGCCGGAGTTGAAGACATCTTGACTGTTCGTACAGATGGCTTCGACTGTGTTTTGTGCTCGTGATTGACAGCTACATATGACTTAAAAATTTCCGTTTTAGAATTGGAAAATATCAGAGCCACTGTAGTTTTAACGCTCAGCTCTCATGGCGAAAAACGTTAGCGACCTTCTCGACGAGTCTTTCTTTGGAAACTCTGCGGATGTCGAAGGTTTTCGTCCGTCACTTGTCGCTAATTGTGTCTTCAACAGTTTTTTGAGTTATACAACAATCATTTTGAACATCCTTACCATCCATGCGATAAGGAAAACCGCGTTGTTGCCAAAACCTTTGAGAACACTATTAATGAGCCTGGCTGCCTCCGATGTTGGCGTTGGTTTGTTGGCACAGCCGCTCTTTATTTCTATTCTAGTCAGCTGGTTAAAACGAAGCCGTATCGACCCCATTTCCTTCAAGGGATTGATGGCCGTTATGAATTTCTTTTGTGTATCTTCGCTCTTCAATGTTGTAACCATAAGTGTGGATAGGTTCTTAGCTGTTCATCTTCATCTCAGATATCAAGAGCTTGTGACTCACAAGCGCGTGATTGCAGCAGTGATATCAATATGGCTGTTTAGCGCAATTATTTCTTCTAGTGTCTTTTGGGATTCATTGTCTATCATCTCGCTAATCGTATGGCTCGTGATTATGACTGTTTGCCTTATTGTAGTCGTAACTGTCTACTGGAGGATTTATATAATCTTAAAGCGACACAAAAACCAGATTCAAAGCCTTCAAATCTCAGAAGTACAACAGGGAGTTCAAAATGGCGACTTATCTAGGTTTTCAAAGGTTAGAAAGTCAGCTCATGGAACATTTTATGTATTTATTGTGTTCTTGATTTGTTTCTTGCCTTCCTATGTTCTCTCTTTTTTATTCCTTTCTCGCTCTTTAAATCTAATCTCTTTATACGAAGCTTGGCTGTATACAACGACTTTGTTTTTCCTCAACTCGTCTTTGAACCCTGTTATATACTGTTGGAAGATGAGATCCATTCGTTGCACTCTCATGGACATAATGCCAGGCATCCTCAATCGCTTCAGAGAATAGCATTTGTTATGCTTCTAGAAATGTCCAGACTGCTTAGTCATGCTGACATGAGTACAATAGAACTTTCTAGAACATTCATCAAGTCACGCAATTATTGCGTAATATTACTGAAATAGTTCTTTTGTAAGCTTCTGGAATGTTCCAGAGCACTTGTGAATGTATATAAGGACCCAGTTATGTAATAGTAGTAGTAATTTTTGTTGTCGGGAGTGACTGACTGTTCAGAAAGCTATACCGAGAGAGAGAGCTACAGTGGAAGGTTGCTAATTTCAAGAAACGTTGGAGGAAACTGTGAGTTTTGCTCTGTGGCGAGCTAAGATATAGACTGTACTGGGCTTAAGTAAGTTTATGGAGCATAAGAACTACTGATGTTTTCTTTAAGAGTCGCTCCTTACTAAGAATATCACCCTTTGTTTGATAAAGTAGTTGAGTTTGTTGGATTATAGTGTTTTTCTGTCGATTTGATTATACCGTAACACATTGATTGGGTTCGTTTCTGATGCCAATTCACAATGCATGGGATAAGAGCCTCGACCACCATCAAATTAGATTTGATTTGTCGAAAGTGCTTAAGGAAAACTGAGGGAGGACGAACTTTAACGGTTATAGAAAAACTACACAGTGAGGTGCTATAGAGTCAAGCTTACGAAAGCATCAGTTGCTAGTTTCAAGCGCATCTTGTATGTGAAATTTATAAATGACCAGAAAGCTTCCTCATCACTTGAAATATGATTTTAAGGTTGTCATCAATTAATGTATGTATTTGTACTTGTCGATAGGATAGTAAATTTTTTACCTTGTGAAGTGAATAGCTTGTAAATTAAATACAAAACCGATTTTTAGGTCGCTTTATAGTGTAATAAGGGCCACGAGTTCATCAGTGTTTTTACTACAGTTAAATATAACCCGCTTTGAATATAACCTTTACTTGCTTGCGATCACACATAGACTTCCAGAATTTAGTTGTGCGGTTTCTGATATAAAGAACTATATTAAGGCAATGCAATTGAACTCCTTGAAAGTGGAAGCCTTAACAAAGTACAAGGAACTCTACGCCTTTAGTCAGACAGTTGATTGGTTTTGAAAAATTTAGCCTCAATTTTCACATTTTTTTTAAGTTGGAAGTGGATATCGCTGTAATGCAGAGTAAGTGGGACGTTTTATTTCTATTGGAAATTGCCTTTTGTTTTCCTTTGAGAGCTGTTTATCTCACCTGCATATCTCTCGTTTCTCCAATTTTGTTGATAAAGCAAGCTGAATACGTCACGCACAATGGCTCTTACTTATGACTTATTAGAGGACAGACACAAAGATGACGTCACCATGAACAAGTATTTTCTTTTTTATCAAATAACACAAATGGGTTCCATGTTTCCGTGAGTCTGTACAGTAATAGATCACATGACGTTACCTAAATGATGACGTCATCTCTAGTCTATCACTATGCATGGTAAGATTTGATCAAAGATGTACCTCGTAAGCAATTTCATATCCACTCGTGTAGCAAGCAATTCTCATCTGAATTTTACATATAATAGGAATTATGGTAATCATTGGGATGTCTCGTAATAAAATTTCTTAGCGCCTTACTTTTATTACAAGGCCATCTGTAGTCCTGTAGTCGAATTCGTTTGATTCGTTTCGATCGCTTTTTCCATGATTCAGTTTTTGTTGTCAGGCAGAATTTTCAACCCCATCTTAATTCAACTACGCACAGTTATTTCGAAACGTCAGCTTTAAAACTCTTTACGGCGGCCAGTTTACGTTATTAACTCAGTTGATAATACTAAATTACCCTGTTATACTCTCCCACCGACGCAGCACCGCAGTTTCTTAAGAAACTTACTGTCCTTAACCAAAATATATGTTAAGCAAGATAGAAAAACAACCAAACGGAAAAGATGAACCTAACATTTCTCAGTGTGTTTGCGGGTTACGCAGATTTGCGCCTATTTCAAATGACCATCTTTAAGATTCTTGGCTTAGTTTAAGGAAGCCTTTTAAAAACTACTTATTTATTTTTAAAGGGTTTGAAAGAAGGCATTTGCCCAATTCCTCTCTCGGTCGAAGATTGCGGAAATGAGACTGATGACGAGTGTACTTTGGGTTCAGATTTTTTTGGTGAAATAAAATGCTGTTCGGATTCTTGTCAGAAGCTGTGTGTTCAGCCTCCACAGAGTAAGTGGTCACGCACCATGGCTCTTCCTTTGTTGTCGCCTTTTATAACTTGGAGACTTTGGAAGTGTAAAAAAGAGATGCAAAGAAGGCTTTGTGTAACAATACCCCTCCGAACCCTCCCCCTAAGAAAAAGTCGGAAAGTTTGCTACTCAAGTATAACGATGGGAATGCAATTGAACTCCTTGAAAATGGAAGCCTTAACTCTTTCTGTAATTAACAGACCTCGTAAGTGCGCCGTCCTTATTTCACGATTACTCCATACCCTTTAGTAGACAGTGTGGTTCACAGAGGTTTCGCTCCATTGCAAGTTCGTCGCCTTCCAGTTCGCCTCCATCAAGAAGAGTTCGCCCCTTTATCAAAATGACAAATTAGCCCCCATCTTTATCACTTTGCCGCATGGTCATGATGCACTGACCTTTCTGCGCTCACTCCGTTCGTTATGACCTCAAGCTAAATATTTTCGTCTGGCCCTACCTCTTGGCACTAAGCACATAATTCGATTCTCGTTTTATGTAGCGAGAGGGTGCAATGATATCCTTTATGCTGGCTACAACACTAGTGGTGTTTATACCATCAACCCTGACAGAAAAACAGAGTTTTAGGTGTATTGCGACCTGCAGACGGACAATGGAGGATGGATCGTGTTCCAAAGGCGACAGGATGCATCTGTCAGCTTCCATCGCAATTGGAATGACTATAGATCAGGCTTCGGAGACCTTAGAAAGAATTTCTGGCTGGGAAACGACAAAATTAATCGTATCACCACAGCAAATGAGAAGTCGCTGCGAATCGAGCTGGAGGATTGGAGTAGAAAGAAAGTTTTCGCTCATTACGACGTGTTCAAGGTAGACAACGAAAAAAACAGTTACAAGATCACGGTCATCGGTTACAATGGTAGATACGGGGATTCGTTGAGGTACCATAACGACATGATGTTCAGCACCAGAGACAGGGAAAACGACATGTGGAAGACGGGAAGCTGCTCAAATGACCTAACCGCGGATGGTGGTTTAACGATTGTCACAACTCCAATTTAAACGGACAGTTCATGGGGAACACTGAAGCTTACGGTGGTATTGGCTGGGTTCATTTAAACATAACCTCTCCTTAAAATTTGTGGAAATGAAGATGAGAGCTCAGTCCTTCCTGAAAGAAAAAGAGGATGAAAGGGAGAAATGAGACAAATATTTTTTTGCACAAATTCGTAAAACAATTTTGAGTGTATCTATAAAGTATTTCTTACAAAAAATTGTAAGGCGTAACTGTTTTGTCAACAAACATAAGAGCTAAACTGTTATGCCCCGCTCTGGATAACTAACATTACTATATCCCTTGATTAGTACGTGGAATATGATTGGTCAATTTAGCAGGCTGTATATCACTGTACGGGCCCGCTAAACTCAAAGGTTTGTGGTTAAAGCCACTCGAATAATGTAATAAACTGCAACACATGAAAAAACGTCGCGGTGGCTTTCATCTGAATGGTCAAAGACTGGTGTTTCATCCATAGACTTTAAAGTTAGAATTAACTAGTGGTTCTTGATAAACAGTAAACATGGAAGTACTAATAAAAAGCTTTTATTTGATTACTCAAATAACATATAGAGAATAATACCTGGGCGCGCGTAGATATTGAATTTCTCTACGAGTTTTTAACTCGATAGTTCACGAGTGAGCGCAGCAAACGAGTGAGATGTCGAGTTGAACACGAGAAGAGAAATACCATATCCATAAGCAACCATGTATTATTGTGTTTATCATATAAATACAGTAGCCCTTTACTGAGAAGAAAAGCCGACTTCGTTAATGAATAAAAATAAATGAGTCGACAATCCCCGAATAACATTCGTAAAGTGCGTTGGCGCTCACTCTTAAGATGGAAAATGCGTTGAACCATCATTACAATACAATGGTCGTAATTTTCAATTTACAAAATTCTCTAATTTTTTTTTTTACTTTGTCCCTACCGACAAAAAAAGTCTTTCAGGTAAACGACTAAAATCGGCCAGTGGCATATCTTCCAGTAGTCGATTTTCATTCTCAGCTGAGAGAAATGCCAACACCAAAGCCACTTAATACGTAACTTTCGGTTTCTTTTTGAAGATTGTTTTTTTTCCCCTTTTAGAGAAGTTTGAACCTCACCGTCTGTCAGCGATACGGAGTTTTTAGTGTTTTAGTCGCCATAATTCGAGAAAGCTCCGACAAACAACTTGTATTGAGAATCATGAAGGCTTTGCCGTTCATTTATCAACCTGACCGAGTGGCGCCAAAGGCGGTGACGTGTCAACAGCTGATTGGCTATATCAACATACGTGAAAAAATACGCTTTTTTTTAACGTGTATTGTTTCGGCTTTTCTCGGAGCCGGAAATCCCTGTATAACACTGCAGTTTATGTAATAAAAAGCTTCTATCGGAGTACTCATAACAAGATGTTATCCAGGCCAGAACCATAATTGTGCCTTATAATAAACTGTACCTCATTAAAGTACTACGTTTTAGCTTTCATTTAAATGGTCAAACACTAGATTGTCATCCACACCAAGCTAGAATCATCTTGGGCAGTATATTTAAAAAAACTCAGCTACCTTCATTTGAATGCGTCTTATTCACGGGCTTAAAGGTAGGAATCCCTCCTCGCCTATTTGCAAACATTACCATTTGCATTCATATGATTGCAAACATATATATGGTTGCATAACAACAGTCTTCATCAAGTATAATGACACAAGATTTAGATGGAGTATATTGACTTATCCACACAATTTTTAGGGTTCTGCTTTTTTCAATACAACCTGAATTCGAGATTCTCTATTTGCAATAGCGGACAAACTTCATCCGGCAGGTTATTTAGAGCGAAAAAATTACGAAAATCATTTTGTTTATTAATAGGTATAGTGGCGACTGGCTTTAATTTTCTTCCGAGTTGCTGACAGATGAAGCAAAACTCTTGACCAATTACTTTGTGATGTAAACCGAAACTATTACAATACCTGACACCGCTCATCTGCAGACTTCTTTTCACTTCTGGACAAAATAAATTTATAGTCCTGTCATTTGCCGATTCGTTGTTTTCTCTATTCTTTCTTTACTTACAGACTCTAACAGGCTAAAGTCTTTCATATTCTAAACACAATATTGCATTTTCACACTTAATTTACATCTATGGATGTCACAAAAAAGCCAGCCATCATTTTTAATTTACATCTGCCGTGAACATGAAAAATAGTCAAACTTCCTGTATTCTTTTCGTTCAAGTACTTGATGCACGATTATTGTTTGATAAAATGTCTTTTCTGTATTTTTTTCGGTTGAAATATGTCAAAATATTACATGGCCATTGCTAAACTTTTTCTCAGCTACGTGCAGCTGTTCATAAACTGAAGTGGATCTGTCTGATTTGTCTAAAGATTTGTCTGGAGGTAGTCAAAGTGAAAGCCGAACGCGGTCGTCTATAAGAGGGGAGGACTATCTGTATCTGTATTCACCGCTGGAAAATATTCCCAAGCTAATTTAAAACGATTGAAAAATATGCCGGTATTATCTCAGTTTAGTTAGTTTGCCGAACATTCTGATTACCTCCTAGATCCGCCACAAACGAGTGCGTAATTTATTCGTAATAATTATTTATGTCTCTCTCCCCACCCCTCACCAACCATAAAATGCTCGGTCTCTGAAGATGAATTCAGTGTATTCAGGCGAATTTAATAATTAAGAAGCATATGTCAGACACTCTTTAATTTAACTGACTATAATGTTTCGTATATTCATTTTGATCGGTGAAAAATATGTTAATGACAGCCTTCCTCCAAATAACTTTTTTTCAGGTGTAAATGTCATGTTTAGCTAAAATGTCTTGAAGCATTAAAGAGATAATTGGTTTTAGTTCTAACTAACGCCGAGTTAAAGCGATACTCGATGCTTTTTTCAAAAAGTCATATCGCAGAGATGAGGACATCTTGAATGTACATACAGATGGCTTCGATGGTGTTTTGTGCTCGTGACTGACATCTACATATGACTTAAAATTTTCCATTTTTAGAATAGGAAAATGTCAGTGCCACTGTAGTTTTAACGCTCAGATCTCATGGCTGAAAACGTTTGCGACAATCTCAAAGAGCTTTTCTCTGGAACCTCTACGGATGTTGAAGATTTTCGTCCGGTACTTGTCGCTAATTGTGTCTTCAACGGCTTTTTGTGTTACACAACCATCATTTTGAACATCGTTACCATCCATGCGATAAGGAAAACTGCGTCGTTGCCAAAACCTTTGAGAACAGTATTACTGAGCCTGGCTGCCTCCGATGTTGGCGTTGGTTTGTTGGTCCAACCGCTCTACATTTCTACTTTGGTCAGCCGGTTAAATCAAAAACGTATCGACTGCATTTTCTACAAGAAATTTTTGGCCGCTATGAATTTCTTTTGTATATCCTCGCTCTTGAATGTTGTAACCATAAGTGTGGACAGGTTCTTAGCTGTTCACCTTCATCTTAGATATCAAGAGCTTGTGACTCACAAGCGCGTCATTGCAGCGGTGATATCAATATGGCTATTTAGCACAATTATTTCTTCTAGTGCCTTTTACGATTCACTGCTTATCATCTCACAAGTCGTGTGGTTCGTGAACATGACTGTTTGCCTCATTCTGGTAGTAATTGTCTACTGGAGGATTTATAAAGTCTTAAAGCGACACAAAAACCAGATTCAAGGCCTTCAAATCCAAGAAGCACAACAGGGAGTTCAAAATGGCGACTTATCAAACTTTTTGAAGCTGCGAAAGTCAGCTCTTGGAACATTTTATGTATGTGTTGTGTTCATGATTTGTTATTTGCCTTCCTATATTCTCTCTTTTTTATTCATGGCTCGCCTTTTAAGTTCAATCTCTTACAACAAAGCTTCGCTCTATACAACGACTTTGTTTTTCCTCAACTCGTCTTTGAACCCTGTTATATACTGCTGGAAGATGGGATCCATTCGTCGCACTCTCATGGACATAATGCGAGGCATCGTCAATCGGTTCAGAGAATAGTTTATTTCTGATGCCAGTTCACAATGCATAAGATAAGAACCTTGGCCATCGTAAGCTTAAACTTGATTTGTCAACGACAACTGAGAGACCAAGAACTTTAACGGTTAGGAAAATTACACAATAGAGTACTACAGAGTCAAGCGTAAGAAAGTATCAGTTGTTAGTTTCAAGCGCATTTTGCATGAGAAATTTATAAATAACCAGAAAGTTTCTCTGTTACTTAAAATATGATTTTAAGGTTATCATCAATTGATGTATGTATTTTTATTTGTCGATTGGATAATAAATTCATAACCTTGTGAAGTGTATAACTTGTGAATTAAATACAAAACCGATTTTTAGGTCGCCTTATAATGTAATAAGGGCCACGAGTTCATCAGCGTTTTTACTACAGTTAAATGTAACCCTCTTTAAATAAAGCCTCTACTTGCTTGCGATCACACATAGACTTTCAGAATTAAGTTGTACAGTTTCTTATCTATAGAATAATATTAAGTCGACTAGACTTGATGGTTGTCCATTCTACCAAAATTCTTAACCTTGTCAATAGTAACCCGAGCACGTACGTACTCAGGCAAAGAATGACGGTTATGCATTTTATGCTAATTGCACAAAGTAAGAGGATCTCTACGCCTTTCACTCAGACGGTTAGTCCGTTTTAAAAGATTTAGCCTCAATTTTCACCTTTTTTAATTGGAAGTGAGTCTCGCTGTGATGCAGCGTAAGCGGGACTTATAATTTAATTTGGAATTCTTATATTATATGGGAGGGTGCCTTATGTTTTCCTTTGAGAGCTGTTTGTCTCACCTACATAAATCTGGTTTCTCTATTTTTGTTTATGTAGCAAGCTAAATACGTCACACATCATGGTTCTTACTTATGATTTACTAGAGGACGGACACAAAGATGACTTCACTATGAACGACTTTTTTCTTTTTTTTATCTAATAACACAAATGGACTCCATGTTGCTGTGGGTCTGTACAGTAACAGATCACATGACCTTACATAAATTATGACGTCATCTCTGATCTGTTACTATGAGTAGCGAGATTTGATCAAAGATGTACCTCATGTGCAATTTCATATCTACTCGTGTAGGAAGCAATGCTCATCTGAATTTTAGTAATAGGAATTATAGTAATTATTGGGATTTCTCGTAATAACATTTCTTGGCGCCTTACTTTTATTACGAGGCCATCTGATGTCCTTTAGCCGAGTTCGTTTCATTCGTTTCGATCGCTTTTTGCATGATTTATTTTTTATAGTCTGAACATCTGGCAGAATTTTCAATACCATCTTAATTCTACTATGCACGGGTATTTTGAATCGTTTTTAACAACAACCTTCTTGAAACTTGGTGGCCAATTTACGTTATCAACTCAGTTAATAATACTAAATTACCCTGTTATACTCTTCCACCGACGCAGCGGCACAGTTTCTTTAGAAAATTACCGTCCTTAATTAAAATATATATTAAGCAAGATGGAAAAACAACCAAATGGAAAGGATGAACCTATAATTTCACAGTGTGTTTGAAGGTTGCGTAGATTTGCGCCTATTGCAAATGATAATCTTTAAAATTCCTGGCTTAGTTTAAAGAAAGCCCTTTAAAAACTGCCTATTTACTTTTAGGGGGTTTGAAGGAAGGCATTAGCCCCATTCCTCTCCCGGTCGAAAATTGCGGTAATGAGACTGATGACGAGTGTAGTTTGGATTCAAATTGTTTTGATGAAACGAAATGCTGTTCGGATTCTTGTCAGATGTTGCGTGTTCAGTCTCCACGAAGTCTCCTATATTTCTTTTGTTGTCGCCTTTCATAACCCAGGGACTTTGAAAGTGTAAACAGAGAGGTGCAAAAAAAAAGGCTTAGTGAAACAATGCCCCTGCGCCCCCTCCCCCCGAGAAAAAGTTGAAAAGTGTGCTACTCAAGTATAGCGATGACAATGCAATCGAATTCCTTGAAAGTGGAAGCCTTAACTTTTTCTGTAATTAACAGACCTCTTAAGTGCGCCGTCATTATTTCACGATTCCTAGATACCGTTTAGGACGGTGTGGTTCACAGAGGTGTCGCTCCATTAAGAGTTTGCCGCCTTCTAGTTCGCCCCCATCAAGAAGAATTCTGCCCTTCATCAAAAATAATAGATTCGCCCCCATCTTTATCACTTGCCTCATGGCCATGATGCAGTGACCTTTCTGCGCTCGGTCTGTTGGTTATGACCTCAAGCTAAATATTTTCGTCCGGACTAACCACTCAGCACTAAGCACATAATTCAATTCTTGTGTAGCGAGAGGATGCAATGATATCCTTTATGCTAGCTACAACACTAGTGGTGGTTATACCATCAACCCTGACAGGAAAACAGAGTTTGAGGTGTATTGCGACCTAGAGACGGACAGTTGAGGATGGATTGTGTTCCAAAGGCGACAGGATGCATCTGTCAGCTTCCATCGCACCTGGAATTACTATAGATCAGGCTTTGGAGACTTTGGGAAGAATTTCTGGCTAGGAAATGACAAAATTTATCGTATCACCGCAGCAAATAAGATGTCGCTGCCAATCGAGCTGAAGGATTGTAGTGGAAAGAAAGTTTTTGCTCATTACGACGTGTTTTACGATGTAAACCGAAACTATTACAATTCCTGACATTGTTCATTCGAAGACTTTTCACTTCTGTACGAAATAAATTTATAGTCCTATCATTTGCCGGTTCGTTGTTTTTTTATTCTTTCTTTACTCACTGACCCTAACAGGCTAAAGTCTTTCATATGCAAATACAATACTGCATTTTCCACTTCTAATTAACATGTATTAATGTTACAAAAAACCAGCCCTCACTTTTAATTTACAAAAGCAGTCAACATGAACAATAGTCAAACTTCCTGTACTCTTTTCGTTTAAGCGCTTAGTGCAGAATTATTGTTTGAAAAAGTGTCTTATCTGCATTTCATTTGGTTGAAATATGTAAAAATATTAATTACATGGCCATTATGAGACTTTTTCTGTGCTAAGTGCAGCTGTTCATGAACTGAAGTGGATCCGGGACTAGCGAGGAGATGGTCGAAGTGAGAGCCGAACGCGGTCGTCAGTAAGGATGGGAGGGCTATCTGTAATTATTCACTCCCGGAAAATATTCCCAAGCTACACTAATACGACTGAAAAGTATGTAGGTATTTATAAATTGCTAAAAGTTTATAGCTTTATTTACACATAAACTATCATCAGTTTGACAATAGCTATCTCAGTTTAGTAAGTAGTACAACAGGGAGTACAACAGGGAGTTCAAAATGGCGACTTATCAAACTTTTTGAAGCTTCGAAAGTCAGCTCTTGGAACATTTTACGCATGTATTGTGTTCTTGATTTGTTATTTGCCTTCCTATATTCTCTCTTTTTTATTCATGGCTCGCCTTTTAAGTTCAATCTCTTACTACAAAGCTTGGCCCTATACAACGACTTTGCTTTTCCTCAACTCGTCTTTGAACCCTATTATATACTGCTGGAAGATGGGACCCATTCGTCGCACTCTCATGGACATAATGCGAGGTATCGTAAATCGGTTCAGAGAATAAAATTGGTTGGATTTGCTTCTGATACCAATTCACAATGCATGGGATAAGAGCCACGGCCATGGTAAAATCAAACTTGATTTGTCAAAAGTACTTACGGAAAACAGAGGGGGATGAAATTTAACGGTTAGGAAAATTACGCAATGGAGTACGACAGAGTTTAGCTTAAGAAAATATTAGCTGCTAATTTCAAGCGCATTTTGTATGAGAAATTTATAAATGACCAGAAAGCCTCCTCGCCGCTTGAAATATTATTTCAAGGTTGTCATCAATTAATGTATGTATTTGTTATTGTCGATGGTTCAGTAACTTTATAACCTTGTTAAGTGTATAGCTTGTGAATTAAATACAAAACAGATTTTTAGGTCGCTTTATAGTGTAATAAGGGCCACGAGTTCATCAGTGTTTTTATTACAGTTAAATGTAACACTCTTCGAATAAAGCTGCTAGTTACTTGCGGTCACACATAGACTTCCAGAATTTACTTGTGCAGTTTCTGGTATAAAGAATAATATTAAGTCGACTAGACTTGATGGTTGTCCATTCGATTAAAAGTCTCAACCTTGTGAATAGTAACCCATGCACTTACTTACTTAGGGAAAGACGGAAGGTTATACATTTTATGCGAGTTACAAAAAGTAGAAGGAGCTCGACGCCTTTCATTCAGACGGTTAGTCCGTTTTGAAAAATTTAGCATCAATTTTCACCTTTTGTAATTGTACCCTGCGGCAATCACCGCTGTTCTCGGCTATCCTCGCTATATTTTGGTATATTGGAACATTTTTCAGTGTTTGACTAGCTCAGCAAACAAAGACTTACTTAAAAAAAAGAGGATTCCCTTTGGAGCTGAAGAGATCTCAAATTACATGACGTTGCTTCTCAATAACTCCAGTCGGCGGAAGACCAGTTGGCTATGAACAAAGCATGACGTCAGACTCCAACCTCGCTCCCAGGAGGAGGCTGGCTAGAATCCGGATTGCGAATCACGTGCTTAGATCCACTTTAGTGCTCTCAACTAGTAAGAAAAATTAGTGATGCATAAAGTTAACACTCTTATGGAAATTATCACTAAAGTCAGTTGTCAGCAATCGATCGACAAGGAATACCCAGATTCCTCAGATCTCCCTGTACAGATTCATCACAAGGAAAAGAACAATTTATTTTAGGGATGCCAAACTTTGGAATTCCTTAGGCATGTCACTCAAGTAGAAAAAGACATTGACAGAATTCAAACGTTAATTAAAAAAACAATTTATTTTAACCTTTTTAGAGCTCATTTAATTTCTTATTTCATATTAATTTTGGTATTTATTTGCATAAGTGTATATATACACATGTATATATAGGTAATTTGGTGTTAACAACTGAAATGAAAACGTAAATTGGTCACCGTGAAGAGTGCAAAGGCTGACGTTTCGAGCTTTAGCCCTTTGTCAGAGCGATTAGAGGAGTTGTGGGTTGTGTGTGGGTTTAAATGGAAAAAATTGTGCTACGCTATTAATGGGAATATGGTGACGAGAAAACAAGAATAAATTAGTTGAATTAAAAGCGCTTGTTGATACCGTGGGGATTAAGAGTGCCGATTTGGAAGATAAATTTTTGTTCTAGTGTTTTGCGGCGTTACGAACTGCCTAAATTTAGGGAAAGGCCGGAAACTGCCGTATGCTGTATAGAATAATTGGGGAGATTAAAATGTTTAGCGACTGGTTTGGATGCGTCCTTGTCATTTCTTTCGATGTCGCGAAGGTGTTCTCGAAGTCGGTCACTTAGTCGTCTGCATTCATATGATTGCACATATGGATGGTTGCACAACATGTAGCACCAAATAACATTTTTCTTCGAGTATAATGGCACAAGATTCAGATGGAGTATTCTTATACGCTGGATTTTCAGGGTTCTGCTTTTTCCATTACAACCTGAATTCAACATTTTCTATTTGCAATAACGGACAAACTTTAACAAGTAGATTATTTAGAGAGAAAAATTAAGGAAAATCATTTTGTTTATTTGTTAGTAAAGTCTCGACTGGCTCTAATTGCTTTGGAGTAGCTGACAGATGGAGCGAAACTCTTGACGAATCACTTTACGATGTAAAGTGAAACTACTATAATTCCTGACTGTTTTTGACACCGCTCATTTACAAACTACTCTTTACTTCTGGACGAAATAAAATTATAGTCCTGTTATCTGCCGATTCGTTGTTTTTCATTCCTTCTTTACTTTCTGACCCTAACAGGCTAAAGTCTTTCATATTCTAACACAATATTGCAATTTTCACACTTAATTTACATGTCTACATATATTGATGTCACAAAAAAGCCAGCCCTCATTTTTAATTTACATCTGCCGTCAACATGAACAATAGTCAAACTTCCTGTATTCTTTTTGTTTAAGTGCTTAATGCAGAATCATTGATTGAAAAAAATTTTCGGTTGAAATATGTAAAAATATTACAGGGCCATTGCTAAACTTTTTCAGAGCTAAGTGCAGCTGTTTATGAACTGAAGTGGATCCGGGAATTGTGAGGAGGTGGTCAAGGTGAGAGCCGAACGCGGTCGTCAGTAAGGGGGAGGGCTATCTGTAAAAATACACTCCCGGGAATATTCTCAAGCTACTTTAAAACGACTGAAATATATGCCGGTATTATCTCAGTTTAGTAAGTTTGCTGAACATTCTGATTACCTCCTAGATCTGCCACAAACGAGTGCGTACTTTCTTCGTAATAATTATTTGGATCTCTCCCACTCCTCACCAACCATAAAATGCTCGGTCTCTGAAGATGTATTCAGTGTATTCAGACGAATTTAATAATACAGAAGGATATTTTAAGCGCTCTTTAATTTAACTGACTTTAATGTTTCGTATATTCATTTTGATAGATTAAAAAAATATGTGAATGACAGCCTTCCTTCGAATAACCTTTTTTCAGGTATAGATCCCATGTTTAGTTAAAACGTTTTGAAGCATTAAACAAATAATTTGTTTTAGTTCTAACCAACGCCGAGTTAAAGCAATACTCGATGCCTTTTTAAAAAATTCAAATGTCAGAGTTGAAGACATCTTGACTGTACGTACAACTGGCTTCGATTGTGTTATATGCTTATGATTGACAGCTACACATGACTTAAAATTTTCCGTGTTAGAATTGGAAAATATCAGAGCCACAGTAGTTTTGACGCTCAGATCTCATGGAGGAAAACATTTGCAACCTTTTTAACGAGTTTTTCTTTGGAACCTCTGCGAATGTTAAAGATTTTCGTCCGGCACTTGTCGCTAATTGTGTCTTCAACAGCTTTTTGTCTTATACAACCATCATTTTGAACATCGTTACCATCCATGCGATAAGGAAAACCGCGTTTTTGCCAAAACCTTTGAGAACATTATTATTGAGCCTGGCTGCCTCCGATGTTGGCGTTGGTTTGTTGGTCCAACCGCTCTACATTTCTACTTTGGTCAGCCGGTTGGAACAAAAACGTATCGGCTGCATTTCCCATAAGGGATGGTCCCTCGTTTTCACTTTCTTTTGTACATCCTCGTTCTTGAATGTTATAACCATTAGTGTGGACAGGTTCTTAGCTGTTCATCTTCATCTCAGATATCAAGAGCTTGTGACTCACAAGCGCGTCATTGCAGCGGTGATATCGATATGGCTGTTAAGCGCAGTCATTTCTTCTAGTGTCTTTTGGGATCCATTGCTTTTCAGTTCACAAGTCATTGGGCTCGTGATTATGACTGTTTGCCTCGTTGTAGTGGTTATTGTCTACTGGAGGATTTATATAGTCTTCAAGCGACACAAAATCCAGATTGAAGGCCTTCAAATCCAAGAAGTACAACAGGGGGTTCAAAATGGCGACTTATCAAACTTTTTGAAGCTTCGAAAGTCAGCTCTTGGAACATTTTATGTATGTATTGTGTTTATGATTTGTTATTTGCCTTCCTATATTCTCTATTTTTTACTCCTGGCTCGCCTTTTAAGTCCAATCTCTCTTTACGAAGCTTTACTTTATACAACGACTTTGCTTTTCCTCAACTCGTCTTTGAACCCTGTTATGTACTGCTGGAAGATGGGACCCATTCGTCGCACTCTCGTGGACCGTGATAATGCGAGGCATCGTCAATCGATTTAGAGAATAGCATGTCTTGTGCATAATTGTTAGTGTAAATAGAAGCTTCTGGAAATCTCCAGACTGCTTAATCATGCTGACATGCGTACTATAGAACTTTCTAAAACATTTCATCAAGTCACGCAATTATTACGTAATAACATTGAGATAGTTCATTTGTGAATGTATATAAAGACTCAATTATGTAGTAGTAGTAATAGTTGTTGTTGTCGTCGAGAGTGACCGACTGTTTAGAAATCTATACCTTGAGAGAGAGCTACAGTGGAAGATTGCTCTGACGTTAAGAGTCATTCCTTATTAAGAATATCACTCGTTGTGTAATAAAGTAGTTGAGTTTATATGATTGTAGCGTTTTATTGTCGGTTAGATTAAATCGTAACACATTGGTTGGGTTCGTTTCTGATGCCAATTTATAATGTATGAGATGAGAGCTTCGGTCATCGTCAAATTAAAATGATCCGTCGAAAGTGCTTTAGGAAAACTGAAGGAGGATGAACTTTAACGTTTGGGAAAACTGCCCTAAACTGTAGTATGCGCTAATCATCGCTGTTCTCGTCTATCCTCGTTTGTTGTCGTTTTTTTTTTGTTATGTTGAAATTTTTTTTAGTGTTTATCTACCACAGCAAACAAATACTTATTTTAAAAAAGACGATTCCCTTTGGGACTGAAGAGACCTCAAATTACATGACGTAGCTTCTTTATAACTCCAGTCGGTGGAAAACCAATTGGCTATGAACAAAGCATGACGTCAGACTCCAACCTCGCCCCCAGGAAGAGGCTGGCCAGAGTCAGACTGCATCGCGACTCACGCGCTCAGACCCGCTTCAGTTCTCTCTGCCATTGTAAGAAAAATTAATGATGCACTTTTGGAAATTCTCAGATTCCCCAGATCCCCTGCACAGATCTATCACAGGTCGAAAAACAATTTATGTTAGGAATGTCAAACTTTGGAATTCCTTAGGCATGTCACTCAAGTGGAAAAGGACGTTGACAGAATTTAAACGCTAATTAAAAGAACAATTCATTTTAACCTTTTTAGAGATCATTTAGTTTATACTTTCACGTTGATTTTATTCTACATATAAATTCGTACTAATAAAGTATGTCAGTCTCTACTGTTTAGATGCCATTTCCAGGTTATTAGTTTTCACGATTTTCATATCCATTAATTTTGCCCCCAAATTCTTAGTACTCGTAGACTGAAGTCTGGAATAATGGGCGTGGCATTACAATCAATGTTTTCATAGCAGAGGTCGCAGCGTGCGCGCAGCGGAACACTATCCATACATATAAAAAATTATAATAAAAATAATAACCCATGAAACCGACTAAATTTGGTCTGACACGTGACCGAACTTCCGTTTGTAAAAGTTGCTAGATTAGGAACAACTGTATTGGGGGCACAAATCTAGCCACAACGTTAATAGAAGGGGGAGAGAAAAGGAAATGCACATGCGCTATTGTATGCGTAGCCTGGAAGCGCTAGGCAACTTAGGTGCAACATAGAGGTCCGCTTTGAGAATTGGATAAATCTATGCCTATGCTAAGGGGAAGTCCGTTGAAAATTTTGGAACGGTCTCAAAAAGATCTTTCTAGATTTCGAGGATTGTTGAGGTAAGGCCTCGCCGCTGAATGATTGTTGAAGTAAGGCCTCATTACCGAGAAAAATTAATTAATTTTTTTTATCAGCCACGCCATTACTTTGGTTACAAGAAGAGCTCTAAATCAAGTTGTATATATTATATCTATTCGCTTTTCGTGCGAAAACATTTCATCATGCACTCAGCTATTGCGCCAAATTTGAAACTAGTTCCGCGTATCGATAAGAAGCAGTTTAGCCACTCATACGGATCGACCCTTAGCCGGTAAATAACATATATTTTTTTTAACTTGACGAAATTCATTCCGAAAGAACCCGAATGATTTAAATTGTATTGTTGTTAAATTGTTGTAAATACGGCAAGATCTTCCATAAACTGAACAGTTTTTGAGTGAGTAAATGGTAGTTAAAATATAGGTGACGCAAATTTAAGAGGACATTTTCATTTGCGCAATGATAAAAGTGATTTCAAAGGCTTCCAAACAAACTTTGAAACGTTTGAAGCTACACTGGTTTGCAGATTTAATGAATGTAACCGAAGAAGTTACAATTCATAGACCCAACGTTTCGACACTCCTGTCTAGTGCCTTCATCAGGGGTGATCTAAACGCTGCAACAAGAGGTCCTTTTATATGATCACTAATTAGCGGTCTTTTTTCTGACGAGGTGTAAATAGGCGTCAGGAAGCAGACCGCCATCGTCACGATTTAAAGGAGCGTGGGCGGAGTTAATGTGCCAAGCCTCCAAACAAAGGCGCTGGTGGTAACGCCGATTAGTAGTGATAATTTTAGAATTATCCCACCCAATATCCCACCCAATATCCCACCCAAAATTATCACTACTAATCGGCGTTACCACCAGCGCCTTTGTTTGGAGGCTTGGCACATTAACTCCGCCCACGCTCCTTTAAATCGTGACGATGGCGGTCTGCTTCCTGACGCCTATTTACACCTCGTCAGAAAAAAGACCGCTAATTAGTGATCATATAAAAGGACCTCTTGTTGCAGCGTTTAGATCACCCCTGATGAAGGCACTAGACAGGAGTGTCGAAACGTTGGGTCTATGAATTGTAACTTCTTCGGTTACATTCATTAAATCTGCAAACCAGTGTAGCTTCAAACTATGTCTGATTGTCCACCTGGTTGCCGTGTGAACTTTAATATATTTGAAACGTTATTATACAAGAATTTCTCACAATCTGACACCTGTCAATTAGAGAGCGCGTAAGAAAAGAAAAAAGCGCATGTAAATTTTTAAAAAACAACGAAACTAGTTTGGCAAGGACTATCACCACAATGTTTTCTTCAAAAACAGTCAATGATCTTACGGAAAGTATTATTCACTTTCATCGACGATTAATTTATGTACGAAGCTTTACCTTTGTTCATTAAGTAATCGGCGAGGAAAGTAATTGTAAGTAAATTCAAATTTTTTGTTTTGAAGTTGTGAGAGTTTGCTCGTTTGTTTGCTGCAATGGCGTGTGAAAATCTGGTCTTTCCTCCGCAAAAACTAAATTCGGATGATATACTCCAACGAGACACAGGGGAATTTTAAGCGGCCTTTTCTCATTTAATTCCTTAAGTTTCTGTTGTGCAGTTTACGATACAAATGTCCAAATTGAACGGACTTGAAAAGACTCACCGAGAGCGTATATTTGTTGCAGAACTGAAATTAAAACTCGCTCGCCTTTTCACAACGAACAAATTGTTTGAGAAAATTCAGATATTTAATGAATGAAAGTTCCATCGATTAGTTCAACTGTAGCCAAATACCTCACGTTTTAACTCCTCTAGGTGCTTTTTGTGAACAATTAAAATTAATTGCAGACGGCTTTTAGGCCGCCTGTCAACCGACGTAATGACATTATTGCTTATACAAAAAAGTAATTCTGAAACGAAAATTTTTCAGTCGACTTAAGTGACTTGAGAGAGAGAAAAGAGAGGATTAATAAGTTATTTATCGGCTTGAGGTAGTGACCGACTTCTTTGCTTAAAAATACTGCCCAGCCGGTAAAACGAGATATATTTATAAAAAATAGCAACGAATGAAGGGATGTACTCGGCGACTCACGAAAGCGTTACCGTTGCCCGTGGACAGAGATAGAAAAATATTGACCGGGTAAAGAACCAATCAGATTGCAGGATTCGTTTCCGTGCCCTCTAAAAAAAAAGATTTTCTTTACTCTAATTTTTTGTGTGCTTAATATTGTATTGATATTGTATCGATATTGTATTGATTTTGTATTGATATTGTATTGATATTGTATTGATATTGTAAGGAGAAATTCTGCCTTGGTCACTCATGGGGAGTTAAATAGTCAATCATTTTCATCCACAATATTTGGTCGAAATATATTTCCCATCCCTCAGAGGAACCTCTTCTTTGGTTTTCTTCCGCTTCAGAACAACGTTGAAAGATTGGGTTCAGAAAAAAGTAATTTTAATGAAGAAAACTTAAAACTTCTGCAAAGCAGAAAAAAAAGGTTTCCGCATTCCTCTCAATCTAGTGGCATTCGCGGTTTAATTGTAAGCACATTTGAGGACAGTTTTCAGAGGCAGGATAGGTTATTGTTTTGAATCTCAAAACCCAACAGATACTTCCTGATATTGTATAGTTTCTAAAACAGGAGCAAAATTGTCCTTTGAAAAAATCAGTTTTCCAAAATCGAACTTCACCTTGAATTAAATTCATTGATGAGCGGACAACGTCGAAAGTCGGACGGAGTCTTACGGCGTCCAAAATCTGACAGAGCCAAACAATAAGACAGAGCCAGATTGATACCTCACAAAGGAAGCTAAAATTAGATAGAGTTTCCATCGGAAGTTTTCAAATAACGGAAATCCCAATCTGATTTCACCAAACATCAAATGAAAAACTGAATGCCAGAAAATGCCAATTGAAAATTGGAATGCGCTCGGAATGAGACGGTCTCACGGTCCAGAATCACAGTTTACGATTAGTGTATACCTTTCGTAGTGAGTCCATTATAGCGTGTCGAATTTGTCTCATCCTCCAGCCGTAAATAACAGGGTTTAGTAATGAATTGAAGAACGTAAGCGTATGTCTACAGAGTGAAAAACTCGTTATTACAATATTAGGGCCAGTAATTACACGGGTAGCCGAAAGGATAAAGCGAGGGAAAATAACAAACCAAAAACGCAAAGTAAACGTATAAAACACCGACAGCAGTTTTCATCATCCTTGAAAAATTCCCCATCTCGCTATTTTGTGTAGCTTGTGCCTCCAGTTCTCGTACTTGCTGAATTTGTCTTTCGTGGCGTCGTGTAATAAAATAGATCTTGCAATAGATCACTGTAGTGACGAGGAGGCAAATGGTTCCAATACTTGACATGATTGCCGTGAGTAAAGCATGAGGAACGAGGAATAGTGTTAAGGTTGAAAATACACTAAATGTCCATATAAAAATAATAACTCCAACAACCCGCTTGTGAGTCACAAGTGCTTGATACCTAAGATGAAATTGAACTGCTAAGAGTCTGTCCACGCTAATGGCCATGATATTGAAGAACGAAGCAATGGAAAACTACCCGATGACAAACACGAATCTTAGGTAGATGCAGTTTGGATTATGTAGCTGTAACCATTTGATAAAAAATGAAACAAAAAAGGGCTCCATAATTAAACCAACACCAACACAAGATACAGCAACACTCAGCAGCAATTTTTCAGAGGCTTCGGCAACGCAGACGTTTTTGCAATTGCATAGATTGTGACAACTTTCAGCATGATAGCTGTGTAGTGGACAAAACTGTTGAAAACGCAGTTTACGATAAAACTCGAATGGAGATTTACAAACTCGGAGATTTTGGGGTAACTCTTGAGTAATATTCCACAGTTTGATTCAGCCATGATGATCTAGCGTTAAACTGCTTGCTTAGTAAACGTGTTGGGACAAAGTTTGTCGCTAGAAAGAAAAATTTCACTTAAAGGCTATTTTCAATACAAGGAGGTGGTCATTTGTGTCAATCGAGCTGAGAGAGATATTATGCAGAGATAATGGCGATTAATTGATGTCGACCTACAATGTCGTGTTAAACTGCCTGAAACCGGAAAAGAAGCTCCTCTGAGGTATACGGAATATCTTTTGACGAAAAACAAAACGAGGTGGTTTTTTTTCACATAAAATGATTAACAAGGGTATTGAAAATTATGTATTGAAAAAAAAAACACCAAAAGAGAACCTCAGCCAATCAAATGTAGCCATTTTAAAGTTATGATGCCCCTATGTTTATCAGTGATTTATCAGCTGTGCTATTACACTGTTAACAAAAAAGAGCTTTTAAATCAGTTGAATTGATTGAGTTATATCTGCTTTTCTTTAGATCAACATATCAAACTCATTCCCCAGTGCGACGAACATTTCTTTTTGCGGTTCCAGGTGCGCGCAACTACTAACCCCACGTAATGCGTTTGCTCTCCGTTACGAATTTTCAAAAAGGCGGACAGACCAAAGAGGGAAATGAAAAAAACAAAGCGATTTTGCAATGAATACTCAACATACACCCTCGTTAGAAAGGCCAATCCACGGAAGAACGATACAAAACTGTATGATACTGAGATCGATATGATATTAAATCGATACCGAGGGCCCGTTTCCAACTTCCTAAGAAGTGCATTCAATTGCCTTCCGCCACGATTACTAGTTTTCTCAACAGCTTTCTGAAGACAGAATACTTTCTTTCTGAAGACTGCTGATATGCGGCTATTGATTATTATACCTGATTTCTCAAACACTTTGTTTACGATTGTTGAAAGGACCGACTCATGGTTCTCCGTCTTCGTCTTTACATTGCTTTGAAATAGTATAGATTAGTAAGCTGAAACGAAAAATTAATAAGGGAAGTTTACGAAAAATCCAGCAAACAAGCTTTAAAAAGGCATTTACTTAGACTTCATACTTCAACGAACTTCACAAATCGTACTTGTTTATCTTGTAAATAAACGATGGCAGATTAATTTCCGAAGCGCTTTCAGAGTTTCCCGATCCCTCTCCTACTACTTTCACGCTTACAAAACAGGAAAAAATCAAAAGGAGGAAGATAAAGCTGTTTTGAAACGCCATTTGACGAGGGTAAATCTGCTTTTTGTTCGACACTTTACATATCAAAACAAAGAAAATGTGTTCCTCTTTTTAATTCTGGTGGTACATTTTTAATTTGCGCCTGCGTAAAAGAGATATCGCCCGAGACCCTTCGCTCGGTTGTGTTTTGATCAAAAACGCCTTGTTAGTCTCATGCAACCGCTCGGAGAAAAGGTAAAAATGACGAGGGAAAACTTTACCTTCAAGTTAGAAAATTAGCGAAACAGAAAGCCACAATATTATAGTTTAATATTTCAGAGGTACATTGAGGGCTAAACCATGATACCTCGCACTAAATAACTAACACTATTATATCTCTCGGTTAATACGTGGGCTATGATTGGTCAAATTTAGCGGGCTGTATATCACTGTACTGCCCGCTAAACTCAAAGGTTTGTGGTTAAAACCACCTTGAAGAATATAATGAACTGAAACACATGAAAAAACTTCTCGGTGGCTTTCATTTGAATGGTCAAACGCTAGTGTTAGATCTACAGACTTTTAAACTACTTCGCGGTGCTTGATAAACAGTGCACATGGAAGAACTGCTAAATAGCTTTCGTTCGAATAATCAAAATACAGGATTTTATCCAAGCCGGAACCACCTTACGCTGCACGATAAACTGTACCACATTAAAATACTACGCTGTAGCTCTCATTTAAATGGTCAAACACTAAATTGTCATCCATACTAAGCTAGAACCACCCAGCACCTTTCATTTGAGTGGGTCTTATTCACGGGCGTGAAGGTAGGAATCCCTTCTCACCTCATTGCAAACAGTACCAGTATGGAAGTTCTGTCCATTTACATTTATATGATTGCACATGTGGATGATTCCATAATATATAGCACCACATAACATTTTTCGTCGATTATAATGGCACCAGATTCAGAAGGAGTATTCTTATGCGATGAATTTCTAGGGTTCTGCTTTTTTCAATAGTGGACAAACCTTAACCAGCAGATTATTTAGAGAGAAAATTAAGGAAAATCATTTTGTTTATTCATTAGTTAAGAGGCGACTGGCTTTAATTTGCTTCCGAATAGCTGGCAGATGGAGCAAAACTCTTGACCAATCACTTTACGATGTAAAGCGAAACTATTACGAACGATGACACCGCTCATTTGCAGACTTCTTTTTACTTCTGGACGAAATAAATTTATGGCCCTGTCATTCGCCTATTTGTTGTTTTTTTATTCTTTCTTTACTTACTGACTCTAACAGGCTAAAGTCTTTCATATTCAAACATGATATCGCATTTATCACTTTTAATTTACATGTATTAATGTTACAAAAATACCAGCCCTCATTTTTAATTTACAACAGTCGTCAATATAAACAATAGCCAAACTTCCTGTATTCTTTTCGTTTAAGTGCTTTATGCAGAATTAGTCTTTGATAAAATGCCTTACCGGTATTTCTTTCGGTTGGAAAATATGTAAAAATATTGTGTCTTTAAAGATGTCTTCCGTGTATTCACACGAATTTATTAATAGGGAAACATACTTCAAGCGCTATTTAATAAAACTGACTATAATGTTTCGTTTATTCATGTTGATAGCTGAAAAATATGTTAATGACAGCTTTGCTTTGAATAACCTTTTTTTAGGTATAAATCCCATTTTTAGTTGGAATGTCTTGAAGTATTAAACAGATAATTTGTTTTAGTTCTAACTAACGCCGAGTTAAAGCGGTACTCGATACTTTTTGAAAAAATTCAAATGCCGGAGTTGAAGCCGCGGACATCTTGACTGTTCGTACAGATGGCTTTGATTATGTTATATGCTTGTGATTGACAGCTACATATGACTTAAAATTTTCCGTTTTAGAATTGGAGAATATCAGAGCCCCGGAAGTTTTAACGCTCAGCTCTCATGGCGGAAAACGTTTGCGACCATCTTAACAAATCTTCTTTCGGAACCTCTCTGTATTTTAAAGATTTTCGTCCGGCACTTGTTGCTAATTGTGTCTTCAACAGCTTTTTGTGTTATGCAAACATCATTTTGAACATCGTAACCATCCATGCGATAAGGAAAACTGCGTTGTTGCCAAAACCTTTGAAAACATTACTACTGAGCCTGGCTGCCTCTGATGTTGGCGTCGGTTTGTTGGCACAGCCGCTCCATATTTCTATTCTAGTCGGCTGGTTAAATCAAAAACGTATCGACTGCATTTCCTACAAGAGACTGATGGCCGTTATGAAATTCTTTTGTTTATCTTCGCTCTTTAATGTTGTAACCATAAGTGTGGACAGGTTCTTAGCTGTTCATCTTCATCTCAGATATCAAGAGCTTGTGACTCACAAGCGCGTGATTGCAGCGGTGATATCAATATGGCTGTTAAGCGCAATTATTTCTTCCAGTGTCTTTTGGGATCCATTGCTTTTAAGCTCACAAGTCACTGGGCTCGTGTTTAAGACTGTTTGCCTTATTGTTGTGGTAATTTTCTACTGGAGGATTTATATAGTCTTAAAGCGACACATAATCCAGATTGAAGGCCTTCAAATCCAAGAAGCGCAACAGGGAGTTCAAAATGGCGACTTATCTAACTTTTTGAAGCTTCGAAAGTCAGCTCTTGGAACATTTTTTGTATGTATTGTGTTCTTAATTTGTTATTTGCCTTGCTATATTCTCTCCTTTTTACTACTAACTCATATTTTAAGTCCAATCTCTTTTTACGAAGCTCGGCTCTATGTAATGACTTCGTTTTTCCTCAACTCGTCTTTGGACCCTGTTATATACTGCTGGAAGATGGGACCCATTCGTCGCACTCTCATGGACATAATGCGAGGCATCGTCAATCGGTTCAGAGAATAACAGTTCGTTTCTGATACCAATTTACAATGCATGAGTTAAGAGCCTCGGCCATGGTAATATTAAACTTGATTTGTAAAAAGTACCTATGGAAAACTGATGGATGACGAACTTTAACGGTTAGGAAAATTGAGCATTGGAGTTCAATAGAGTCAGGCGTAAGAAATTATCAGTTGCTAGTTTCAAGTGCATTTTGTATGAGAAATTTATAAATAACTAGAAAGCTTCCTCGCTACTTGAATCATTTTAAGGTTGTCATCAATTAATGTATGTATTTGTACTTGTCGATAGGATAATAAATTTATAACCTTGTTAAGTGTATAGCTTGTGAATTAAATACAAAACCAATTTTTAGGCCGCTTTATAGTGTAATAAGGACCACAAGTTCATCAGTGTTTTTACTCCAGTTAAATATAACCAACTTTGAATAAAGCCTTTACTTACTTACGATCACACATAGACTTCCAGAATTTAGCTGTGCGGTTTCTGATATAAAGAATAATATTAAGTCGGCCAGACCTGATGGTTGTCCATTCGACTAAAAGTCTCAACCTTGTCAACAATAACCCGCGCACTTACTAACTTAGGCAAAGACAGAAGGTTATACATTTTATGCTAATTACACAAAGTACAAGGAGCTCCACGCCTTTCACTCAGACGGTTAGTCAGTTTTGTAAATTAAGCCTCAATTTTCACCTCTTTAAATTGTAACCTGCGCTAATCACCGTTGTTCTCAGCTTTCCTGTTTTTTTTTTTTTTTTTTGTTATCTTGGAACTTTCATAAGTGTTTGTCTACCACAGTAAACATATACTTATTCAAAAAAGACGATTCCCTTTGGAGATGAAGAGACCTCACATTATATGGCGTAGCTTCTTAATAACTCCAGTCGGTGGAAGAGTAGTTGGCTATGTACAAAGAATGACGTTAGACTCCAACCTCGCTCCCAGGAGGAGGCTGGCCAGAGTCAGACCACAGATATCCGGATTGCGAATCATGCGCTCAGATCCACTTTAGTTCTCTCTGCCATTCTAAGAGAAATTAGTGATGCATAAAGTTAACGCTCTTATGGAAATTCTCACTAAAGTCAGTTGTCACTAATCGATCGACAAGGAATGCCCAGATTCCTCAGATCTCCCTGTACAGATCCATCACAAAGCAAAGAACAATTTATATATATATATATATAGAATTTTTCTGTCGAACGAGCGCTAGGCGCAAAACTCAGAGTAACCGAGAATCGATGCGTCCTCTTTGACTCTTTCACTTATATATACCCAGCTCTGCTACCACAGCATTGCGCACTTTATGCCGAGGTAGACTCTACCCCCACATTTATATATATATATATATATATATATATATATATATATATATATATATATGGATAATTTAGTGTTAACAACTGAGTTGAAAACGTAAATTGGCCACCGTGAAGAGTGTAAAGGCTGACGTTTCGAGCGTTAGCTCTTCGTCAGAGCGATTGAAGGAGTTGTGGTTGTGTGTGGGTTTATATATAGGCAATGGAGCTACATTATTGGTGGGAATATGGTGACGAGAAAACAAGAATAAATTAGTTGAATGAGAAGCGCTCGTTAAGAAGATAAATTTTTGTTCTAGTGTTTTGCGCCTTTCCGAGCTGCCTAAATGTAGGGAAAGGCCGGAAGCTGCCATATGCTGTATAGAATAAGTAGGGAGATTAAATTGTTTAGCGACTGGTTTGGATGCGTCCACGTCATTTCTTTCTACGTCGCGAGGGTGTTCTCGGAATCGGTCACGTGGTCGTCTGCATTCATATGATTGCACATATAGATGGTTGCATAATATATAGCACCACATAACATTTTTCGTCTATTATAGTGGCACAAGAATCAGATGGAGTATTCTTATGTGCTGAGTTTTTACGGTTCTGCCTTTCTCAATACAACCTGAGTTCAACATTCTCTATTTGCAATAGTGGACAAACTTTAAACAGCAGATTATTTAGAGAGAAAAATCGAGGAAAATCATTTTGCTTTTTTATTAGTAAAGTCGCGACTGGCTCTAATTGCTTTGGAGTAGCTGGCAGATGGAGCAAAACTCGTGACCAATCACTTTACGGTGTAAAGAGAAACTAATACAATCCCTGACTGTCTTTGACACCGCAAACTACTCTTTATCCGTGGACTAAATAAATTTATAGTCCTGTCATTGGCCGATTCGTTGTTTTTCATTCCTTCTTTACTTGCTGACCCTAATAAGCTAGTCTTTCATATTCTAAACAAAATATTGCATTTTTCACATTTAATTTACATCTATTGATGTCACAAAAAACAGCCCTCAGTTTTAATTTACATCTGCCGTCAACATGAACAATAATCAAACTTCCAGTATTTTTTTCGTTTAAGCGCTTGATGCAGAATTATAGCTTGATAAAATGTTTTATCTGTATTTATTTCGGTTGAAATATGTAAAAATATACCATGGTCATTGTTAGACTTTCTCTGAGCTATGTGCAGCTGTTCATGAACTGAAATGGATCCGGGACTTGTGAGGAGATGGTCAAAGTGAGAGCCGAACACGGTCGTCAGTAGTGAGGGGAGGGCTATCTGTAATAATCCACCCCGGGAAATATTCTCAAGCTACTCTAAAATGACTGAAAAATATGCCGTTATCACCTCACTTTAGTACGTTGGCCGAACATTCTGATTACCTCCTAGATCCGCCACAAAGGAGTGCGTAATTTATTCTTAATAAATAATTATTTTAGATATATAAAATTCATATATTTGCACTGCGGTGAAGAAATGAATTTTAAGAGATCCTCACAGCTAAGAACATTACTGAACTAGTAGTTGAAAATAGGACCTGGAAAAAATTCAGGCCCGTACGGGATGTGAACCCATGACCTCTGCGATACCGGTGCAGCGCTCTACCAACTGAGCTAACAAGCCAATTGGGAGCTGGTCAATGTGTTGGGCCCAAATAAACCATCCAAGTGACGAATAATGATACTAGTTCAGTAGTGTTCTTAGCTGCGAGGATCTCTTAAATTCGTTTCTTCACCACAGTGCAAATATATGAATTTTATATATCTAAAATCATTCTTCTGTGGTTGGAGTGGAGAATTCACGCTGTCTTTGGAGGAGAAATTGAAGGTGCAGCCTGTGTATTTCTGCGATGGAACGGGAGCAGCATAACTGAAGGCTTCCATGCGGTAATGAGACTGCAATGGAAAACGTGGTGGAATATGGAGACAGACAATGAAAATCAACGCCGTTTTAGTATTTTATACACTGAACATTTCTCTTATACAAAGAAGTAAAAAAATAAGTATAATAGAAGTAAAAAAATAAGTACAATAGAAACTGCATTAAATTGTCCGAGGCATTAAGTAAAATACGCCCTAAACGGAGACAGTATGATGAACCCAATTACTCCCAAGACTGATCATAATTTAAACTCTCCTCACAGTATTAACACCGACAAACATGGTGTCTAAAAGAATTCTAGAATATCAAACTGGTGGATAGTTTTTTACTAGAAACGTGATGTTACATCGAGTTCTCGGAATAGGCAACAAAGAGAAACACACTCTTATCAGTTGGGAGATTTTCCTTCAGAACTTGGGAGTTCATGACTTAATATAAACTAAGGTAAATGAACAATTATCTCCAACTTTAAAGAAAAATAGCATAAAAACACTTCACACGAAATACACATAACGGGTTCTAATTACAAAGCGTACTCTAAATACCTAAGTATAAGTTCTTAAAACTAAAAAAAAATCTTCAAATTATGCTAAGGTAAATTTAAAGCAAAGAAGAAAGTTTGAACAGCTAATTTTCAAAAATTAAAAGTTTTATCCTGAGGCCTGAGCCTTTTCAACTACAGACTTGGTTTACATTTATTCATGAACCTTTTCACCAAAATATTTCCCATCGAGGACTACATGGCTTACTTTAACTGCTTCTCTAATTAATGGGCATAAATATTTTCTAACTAGAAACAACAAATTCCATGTCACATACATCAAACGTCACAGCTATGGAAACTTCAGTTATAGTCAACTCTGCGTCGCTGTTTCCTAGTTTAGATTACATGGACAATTTTTAACCTCTCTCTCTTGGTTCCTCAAAACGAACAGATAAGTGTTTGATAAAACCGACTAAAATTGACCAAACTCATTTGATGACCAGCCTTTTGACCTGATGTCGGCCTGTTCTCTGAGAAATTTCAATTTTTGTTTCAACATTTGAAAGAGTCATATTATAAAAGTCAAGCGGGTGGAAAACAATTGTAGGCCGGGCCTACGGGATTAGAGGCTGGCTACACCTTTAAAAGTAGGTCTTATTTCTCTAACATATGTTCAGTAGATTCAATAACATCATCTCTAATGTTTACTTCTTCAAATTTAGCTTAGAATGGCAATCTTGGCACTGATAGAATTAGATTACATCAAAATAGATTGAAAAAAATCAATTTTTCTTGTGAAGATAATCTCAATTTGTAACAAAGTAATTTATGATGTAGAAAAATCGTCAAGTTTCATCAACATCTGGCTGCAAATCTTGCAAATCAAATTTTTGGAAATAAAAAAATTCGCCAACTTTAGCAAATGACGAATTGTTTCTTCGCTTATAAAAAGCTTAGAGCATAAAGATAATTAAAACCCAGTGGACAAGCTTCTGGTTATGTAAAAGAAGAAAAAACCTTTAAACTGTTGTCCATACAACTGATTGTAATGCAGGAATAGAGCTGAGTGTCATTTTGACAAAACGAAAATCTCGTATTCGCGTTCAACTATTGTAGGCATTCATAACAAAAGCCTTGTTACATTTCGTTCTCTTCCCAAGCATTTAAATTTGTAAAGGTAATAAAAAAAGACGATTCCATTGACCAAAATGTAATAAAATAGTCTGATTTTATTCCTTCACCAAAGTAAAGTTACACATCTCTAGTTCCATTCGACAAAAAGTAGAAAGTAATGAAAAAATAGCCAAAATAGAGAAACATTTAACCCCTCTAAGTTCATGCGTCATTCTTTTTGAGATGAAAAAAAAACAAGTTTTCATTTATTTAATTCTGTATTCAAATTTTCTCTTTCCTTTGCCATGAAGTCAAAAGTGACGTCATCTCCAATCAGCAAAAAGGGAGCCCAGTGTTTCATGTCGCGGAACTGGTCTGATTCTCTAAGGCTTCTCATGGCCAGGTTCAGTGACTCGCTTGCAGGTTCACTTTCGGCAAGGTGTCGATAAAAGCATTTCATGAACTCAAGAGTAGCCTTGTCATCAATCGCCCACAAGGACACCACAACAGACCGAGCACCAGCCCCCATAAAAGCGCGCGCAATGCCAACCACACCTTCAGCCTTGATCTCGCCTCGACCGCTGTGGCAGCAACTAAGTACAACTAGTTTAGCGCGAAGTTGAACATTTGACACATCTCGAATCGTTAAAATGTAATCCTCCTTCCTGGTAGGCACAGTAGATGTTCGGTCTGGGTCAGGTGTAAGAGCAATTTCGCCAGTTTCCATACATCCGTGTGCCGCAAAGTGAACTAAGGAAACGGAACTGAGTCTTTTCAACACCTCACGTTTCGTGGCTTCTCTGCCAGTGATTGGCGTGATATTCAGAATTTTTCCGATCATTTCTACTTCTTCTTCAGCACGCGGAAGCTGCTCGAGGAGTTTCTCTCCCTTGCTGTCGGTAACCTCGGCTACCCACGGATTTCCTACAAGTAACGCACCACTGCTTTTATGATAATCATCTGGGCAATCGGCAATGAGTCTAAGACTCGTTAATGATGGAGCGATTCGGATTCTGAAAGATTCACACAGGTATTTAGAATTACCATCCTTCAATGCAGCGTAAGGAGCGAGCCACAGGGGTCCATCGGGAATAATGACTAGCTCATCCCCTTGAAGCAGGTCAGCCACCGGCTTCATAACGATATCATACAAAGTGCTCAAGCATTTGTTTTGTTGGATGGCAAGTTGAAGGGTGTCTTCTTTAGGTTTCTCATCCACATTTGAAGGGCTCAAAACACCAAGTTGTGTATAGACACCGAGCATAAACGACGCAAAGGACTGGCTAGCTCCACTATTCTCTGAAACAAAACCTTTGAGTTTACTTTGTCTTAACTGAACTTGTTTTCCTTCGGACACAACCCAAAGATTGACATCAGCTTTGTCCACTGCCTGAAAGACGGTGTTTGATGGAACGTTTTCTAAAACTTTTAAAAAACGTTTCATCCGAATTGATGAAGACTTAGCAGTGACTGCTAAATTTTCATCGCCTGTCTTGTGCTGACTTGTTGCACCACAAAAACTAGATTCCATAAGGTCGGACAGAGCTTGAGCTCGTCCTTTCTCAGCAACAAATAAGGCTTCATCTATATTACCTTGTTCTAGGAGAACTCTGCACAAACCCCTATACGCCCTTTGATACTGAGTTCGAAAATTAACTTTCCACTCATCTTTAGATTTTAGAAGTACTCTCAAGGAATTGAATAAGTTTATGCTAGCTTGGTAATGTTCAACGGCTTTTGGCAGTCCACCCTGCAACTCAGAAACGCATCCTAATGAACAATAGGTCATTGCCTCCAAGTATTTGTCTTCGACCCCTTGAGCAATTTTAAGCGCTAGGTTGTATGACTCGTTAGCCTTTATCAAATCTTTCTCAGTTTGATAAATACGACCAATATTAACGTAGGCTTTACCCTCCCCATGCTTGTCCCCTACTTCTTTAGCTATTTTAAGATGTAGGTTGTGGTACTCTATGGCTTTTTTTAAATCACCCAGACTAAAATAAGCATTGCCAAGATTGCCACAGGCACTACCCTCCCCATGCTTGTTTCCTACTTCTTTAGCTATTATAAGATCTAGGTTGTGGTACTCTATGGCTGTTTTGAAATCACTCAGATTGTGATAAGCATTGCCAAGATTGCCATAAGCACATCCCTCCTGATGCTTGTCTCCTACTTCTGTAGCAATTTTAAGATGTAATTTGTGGTACTCTATGGCTTTTTTGAAATCACTTAGACGGAGATAAGCATTGCCTAGATTGCCATAAGCACCACCCTCCCCATGCTTGTCTCCTACTTCTTTTGCTATTTTAAGATCTAGGTTGTGGTACTCTATGGCTGTTTTGAAATCACCCATACTAAAATAAGTATTGCCAAGATTGCCATAAGCAACACCCTCCCCATGCTTGTCTCCTACTTCTTTAGCTATTATAAGATGTAGGTTGTGGTACTCTATGGCTGTTTTGAAATCACCCAGACTAAAATAAGCACTGCCAAGATTGCCATAAGCAGTACCCTCCCCATGCTTGTCTCCTACTTCTTTAGCTATTTTAAGATGTAGGTTGTGGTACTCTATGGCTTTTTTTAAATCACCCAGACATTGATAAGCATTGCCAAGATTGCCATTAGCACCACCCTCCCCATGCTTGTCTCCTACTTCTTTAGCTATTTTAAGATGAAGTTTATGGTACTCTTTGGCTTTTTTGAAATCACCCAGACTAAAATAAGCAATGCCAAGACTGCCATAAGTACCACCCTCCCCATGCTTGTCTCCTACTTCTTTAGCTATTTTAAGATGTACGTTGTGGTACTCGATGGCTTTTTTCAAATCACCGAGACGGCGATAAGCATTGCCAAGATTGCCATAAGCAACACCCTCCCCATGCTTGTCTCCTACTTCTGTAGCAATTTTAAGATGTAGTTTGTGGTACTCTATGGCTGTTTTGAAATCACTCAGACGGAAATAAGCATTGCCAAGATTGCAGTAAGCAACACTCTCCCCATGCTTGTGTCCTACTTCTTTAGCTATTTTAAGATGTAGGTTGTTGTAATCTATGGCTTTTTTCGAATCACCCACACTGCCATAAGCATTGCCAAGATTGCCATAAGTAACACCCTCCCCATGCTTGTCTCCTACTTCTTTTGCTATTTTAAGACGTAGGTTGTGGTACTCTATGGCTTTTTTGAAATCACCCAGACCAAAATAAGCATTGCCAAGATTGCCATAAGCACCGCCCTCCCCATGCTTGTCTCCTACTTCTTTAGCTATTTTAAGATGTAGGTTGTGGTACTCTATGGCTTTTTTGAAATCACCCAGACTGCCATAAGCATTGCCGAGATTGCCATGAGCACCACCCTCCCCATGCTTGTCTCCTACTTCTTTAGCTATTTCAAGATCTAGGTTGTGGTACTCTATGGCTGTTTTGAAATCACCCAGACTAAAATAAGCTTCGCCAAGATTGCCATAAGCAGCACCCTCCCCATGCTTGTCTCCTACTTCTTTAGCTATTTTAAGATGTAGGTTGTGGTACTCTATGGCTGTTTTGAAATCACCCAGACTAAAATAAGCTTCGCCAAGATTGCCATAAGCAGCACCCTCCCCATGCTTGTCTCCTACTTCTTTAGCTATTTTAAGATCTAGGTTGTGGTACTCTATGGCTTCTTCTCCCCAATTATAGAGGTCTATGACTTTCTTGACATCACCTGAACTTGCACTACCATGATTATGACTAATAGGATCTTTTTCCTCCATGGACTTATCTCCCACTTCTCTGACAGACTGAAGTCTTAATGACAACAAGATCCTATTGTTTTTGTCAATCTTCTTTGTGTTAAGGGTTAAAAAGGTGGACAAAACGAAAAGATTATTTTTCTCATCATGTTGGTATGTAATAGTCCATTTTTACAGTTGCGTGCTTGGTTGTAAAGCCTCTGAACAAGAGTGATGGCTAAGGGTGACCTTGTTATGATAAAAACATTGCTTCTTTTCAAATGCAAATTACTTTGTTATAATTGTCACTAGATGCTGGTCTCTATCACAACAAGGTCCCCTTCAGCCTCACTCCAAATCAAAGGTTTGGCAACTAGGTACACAACTATAAAATGGTCTATTAGGAGGGCTTGTGTGAAAGGTTTTATCAACATTTAGTCAGTTATGAAGTAAATGTACACTGGAAAAATTTTTTTTCCTGTGTGCAGCCTCAAAATTTAACGCAAAATATCTAGATTTAATCTCTTGTTTCCAAAAACTGGGGAGCACCTGCTCAATTTTTAAATTAATATAGCTTTAACATCAGATGAATGTTTTACAGCAGTGGAAGAAACAAGTCTACAACACAAATACGTGCCTTTAAAAATTGTATTTGTCCATAGGAAAACATGACGAAAGTTTCCAGGTCTTTAAGTAGTTGAAAAGGTTAAATTCAAGAAAATCTGCATAGGATATGAACACATTACCAAGCTTTTTGTTCTGGCTTGTTTTAGAGAGATCTGATCTACCCACGTACTATGTATAAATTGGGTGAATATTTGACTTTTAACCCTTTAACTCCCATGAGTGACCAAGAGAGAATTTCTCCTTATGAGAGCAATACAATATCATCAAATAAGTGTTGAGAGTAAAGAAAAATATCAATTTGGGAATAATTAGTTGATCCAATACTGAATTCTCTGAACTAACATTACAAGAATTGTACTGTTGACAGTAAGGATAATTACAAATTTGGTTTGTGAATTAAAGGGTTATCTAAACTAATGTATCAGTTATTGGCATGGATAGTAAAACTAATTCAAATTGGCTAAAAGGAGTAATTATAAGTCACAAGGTAATAACTTTTCCCATGTTTTTTAATCACACACTCTTATAGTATGAGCTGACAAGTTCCCACCATAATTAATACCCTTCTTTGTTAATTTTCTCCCTTAAAACATCAAATTATGGACACTTTTTCAATTATATCCATGGTTAAAAATGAAAGATTCCTTCAAAGGATACAGCTAGTCCCTTATCACACCAAGTTATTGCTTCTTCAAATCTCTTCAATTCAACACAAGCAGTGGTTCCTATAGGCAACAACGTAAAGAAGCATATTATTACTGTAGCTACCTCACTCAGTGATCGAGCTTAAAGAACTAAAATACTTGTGCTGAAATTTTGCTTTGCATTCTGCATTGAGTTCTTCATCCACCTCAAAATAACATTCTCATCATAATTAATGAAAAGTAGTTGCGTAGCAGTCAAGAGCTGGATTCAAATGTACATAAGGGTGGTCTTGACCTCTTAATTAAAGTCAATTGAGACAAGATTGAGCTTCATCTAATCTCAACTCTAACCTTAGAGTGTTGAGTTATTCTTTTATTATTATTATTATTATTATACCACAGCTAACATATCTAACCTCTAACAATTGCCTTAAGGAAAGTTGGATTTAACTCAATGGCTGCTTCTGCATCCCTTAGTGACTCCTGGTGATTTCCTGTTATCAAAATAAATATCTCTGATTATATAGCCATACATGTAGCAAACCAACCACCACTCCATTACAATAATTTTGGGAAAAACTTGCGATGCTCACTGATATCTGGGGTAAGAGGTTACTTCTTTGTATATTTTCGAGGCCTATTAAGATAAGATGTATATTTTTCTGTGCATGCATTAAAAATTATCACCTATCTCAGAAAACTACTGATGACAACTCAATAGCTTCAAAAGAAAAAAAAATGCATATTAAAGCTCTCACCATCTTACCAAGTTTAAAATGTGCAATAGCCCTGTTGTTGTGCAGTTTGGCTTTGAGTTCTTTCTCATTGCAGTTCATTTTAATTCCTTTGGTGTAAAAATGAATAGCATTGATGAAATCTCCTTTCTTGAAGGCCTCATTACCCTCATTCCTATAAACATCTGGTGTGGCTGCAAAGAAAAAATAAAAAATAATTGTGTCAAAGTCTGTGGTTATAGTCAATAATTATCTGTGGTTGTAGTTAATTAGTGTATGAGCAGAGCTGCCAAGATCTGGAGATTTAAAATCTGAAGATTTTTCCTTTTGTGCCAGCTGCCACTTTTGCGCCTGCCTGACTTGACCCATCCCCTGAAAAGCTTAGAAGATGTGTGCAGACCCCCCCCCCCACCCCCTTCACAGGACACACCCCATTCAGTAAATTCATTGGTTGAAAGCTCAACCAATCAGACTCAGTTGCTGTTGTGGTTGTTGTTTGGAAGAAAGTGTAATCCCTACTTTGAAACAATCTAAGTGCAATCAAGAAAATTATAATAAGAACCCTTAAATGTTAACAAAAGGCAAGATAACCTTAGATGTGGGAAATCTGGAGTTCAAATGTTATGTTTCTGTGTGGAACTGACCCGAATCCTCTTTTATCTTAAAGGTTTGATGACCCATATGGCAGACCCAGAGTCTTGTTCCGTGTCTGTGAGACTCCCTGCCAATCAGGGAGGGTTGGCATATTATAAGTGTAGAAGAGTCTACTGCCTTTTAAGACATTAAGATAGCTAGTTATTAAGGCACTAAGATCCAAATGTTGCAATCATAAAAAACCAGAGCAATATTACTCATAGAAAAATAGTTATCATATAAATGAGAAGAATAATGATAAAGAAGATGAGATTAATATTTATAATGATGTTAATAATGTAGGTGACAACAGGGATAATAATAATGATTAGAATTAAGCATCACTCTATTCGAAACAAACCCCTAGACATTTAAACTTTTGGAGATTTTGGTTTCATAAAATTCCTCTTCCACAGGCAAAATTAAGAATGTGTTCAAATGCCCCACACAATTTTTATACAAAAAACAAAATAAGTAGCAACCTGACTTTCAACTAATTGACAAAGCTTTAAAACATAGACCTTGTAGACTTTTTTCTTCTGAGCCATTTGTTAGTGAAAGTTCACTATCTACCTTAACTCTTTAAACCCTAAGAGTGACCAGCATCTCACTTCTCCTTACAGTAATACTGCTGAATCATTCACTAAGCTCATGAGAATAAAGGAAATGATCACCAACCTAAGAAGCATTGATCTTCAAATGAATTCTCTTTTTCAGTACCAAAAGAAACATACAAGGAACAGTATGGAGAATATGGATACTGATGTTTGGGTGTCAAGGGTTAAACACCTCCATATTCAATGATATAACACTTGCACTCTACTGGAAATTGGTTGCTTAGGGGAAGGTGAAACTTTCAATTGATTGTTGCATAATATAATGGAAAGATGATGATGATGATGATGATGGTACTTATGATGCAAACTTACAAAATGAATGTTATATGATGATCAAATAGAGTCTTTACTTATTATAACTTTGTGTACTTGCTTTGAACTTTGAGAAAAGAAAATAACAAATATGTCATAGATCCTCTCAGTCAATGAACAACATATTGTAACCATAGAAGAGAGTCATGACAGGCCAAATATCCTTTAAAGTGGTCATGCAGTGTATATATTGTTCTCCACATCTGCTTACATTCTTGAAACTGGTGGAATAGAAAACGTTTTAACAGTGACTGAAGCCAAAGTTGAACCTAGCTCACCTTGTAAAGTGTCCTCGTCAAAATCTGGAGCATTCTCTTTGTCAGGTAAGTCTTCATTTTCAGATGGGACCTTAATTGGACTTCTTTCTTTAGCCATAGCAACTGTAAGGGGATGCTTCTTACAAAAAGTTGCTGTTTTAAGTCATCCTGGCATGAAAAAAAGATGGTTGCAAATGGTAAAAAAATTAGCTCAACATATTATCCAATTGTAAACTAAATATTTTTTCCCCTCTGAGAATGGGAGGGATACATAGACACAAAATCACAAGCAATTAATATTAATAGCATACTTAAAGCAGTAAAAAAAAAAGATATATATAATGAAGAAAACAAGCATTAATATTTAAATGAACAGTAATTCTCTTCTCATTACAATAAATTTCAAGATTTACTAAAGACATTCCCAATTGACTGAAATAACTTGGGCAAAAATCAACATCTGTGTGTTTCAATTTCATATAATTTGTAACAGCAACAATTTATATCATTTAAACTAAGAGGTGGTAGATAGTTAGGTCGCATCTGGATAATTGAACAGTATATACATATACTACTATATACATATACTATATATATATATATATACTACCTTCTAACTAACCAGTTAAGCACCAGGGCTTTAATTTACTGGGGAATATTGGCCCAAGGTTTTGGCAGTATAGAAATGGCATAGTACCAACATTCCCCAGTACAGCTCAAGAAAGCAAGGTAATTGTCATGCACTAATGTCACTTGGACTAAACTAGTTTGCTTTGAATTTACATGTTTTATGATTGTCTGTATAGTGTGATGATGATCTAGGTGGCAAAATCCTGACAAAGTAAGAACCAATCAGAACTTTTTAATAAATTATCACCAGACACATACTTGGATGCGTGCTGCCACATGCAGAACTAAACCAGTTTTGATGTGATCATTGATTGATCATATATTGATTAGAAGATGACAAAAGGTAAAACTTTACTCAGATACCAATCAATCATTACCAGTTGATGAATTGGACTCCTAAAACTTGAATGTAGTTAATTGAAAGGATGCTTCCAATAAATCACTAGCCGGCATTTGAAGAAAAATCAATTTGTCTCAATATTTAACAAGGAAATCAGTATAACAGTACAGTTTGGAAGGACAATCTAAGCAGTCTATCCTAAGGAAAAAATTACTCTCAAACTATAAAATTATAAACATAAACACATGAAATAAGCTGTAAATGTTTATCGCTTTTTAATTAAATGCATCTTAAATACGGAAGGAATTTGAGTTAACACGTAATACAGACATGAAAGCTAGCGCAAAACAGTACTTTCGTGTGCATGCTCAACATGCACATGAAACGCAAACGAAACTGAAAGTGTTTCGATCATCCGCGTTTGCACTAAATCAAATCGGTAATTTGGAGATTCCTTTTAACTCTTTCAAATTACTTTTTTTTAGATGTAAATGCCTGGTATTGGCTGAGAATTTTTGTGAATTCGACAGTTGTTCGTGTAAGCTCAGCTCAATTAGCTTACAAGTAACACTAAGCGTCAATATAATTAATACACGCCAGAATCGAATAAAAGTTGGCAATCCTCGTCATTTAACTGCAGGAACGTCTTACATTGCCGGACATCAGGGAAAATTAGGACAGATTGAGAACATTTGAAGGAGAAATTGTTAACTGAGAAACTCCAAATAAAAGTATTTACCTTATATTCACAAATCTGATTCAACCATGCGTTCTTACTTCTGTCGCGGAAATGGAAGGCACGTTTGACTGATTTACGACCTTGATTCCTCAATCCGTCATGGAAATGTTTCAAAGTAAGTCACCAAGACTGAGAAAGTACCAAGAAAGACTCGAAAGCTCTGTTGTAGAGCGAAGAATCTCGATAGCGAGTTGCGAAAGTGAAAGGGGAGTCCCCTGGCCCATAAGTCTGTGCAAGCTTGAGGCCGGAAGTGCCTACTCAACGTGTTTATTTACATAAAAATTAAATATTTCTCGCACGATTCTCGCATTTTTTTAAGGTCCACTACAATATTTCATCTCACTTTCACAAGTTCTCATTAGCACTCTTAAGAGCTAATGTCACCATACATCAAACAAACAGCGGCAAGTCACCCAAATTTGTTTTCACTCCTACTTTCATAATTTGTAGCCCAGTATGTTCTAATAATTGTGGTGTAGTTTTTTTGTAAAAATTGTTTTAGTTTTCGAGAATTAATTTCTTTCGTTCGACCGCTCAAATATGCAAATTTTCACCGTGAATATTACCCGAGTTGTGTGACCTCATGTAACGAATGTACTAGACCTACGGTATTTCTGTGAACATAATTCTTTGTTTTATCATCTAAACTTAATCTCCTGTCGTTATTGAAGATGGCAAAGAAATATTTATTTTTTGGTGAATATTTTTGTCCGACATACTTTTCCTATGTCAAAAAGTAGTATCAAAACAAAGACAGTTTTAACAATGACCGATATGACAGAATCTACTGAGCTTCAAGCTTTTTAAAGACAAAAGGATGGTTATAAAGTTACTGTAAAAATTTCCTTGTGTATTTGTGTTGTTCTAGCTTAAGACGAACTCAAAGTCCGGCAAAATTTACTTAATAGCGTCTGTGAAATATACATGGTGCGCCTACTTGTCGCCACCGTTAACTGGCATAAATCACTACAATTTGCAAAAAAATCTAACATAACACTCTTACCTTGTTTATTTAAGATTTTATTAGCTGTTTCGATGATCACGTTTTTAAAACCCACCACATTCTAGCTAGATTTGAGTTCCAGTTTACATATCTTCTCTATTTTATTGTATCAGTTGCGTGACAAGCGTGACACAGAAATTCAAACATGAATCAACCTCCGAAATACCAAGAGATAGGTTTTTTTTCCTCTTCGTGGTTCCAATAGCAGATGTAGGGTGCCAAAAGAAATGTTCGGCCATGGTAAAGGTAGGGTTAAGTCGATTCCAAAAGCTGATAGGGGAATTGGCAAGCGTGTATCACAGATAGTACTCAAGATGTCTGGAAAATTCGTAGAATCTGGCTTCGGTAAGTAGGCTACTTACCACCGTGAGCAAAATTACGCGTTTCCGCCGTCTGGGGGGGAGGCGTAATTATGCACACGGTAGACGCTGACAAAACTTGTTTCTCTTCGCCAAAAATCACATCAGAATTTGTCCTTGCTAAATGTCAAGTGTACTGCACGTATCAGCACCCCCGGGGTACCCTTTACTTAAGAGGGCGGGGGTGCGCGCCTGGAATTTCGAAAACGACCGCTATGGAATTATATAAGGTACTTAAAGGGCATGTAAACCCAAAAAACGTTCATTTTCTTTTCACATAGATGTTTAGTAAATATATCAAGTACACCAAAGGTACCATTCGTTTATTCTCAAAAGTCCATTTTCACTTTGTAAAAGCTCTTCCAAATTCGAAACATTCGCCATCTTGAATGGCGCCATCTTTCCTGTGACGTCACGGGTGGACCTCCAAAGTCTCGTTTTATAATCGCGTGAGGCACGAAGGAGTCTTTTCTACAGCCGTTGTTTGCTGGTCTCGTCATGATTTTTTTACTTACAGTACTGATTCAAACAAAACTGGGCATACAATGCAAATATTTCCAAATGACGCAAATTTGAAGCGACAATTTGTGAAATTTGTTCAAGTGAAAATAGCCGATTTCGTCGAGCCGTTCGAACGTTCTGTTGTACGGTAACAGTCATTTTTCTTCCTGGTGCTGTACCGACGATTCAGGCCTCACCAGAAGCAAATTATTTGGAAGTATAAAAACGACCCATACAGTCGGCAGACGACGAGGATTTGGAAGTGGCCGACCGAACTGAGAGAGAAGTTGAGCTCTTCAAAAGTTAGAGGTCAACAGAGAAAGTACAAAATCGATTTACATGAAAACGTTTCGTTAATTAAACAACAATAGCTTTATTGGTTCTCTAAAAACATCTTTTTTCTCATCTAATGAAATATTATGGGGAAGCCAGTTGTTCAGGAGCCAGCGCTGAGCCCGTAAAAGACACTGACATGTCTGAACCTTTGCCTGAATTCGAAACACGTATCAAAGAAAGAGAATTCGTTGATATCAGTGTGTAATAAGGTGATCTGGAATTTTGTCGGTTCGATACAAAGAATTCTATACAGGATCCCATAATCAACCCTTATGTTCTATAAGAAAATCCAAGCCAGCCCCACTTGGTGCTTCCTTTGAGAAACCCTGCAGAGAAACAGCAGAAAAATTTGTGTCACGGTTTTCACAGCAGTGAAAATACATTCAAAGGTCAGTAGGACAATATTCATCATTTTGAGTACAACTTAAAAGATCCTGATTTCAGCTTTCAAAACTATCTTTTCAATATTTCATATCGAAGCAAACACAAACAGGGTTGGATAATTATGAAGGCCACACAAGGAAACGTACATGATACAACTTGTTTATCGATGGAAATGCTTCTGAGATGAAGGATATTGTTTACCGCACAAGATAGCACAGCAACCCTAAAGTGTTTGCCGAGATATCCCCAACACCAACGAACAAGCTATCTGCCAGGAAAGAAGCGAAAAACAACTAGCTCTAGTACTGTATTATTAAATCAATGGCAGAAACAACTCAAGTAAATCGATCTCAAAATGTAACAAAACAGATGAAACAGAAAATATTTAGCTTAGTCGTTTCCGGTGTGATTATCTGTGCTTTGCTGCTGCCTGTACGCGTACTTGGCCGTCTCCAGCACCCAGAAATCGAGGCAAATTGACTGAAAACCTGGATGCTCAGTGATACAACTTATCTGGATTTCAGGCCATTTTGCCACAATTGCCCGATTTCCGTACAACAAACACTTTCATGAGTTGTCGGCATTGGTTGACAAGTTCCACACTCGCACCTTTTAATTTTATATAAAACACTTTCAGAAGCTCAAGTTAAAAAAAATTCTGTTGCATTCTTTTAGATTGTACCCTCGCTTTATTGCATTTTCATGTTAAGTACAAATAAATCACAAAGTAAATTAAATACCAGTCTGAGTTTCCAAGACGGTCGCATCGCTGTCGACATGTTCTGTACTGTCTTCGTGCGGATCGCTTCGGCGAACCCTACGCGGCTCATATTGTTAAGGACGTGGCCCAGACTCTCCTGAAGATTATGGATTATCCCCAGCGCTGTCATGTACTAAGCTTAAGGCATTCGAGTCGCTATCTTCTGAAAAAACATCTTCCGAACTACCGCTACTTACACGAACTCCCACACCAGTTCTACTGGGGAATATGTGTTGCGCAATATTTTGGTTCCACCGCTTACGTCACGACTTCTCGCTATTGTTTTTACCGGAAATGGAATTTCAGTTGAAAATGCCGATTTTCTCCTAAAATAAGTCGAATTGGACAAAACTAATTTCAAATTCGTTTTCTACGCCACTTTTTACATAGTATAAGAAAAACATGTATTTTTGGGTTTACATGCCCTTTAAGTCTTATCCGTGTGGGAGTGGCAACAATTAGCCTGTAAAAACAAGTCTTTATGTCCTTTTCTGTTTTTTTCAATGCTTCCCTCCCTCCTACAGAGGATTCATACGAATATAAGAGCCGTGCGGCGTTTACATTGCACAGGCAGAAAAGGTCGTCCAGAATGAGTGTTTCGTTCTGTTATGAAAACCCCAATTAACTCACTCAGAAATGACTCGTTTCGAATAAATTTTACGCTGGTTGTTATATGGCAACAGGTTTGAACTCGTTCTTGTACAAAACTCATTCGGATATCATGTAAAAGGTCTCAAAAAGTTTTTATTCCCAGAGCACCGCGCTTTGCTCGCCTGTCTGAATACTAAAAATTTCTGTAGCGTTGAAGCAACAACCCGCTTTTAACTGCTTCGCTGCCGCTGAAACAACGATAAGTGAAGGAAGCACATGTTTTAATTTTTTCAATTCAACGTAAACAAAAATCTTTATACATGGTAAATATTCACTTGTGTCGGTATCAAATGATTGCGTGACTAGCTTGTGATATAAATGAAGGAGGGGAAAACGCAGCGCAAAACCTGGGCTCCTGTCAAAAAGTAATACCCAGGCGTAATATAATAATCGAAACGGCAAATAAAAATCATAAATCAAGAGTGTTATGTTAGACTTTTCTACAAATTGTAGTGATTTATGCCAATACCATTGTAAGCTTTGTGTTCACCATGAACTGGCGGTTCAAGTTTGAGCAGTGACAACCGTTAAACCACCATTCCCCAGTCGGGTCATTTGGGTAGCTTTTTGGTGAAGGGGCGAATTCTGTCGATGGGGGCGAACTGGAAGGCGGCGAGCATCCAATGGAGCGACACCTCTGTAAATCACACCGTCAACTCAACGGTATCTAGTTATCGCGAAATAGTAACCGCGCTCTTACGAGGTCTGCCGATAACAGAAAGAGTTAAGGCTTCCACTTTCAAGGCAGTCATCACTATGCTTTTATAGCAAGCTTTCCGAATTTTTATCGGGGTGGGGGGGGGGGGGGGACAGGACAAGTCTTCTTAAGAATAGAAAACACGACGAAAATTTTTTTCTCTCCCCCCTTATCTTAGATTTTTCTTTTTATGATTCTTTATTAAAGTAAACAGCTATTATCTTTTCCTGCTAATCCCTCGTTTCTAATAACGATGCCGTTTTCGTTAATTTGGATACCGCACATAAAGATTTGACGAATACCTAAAATGATATAAGTGCATGCAATTATTCAAATAAACGCAAATGGCATTGTCAGTAGAATGAAAAGAAAATACAACAGCTGTCAACTTTGAATTCATACGTCGAGCGTGTTACAAAACCAGTACGAGTATAAATACAATATTTCGCGGTCTCTTCACTGCACTCAAATTACATTGCCTCGATGATTTATCTAGAGAAATTTCGAATACATTCTATCCTGTGAATTTCTGGATAAAAAGATCTATCTTCGAGTTAGTGTCCACAAAATTTAATATTAAAAAGTACTCTTAATTCGCTAAGCTGCACCGCGTCATTATAAGAGGAACTGTTTTTGAATTAAGTACAATAGTTAAGAGTATATTAAAAACTTAGTCTAAAGAAAAGCAGGTATAACTCATTCAATTCAACTGATTTCAGAGTTCGTTTTGTTAACACTGTAATAGCACAGCTGATGAATTAATGACCAACTTAGGGGCATCATAATTTCCAAATGGTTACATTTGATTGGCTGAGGTTCTCTTTGGATGTTTCTTTTTTAATAAATAATTTTTAATATATTTTTTAATCATTTTATTAAAAAAACCATCTCGTTCTTTTTTTCGGCGAAATATATTCCGTTTACCCCTGAGTAACGTCTCCTTTGGTTTCAGGCAGTTTAACACGACATTGTGAGTCGATACAAGTTAATCGTTTTATCCGCTAAAATGAAAATGATTAAACAAAAGTGTTAAAATGAGTTGATAAGAACTGAAAAAAAACCACACGACCATCTACTCATCATGATGCAATTATAAAGCCATTCATAAACGGATCTCACTTCGAATTGGTGTCTAAGAAATGTTATTGTAAAAAGTACTCTCAATTTAAGCAGCTAAACTGCTTCTTATCGATACGCGGAACTTGTTTCAAATTTGGCGCAATAGTTGAGTGCATGATGAAAATTTGTCGTACAAAAAGCGAACATGTGTGTGTATCTATATATATACATACATACATACATACATGTAAAATGTGATAATAAAAATAATAACCCATGAAACCGAGAGCATTTAGTCTAACACGTGACCGAATGTCCTTTCGTAAAAGTTGCTATATTAAGCATACAGGAACAACTGTATTGCTGGCACAAATCTAGCAACAACGTAAGTGGAAGGGAAAGAGAAAAAGAAATGGGAATGCGATGTTGTATGCGTAACTTGGAAGCATTTGGAAACTTAGGTGCAACATGGAGCTCTGCCTTTCGGATTGGCTAAATCTATATTTTATACTATGGGAAAATCTCTATTCAAATTAAGGGTATTTTTTACTGTAAAATTTCTTGGAAACTAATTCGAAGTAAGGTCCGTTTATCTACGAGATGGCTTTATACGATTTCTCCGAATTTTCTCTATGTGAAATACAACATAACTGCTTTAATTTGGATATGCTCTTCCGAACATTCTATCTATTCATGATAAGTAGATTAGTGTGCGTTCTTTTTCAGTTTTTATCAACTTATTTCAACACTTTTGTTTGGTCATTTTCACCCACAAAGATTGCGAAAAACCTCGTTCTCCTTTAAATCGACATAAATTTCCCATCCCTCAGAAGAACCTCTCCTCAGGTTTTCTTCCGCTTCAGAACAGCGTTGAAAGATTGAGTTCAGAAAAAATAAGTTAACCAGAGAAAACTTGAACCTTCCGCAACCAATCGCGTTCAAAACCAAGTGCGTTGCTCTCAAACCGGTTGCGTCCACGGTTTAATTGTAAGCTTATTTGAAGACAGTTTTCAGAAGCAGGATAGGTTGTTTTGAATCTCAGAACTCAATAAATACTTCCTGATATTGTACGGTTTCTAAAAAGTAGCATAACCCTCCTTTTTCTAAAGTCGAACTTCACCTCGAATTAATTGTCATTGATGAGCCGACAACGTCTTAAGTGGGACGCAGTCTTACAGGCTTCCGAAATCTGACAGAGACGAAATAAAACGGAGCCCTAAATCGGAAGTTTTCAAGTAACGGAAATCAGAATCTGATTTCAACAAACATCAAATGAAAAACTGAATGCCAGAAGATGCCAATTGAAAATTGGAATGCGCTCGGAAGAAGACGGTGGATTGCAGAATGAATATCGCTCTCACGGTCTTGAATCACAACTCACGATTGGTGTTTACTTTTCGTAGTGTGTCCACTATAGGGTGTCGAAATTTGTCTTATCCTTCAGCCGTAAATAACAGGGTTTAGTGTTGAATTGAAGAACATAAGCGTATGTGTGTAAAGTGAAAAACTAGTTGTTACAATATTGGGGCCGGTAATTACACGGGCAGCCAAAAGGATAAAGCGAGAGAAATATGAAACCAAAAGCGCAAAATAAACGTATAAAACATCGACAGCAGTTTTCATGATGGTTGCCAAGTTCCTCATCTCGCTATTTTGTCTAGCTTGTGCCTCTAGTTCTCGTACTTGCTGAATTTGCCTTTTGTGGCGTCGTGTAATAAAAAAAGTCTTGCAATAGATCGCTGTAATGACGAGAAGGCAAAGGTTCTAATACCAGACATGATTCCCGTGCGCACAGCATAAGGAACGAGGAATAGTGTTAAGGTTGAAAATATACTAAATGTCCATATAAAAATGACAACTCAACTCCAACAACCCGCTGGCGACTCCCAAGTGCTTGGTATCTAAGATAAAGTTAAACTGCCAAGAGTCTGTCCACGCTAATGGCCATGATATTGAAGAACGAAGTAATGGAAAACAACCCGATGACAAACACGAATCCTAAGTAGAAGATGTAGTCTGGATTATGTAGCTGTAACCATTTGATAAAAAATGAAACAAAAAAGGGCTCCACCATCAAACCAACACCAACATCAGATAACGCAACACTCAGCAGCAATTTTTCAAAGGTTTCGGCAACGCAGACGTTTTTGCAATTCCATAGATTGTGACGACGTTTAACATGATAGCTGTGTAATATACTGTTATTATTGCAATATTTCACAGTTTGATTTAGTCATGATGATCTAGCGTTCAACTGCTTCCTTAGTAAATGTGTTGGGACAAAGATTATCGCTCGAAAGGAAACATTTCACATGAAGGCTATTTTTGATATAAGGAGGTGGTCATTTGTGTCAATCGAGCTGAGAGAGAAGTTATGGACAGATAATGGTGATTAATTAATGTCGACCCCCAATGTCGTGTTAAACTGCCTGAAGCCAAAGAAGAAGCTCCTCTGAGGTATACGGAATATCTTTCAACGAAAAACAGAACGAGGCGGTTTTTTTCATATAAAATGATTAACAACGATATTGAAAATTATTTATTTAAAAAAAAAACCACCAAAGAGAACTTCAGCCAATCAAATGCAGCCATTTGAAGGTTATGATGCCCCTATGTTTATCATTGATTTAACAGTTGTGCTATTACACTGTTAACGAAGAGAGCTCTGAAATCAGTTGAATTGAATAAATTATATCTGCTTTTCTTTGGATTAATTTTTAATACACTCTTAACTATTGTACTTAATTTGAAAATAGTTTCTCCTATCAATGACTTAGCGAATTAAGAGTACTTTTTGATATTACATTTCGTGGACACTAACTTGAAGGTAGATCTCTTTATGTAGAGAATTACAGGACAGAATGTCTTCGAAATTTCTCTCGATAAAATAATGAGGCGATGTACTTTGAGTGCAGTGAAGAGACCGCGAAATATTATCCTTACTCCTACCAGTTCTCTGTCACGCTCGACGAATGAATTCGAAGTTGCCAGCTGTTATATTTTCTTTTCATTCTAGAGCTACTGACAATGCCATTTGCATTGATTGAATAATTGCTTGCACTTATATTATCTTTACTGTACGTCAAATCTTCATGTGCGGTTTACAAATTAACGAAAACGAACGGCATCGTTATTGGAAACGCTTGAGAGATTAGAAGGAAAGACAACAGCTGTTTACTTCAATATCATACTGAAAAAACCTGAGATAAGGAAAGAGAGAAAAAAATTTTCGTCACATTTTTTCTTTTCCTAACAAGCCTCGTCATTTTATTTCAAGTCATTGTAGTTGCAAAGAGACTTGTCCTGTCCCCCCTCCCCCCGAGGAAAAAATCGGAAAGCTTGCTGCTCAAACATAGTGATGACTTCCTTGAAAGTGCAAGCCTTAACTCTTTCTGTTATTGACAGACCTAGAAAGTGCGCCGTTATTGTATCACGATTACTCCATACTGTTCAGTTAACGGTGTGATTTACAGAGATGTCGCTCTATTGCAAGTTCGCCGCCTTCCAGTTCGCCCCCATCAACAAGTATTCGCCCCTACACCGAAAAGCTGCTCAAATGACCTGACTGATGATAGTGGTTTAACGATTGTCACAACTCCAATTTGAACGGGCAGTTCATGGGGAACACAAAAGCTTACAGTGGAATTGGCTGGGTTCGATTTAAACATAACCTCTCCTTAAAGTTTGTGGAAATGAAGATGAGAACTCAGTCCTTCCTGAAAGAAAAAGAGGATGAAAGGGAGAAATGAGACAAATTTTAATTTGCATAAATTCGTGAAACAATTTTGAGTGCATTTATAAAGTATTTCTGACAAAAAATTGTAACGCGTAACTGTTTCGTCCATAAAAATAAGAGCTAAACCGTCATGCCCCGCTCTAGATAACTAGCATTTTATTAGTTATCTCTCGGTTTGTACGTGGGCTATTATTGGTAGATTTAGCGGGCTGTATATCACTGTGCGGCCCGCTAAACTCAAAGTTTTGTGGTGAAAACCATCTGAGGAATATAATGAGCTGAAACACATGAAAATACTTCTCCGTGGCTTTCATTTGAATGGTCAAACGTTAGTGTTTGATCCACAGACTTTAGAAGTACTTCATGGTGCTTGATGAACAGTGCACATGGAAGAACTGCGAAATAGCTTTCGTTCGAATAGTCAAAATAGAGGATGTTATCCAAGCCGGAACCACCTTATGCTGCACGATAAACTGTACCACATTAAAATACTACGCTGTAGCTTTCATTTAAATTGTCAAACACTAAATTGTCAACCACATTAATCGAGAACCACCCAGCACCTTTCATTTGAGTGGGTCTTATTCACGGGCGTAAAGGTAGGAATCCCTTCTCACCTCATTGCAAACAGCGACACATGGAAGTTCTGTCCATTTACATTCATACGATGGCACATACAGATGATTCTATTATTTATAGCACCAAATAAAAGTTTTCGTCTGGCATAATGGCACATGATTCACGTGGAGTATTCTTATGCGCACAATATTAAGGGTTCTGCTTTTTCAATACAACCTGAATTCAACATTCTCTATTTGCAGTAGTGGACAAACTTTAACCAGCAGGTTATTTAGAGAGAAAAACTAAGGAAATCATTTTGTTTATTTATGAATAAAGTGGCAATTGGCTTTAATTTGCTTCCGAGTAGTTGACGGATGGAGCAAAACTCTTGACCAATCACTTTACGATGTAAAGCGAAATTAGTACGATCCATGACACCGCGCATTTGCAGACTTCTTTTCACTTCTGGACGAAAAAAATTTATAGTCCTGGCATTTGCCTATTTGTTTTTTTTTTTATTCTTTCTTTACTTACTGACCCTAACAGGCTAAAGTCTTTCATATTCAAACATAACATCGCATTTTCACCTCTAATTTACGTGTATTAAGTGCCGCTCTTGGTAAGAGCGGTCCTCTCGACTTCCGTTCGTCGCGTTCCGTGTGCAAAATCTCGGGAGAAACTGCAAGAATTCTTTCAGGGTGTATGTGTGTTGTTTTGGTCAATAATACTGTATTTCAACTTGTTTGTGTGTCCTTGTTAAGTAACGCGATATATCTGTAATGACTAGAGTGCCAAACTTTATTATTTAACTTTGATCTTCTCCACACTGTGCATAGTTCATGACCAGATATATATTTCAACGAAAATTATCGAGAAGGCGCCTTCCGATAACTTCTGTTTATTTTGTAAGTCACGCAAGCATGCAAGCGTTATGACCGATCACGTTTACGCAACGTTTTAGGGCAACTCGGCATCTATTCTCCATTCAGTTGTTATGAAAACCTGAAATACTCAACGTAGAGGATAAACAAACGAAGTTTGAACGGTCAAAAGGGTCGAGTTTCAGAATTATGCAAATACTCATCGACACGAGCGCAATTGAGCAAACACATGGGTTTGCGTTGTTTTTAAGATGTTGGTGGATGAAAGCCACAGATATACCCGCGGATTTGAGGCAATCAATGACCTCATTGTTGTATAAACTATACACTGATATGCTTTTTTAGCCCGATTAACGCCTGCATTTTGAGAATTCTTTCGTACAAATTGGTGAGTTTTGATATGCAAATAAAGGTCGAAGAGAAGGCTAATATTTCTAAATATTTCAGCTGAAGTTTCCATATTTTTTCTGTGAACTAATTGAAGGCACCTTGTAACTCGTAGCGAGATAGAATTCCGCGAGCTTTATCATTGCAGTCGCTGCGCTGGAAAAGATCTGTGAAATTTACACTTTCGATCGCTGTCCACACAGGTGGTCTAGCCAAAAATAATTTTTGGCTTGTGGCGACGCAAAAAAAGAGAATTTCATGGGCAAAAAATAAAAGAAAACTTTTTTCCGACGGGAAGTCAAGAGGACCGCTCTAAGCGAGAGCAGCACTTAATGTTAAAAAAATACCAGCCCTCATTTTTAATTCACAACAGCCGTCAACATAAACAATAGCCAAGCTTCCTGTATTCTTTTCGTTTAGGTGCTCTATGCAGAACTAGTGTTTGATAAAATGTCTTATCTGTATTTCTTTCGGTTGAATTATGTAAAAATACTGTGTCTTTGAAGATGTCTTCCTTGTATTCAGACTGAGTTATTAATAAGGAAGAATACTTCAGGCGCTCTTTAATTAGACTGACTATAATGTTTCGCTTATTCATTTTGATAATAAGTTAATGACAGCTCTCTTTTAAATTACCTTTTTTCAGGTATAAATCCCTTGTTTAGCTAAAATGTCTTGAAGCATTAAACAAATAATTTGTTTTAGTTCTAACCAACGCCGAGTGAAAGCGATACTCGATGCTTTTTTCAAAGATGTAAATGACAGAGTTGAAGACATTTTGACTGTACGTACAGATGGCTTCGATTGTGTTCTATTCTTGTAATTGACAGCTAAATATGACTTTAAACTTTCCCCATTAAAATATCGGAAAATATCAGAGCCACTGTAGTTTTAACGCTCAGCTCCCATGGCGAAAAAAGTTTGCGACATTCTCAACGAGTCTCTTTATGGAACCTCAGAGGATTTTGAAGATTTTCGTTCGGCACTTGTCGCTAATTGTGTCTTCAACGGCTTTTTGTGTTATACAAACATCTTTTTTAACATTATTACCATCCATGCGACAAGGAAAACCACGTTGTTGCCAAAACCTTTGAGAACATTATTACTGAGCCTAGCTGCCACCGATGTTGGTGTTGGTTTGTTGGTCCAACCACTCTACATTTCTACCTTGGTGAGCAGGTTAAAACAAAAACGTATCGACTGCATTTACGACAAGGGATTGTCCGTCGTTATCAATTTCTTTTGTATATCGTCGTTCTTTAATGTTGTAACCATAAGTGTGGACAGGTTCTTAGCTGTTCATCTTCATCTCAGATATCAAGAGCTTGTGACTCACAAGCGCGTAATTGCCGCCGTGATATCAATATGGCTGTTGAGCGTAATTATTTCTTCTAATGTCTTTTGGGATCCATTGTTTATCATCTTGCTAGTCATAGGGCTCATGATTATAACTGTTTGCCTCATTCTGGTAGTAATTGTCTACTGGAGGATTTACATAATCTTAAAGCGACACAAAAACCAGATTGAAGAACTTCAAATCCAAGAAGTACAACAGGGAGTTCAAAATGGTGACTTATCAAACTTTTTGAAGCTTCGAAAGTCAGCTCTTGGAACATTTTACGCACGTATTGTGTTCTTGATTTGTTATTTACCTTCCTATATTCTCTCTTTTTTTTATTCATGGCTCGCCTTTTAAGTTCAATCTCTTACTACAATGCTTGGCCCCATACAACGACTTTGTTATTCCTTAACTCGTCTTTGAACCCTATTATATACTGCTGGAAGATGGGACCCATTCGTCGCACTCTCATGGACATAATGCGAGGCATCGTCAATCGGTTCAGACAATAGCATTTGTTATGAGGAATTGTTGTTGTAAATATAAGCTTCTAGAAATCTCCAGACTGCTTAGTCATGCTGACATGCGTACAATAGAACTTTCTAGAACATTCGATCAAGTCACGCAACTATTACGTAATACTACTAAAATAGTTCTTTTGTAAGCTTCTGGAATGTTCCAGAACACTTTGTGAATGTATATAAGGACCCAGTTGTGTAGTAGTAGTAGTTTTTGTTGCTGTCGGGAGTGACCGACTTTTGAGAAAGCTATACCGTGAGAGAGAGCTGGAGAGGAAGATTGCTAATTTCAAGAAACGTTAGAGGAAACTGTGAGTTCTGCTCAACGGCGAGCTAAGATATAGACTGTAGTGGGCCAAAGTAAGTTTATGGAGTATAAGTACCATACTGCCTCTAAGAGTCACTCCTTATTAGGAAATCCCTCGACAAATAAAGTAGTTGGGTTTGCTGGATTGAAGCATTTTTCTGTCGGTTAGATTATACCGTAACACATTGATTGGGTTCACTTCTGATGTCAATTCACAATGCATGGGATAAGAGCCTCGGCCATCGTCAAATTAAACTTGATTGTCGAAAGTGCGTAAGGAAAACTGAGGGAGGATGAACTTTAACGGTTAGGAAAACTACACAGTGAGGTACTATAAAGTCAAGCATAAGAAAGTATCAGTTGTAGTTTTAAACGCATTTTGTATGAGAAATTTATAAATAACCAGAAAGCTTCCTCGCTACTTGAAATATTACTTCAAAGTCATGTCATCATTTGACGTATGTATTTTTAATTGTCGATATGATACTAAATAATTAGTAACCTTAGGAAGTGTATAGCTTGTGAATTATATACAAAACCGATGTTTAGGTTGCTTTATAGTGTAATAAGGGCCACAAGTTCACCAGTGTTTTTACTACAACTAAATGTAACCCTCTTTGAATATAACCTTTTCTTACTTGCGATCACACATAGACTTCCAGAATTCAGTTGTGCGGTTTCTGATTTAAAGGATTACATTAAGTCGACTAGACTTGATGGTTGTTCGTTCGAATAAAAGTCTCAACCTTGTCAATAGTAACCCGAGCACTTATTTACATAGGCAAAGAGAGAAGGCTGTACATTTTATGCAAATTACACGAAATAAAAGGATCTCTACGTTTTTTACTCAGACGGTTAGTCCGTTTTGAAAAGCCTCAATTTCATCTATTTTTTAAATTGTACCCTGCGCCAATCACCGCCGTTCTCAGCTACTCTCATTGTTTTTTTTATATTGGAACTTTTTTTAGTGTTTGTCTACCACAGGACACAAATACTTATTTTAAAATAAACAATACTCTTTCGAGGTGAAGAGACCTCAGATTACATGAAGTAGCTTCTTAATAACTCCAGTCGGCGGAAGATCGATTCCTCAGATCCCCCTGTGCACACCCAGCAAAGGGCAAAGAACAGTTTATTAGGTCCTGTCACCCAAGTAGAAGAGGACGTTGACAGAATACAAACGCTGCTTAAAGAAACATTTTATTTTAACTATTTTATAGATAATTTAATTTCTTATTTCACATTAGTTTTTACATTTATTTGTATGTATACATATAAACATCCCCTTCGTACAATGTACCTTTATTCTAAAAGCCCTTTTGGGACAACCTAAGTATGTCATCTATATTTGTTAACCGCCATTTCTGAGATATTAGTTTACGCGATTTTTATCTCCGTTGTTTTGCTCACAAGATTGCGAATAAATAACTACCTCGTCCTCCTTTCCGTCGAAATACATTTCCCATCCCTCATTGGAACCTCTTCTTTGGTTTTCTTCCCCTTCTGAACAGCGTAGAAAGATTGAGTTCAGAAAAAGTAAGTTCAGTGAATAAAACTTGAACCTTCTGCAAACCAAGCGCGTTCAATAAGGTTTCCGCGTTGCTCTCAATCAGGTGGCGTCCATGGTTTTATACACATTTGAGGACAGTGTTTAGAAGTAGGATAGGTTGTTGTTTTGAGTCTCGAGACCCAATAGGTACTTCCTGATATTGTATGGTTTCTAAAACAGGAGCATAATTCTCCCTTCACAAAATCGATTTTTCAAAGTCGAACTTCACCTTGACTTAAATGCCATTGATAAGCGGACAACGTCGAAAGTTGGACGGAGTCTTACAACATCCAGAATTTGACAGAGCCGATAAATAAGACGGAGCCAGATTGATACCTCGCAAAGGGAGCTAAAATTGGATGGAGTTTCCATCTGGACGAGGTCCCGAATGGAACGGAGCCCTGAATTGGAATTTTTCAATTAACGGAATTCAGAGTCTCATTCCAACCAACATTAAATGAAAAACTGAATGCCAGAAAATGCCTCTCTAAAATTGTAATGCGCTTGGAATAAGACGGTGGATTGCAGAATGAATATCGCTCTCACAGTCCAAAATCATGGCTTACGATAGGTGTATACTTTTCGTTGTGTGTCTAGTATAGCGTGTCGAATTTGTCTCATACTTCAGCCGAAAAATAGCAGGGTTTAGTGATGAATTGAAGAACATAAGCGCATGTCTATAAAGTGAAAAACTAGTTGTTACAATATTGGGGCCGGTAATTGCACGGGCACCCCAAAGGATAAAGCGAGGGAAATATCAAACCAAGAACGCAAAGTAAAGGTATAAAACACCGACAGCAGTTTTCATGATCCTTGCTTCATCTCGCTATTTTGTCCAACTTACGCCTCTAGTTTTCGTGGTTGCTGAATTTGCCTTTTGTGGCGTCATGTAATAAAACAGATCTTGTAATAGATTGCTGTAGTGACAAGAAGGCAAAAGGTTCCAATACCTGACATGATTACCGTGAGTACAGCATAAGGAACGAGGAATATTGTCGAATTCCTATGTAAAGGTAGGAATCCCTTCTCACCTCATTATAAACAGTGCCACATGGAAGTTCTGTCCATTTGCATTCATATGATTGCACTTATGGATGATTCCATAATATATAGCACCACATAAAATTTTTTTGTCCAGCATAATGGCACAAGATCCACGTGGAGTGTTCTTATGTGCACAATTTTTAGGTTTCTGCATTTTCAATATAACCTGAATTCAAAATTCTCTATTTGCAATAGTGAACAAACTTTAATCAGCAGATTATTTAGAGAGAAAAATTAAGGAAAATCATTTTGTTTATTTATTAGTAAAGTGGCAACTGGCTTTAATTTGCTTCCGAGTAGTTGACAGATGGAGCAAGACTCTTGACCAATCACTTTACGATGTAAAGCGAAACTATTACGATCCATGAAACCGCTCATTTGCAGACTTCTTTTCACTTATGTACGAAATAAATTTATAGTCCTGTCATTTGCCTATTTGTTGTTTTTTTATTATTTCTTTACTTACTGACTCTAACAGTCTAAAGTTTTTCATATTTAAACATAAAATCGCATTTTTCACTTCTAATTTACATAAATTAATTTTGGAAAAATACAAGCCCTCCTTTTTTATTTACAACAGCCGTCAACATAAACAATAACCAAACTTCTTGTATTCTTTTCGCTTAAGTGCTTTATGCAGAATTAGCGTTTGATAAAATGTCTTATCTGTATTTCTTTTGGTATAAATATGTAAAAATACTGTCTCTGAATATGTCTTCCGTGTATCCAAACGAATTTAGAAATAGGGAAACATATTTTAAGCGTTCTTTTATTAATTGACCAAAGTGTTTCGTTTATTCACTTTGATAGATGAAAAATATGTAAATGACAGCTCTCTTTTAAATTACCTTTTTTCAGGTAAAAATCCCTTGTTTAGTTAAAATGTCTTGAAGCATTAAACACAAAATTTGTTTTAGTTCTAACCAACGCCGAGTGAAAGCGATACTCGATGCTTTTTTCAAAAATACAAATGACAGAGTTGAAGACATTTTGACTGTAAGTACAGATGGCTTCGATTATGTTCTATCCTCGTGATTGACAGCTAAGTATGACTTTAAACTTTCTGTATTAAAATATCCAAAAATATCAAAGCCACTGTAGTTTTAACGTTCAGCTCTCATGGCGAAAAAAGTTTGCGATATTCTCAACGAGTCTCTTTATGGAACCTCAGCGGATTTTGAAGATTTTCGTCCGGCACTTGTCGCTAATTGTGTTTTCAACAGCTTTTTGTCTTATACAAACATCTTTTTGAACATTATTACCATCCAAGCGATAATGAAAACCGCGTTGTTGCCAAAACCTTTGAGAACACTATTACTGAGCCTAGTTGCCACCGATGTTGGGGTTGGTCTGTTGGTCCAACCACTCTACATTTCTACTTTGGCCAGCAGGTTAAAACAAAAACGTATCGACTGCATTTACGACAAGGGGTTGTCCGTCGTCACCAATTTCTTTTGTATATCCTCGTTCTTTAATGTTGTAACCATAAGTGTGGACAGGTTTTTAGCTGTTCATCTTCATCTCAGATATCAAGAACATGTCACTCACAAGCGCGTAATTGCCGCCGTGATAACAACATGGCTGTTAAGCGCAATTATTTCTTCTAATGTCTTTTGGGATCCGTTGTTTATCATCTCGCAAGTCATAGGGCTCGTGATTATAACTGGCTGCTTCATTCTGGTAGTAATTGTGTACTGGAGGATTTACATAATCTTAAAGCGACACAAAAATCAGATTGAAGGCCTTCAAATCCAAGAAGTACAACAGGGAGTTCAAAATGGCGACTTATCAAACTTTTTGAAGCTTCGAAAGTCAGCTCTTGGAACATTTTACGCATGTATTGTGTTCTTGATTTGTTATTTGCCTTCCTATATTCTCTCTTTTTTATTCCTGGCTCGCATTTTAAGTTCAATCTCTTACTACAAAGCTTGGCCCTATACAACGACTTTGTTTTTCCTCAACTCGTCTTTAAACCCTATTATATATTGCTGGAAGATGGGATCTATTCGTCGCACTCTCATGGACATAATGCGAGGCATCGTCAATCGGTTCAGAGAATAGTTCGTTTCTGATGCCAGTTCACAATGCATAAGATAAGAACCTTGGCCATCGCAAGCTTAAACTTGATTTGTCAACGACAATTGAGAGACCAAGAACTTTAACGGTTAGGAAAATTACACAATAGAGTACTACAGAGTCAAGCGTAAGAAAGTATCAGTTGTTAGTTTCAAGCGCATTTTGCATGAGAAATTTATAAATAGCCAGAAAGCTTCCCTGTTACTTAAAATATGATTTTTAGGTTATCATCAATTGATGTATGTATTTTTATTCGTCGATCGGATAATAAATTTATAACCTTGTGAAGTGTATAACTTGTGAATTAAATACAAAACCGATTTTTAGGTCGCCTTATAATGTAATAAGGGCCACGAGTTCATCGGCGTTTTTACTACAGTTAAATGTAACCCTCTTTAAATAAAGCCTCTACTTGCTTGCGATCACACATAGACTTCCAGAATTAAGTTGTACAGTTTCTTATCTATAGAATAATATTAAGTCGACTAGACTTGATGGTTGTCCATTCTACCAAAATTCTTAACCTTGTCAATAGTAACCCGAGCACGTACGTACTCAGGAAAAGAATGACGGTTATGCATTTTATGCTAATTGCACAAAGTAAGAGGATCTCTACGCCTTTCACTCAGACGGTTAGTCCGTTTTAAAAGATTTAGCCTCAATTTTCACCTTTTTTAATTGGAAGTGAGTCTCGCTGTGATGCAGCGTAAGCGGGACTTATAATTTAATTTGGAATTCTTAAATTATATGGGAGGGTGCCTTATGTTTTCCTTTGAGAGCTGTTTGTCTCACCTACATAAATCTGGTTTCTCTATTTTGTTTATGTAGCAAGCTAAATATGTCACACATCATGGTTCTTACTTATGATTTACTAGAGGACGGACACAAAGATGACTTCACGATGAACGACTTTTTTCTTTTTTTTATCAAATAACACAAATGGACTCCATGTTGCTGTGGGTCTGTACAGTAACAGATCACATGACCTTACATAGATTATGACGTCATCTCTGATCTGTTACTATGAGTAGCGAGATTTGATCAAAGATGTACCTCATGTGCAATTTCATATCTACTCGTGTAGGAAGCAATGCTCATCTGAATTTTAGTAATAGGAATTATAGTAATTATTGGGATTTCTCGTAATAACACTTCTTGGCGCCTTACTTTTATTACGAGGCCATCTGATGTCCTTTAGCCGAATTCGTTTGATTCGTTTCGATCGCTTTTTGCATGATTTATTTTTTATAGTCTGAGCATCTGGTAGAATTTTCAATACCATCTTAATTCTACTATGCAGGGGTATTTTGAATCGTTTTTAACAACAACCTTCTTGAAACACGTAAATCGCTCTGACAAAGGGCTAAGGCTCGAAACACCAGCTTTAAAACTCTTTATGATGGCCAATTTACGTTGTCAACTCAGTTAATAGCACTAAATTACCCTGTTATAATCTCCCACCGACGCAGCAGCACAGTTTCTCGAGAAAATTTCTGTCCTTACTTAAAATATATATTAAGCAAGATGGAAAAACAACCAAATGGAAAGGATGAACCTATAATTTCACAGTGTGTTTGAGGGTTGCGTGGATTTGTGACTATTGCAAATGACAATCTTTAGAATTCCTGGCTTAGTTTAAAGAAGCCCTTTAAAAACTACTTATTTACTTTTAGGGGGTTTGAAGGAAAGCATTAGGCCCATTCCTCTCCCGGTCGAAGATTGCGGAAATGAGACTGATGACGAGTGTAGTTTGGATTCAAATTGTTTTGATGGAACGAAATGCTATTCGGATTCTTGTCAGATGTTGTGCGTTCAGCCTCCACGAAGTCTCCTATATTTCCTTTGTTGTCGCATTTCATAACTTAGGGACTTTGAAAGTGTAAACAGAGAGGTGCAAAAAAAGGCTTAGTGAAACAATGCCCCTGTGCCCCCTACCCCCGAGAAAAAGTTGAAAAGTGTGCTACTCAAGTATAGCGATGACAATGCAATTGAATTCCTTGAAAGTGGAAGCCTTAACTTTTTCTGTAATTAAAAGACCTCGTAAGTGCGCCGTCGTTATTTCACGATTCCTAGATACCGTTTAGGACGGTGTGATTCACAGAGGTGTCGCTCCACTAAGAGTTTGACGCCTTCTAGTTCGCCCCCATCAAGAAGAATTCTGCCCTTCATCAAAAATAATAGATTCTCCTACATCTTTATCACTTGCCTCATGGTCATGACGCAGTGATCTTTCTGCGCTCTGTCCGTTGGCTATGACCTCAAGGTAAATATTTTAGTCCAGTCCACCCACTCTGCACAAAGCACCTAATTCAATTCTTGTGTAGCGAGAGGATGCGACGATATCCTTTATGCTGGCTACAACACCAGTAGTGTTATACCATCAACCCTGACAGAAAAACAGAATTTGAGGTGTATTGCGACCTAGCGGCGGACAATTGAGGATGAATTGTGTTCCAAAGGCGACAGGATGCATCTGTTAGCTTCCATCGCACCTGGAATTACTATAGATAAGGCTTCGGATACCTTGGGAAGAATTTCTGGCTAGAAAATGACAAAACTTATCGTACAACCACAGCAAAAGGATTGGAGTGGAAAGATCATTATGACGTGTTCAAGGTAAACAACGAAAAGAACAACTAGAACAACAAGATCACGGTCATCGGTTACAATGGTACATCCGGGGACTCCTTGAGTCACCATAACAACATGATGTTCAGCACCAGAGACAGGGAAAACGACATGTGGAACACGGGAAGCTGTTCAAATGAGCTAACCGGGGGATGGTGGTTTAACAATTGCCGCAACTAAAATTTGAACGGGCAGTTCAAGGGGAACACAAAAGCTTACAGTGGTATTGGTTGGATTCGATTTAAACATAATCTCTCCTTAAAGTTTGTGGAAATGAAGATGAGAGCTCAGTCCTTCCTGAAAGAAAAAGAGGATGAAAGGGAGAAGACAAATTTATTTTGCACGAATTCGTGAAACAGTTTTGAGTGCAAAAACCATTATTACTTCTTACAAAAACTTGTAATACGTCACTGTTTCGTCCAGAAACATAAGAGCGAAACCGTTATGCCTCGCACTAAGTAACTAACCTTGTTTTATCTCTCGGTTACTACGTGGGCCGTGATTGGTCAATTTAGCAGGTTGTATATCATTGTACGGCCCGCTGAACTCAAAGGTTTGTGGTTAAAACCACCTTGAAGAATATAATGAACTGAACCACATGAAAATACATTTCGGTGGCCTTCATTTGAGTGGTCCAACGCTGTGTCTCATCCATAGACTTTACATTTAGAATTAATTAGTGGTTCTTAATAAAATATTATTAGTAAAAATTGAAGTACTTATTTGATTACTCAATAATACGTGGGCGTGCCCAGATATGGAATTTCTCGGAACCCTATCCATACATATAAAAAATTATAATAAAAATAATAACCCATGAAACCGACCAAATTTGGTCTGACACGTGACCGAACTTCCGTTTGTAAAAGTTGCAAGATTAGGAACAACTGTATTGCGGGCACAAATCTGGCCACAACGTTAATAGATAGGAGAGAGAAAAGGAAATGCACATGCGCTATTGTATGCGTAACCTGGAAGCGCTAGGCAACTTAGGTGCAACATAGAGCTCCGCTTTGAGAATTGGATAAATCTATGCCTATGCTAAGGGGAAGTCCGTTGAAAATTTTGGAACGGTCTCAAAAAGATCTTTCTAGATTTCGAGGATTGTTGAGGTAAGGCCTCGCCGCTGAATGATTGTTGAAGTAAGGCCTCATTACCGAGAAAAATTAATTAATTTTTTTTATCAGCCACGCCATTACTTTGGTTACAAGAAGAGCTCTTAATCAAGTTGTATATATTATATCTATTCGCTTTTCGTGCGAAAACATTTCATCATGCACTCAGCTATTGCGCCAAATTTGAAACTAGTTCCGCGTATCGACAAGAAGCAGTTTAGCCACTCATACGGATCGACCCTTAGCCGGTAAATAACATATATTTTTTTTAACTTGACGAAATTCATTCCGAAAGAACCCGAATGATTTAAGGCTGTAAATTTACTTCCATAAACTGAACAGTTTTTGAGTGAGTAAATGGTAGTTAAAATAGAGGTGACGCAAATTTAAGAGGACATTTTCATTTGCGTAATGATAAAAGTGATTTCAAAGGCTTCCAAACAAACTTTGAAACGTTATTATACAAGAATTTCTCACAATCTGACACCTGTCAATTAGAGAGCGCGTAAGAAAAGAAAAAAGCGCATGTAAATTTTTAAAAAACAACGAAACTAGTTTGGCAAGGACTATCACCACAATTTTTTCTTCAAAAACAGTCAATGATCTTACGGAAAGTATTATTCACTCTCATCGACGATTAATTTATGTACGAAGATTTACCTTTGTTCATTAAGTAATCGGCGAGGAAAGTAATTGTAAGTAAATTCAAATTTTTTGTTTTGAAGTTGTGAGAGTTTGCTCGTTTGTTTGCTGCAATGGCGTGTGAAAATCTGCTCTTTCCTCCGCAAAAACTAAATTCGGATGATATACTCCAACGAGACACAGGGGAATTTTATGCGGCCTTTTCTCATTTAATTCCTTAAGTTTCTGTTGTGCAGTTTACGATACAAATGTCCAAATTGAACGGACTTGAAAAGACTCACCGAGAGCGTATATTTGTTGCAGAACTAAAATTAAAACTCGCTCGCCTTTTCACAACGAACAAATTGTTTGAGAAAATTCAGATATTAAATGAATGAAAGTTCCATCGATTAGTTCAACTGTAGCCAAATACCTCACGTTTTAACTCCTCCAGGTGTTTTTTGTGAACAATTAAAATTAATTGCAGACGGCTTTTAGGCCGCCTGTCAACCGACGTAATGACATTATTGCTTATACAAAAAAGTAATTCTGAAACGAAAATTTTTCAGTCGACCAAAGTGACTTGAGAGAGAGAAAAGAGAGGATTAATAATTTATTTATAGGCTTGAGGTAGTGACCGACTTCTTTGCTTAAAAATACTGCCCAGCCGGTAAAACGAGATATGTTTATGAAAAATAGCAACGAATGAAGGGATGTACTCGGCGACTGACGAAAGCGTTACCGTTGCCCGTGGGCAGAGATAGGAAAATACTGACTGGGTAAAGAACCAATCAGATTGCAGGATTCGTTTCCGTGCCCTCTTAAAAAAAATGATTTTCTTTACTCTAATTTTTTGTGTGCTTGATATTGTATTGATATTGTAAGGAGAAATTCTGCCTCGGTCACTCATGGGGAGTTAAATAGTCAATCATTTTCATCCACAAAAACTAACTCGTTCCGCTTCTTTTGGTCGAAATATATTTCCCATCCCTCAGAGGAACCTCTTCTTTGGTTTTCTTCCGCTTCAAAACAATGTTGAAAGATTGGGTTCAGAAAAAAGTAATTTTAGTGAAGAAAACTTAAAACTTCTGCAAAGCAGAAAAAAAAGGTTTCCGCGTTCCTCTCAATCTAGTGGCATCCGCGGTTTAATTGTAAGCACATTTGAGGACAGTTTTCAGAGACAGGATAGGTTATTGTTTTGAATCTCAAAACCCAACAGATACTTCCTGATATTGTATAGTTTCTAAAACAGGAGCAAAATTGTCCTTTGACAAAATCAATTTTCCAAAATCGAACTTCACCTCGAATTAAATTCATTGATGAGCGGACAACGTCGAAAGTCGGACGGAGTCTTACGGCGTCCAAAATCTGACAGAGCCAAACAATAAGACAGAGCCAGATTGATACCTCACAAAGGAAGCTAAAATTAGATAGAGTTTCCATCGGAAGTTTTCAAATAACGGAAATCCCAATCTGATTTCACCAAACATCAAATGAAAAACTGAATGCCAGAAAATGCCAATTGAAAATTGGAATGCGCTCGGAATGAGACGGTCTCACGGTCCAGAATCACAGTTTACGATTAGCGTATACCTTTCGTAGTGAGTCCATTATAGCGTGTCGAATTTGTCTCATCCTCCAGCCGTAAATAACAGAGTTTAGTAATGAATTGAAGAACGTAAGCGTATGTCTACAGAGTGAAAAACTCGTTATTACAATATTAGGGCCAGTAATTACACGGGTAGCCGAAAGGATAAAGCGAGGGAAAATAACAAACCAAAAACGCAAAGTAAACGTATAAAACACCGACAGCAGTTTTCATCATCCTTGAAAAATTCCCCATCTCGCTATTTTGTGTAGCTTGTGCCTCCAGTTCTCGTACTTGCTGAATTTGTCTTTCGTGGCGTCGTGTAATAAAATAGATCTTGCAATAGATCACTGTAGTGACGAGGAGGCAAATGGTTCCAATACTTGACATGATTGCCGTGAGTAAAGCATGAGGAACGAGGAATAGTGTTAAGGTTGAAAATACACTAAATGTCCATATAAAAATAATAACTCCACAAGTGCTTGATACCTAAGATGAAATTGAACAGCTAAGAGTCTGTCCACGCTAATGGCCATGATATTGAAGAACGAAGCAATGGAAAACTACCTGATGACAAACACGAATCTTAGGTAGATGCAGTTTGGATTATGTAACTGTAACCATTTGATAAAAAATGAAACAAAAAAGGGCTCCATCATTAAACCAACACCAACACAAGATACAGCAACACTCAGCAGCAATTTTTCAGAGGCTTCGGCAACGCAGAGGTTTTTGCAATTGCATAGATTGTGACAACTTTCAGCATGATAGCTGTGTAGTGGACAAAACTGTTGAAAACGCAGTTTACGATAAAACTCGAATGGAGATTTACAAACTCGGAGATTTTGGGGTAACTCTTGAGTAATATTCCACAGTTTGATTCAGCCATGATGATCTAGCGTTAAACTGCTTGCTTAGTAAACGCGTTGGGACAAAGTTTGTCGCTAGAAAGAAAAATTTCACTTAAAGGCTATTTTCAATACAAGGAGGTGGTCATTTGTGTCAATCGAGCTGAGAGAGATATTATGCAGAGATAATGGCGATTAATTGATGTCGACCTACAATGTCGTGTTAAACTGCCTGAAACCGGAAAAGAAGCTCCTCTGAGGTATACGGAATATCTTTTGACGAAAAACAAAACGAGGTGGTTTTTTTTCACATATGAGTTATATCTGCTTTTCTTTAGATCAACATATCAAACTCATTCCCCAGTGCGACGAACATTTCTTTTTCTCGGTTCCAGGTGCGCGCAACCACTAACCCCACGTAATGCGTTTGCTCTCCGTTACAAATTTTCAAAATGGCGGACAGGCCAAACTTATGGTTCTCCGTCTTCGTCTTTACATTGCTTTGAAATAGTATAGATTAGTAAGCTGAAACGAAAAATTAATAAGGGAAGTTTACGAAAAATCCAGCAAACAAGCTTTAAAAAGGCATTTACTTAGACTTCATACTTCAACGAACTTCACAAATCTTACTTGTTTATCTTGTAAATGAACGATGGCAGGTTAATTTCCGAAGCGCTTTCGGACTTTCCCGATCCCTCTTCTACTACTTTCACGCTTACAAAACAGGAAAAAATCAAAAGGAGGAAGATACAGCTGTTTTGAAACGCCATTTGACGAGGGCAAATCTGCTTTTTGTTCGGCACTTTACATATCAAAACAAAGGAAATTTGTTCCTCTTTTTGATTCTGGCGGTACATTTTTAATTTGCGCCTGCCTAAAAGAGATATCGCCCGAGGCCCTTCGCTCGGTCGTGTTTTGATCAAAAACGCCTTTTTAATTTCATGCAACCGCTCGGAGAAAAGGTAAAAATGACGAGGGAAAAACTTTACCTTCAAGTTAGAAAATTAGCGAAATAGAAAGCCACAATATTATAGTTTAATATATCAGAGGTGCATTGAGTGCTTTTTCCGTAGAGAATCCGCACGATGGTAAAACATTCGAAAATTACATTCGATTTGAGTGGGGTGTTGAGGTGGGCGTGGTCACTACATTCATGTTAGTACCCCATGAGTTTGATATGTTTAATATACTCTTAACTATTGTACTTAATTTGAAAACAGTTCCTCCTATCAATGACATGGTGCGGCTTGGCGAGTTAAAAGTACTTTTTAATATTACATTCTGTGGACACTAACTCGAAGGTAGATCTTTTTATCTAGAATATTACAAGAGAGAATGTCTTCGATATTTCTCTCCATAAAATAATGAGGCGATGTACTTTGAGTGCAGTGAAGAGACCGCGAAATGTTACCCTTAGTCGTACTGGTTTTGTGTCACGCTCGACGTATGAATTCGAAGTTAACAGCTATTGTATTTTCTTTTCATTCTATAGCTACTGACAATGCCATTTGCGTTGATTGAATAACTGCATGCACTTATATCATCTTTAATTAACGTCAAATCTTTATGTGCGGTATCCAATTTAACGAAAACGGCATCGTTATTAGAAACGCTTTAGAGATTACAAGGAAAACACAATAGCTGTTTACTTCAATATCATACAAAAGAAAACCTGAGATAAAGAAAGAAAGAAAAAACTTTTCGTCACGTTTCTTCTTTTCCTAACAAGCCTCGTAATTTTATTTCAAGTCATTGTAGTTGCAAAGAGACTTGTCCTGTCCCCCCTCCTCCCGAGGGAAAAGTCGGAAAGCTTTCTACTCAAGCATAGTGATGACTTCGTTGAAAGTGCAAGCCTTAACTATTACTGTTTTAAACAGACCTCGTAGGTGCGCCGATATTATTTCACGATTACTCCATACCGTTCACTGGCAGTTGACGGTGTGATTTAAAGAGACGTCGCTCTATTGCAAGTTCGCCGCCTTTCGGTTCGCCCATCAACAAGTATTCGCCACTTCACCGAAAAGCTGCTCAAATGATCTGACTGGGGGATGGTGGTTTAACGATGGTCACAACTCAAATTTGAACGGGCAGTTCATGGGGAACACAAAAGCTTACACTGGTATTGGCTGGGTTCGATTTAAACATAACCTCTCCTTAAAGTTTGTGGAAATGAAGATGAGAGCTCAGTCCTTCCCGAAAGAAAAAGAGGATGAAAGGGAGAAATGAGACAAATCTCATTTTGCACAAATTCGTGAAACAAAACTTGTAACGCGTAACTGTTTCGTCGACAAATACAAGAGCTAAACCATTATGCCTCGCACTAAATAACTAACATTATTATATCTCTCGGTTTCTACGTGGGATATGATTGGTCAAATTTAGCGGGCTGTATATCACTGTGCGGCCCGCTAAACTCAAAGGTTTGTGGTTAAAACCACCTTGAAGAATGCAATGAACTGAAACACATGAGAAAACTTCTCGGTGACTTTCATTTGAATGGTCAAACGCTAGTGTTAGATCTATAGACTTTTAAACTACTTCGTGGTGCTTGATAAACAGTGCACATGGAAGAACTACTAACTAGCTTTCATTCGAATAGTCAAAATACAGGATGTTATCCAAGCCGGAACCACCTTACGCTGCACGATAAACTGTACCACATTAAAATACTACGCTGAAGCTCTCATTTAAATGGTCAAACACTAAATTGTCATCCATACTAAGCTAGAACCACCCAGCACCTTTCATTAGAATGGGTCTTATTCACGAGCGTAAAGGTAGGAATCCCTTCTCACCTCATTGCAAACAGTACCAGTATGGAAGTTCTGTCCATTTACATTGATATGATTGCACATGCAGATGATTTCATAATATATAGCACCACATAACATTTTTCGTCGAGTATAATGGCACCAGATTCAGAAGGAGTATTCTTATGCGATGAATTTCTAGGGTTCTGCTTTTTTCAATACAACCTGAATTCAAGATTCTCTATTTGCAATAATGGACAAACCTTAACCAGCAGATTATTTAGAGGGAAAATTAAGGAAAATCATTTTGTTTATTCATTAGTTAAGAGGCGACTGGCTTTAACTTGCTTCCGAATAGCTGGCAGATGGAGCAAAACTCTTGACCAATCACTTTAAGATGTACAGCGAAACTATTACGAACGATGACACCGCTCATTTGCAGACTTCTTTTTACTTCTGGACGAAATAAATTTATGGTCCTGTCATTCGCCTATTTGTTGTTTTTTTATTCTTTCTTTACTTAGTGACTCTAACAGGCTAAAGTCTTTCATATTCAAACATGATATCGCATTTATCACTTTTAATTTACTCGTATTAATGTTACAAAAATACCAGCCCTCATTTTTAATTTGCAACAGCCGTCAACATAAACAGTAGTCAAACTTCCTGTATTCTTTTCGTTTAAGTGTTTTATGCAGAATTAGTCTTTGATAAAATGCCTTACCGGTATTTCTTTCAGTTGGAATATGTAAAAATATTGTGTCTTTAAAGATGTCTTCCGTGTATTCACACGAATTTATTAATAGGGAAACATACTTCAAGCGCTATTTAATATAACTGACTATGATGTTTCGTTTATTCATGTTGATAGATGGAAAATGTGTTAATGACAGCTTTCCTTTAAATAACCTTTTTTTAGGTATAAATCCCATGTTTAGTTGGAATGTCTTGAAGTATTAAACAGATAATTTGTTTTAGTTCTAACTAACGCCGAGTTAAAGCGGTACTCGATGCTTTTTGAAAAAATTCAAATGCCGGAGTTGAAGCCGGGGACATCTTGACTGTTCGTACAGATGGCTTTGATTGTGTTATATGCTTGTGATTGACAGCTACATATGACTTAAAATTTTCCGTTTTAGAATTAGAGAATTCAGAGCCACGGAAGTTTTAACGCTCAGCTCTCATGGCGGAAAACGTTTGCGACCATCTCAACAAATCTTCTTTCGGAACCTCTCTGTATTTTAAAGATTTTCGTCCGGCACTTGTTGCTAATTGTGTCTTCAACAGCTTTTTGTGTTATGCAAACATCATTTTGAACATCGTTACCATCCATGCGATAAGGAAAACTGCGTTGTTACTAAAACCTTTCAAAACATTACTACTGAGCCTGGCTGCCTCTGATGTTGGCGTCGGTTTGTTGGCACAGCCACTCCATATTTCTATTCTAGTCGGCTGGTTTAATCAAAAACGTATCGACTGCATTTCCTACAAGAGACTGATGGCCGTTATGAAATTCTTTTGTTTATCTTCGCTCTTTAATGTTGTAACCATAAGTGTGGACAGGTTCTTAGCTGTTCATCTTCATCTCAGATATCAAGAGCTTGTGACTCACAAGCGCGTCATTGCAGCGGTGATATCAATATGGCTGTTAAGCGCAATTATTTCTTCTAGTGTCTTTTGGGATCCATTGCTTTTCAGCTCACAAGTCACTGGGCTCGTGATTAAGACTGTTTGCCTTATTGTAGTGGTAATTTTCTACTGGAGGATTTATATAGTCTTAAAGCGACACATAATCCAGATTGAAGGCCTTCAAATCCAAGAAGCGCAACAGGGAGTACAAAATGGCGACTTATCTAACTTTTTGAAGCTTCGAAAGTCACCTCTTGGAACATTTTTTGTATGTATTGTGTTCTTAATTTGTTATTTGCCTTGCTATATCCTCTCCTTTTTACTCCTAATTCACTTTTTAAGTCCAATCTCTTTTTACGAAGCTCGGCTATATGTAATGACTTTGTTTTTCCTTAACTCGTCTTTGGACCCTATTATATACTTCTGGAAGATGGGACCCATTCGTCGCACTCTCATGGACATAATGCGATGCATCGTCAATCCGTTCAGAGAATGACAGTTCGTTTCTGATACCAATTTACAATGCATGAGTTAAGAGCCTCGGCCATGGTAATATAAAACTTGATTTGTAAAAAGTACCTAAGGAAAACTGATGGATGACGAACTTTAATTGTTGAGAAAATTGAGCATTGGAGTTCAATAGAGTCAGGCGTAAGAAAGTATCAGTTGCTAGTTTCAAGCGCATTTTGTATGAGAAATTTATAAATAACCAGAAAGTTTCCTTGCTACTTGAATCATTTTAAGGTTGTCATCAATTAATGTATGTATTTGTACTTGTCTTTAAATAAAGCCTTTACTTACTTACGATCACGCATAGACTTCCAGAATTTAGCTGTGCGGTTTCTGATATAAAGAATAACATTAAGTCGGTCAGACCTGATGGTTGTCCTTTCCACTAAAAGTCTCAACCTTGTCAACAATAACCCGCGCACTTTCTAACTTAGGAAAAGACAAAAGGTTATACATTTTATGCTAATTACAAAAAGTACTAGGAGCTCCACGCCTTTCACTCAGACGGTTAGTCGGTTTGGTAAATTAAGCCTCAATTTTCACCTCTTTAAATTGTAACCTGCGCTAATCACCGTTGTTCTCGGCTTTCCTGGTTTTTTTTTTTGTTGTTGTTATCTTGGAACTTTCATAAGTGTTTGTCTACCACAGCAAACATATACTTATTCAAAAAAGACGATTCCCTTTGGAGATGAAGAGACCTCACATTATATGACGTAGCTTCTTAATAACTCCAGTCGGTGGAAGAGTAGTTGGCTATGTACAAAGAATGACGTTAGACTCCAACCTCGCTCCCAGGAGGAGGCTAAATGTAGGGAAAGGCCGGAAGCTGCCATATGCTGTATAGAATAAGTAGGGAGATTAATTGTTTAGCGACTGGGAAATATTCGCAAGCTACTCTAAATCGACTGAAAAATATGCCGTCATCACCTCACTTTAGTAAGTTTGCCGAACATTCTGATCAGCTCCTAGATCCGCCACAAAGGAGTGCGTAATTTATTCTTAATAAATAATGATTTTAGATATATAAAATTCATATATTTGCACTGCGGTGAAGAAACAAATTTTAAGAGATCCTTGCAGCTAAGAACAACACTGAACTAGTAGTTAACAATAGGACCTGGAAAAAACCCATGACCTCTGCGATACCGGTGCAGCGCTCTTCCAACTGAGCTAATCCAAGTGACGAATAATGATACTAGTTCAGTAGTGTTCTTATCTGCGAGGATCTCTTAAATTCGTTTCTTCACCGCAGTGCAAATATATGAATTTCATATATTTAAAATCATTATTACATCCATTTTGAAATCTCCCAAATACAGGACTTGGTCAGTTCAAATATGTCATTGATGCAGTACTGAGCCGGTTTGTAAATAAAAAGCGGAACCGGAAATGCTTTTACATCTCATTTTGTTTGCAAAACAGAAAGACTTCGTTGTCATGTGTCAAAAACTCAGTCAAGCGTATCAAAGGAAAGACAAGTTTTCAACAAGATATTCAAGAAGTCCTCAGTAAGTCAGAAAGAGGTAAGCTTTACAGTTCAATTCTCGTCGTCTGACTCAATAATGTAAGCACTTCGTTTCTTCTGTGGTTGGAGTGGAGAATTCTCGCTGTCTTTGGAGGAGAAATTGAAGGTGCAGCCTGTGTATTTTTGCGATGGAACGGGAGCAGCATAACTGAAGGCTTCCATGCGGTACTGAGACTGTAATGAAAAACGTGGTGGAATATGAAGACAGACAATGAAAATCAACGCCGCTTTTGTATTTTATACACTGAACATTTCTCTTACACAAAGAAGTAAAAAAATAAGTACAACAGAAACTGCATTAAATTGTCCGAGGCATTAAGTAAAATACGCGCTAAACGGAGACACTGTAATGAACCCAATTACTCTAAGACTGATCATAATTTAAACTCTCCTCACAGTATTAACACACCGACAAACATGGTGTCTAAAAGAATTCTAGAATATCAAACTGGAGGATAGTTTTTTACTAGAAACGTGATGTTACATCGGGTTCTCGGAATATGCAACAAAGACAAACACACTCTTATCAGTTGGGAGTTCATGACTTAATATAAACTAAAGTAAATGAACAATTATCTTCAACTTTAAAGAAAAATAGCATCAAAACACTTAACACGAAATACACATAACGGGTTCTAATTACAAAGCGTACTCTAAATATCTAAGTATAAGTACTTAAAACTAAAAATACATCTTCAAATTATGCTAAGGTAAATTTAAAGCAAAGACGAAAGTTTGAACAGGTAATTTTCAAAAATTCAAAGTTTTGTCCTGAGGCCTGAGCCTTTTCAACTACAGACTTGGTTTACATTTATTCCTGAACCTTTTCACCAAAATAATTCCCATCGAGGACTACATGGCTTACTTTAACTGCATCTCTAATTTATGGGCATAATTATTTTTCAACTAGAAACAACAAATTCCATGTCACATAAATCAAAAGTCACAGCTATGGAAACTTCAGTTATAGTCAACTCTGCGTCGCTGTTTCCTAGTTTAGATTACATGGACAGTTTTTAACCTCTCTCTCTTGGTTCCTCAAAACGAACAGATAAGTGTTTGATAAAACCGACTAGAATTGACCAAACTCATTTGATAACCAGCCTTTTGACCTGTTGTCGGCCTGTTCTCTGAGAAATTTCAATTTTTGTTTCAGCATTTGAAAGAGTCATATTATAGAAGTCAAGCGGGTGGAAAACAATTGTAGGCCGGGCCTACGGGATTAAGAGGCTGGCTACACCTTTAAAAGTAGGTCTTATGTCTCTATGGTCAGTAGATTCAATAAAATCATCTCTGACGTTTACTTCTTCAAATTTAGCTTAGAATGGCAATCTTGGCACTGATAGAATTAGATTACATCAAAATAGATTGAAAAAAAAATCAATTTTTCTTATGAAGATAATCTCAATTTGTAACAAAGTAATTTATGATGTAGAAAAATCGTCAAGTTTCATCAACATCTAGCTGCAAATTTTGCAAATCAAATTTTTGGAAATAAAAAAATTCGCCAACTTTAGCAAATGACGAATTGTTTCTTCGCTTATAAAAAGCTTAGAGCGTAAAGGTAATTAAAACCCAGTGGACAAGCTTCTGGTTATGTAAAAGAAGAAAAAACCTTTAAACTGTTGTCCATACAACTGATTGTAATGCAGGAATAGAGCCGAGTGTCATTTTGACCAAAACGAAAATCTCGTATTCGCGTTCAACTATTGTAGGCATTCATAACAAAAGCCTTATTACATTTCGTTCTCTTCGCAAGCATTTAAATTTGTAAAGGTAAGAAAAAAAAGACGATTCCAATGACCAAAATGTAATAAAATAGTCTGATTTTATTTCTTCACCAAACTAAAGTTATACATCTCGAGTTCCATTCAACAAAAAGTAGAAAGTAATGAAAAGTAGCCAACTGCCAAAATAGAGAAACATTTAACCCCTCCAAGTTCATGCGTCATTCTTTTTGAGATGAAAAAAAACAAGTTTTCATTTATATAATTCTCTATTCAAATTTTCTCTTTCCTTTGCCATGAAGTCAAAAGTGACGTCATCTCCAATCAGCAAAAAGGGAGCCCAGTGTTTGATGTCGCGGAACTGGTCTGATTCTCTGAGGCTTCTCATGGCCAGGTTCAGTGACTCGCTTGCAGGTTTTCTTTCGGCAAGGTGTTGATAAAAGCATTTCATGAACTCAAGAGTAGCCTTGTCATCAATCGCCCACAAGGACACCACAACAGACCGAGCACCAGTCCCCATAAAAGCGCGCGCAATGCCAACCACACCTTCAGCCTTGATCTCGCCTCGACCGCTGTGGCAGCAACTAAGTACAACTAGTTTAGTGCGAAGTTGAACATTTGACACATCTCGAATCGTTAAAATGTAATCCTCCTTGGTAGGCACAGTAGATGTTCGGTCTGGGTCAGGTGTAAGAGCAATTTCGCCAGTTTCCATACATCCGTGTGCCGCAAAGTGAACTAAGGAAACGGAACTGAGTCTTTTCAACACCTCACGTTTCGTGGCTTGTCTGCCGGTGATTGGCGTGATATTCAGAATTTTTCCGATCATTTCTACTTCTTCCTTAGCATGCGGAAGCTGCTCGAGGAGTTTCTCTCCCTTGCTGTTGATAACCTCGGCTACCCACGGATCTCCCACAAGTAACGCACCACTGCTTTTATGATAATCATCTGGGCAATCAGCAATGAGTCTAAGACTCGTTAATGATGGAGCGATTCGGATTCTGAAAGATTCACACAGGTATTTAGAATTACCATCCTTCAATACAGCGTAAGGAGCAAGCCAAAGGGGTCCATCGGGAATAATGACTAGCTCATCCCCTTGAAGCAGGTCAGCCATCGGCTTCATAACGATATCATACAAAGTGCTCAAGCATTTGTTTTGTTGGATGGCAGGTTGAAGGGTGTCTTCTTTAGGTTTCTCATCCACTTTTGAAGGACTCTCCCTCAAAGCATCCAAAGATCGATTCTCGCATCTCACAATAGAACGAACACCAAGTTGTGTATAGACACCGAGCATGAACGACTCAAAGGACTGGCTAGCTCCACTATTCTCTGAAACAAAACTTTTGAGTTTAATTTGTCTTAACTGAACTTGTTTTCCTTCGGACACAACCCAAAGATTGACACCAGCTTTGTCCACTGCCTGAAAGACGGTGTTTGATGGAACGTTTTTTAAAACTTTTAAAAAACGTTTCATCCAAATCGATGAAGACTTAGCAGTGACTGCTAAATCTTCATCGCCTGTCTTGTGCTGACTTGTTCCACCACAAAAACTAGATTCCATAAGGTCGGACAGAGCTTGAGCTCGTCCTTTCTCAGCAACAAATAAGGCTTCATCTATATTACCTTGTTCTAGGAGAACTCTGCACAAACCTGTATACGCCCCTTGATACTGAGTTCGAAAATTAACCTTCCACTCATCTTTAGATTTTAGAAGTACTCTCAAGGAATTAAATAAGTTTATGCTAGTTTGGTAATATTCAACGGCTCTTGGCAGTCCACCCTGAAACTCAGAAACGCATCCTAATGAACAGTAGATCATTGCCTCCAAGTATTTGTCCTCGACCCCTTGAGCAATTTTAAGCGCTAGGTTGTATGACTCGTTAGCCTTTATCAAATCTCCCTCAGTTTGATACATACGACCAATATTACCGTAGGCTTTACCCTCCCCATGCTTGTCCCCTACTTCTTTAGCTATTTTAAGATGTAGGTTCTGGTACTCTATGGTTTTTTTGAAATCACCCAGACTAAAATAAGCATTGCCAAGATTGCCATAAGTACCACCCTCCCCATGCTTGTCTCCTACTTCTTTAACTATTTTAAGATGTAGGTTGTGGTACTCTATGGCTTTTTTGAAATCACCCAGACTAAAATAAGCATTGCCAAGATTGCCATTAGCGATACCCTCCCCATGCTTGTCTCCTACTTATTTAGCTATTTTAAGATATAGGTTGTGGTACTCTATGGCTTTTTTGAAATCACCCAGACTGTCATAAGCATTGCCAAGATTGCCATTAGCAACACCCTCCCCATGCTTGTCTCCTACTTCTTTAGCTATTTTAAGATGTAGGTTGTGGTACTCTATGGCTTGTTTTAAATCACTTAGACGGTGATAAGCATTGCCAAGATTGCCATAAGCAACACCCTCCCCATACTTGTCTCCTACTTCTTTAGCTATTTTAAGATGTAGGTTGTGGTACTCTATGGCTTTTTTGGAATCACCCAGCCTAAAAAAAGCATTGCCAAGATTACCGTAAGCAACACCCGCACGCTTGCATCCTACTTCTTTAGCTATTTTAAGATCTAGGTTGTGGTACTCTATGGCTTTTTTGAAATCACCTAGACGGTCATAAGCATTGCCAAGATTGCCATAAGCTCTACCCTCCCCATGCTTGTCTCCTACTTCTTTAGCTATTTTAAGATGTAGGTTGTGGTACTCTGTGGCTTTTTTAAAATCACCCAGACTAAAATAAGCATTGCCAAGATTGCCATAAGCACCACCCTCCCCATGCTTGTCTCCTACTTCTTTTGCTATTTTAAGATGTAGGTTGTGGTACTCTATGGCTTTTTTTAAATCACCTAGACGGTGATAAGCATTGCCAAGATTGCCATAAGCACTACCCTCCCCATGCTTGTCTCCTACTTCTTTAGCTATTTTAAGATGTAGGTTGTGGTACTCTATGGCTTTTTTTAAATCACCCAGACGGCGATAAGCAATGCCAAGATTGCCATAAGCACCACCCTCCCCATGCTTGTCTCCTTCTTCTTTAGCTATTTTTAGATGTAGGTTGTGGTACTCTATGGCTTTTTTGAAATCACCCAGACTAAAATAAGCATTGCCAAGATTGCCATAAGCACTACCCTCCCCATGCTTGTCTCCTACTTCTTTAGCTATTTTAAGATGTAGGTTGTGGTACTCTATGGCCTTTTTTAAATCACCTAGACGGTCATAAGCATTGCCAAGATTGCCATAAGCACTACCCTCCCCATGCTTGTCTCCTACTTCTTTAGCTATTTTAAGATGTAGGTTGTGGTACTCCATGGCTTTTTTGAAATCACCCAGACAGTGATAAGCTTTGCCAAGATTGCCATAAGCAACACCCTCCCCATGCTTGTCTCCTACTTCTTTAGCTATTTTAAGTAGGTTGAGGTACTTTATGGCTTCTTCTCCCCGATTATAGAGGTCTATGACTTTCTTGACATCACCTGAACTTGCATAACCATGGTTAGGACTAATTGGATGTTTTTCCTCCATTGGCTTATTTTCCACTTCTCTGACAGACTGAAGTCTTAGCGACAACAAGATCCTATGGTTTTTTTCAATCTTTTTTATGTTAAGGGTTAAAGAGGTACACAAAACGAAAACATTATTTTTCTCATCATATTGGTATGTAATAGTCCATTTTTACAGCTGCGTGCTTGGTTGTAAAGCCTCTGAACAAGAGTGATGGCTAAGGGTGACCTTGTTATGATAAAAAACATTGCTGCTTTTCAAATGCAAATTACTTTGTTATTATTGTCACTAGATACTGGTCTCTATCACAACAAGGTCACCTTCAGCCTCACTCCAAATCAAAGGCTTGCCAACTAGGTACACAAGTATAATATGGTCTATTAGGAGGGCTTGTGTGAAAGGTAGATGTTTTATCAACATTCAGTCAGTTATGAAGTAAATCTACACTCAAAATTTAACGCGAAATATCTAGATTTAATCCCTTGTTTCCAAAAACTGGGGAGCAACTGCTCAATTTTTAAATTAATATAGCTTTAACATCAGACAAATGTTTTACAGCAGTGGAAGAAACAAGTCTACAACACAAATACGTGCCTTTAAAAGTTGTATTTGTCCATAGGAAAACATGACAAAAGTTTCCAGGTCTCTAAGCAGTTGAAAAGGTTAAATTGAAGAAAATCTGCATAGGATATGTAAACTTTACCAAGCTTTTTGTTCTGGCTTGTTTCAGAGAGATCTGATCTACCCACGTACTATTTATAAACTTGGTGAATATTTGACTTTTAACCCTTTAACTCCCATGCGTGACCAAGAGAGAATTTCTCCTTATGAGAGCAATACAATATCATCAGATAAGTGTTGAGAGTAAAGAAAAATATCAATTTGGGAATAATTAGTTGATCCAATACTGAATTCTCTGAACTAACATTACAAGAATTGTACAGTTGACTGTAAGGATAATTACAAATTTGGTCTGTGAATTAAAGGGTTATCTAAACTGATGTAAGTTATTGGCATGGATAGTAGAACTAAGTCAAATTGGCTAAAAGGAGTAATATCATTGATAAGTCACAAGGTAATACCTTTTCTCATGTTTTTTAACCACACACTCTTAAAGAATGAGCTGACAAGTTCCCATCATAATTAATACCCTTAATTTTTTGTATTTTCTCCCTTAAAACATCAAATTATGGAAACTTTTTCCATTATACCCATGGTTAAAAATGAAGGATTCCTTCAAAGGATACAGCTAGTCCCTTATCACACCAAGTGATTGCTTCCTCAAATCTCTTCAATTCAACACAAGCAGTGGTTCCTATGGGCAACAACATATTAAGAAGCATATTATTACTGTAGCTCAATTCTGAAAAAAGAGCCTGAAACCATTGAAATCATTACAGACCAGAAGAAAAAAAAACGACAAAACAAAACAAAGCAAAAATACTGAATGGAAAAGAATACACAGGCCCTATCAGGTTTCAGTTAGATTTATTTAGCTTTTAAGACAACTGAAACTTCTAAGAACATTTAAATTGGGACCGACAATTCCTTGCCTAAAGAGCTAGGTAAGTCCTGATCCTTACTTCTTTTTAAAACAGCTAGATAGTGACTTAACATATCTGACACCTGTGACTACCTCACTCAGGGAGCTTAAGGAACTAAAATACTTGTGCTGAAGTTTTGCTTTGCATTCTGCATTGAGTACTTCATCCAGCTCAAAATAATATTCTCATCATAATTAATGGAAAGCAGTTGCATAGCGGTCAAGAGCTGGATTCAAATGTACATCAGGGTGGTCTAGACCTCTTAATTAAAGTCAGTTGAGACAAGATTGAACTTCATCTAATCCTTTTAAACCTTAGAGTGTTGAGTTATTCTTTTATTATTATTATTATTATTATTATTATTATTATTATTATCATAGCACAGCTAACATATCTAACCTCTCACAATTGCCTTAAGGAAAGTTGGATTTAACTCAATGGCTGCTTCTGCATCCCTTAGTGAATCCTGGTGATTTCCTGTTATCAAAATAAATATCTCTGATTATATAGCCATACATGTAGCAAACCAACCACCACTCCATTACAATAATTTTGGGAAAAACTTGCGATGCTCACTGATATCTGGGGTAAGAGGTTACTTCTTTGTATATTTGCAAGGCCTATTAAGATAAGATGTATATTTTTCTGGGCATGCATTAAAAATTATCACCTATCTCAGAAAACTACTGATGACAACTCAATAGCTTCAAAAGAAAAAAAAATGCATCTTAAAGCTCTCATCATCTTACCAAGTTTAAAATGTGCAATAGCCCTCTTGTTGTGCAGTTTGGCTTTCAGTTCTTTCTCATTGCAGTTCATTTTAATTTCTTTGGTGTAAAAATGAATAGCATTGATGAAATCTCCTTTCTTGAAGGCCTCATTACCCTCACTCTTATAAACATCAGTTATGGCTGCAGAGAAAAAATAAAAAATAATTTGTGTCAAAGTCTGTGGTTATAGTCAATAATTATCTGTGGTTGTAGTTAATTAGTGTATGAGCAGAGCTGCCAAGATCTGGAGATTTAAAATCTGAAGATTTTTCCTTTTGTACCACTTTTGCACCTGCCTGACTTGACCCATCCCCTGAAAAGCTTAGAGGATGTGTGCAGACCCCCCCCCCCCACCCCCACCCACTTCACAGGACACACCCCATTCAGTAAATTTCTGAGAGATTTTTTGGTTGAAAGCTCAACCAATCAGACTCAGTTGCTGTTGTGGTTGTTGTTTGGAAGAAAGTGTAATCCCTACTTTGAAACAATCTAAGTGCAATCAAGAAAATTAAGATAAGAACCCTAATTTTAACAAAAGGCAAGATAACCTTAGATCTAGGAAATCTGGAGTTCAAATGTTATGTTTCAGTGTGGAGTTAACCCGAATCCTCTTTTATCTTAAAGGTTTGATGACCCATATGACAGACCCAGAGTCTTGTTCTGTGTCTGTGAGACTCCCTGACAATCAGGGAGGGTTGGCATATTATAAGTGTAGAAGAGTCTACTGCCTTTAATACATTTAGATAGCTTATTAATGAGTCAATAAGATCCAAATGTGGCAGTCATAAAAACCAGAAGCAATATTACTCATAGAAAAATAGTTATTATATAAATGACAAGAATAATGATAAAGAAGATGAGATTAATATTTATAATGATGTTAATAATGTAGGTGACAACAGGGATAATAATAATGATGAGAATTAAGTATCACTCTATTCGAAACAAACCCCTCGGCATTTAAACTTTTGGAGATAGGTTTCATAAAATTCCTTTTCCACAGGCAAAATTAAGAATGTGTTCAAATGCCCAACACAATTTTTTATACAAAAAAACAAAATTAAGTAGCAACCTGACTTTCAACTAATTGACCAAGCTTTAAAACCTAGACCTTGTAGACTTATTTCTTCTGAGCCATTTGTTGGTGAAAGTTCACTATCTACCTTAACTCTTTAAACCCTAAGAGTGACCAGCATCTCACTTCTCCTTCCAGTAATACTGCTGAGTCATTCACTAAGCTCATGAGAATAAAGGAAATGATCACCAACCTAAGAAGCATTAATCTTCAAATGAAGATGAATTGAATTGGGTGTCAAGGGTTAAACACCTCCATATTCAATGATATAACACTTGCACTCTACTGGAAATTGGTTGCTTGGGGGAAGTTGAAACTTTCAATTGATTGTTGCATAATATAATGGAAAGATGATGATGATGATGATGGTACTTATGATGCAAACTTACAAAATGAATGTTATATGATGATCAAATAACCTCTTTACTTATAACTTTGTGTACTTGCTTTGAACTTTGAGAAAAGAAAATAACAAATATGTCATAGATCCTCTCAGTCAATGAACAACATATTGTAACCATAGAAGAGTCATGACTGGCCAAATATCCTTTAAAGTGGTCATGCAGTGTATATATTGTTCTCCACATCTGCTTACATTCTTGAAACTGGTGGAATAGAAAACGTTTTAACAGTGACTGAAGCCCAAGTTGAACCTAGCTCACCTCGTAAAGTGTCCTCATCAAAATCTGGAGCATTTTCTTTGTCAGGTAAGTATTCATTTTCAGATGGAACCTTAATTGGACTTCTTTCTTTAGCCATAGCAACTGTAAGGGGATGCTTCTTACAAAAAGTTGCTGTTTTAAGTCATCCTGGCCTGAAAAAAAGATGGTTGCAAATGGTAAAAAAATTAGCTCAACATATTACCCAATTGTAAACTAAATATTTTTTCCCCTCTGAGAATGGGAGGGATACACAGACACAAAATCACAAGCAATTAATATTAATAGCATATTTAAAGCAGTAAAAGAACAAAAGATATATATACTGAAGAAAACAAGCATTAATATTTAAATGAACAGTAATTCTCTTCTCATTACAATAAATTTCAAGATTTACTACAGACATTCCCAATCGACTGAAATAACCTGGGCAAAAATCAACATCTGTGTGTTTCAAGTTCATATTATTTGTAACAGCAACAATTTAAATCATTTAAATTAAGAGGTGGTAGGTAGTTAGGCCGTGTCTGGATTTGAACAGAGGTCCATCCAGGACCTGAGCTTTAATTAATCCTGGCTTCCTCACATGAAGCAACTGGGAGTATTATTACCCAGCCCTGGACAGGATGCAAGTCCATTCCACCGTTATTCCCTCCCTCCCCCCCCCCCCTCTTTCACCCCCCTAGCATTTTATCAGGTTCCCCTAACTAATTTTTGCTACCCATTTATACTCCTGGGTGGAGACAGACACTGTAAGAGTAAAGTGTTTTGCACAAGAACATAACACATTGACTGGAACCCGGACCTCTTGACCCTGAGTCCAGCACTGGCCAGGTTACAAATGCAGACCTCCTGACCCTGAGTCCACCTCACTTAAATCATAAGACCACCATGTCTCCACAAGAGGAGAGAGTTCATGCTGAATTCTTTCTCATTAGAAACAAATTTTACAACACCAAAGAAAAATTATCTCATCTGATTTTTAAATAGTGATTACTGGTCAAAACTTATGAAAGATATATTTCTTTAATTCAATTTCTTTCTGTTGAGCTGACACCCATATTCGTATAGGTGAGGGTTAGTTCAACTGTTACACTTATTTCTGGAAAAGCAGTGAAATATATACATTTATGCATGCTGATGTATGTTGAAATGGATTTCAATTTGGTACAGGTGAAGACATTTGTGGTTTACTGGTATATGTACATTTCACTGATTTTATGTTTACATTGTTTTGTGCACAAAATTGATTTGTCTTTGATGCTAACTTTAATTCTCCTAATAATTAAGATGGCTTGTTTTTTAAATATCAAATAATCCTTACTGGCTGTCTTCATGTACAAATAAATTCAATAAAAACTAGAGTAACAAGGAAATCAATTGTACTGGAATTGAAAATAGCCAGAGATACATATACAGTGTAGATTATTTTGACAAAAGCCAGTACTACCTTCTGACTAACCAGTTAAGCACCAGGGCTTTAATTTACTGGGGAATATTGGCCCAAGGTTGTGGCAGTATAGAAATGGCATAGTACCAATATCCCCCAGTACAGCTCAAGACAGCAAGGTAATCGCCATGCACTAATGTCCCTTGGACTAAACTAGTTTGCTTTGAATTTACACGTGTTGTGATTGTCTGTATGGTGTGATGATGATCTAGGTGGCAAAATCCTGACCAAGTAAGAACCAATCAGAACTTTTTTATTTACCCCAACGAAGCCTACCTCGCCATATGATAACATAAATTATCACCAGACACATACTTGGATGCGTGCTGCTGCAGGCAGAACTAAACCAGTTTTGATATGATCATTGATTGATCATATATTGATTAGAAGATGACAAAAGGTAAAACTTTACTCAGATACCAATCAATCATTACCAGTTGATGAATTGGACTCCTAAAACTTGAATGTAGTTAATTGAAAGGACGCTTCCAATAAATCACTAGCCGGCATTTGAAGAAAAATCAACTTAATTTTTTTAGATGTAAATGCCAGGTATTGGCTGAGAATTTTTGTGAATTCGACAGTTGTAACATGTTCGTGTAAGCTCAGCTCAATTAGCTTACAAGTAACACTAAGCGTCAATACAATTAATACACGCCCGAACTGAATAAAAGTTGGCAATCCTCGTCATTTAACTGCAGGAACGTCTTACATTGCCGGACATCAGGGAAAATTAGGACAGATTGAGAACATTTGAAGGAGAAATTGTTAACTGAGAAACTCCAAATAAAAGTATTTACCTTATATTCACAAATCTGATTCAACCATGCGTTCTTACTTCTGTCGCGGAAATGGAAGGCACGTTTGACTGATTTACGACCTTTATTCCTCAATCCGTCACGGAAATGTTTCAAAGTAAGTCACCAAGACTGAGAAAGTACCAAGAAAGACTCAAAAGCTCTGTTGTAGAGCGAAGAATCTCAATGGCGAGTTGCGAAAATGAAAGGGGAGTCCCCTGGCCCATAACTCTGTGCAAGCTTGAAGCTGGAAGTGCCTACTCAACGTGTTTATTTACATAAAAATTAAATATTTCTCGCACGATTCTCGCATTTTTTTAAGGTCCACTACAATATTTCATCTCACTTTCACAAGTTCTCAATAGCACTCTTAAGAGCTAATGTCACCATACATCAAACAAACAGCGGCAAGTCACCCAAATTTGTTTCCACTCCTACTTTCATATTTTGTAGCCCAATATGTTCTAATAATTGTGGTGTAGTTTTTTTGTAAAAATTTGTTTTAGTTTTTGAGAATTAATTTTTTTCGTTCGACCGCTCAAATATGCAAATTTTCACTGTGAATATTACCCGAGTTGTGTGACCTCACGTAACGAATGTACCAGACCTACGGTATTTCTGTGAACACAATTCTTTGTTTTATCATCTAAACTTAATCTCCTGTCGTTATTGAAGCTGGCAAAGAAATATTTATTTTTTGGTGAATATTTTTGTCCGACATACTTTTTCTATGTCGAGAATTAGTATCAAAACAAAGACAGTTTTAACAATGACCGATATGACAGAATCTACTGAGCTTCAAGCTTTTTAAAGACAAAAGGATGGTCATAAAGTTACTGTAAAAATTTCCTTGTGTATTTGTGTTGTTCTATCTTGAGACGAACTCAAAGTCCGGCAAAATTTACTTGATAGCTTCTGTGAAATATACATGGTGCGCCTACTTGTCGCCACCGTCAACTGGCAATTTGCAAAAAATCTAACGTGACACTCTTACCTTGTTTATTTAAGATTTTATTAGCTGTTTCGATGATCACATTAATTATGCTCTACCACATTCTAGCTAGATTTGAGTTCCAGTTTATATATCTTCTCTATCTTATTGTATAAGTTGCGTGACAAGCGTGACACAGAAATTCAAACATGAATCAACCTCCGAAATACCAAGAGATGGGTTTTTTTTCCTCTTCGTGGTTCCAATAGCAGATGTAGGGTGCCAAAAGAAATGTCCGGCCATGGTAAAGGTAGGGTTAAGTCGATTCCAAAAGCTGATAGGGGAATTGGCAAGCGTGTATCACAGATAGTGCTCAAGAGGTCTGGACAGTTTTAGTTTTCTGAATGCAGTAATTCCTGAACGGTTTTTCTAGATGTCATGTTTTTTTCCCTCTTTGTGATTCCAATTGCAGATGTAAGGTGCCAAAAGAAATGTCCGGCCATGGTAAAGGTAGGGTTAAGTCGATTCCAAAAGCTGATAGGGGAGTTGGCAAGCGTGTATCACAGATAGTACTCAAGATGTCTGGACATTTTAGTTTTCTGAATGCAGTAATTCCTGAAAGGTTTTTCTAGATGTCATATTTTTTTTCCTCTTTGTGATTCCAATTGCAGATGTAAGGTGCCAAAAGAAATGTCTGGCCATGGTAAAGGTAGGGATAAGTCGATTCCAAAAGCTGATAGGGGAATTGGCAAGCGTGTATCACAGATAGTACTCAAGATGTCTGAAAAATTCGTACAATCTGGCTTCGGTAAGTAGGCTATTTACCACCGTGAGCAAAATTACGCGTGACGTCAGACTTAATTTTCGATTGGGAATTGGTCAGTAGGCTACCAAAAATTCAGACAGAGGCGGAGTTTTCTGAACTAATGTTTGAACACTTTGTTGTCACTCTCATGTAAGAACGGTCAAGTAATCTTCAACAAGTCTGAACAGGACAGCAGTGACAACTACAACAACAACAAATAACCAAAGCGTGCAGATTCTCTTCGCCGTCGGTTTTTTTTTCTTTTACCAAATCGTTGTAATGTCTGAACTAGCACACTTCATATCAGAAACCCAACTCGGCACGACATTTCATCGTTTGAAATTTAAATCCCCTAGGGTTAAGATTCTAGCGTCCAGCTGCTTCCTGTAACTTTTTTTAAACTTCATCTTCTGAAACTTAGAAGTCCTAGAATAGGACAATAAACTTTGATTATAAAAGTAAATAAAAACTCTCCCTTTAGACTTTTTCGGCGTTAGCCGATGTATCTGAAAATCTTTCAGTTGCGTGACAAAATGCGTGATATAGAAGATATCGTGACCGGAGCGCGTGCGAGTTATTGGTCACTTATCTGTCACGAGACATTTCCCACAGACAAAGAGCATTTGTTTTTATCTCGATTTCGATCGCCAACTTCGGATCTTTGCACTATGGTGCTCTCTAAGCCCAATTTAGGTCTTTGCAACTCGCTACATTTTGTCAGTTTGGTGATTTCGGTCTTGACTCTGTCGCTACTTTTTGCCGGATTTTTAAGAATCGAAATAAAATTGCAAGAACAGGAAGCAAGAGTGGGCACAATGGAGCTTCTCTGTCGTGAAAGAACACAAGATGCGTCACGTAAAAGTACAGCAAAGGTCGAAGGTCAGATAGATTTATTCTGATCGAATACTAGATTTAAATCAACTTGCGTCTTCTAACGTGCGTATTGAGCCTGATATTTCCTAACCTTACCCCGAGAAAGATTGCTTCATGTAGACTATGGATGTCTTAGGGAGGAGAGGCTGTGGTTGGGGTTCGCCATGTAGGAACACTTACTGAAAGGAATGTAGCGATCACGACAAAATAATGAAAATAGTTGAACTCACTGAAAAGTGGATGGCAGCAAGGGAGCCTTTTCTACCACAAATGACAAAAAAATAACGAAGAAACCTCTGATAAAAAAGTGTGCTAAAAAAGTTGTCAGTAAGGGAAAATGTTTTTCGCCTGTCTGTCTGTAACCCAGTGCTAAATTGCTGGCTCTCTTTTTTATTATTATTATTTTTTTCTGGTGAAAGAGAAACAGCGTCACTAGATATGGACTCCTTACTGTGCAACCTGTAGCTGCGATCAGTTTGTAGTTAGCATTTTCAGCATTTTATTAACATAGTCGTACCGTCTCGCTTACAAATTTTGCGGAAACAAATTTTATCGGTGCGAGCTCAAAGGAGATTGTGGTGAACACTAATTTTAGCGTTAGTTTGTAACCTTATGAAATTAGAAGATCCTCGCAGCTAAGAACACTACTGAAACTAGTAGTTGTAAATAGGACCTGAAAAAAATTCAGGCCCGTACGGAATTTGATCCCATGACCTCTGCGATACCGGTGCAGCGCTCTACCAATTGAGCTAACAAGCCAACTGGGAGCTGGTCAATGAATTGGGTACAAATAAACATCCAAGTGAATGAAGAATTTAGATATATGAAAATTCACATATTTGCGCTGCGGTGGAGAGATGAAATTCGAAGAAATTAGAAGATCCTCGCAGCTCCCAGTTGGCTTGGAATACCACAGAGCCTCATGGGGAGATCAGGTAAAATTTATCGTCACACAAAACGCGACCCCTTCTCCCCCCTCATTATCTCTGTAATGATCAAATTGTTTGAAATCCCATGTCTCGTATTCTGTTGCGTTCGTGAAAACCCTGCAGAAAGGTTTATTTCGAGGGGCGGGGAATAAAATATTTTATTTTCCGTAAGACCAGTGCCATCATACGCTGATTTTTACCCAAGTGACTTTGCGTGCCTGCCTCTTGTTTTGAACGGTACAGTCGTTGATAATATTGTTCTGATTGGCTTTTATTTTTATATAATTTTCAACTGTGAAACATTTTCGATGCGCATTCGGGGTGACAATCACATTGGCAGAAATTCATTCAATAATCGTAACAAAAAAAAAGTTATCCACCCTGATCTTCTTTCTAATCCTCCTGAATTGGATGTTATTTCTCCTCTTCACAAGTTATTCTTTCTCCCTATCTTACATATCATTAAACTGATCCCAGACACTGACAGCTGTTGTCATCAATGTTTCAGATTTGCCTTCGTGGTCCCCCCGGAGAACCTGGGTCCAAGGGAGAAAAAGGCGATACGGGGGACATCGGAGGGTTAGGTCCCCCCGGGGCTAAGGGGCAGAAAGGAGAGAGAGGAGCCCAAGGATATCCGGGAGTACCCGGAGAGTCGACGGTGCTTGATAACAAGGAAGGGCCCCTACAGGTGCTCGTGTCTCCTTCGATTTTGACGGTCAATGAAAATCAGACTGCGAGGTTTCATTGTGCTGCTTCTGGTATGTATGTCTACTCCTGTTTTTAAGAGGTTGCATTTGATATGATAAGACGTGATAGGGAAGTGAACTCTGATAAGTGAACGTTGAGTGGTGCTGACATGCATACCTTGGGACTTTCTAGAGCATTCTATTGGGTCACGTAGTTATGATGTAAGGCCACTAAAATAGTCGTGTCGTAAGCTTCCGGAATGTTCCAAAATATTTTGTAAATGCACTTAAGGACTCAGTCGTGTATGAGTAGTAAGGGACCGCGTAGCAAGTTTTTGGAGTGGGGGGCTATTTTTGGCTCCGTTATTTTTGTTAAATTATTTTTTGTTTAATTTATTTTTATTTTTGCAAAAAAAGTGGGGAGGGGGGGGAGGGGGGCTTTTTCCTTTACGCGGTCCCTGGTAGTAGTGATTGTTGTCATTGAGCGTGACCGACTGTTTGAAAAGCTATACCGATAAAGAGAGCTACTGTGGAAGATTGTTCATTTAAAGGATCATGGAGACTAATGTGAGATTGTGTCAGCGGTGAGCTAAGATATAGAATATATTGGATTTAGGTAAATTTATTAAGGATAATTACTGCACTGCCTTAGTAAGAATATTACAAGTTGTTTAATAAAGTAAGTAATTTAGCGCTAACAACTGAGTTGCGAATGTAAAAGAGTTTAAAGGCTGACGTTTCGAGCGCTAGCCCTTCGTCGGAGCGATTGCGAAGGTTTTTAGCTGTTAACATTGACTTACCTTTTATACTCTCCCACCGACGCAGCACTACAGTTTCTTTAGAAACTTACCCCCTTTATTCATTTGTTTAATAAAGTAGTTGAGTTTGTGTGAGTGTAGTGTTCTTTCCGTCGGTTAAATACCGTAACACTGTATAAGTGTACCGATATCATATAATCGTGTATCGAGTGCCGGAAAGCTTATTTCTTAATCAGCCTGAAATCGAATGCAAAAAATGTTTAGTACTCAGCAACTCATGCTCTTCAGCTTTCTTCTAACCGTGAGGTTTCAGCCGAAAACTCACAAATAATAATATACAAACTATATATGTCTCTTCAATCATAGGTGACCCGACGCCTACTGTTACATGGCGGAAAGAGGGAGAAGTACTTAAAGGTGATACTAAATACCACGTGCTGCAAGATGGCGGGTTAACCATCGCGAATGTTCAATACAACGACAGCGGTGATTACGAATGTGTTGCGAGGACAAATGTGAAACGAGCCGAGGCCTTCACGAAACTTGTTGTCCGAGGTAAGGTATCAATCAAATATTAGTGAGGAGTTACAGTGGTGCCCACGCGGATGTTATGTCCAACGCAACGAATACTTAGCTAAGTAACTGCGTGGCAAGCGATTTTTCGTTTCTCAATTTAAGAGTGATTTTAAAGATATACAATATGACTTTAAAGTCTGACAGGTGTTTTTCATCATAACAATTTTACACTGGTAAGACAAAATATCGAGCCAATTCAGTGACGATGATCGAGTTTCTTTAATATTTAAATAGGAACACCTCAAATTAAACCGTTAACTCAGGGCTCAGTTTACGTCATTGACGGAAGTGACGTCATACTTCCGATGTGCATTGCGACCGGCTTTCCGTCACCGATCATCACGTGGTCTCGACTCTTCCAAAGTCTTCCAGAAAGACGCATTCAATCAATGGATGGAAATCTAACCATCGTTAACACCACAGCGGATGATTCTGGAATGTACACGTGCGAAGCTGCGAATGCTATCGGCAGCGCCCGAGTGATGATACAACTGATGGTGTTGACACTTCCTAGATTCATTGTAAAACCTCCAACGGAAGTCGTAGGCAACGCAGGCGATGTACTGACAATTAACTGCAAGGCAGAGGGAGACCAAACTTTGTCAGTCACATGGAGCCGCGAGTACGCTGACCTTCCTGATCGGAGGGCCACTGTCGGTGAGGATGGAACCTTGACAATCATTCAGCTGGCACCAATCGATGCTGGGAAGTATATCTGTACTGCGACCAGCTTGGGAGGAGCCATGAAAATTAACGCTGAAGTGAATCTCGCTGTCATGCAGAGTAAGTGGGACGTTTAATTTCAATTGGAATTCCTAAATTATATGGGAGGTTACCTTATGTTTTATTTTGAGAGGTGTTTGTATTATCTAAATAAATCTAGTTTCTCTACTTTTGTTTATGTAGCAAGCTGAATTCGTCACGCATCATGATTCTTACTTATAATTTACTAAAAGACGGACACAAAGATGACGTCACCATGAACAACTTTTTCCTTTTTTTATCAAATAACACAAATAGATTCCATGTTGCTGTGATAGATCACATGACGTTACATAGATCATGACGTCATCTCTAATATATCACCGACCGGACGCATGTACGGTAACAGGGCATCTATTTGTTAACCCAGATTACTTTCATGTCAAGTGACATTAGCTCAAAGATGTACCTCATAAGCAATTCCATATCCACTCTTATAGCAACAACAAGCAATTCTCATCTGAATTTTAGTAATAGGGACTAAAAATAATTTTTAGGATTTCTTAAATGACTTGGCGCCATACATTTATTGCAACACCATCTGTTGTCCATTAGCCGAATTCGTTTGATTCCTTTCGATCACTTTTCCATGATATAATTTGTTTTGTCTGAGCAATTGGAAGTATTTTCAACATTATCTTAATGGTACTGCGCACGTATATCTTGAGCCTTTTTTAATAAGGAGCAACAACCTCCTCGCAGCACATGAATCGCTCTGAAGAAAGGCTAACGCTCGAATCGTCAGTTATTCAACTCTTGGCGGTGGTCAATTTACTTATCAACACAGTTTATAATTTTTGGCTTAGTTTAAGGAAACCCTTTAAAAACTACTTATTTATTTTTAGAGGGTTTGAAGGAAGGTATTTGCCCCATTCCTATCCCGGTCGAAGATTGCGGAAATGAGACTGATGACGAGTGTAGTTTGGATTCAGATTGTTTTGGTGAAATGAAATGCTGTTCGGATTCTTGTCAGAAGCTGTGTGTTCAGCCTCCACAAAGTAAGTGGTCTCCTATGTGTTTTCTTTGTTGCCACCTTTTATAACTTGGAGACTTTGGAAGTGTAAACAAAGAGATGTAAAAAAGGCTGAGTGAAACAATACCCCTGCACCCCCTCCCCCCGAGAAAAGTCGGAAAGTTTGCTACTCAAGCATAGCGATGACAATGAAATTGAACTCCTTCAAAGTGGAAGACCTTAACTCTTTCTGCAATTAACAGACCTCGTTCGTAAGTGCGTCGTCGTTATGTCACGATAACTCCGTACCATTTAGTGGACGGTGTGGTTTACAGAGGTGTCGCTCCATTGCATGTTCTTCGCCTTCCAGTTCGCCCCCATCCAGAAGAATTCGTTCCCTTATCAAAAATAACAAATTCGCCCACATCTTTATTACTTGCCTGATGGTCATGATGTACTGACCTTTCTGCGCTCACTCCGTTCGTTGTGACCTCGAGCTAAATATTTTCGTTTGGCCCTCCCTCTCAGCATTAAGCACATAATTAAATTCTTCTTTTGTGTAGCGAGAGGATGTGATGACATCCTTTATGCTGGCTACAGCACTAGTGGTGTTTATACAATCAACCCTGACAGAAAAACAGAGTTTGAGGTGTATTGCGACCTAGAGACGGACAGTGGAGGATGGATTGTGATCCAAAGGCGACAGGATGCATCTGTCAGCTTCCACCGTACATCGAACGACTATAGAACGGGTTTCGGAGACCTTGGGAGGAATTTCTGGCTAGGAAATGACAAAATTCATCGGATCACCGCAGCAAATGAGATGTCGCTGCGAATCGAGCTGGAGGATTGGAGTGGAAAAAAAGTTTTCGCTCATTACGACGTGTTCAAGGTAAACAACGAAAAGAACAACTACAAGATCACCGTCATTGGTTACAATGGTACATCCGGGGATTCCTTGAGTTACCATAACAACATGATGTTCAGCACCAGAGACAGGGATAACGACATGTGGAAGACGGGAAGCTGCTCAAATGACCTGACTGGGGGATGGTGGTTTAACGATTGCCACAACTCAAATTTGAACGGGCAGTTCATGGGAAACACAAAAGCTTACAGTGGTATTGGCTGGGTTTGATTTAAACATAACCTCTCCTTAAAGTTTGTGGAAATGAAGATGAGAGCTCAGTCCTACCTGAAAGAAAAAGAGGATGAAAGGCAGAAATAAGTCCAATTTTTTTTTTTGCATAAATTCGTGAAACAATTTTGAGTGCATTTATAAGGTATTTCTTACAAAAAATGGAACGCGTAACTGTTTCGTCCACAAACATAAGAGCTAAACCGTTATGCCTCGCACTAAATAACTAACATTATTATATCTCGCGGTTCGTACGTGGGCTATAATTAGTCAATTAAGCGGGCTGTATATCACTGTACGGCCCGCTAAACTCAACGGTTTGTGGTCAAAACCACCTTGAATAATATAATGAACTGAAACAAATGAAAAAACTTCGCTTCTTCCTTCATTTGAATAGTCAAACGCTGTGTCTCATCCATAGACTTTAAAGTTAGAATTAATTAGTGGTTCTTGATAAACAGTAAACATGGAAGTACTAGTAAAAAGCTTTTATTTGATTACTCATAATATAAGATGTTATCCAGGCCAGAACCACCTTGTACAGCATAATAAACTTTACTTCAATAAAGTACTACGTTTTAGCTTTCATGTAAATGGTTAAACACTAGATTGTCATCCACACCAAGGTATTATAAAAAAGGCTCAGCACCCTTCATCTGAATGGGTCTTATCCATGGGCGTAAAAGTAGAAATCCCCTCTTACCGCATTGCAAACAGTACCATTTGCATTCATATGATTGCACACATGTATGTATGGTTGCATAACAAACAGCACCTCATAACAACAGTCTTCGTCAAGTATAATGGCACAAGATTAAGATGGAGTATTCTGACTTATCCACACAATTTTTAGGCTTCTACTTTTTCAATACAACCTGAATTCAACACTCTCTATTTGCGATAGTGGACAAAATTCAACCAGCAGCTAACTTAAAGAGAAGGAAAACCATTTTGTTTAGTTATAAGTAAAACGGCGACTAGCTTTAGTTTTCTTCCGATTAGCTGACAGATGAAGCGAAACTCTTGACCAATCCCTTTACGATGTAAACCGAAACTACATGTATTACAATCCCTGACACCGTTCATTTGCAGACTTCTTTTCACTTCTGGACGAAATAAATTTATAGTCCTGTCATTTGCCGATTCGCTGTTTTTCTGTTCTTTCTTTACTTTCTGACTCTAACAGGCTAAATATGCAAACACAATATCGCATTTTCACTTCTAATTTACATGTATTAATGTTACAAAAATACCAGCCCTCATTTTTAATTTACAACGGCCGTCAACATAAACAATAGCCAAACGTCCCATATTCTTTTCGTTTAAGCGCATGATGCAGAGTTATTCTTTGGTAAAATGTCTTAAAAATATCTAAAAATTTTCAGATTGACAGATACAGAGCCACAGTAGTATTAACGCTCAGTTTTCATGGCGGAAAACGATTGCGACCTTCTCAACGAGTTTTTCTCTGGAACCTCTGCGAGTGTTGAAGTTTTTCGTCCGGCACTTGTCGCTAATTGTGTCTTCAACGGCTTTTTGTGTTATACAACCATCATTTTGAATATCGTAACCATCCATGCGATAAGGAAAACCGCGTTGTTGCCAAAATCTTTGAGAACATTATTACTGAGCCTGGCTGCCTCTGATGTTGGCGTTGGTTTGTTGGTCCAGCCGCTCTACATTTCTGTTGTAGTCAGCGGTTTGAAACGAAAACGTATCGACTGCATTTCCTACAAGGGGTTGTACGTCGTTATCAATTTCTTTTGTATATCCTCGCTCTTGAATGTTGTAACCATAAGTGTGGACAGGTTCTTAGCTGTTCATCTTCATCTCAGATATCAAGAGCTTGTGACTCACAAGCGCGTCATTGCTGCGGTGATATCAATATGGCTGTTAAGCGCAATTATTTCTTCTATTGTCATTTGGAATCCACTGTTCATCATCTCACGAGTCGCAGGGTTTGTGAACATGACTGTTTGCCTCATTCTGGTGGTAATTGTCTACTGGAGGATTTATATAGTCTTAAAGCGACACAAGAACCATATTCAAAGCCTTCAAATCCAAGAAGCACAACAGGGAGTCCAAAATGGTGACTTATTAAACTTTTTGAAGCTTCGAAAGTCAGCTCTTGGAACATTTTATGTATTTATTGTGTTCTTGATTTGTTACTTGCCCAGCTATATTCGTCTTTTTTTTTCTCTGGCTCCTCCTTTAAGTCCAATTTCTTTAAACGAAGCTTGGCCCCATACAATGACTTTGGTTTTCCTCAACTCGTCTTTGAACCCTGTTATATACTGCTGGAAGATGGGACCCATTCGTCGCACTGTCATGGACATAATGCGAGGCATTGTCAATCGGTTTAGAGAATAGCATTTGTTATAAGTAATTGTTGTTGTAAATATAAGCTTCCAGAAATCTCCAGACTGCTTAGTCATGGTGATATGCGTACCATAGAACTTTCTAATACATGTCATCAAGTCACGCAATTATTAAGTAATACTATTAAAACAGTTCTTTTTGTAAGCTTCTGGAATGTTCTAGAACACTTTGTGAATGTATATAAGGACTCAGTTAGAAAGCTATACCGTGAGATGAACTTTAACGGTTAGGAAAACTACACAATGAGGTACTACAGAGACAAGAATAAAAAAGTATCAGTTGCTAGTTTCAAGCACATTTGTAAGAGAAATTTATTAATGACCATGCAGATAGACTTCTTTTTACTTCTGGACGAAATAAATTTATAGTCCTGTCATTTGCCGATTCGTTGTTTTTTTTATTCTTTCTTTACTTACTGACACTTACAGGCTAAAGTCTTCCATATGCAAACACAATATCGCATTTTCCACTTCTAATTTACATGTATTAATGTTACAAAAAAGCCCGCCCTCATTTTTAATTTACATCTGCCGCCAACATGAACAATAGTCAAACTACCTGTATTCTTTTCATTTAAGCGCTTGATGCAGAATTATTCTTTGATAAATATATGTTATTTGCCGGCTGGGAGGTCCGTATGGTGAAAAATTGTGTCCGAGGTCTTGGAAATACTGCCCGAGGCCGTAGGCCGAGGGCAGCATTTTCAAGACCAAGTAAACGGCGAGGAAAGTGATTGTGAGTAAATTCAATTTTTTTATTTTGAAGTTGTGAGAGTTTGCTCGTTTGTTTGCTGCAATGGCGTATGTAAATCTGGTCTTTCCTTCACAAAAACTAAATTCGAATGGCATAATCCAACGAGACACAAGGGGATTTAATGCGGCCTTTTCTTAAAACATTCCTTCAGTTTCTGTTGTGCAATTTACGGTACAAATGTTCAAATTGAACGGACTTGGAAAGACTCGCCGAGAGCGTATATTTGTTGTAGAACTTAAATTAAAACTTCGCTCCCTCTTTCACTACGAACAAATTGCTTGAGAAAATTCAGGTATTAAATGAATGAAAGTTCCATCGATCAGTTTAACTGTAACCAAATACCTCACGTTTTAACCTTCTAGGTACTTTTTGTGAACGATTAAAATTAATTGCAGACGAGTTTTAGGCCGCTTGCCAACCAACGTAATGACACTATTGTTTATGCAAACTCATTCTGAAACCAATATTTTTCTGTCAACCAAAGTAATTTGAGTGAGAGAAAAGAGAGGATTCATAAGTTATTCATCGGCTTGAGGTAGTGACCGACGTGTTTGCTTAAAAATACTGCCTAGCCAGAAAAACGAGACATATTTATGAAAAATGGCAACGAAAGTTGGAATGTACTTGGCGACTAACGAAAGCGTTACCGTGGCCCGTGGGCAGAGATAGGAAAATACCGACCGGGTAAGGAACCAATCAGATTGCAAGATTCGTTACCTTGCCCTCTCAAAAAAAAAACAACAACAACAAATCAAAATATTACATGGCCTCTGCTAGACTTTTTCTGAACTTAGTACTGTTTATGAACTAAAGTGGATCCGGGACTTGTGAGGAGGTGATCAAAGTGGGAGCCGAACGCGGTCGTCTATGGGGGGGAGGGAGGGCTATCTGTAATAATCCGACACCTGAAAATATTCCCAAGCTACTCTAATGACTGAGAAATATGCCGGTATTATCTCAGTTTAGTAACTTTGCTAAACATTCTAATTACCTCCTCGATCTGCCACAAACGAATGCGTAAATTATTCATAATAATTATTTGGGTCTCTCTCCCCACCCCTCATCAACTATAAAATGCTCGGTCTCTGAAGATGTATTCAGTGTATTCAGACGAATTTAATAATAAAGAAGTATATGTCAAGCGCTCTTTAATTTAACTGACTATAGTGTTTCGTACATTCATTTTGATAGATGAAAAATATGTTAATGACAGCTTTCCTTCGAATAACTTTTTTCAGGTGTAAAGGCCATGTTTAGTTAAAATGTCTTGAAGCATCAAACAAATAGTTTGTTTTAAGTTCTAACCAACGCCGAGTGAAAGCGGTACTCGTTGCCTTTTTTATAAAAATTCAAATGCCGCAAAGTTGAAGACATCTTACAGACACGTACAGATGGCTTCGATTGTGTTATGTACTCGAGATTGTCAACTACGTATGACTTAAAATTTTCCGTTTAAAATCGGAAAATTTCAGAGCCATAGTAGTTACAACTCAGCTGTCATGGCGGAAAACTTCTGCGACGTTCTCAACAAGTCTTTCTATGGAACCTCTGCGGATGTTGAAGATTTTCGTCCGGTACTTGTCGCTAATTGTGTCTTCAACAGCTTTTTGTCTTATACAAACATCTTTTTGAACATTATTACCATCCATGTACTAAAGAAAACCACGTTGTTGCCAAAACCTTTGAGAACATTATTGCTGTGCCTGGCTGCCTCCGATGTTAGCGTTGGTTTGTTGGTCCAACCGCTCCATATTTCTACTTTGGTCAGCCGGTTAAATCAAAAACGTATCGACTGCATTTACTACAAGGGATTGTCTGCAGTCGTCAGTTTCTTTTGTACATCCTCGCTCTTGAATGTTGTAACCATAAGTGTGGACAGGTTCTTAGCTGGTCATCTTCATCTCAGATATCAAGAGCTTGTGACTCACAAGCGCGTGATTGCAGCGGTGATATCGATATGGCTGTTTAGCGCAATTATTTTCTCTAGTATCTTTTGGGATCCATTCCTTATCAGTTCAGAAGTCATTAGGCTCGTAATTATGACTGTTTGCTTCATTCTGATAATAATTGTCTACTGGAGGATTTATATTGTCTTAAAGCGACACAAAATCCAGATGGAAGGCCTTCAAATCCAAGAAGCACAACAGGGAATTCAAAATGGCGACTTATCAAACTTTTTGAACCTTCGAAAGTCGGCTCTTGGAACATTTTTTGTATGCATTGTGTTCTTAATTTGTTATTTGCCTTGCTATATTCTTTCTTTTTTATTCCTGGCTCGCCCTATAAGTCTGATCTCTTCATATGAAGCTCGGCTGTATGTAACGACTTTATTTTTCCTCAACTCGACTTTGAAACCTGTTATATACTGCTGGAAGATGGGACCCATTCGTCGCACTCTCATCGACATAATGCGAGGCATCGTCAATCGGTTCAGAGAATAGCATTGGCTGAGTTCGTTTCTGATGCCAATTTACAATGCATGGAATAAGAGTCTCGACCATGGTAAAATCAAACTTGATTTGTCAAAAGTACTTAAGGAAAACTGAGGGAGGACGAACCTAAATAACGGTTACGAAAGTTACACTATGGAGTACCACAGAGTCAAGCATAAGAAAGTATCTGTCGCTTGTTTCAAGCGCATTTTGTACGAGAAATATGTAAATAACCAGAAAGCTTCCTTGTTACTTGAAATATGATTTTAAGGTTGTCATCAATTAATATATGCATTTGTACTTGTCGATAGGATCGTAAACTTTTAACCTTGAAAAGTGTATAGCTTGTGAATTAAATACAAAACCGATTTTTAGATCGCTTTATAGTGTAAAAAGGGCCACGAGTTCATCAGTGTTTTTACTACAGTTAAATGTAACCCTCTTCGAATAAAGCCGCTACTTACTTGCGATCACACATAGACTTCCAGAATTTAGTTGTGCAGTTTCTGATTTAAAGAATAATATTACTTCGACTAGACTTGATGGTAGTCCATTCGACTAAAGTCTCAACCTTGTCAATATTAACCCGGCCTCTTATTAACTTAGTCAAAGACAGGAGGTTATATATTTTATGCCAATTACACAAAGCACAAGAAGCTCTACAACTTTCATTCAGACGGTTAGTCCGTTTGGAGAAATTAAATATAAATTATTTCACGCATAGATTAGATCATCACACTAGGGAATTAATTAGCTACTTATCTAATTTGTGTATAAGGAGGTATGTTCTTCGTTGAATAAAGTTCTGTTTGACGAGCGCTTAGGCGCGAAACTCAGAGTTACAGGGAATCGATGCGTCCTCTTCTTTAACTTATGTATACATAAATATATGCATGTATATATAGGTAGTTTAGTGTTAGCAACTAAGTTAAAAACGTAAATTGGTCACCGTGAAGAGTTTAAAGGCTCACGTTTCGAGCGTTAGCCCTTCGTCAGAGCGATTTGAGGAGTTGTGGGTTGTGTGTGGGTTGTGTGTGGGTTTATATGCAGACAATGGTGCTACGCTTTTGGTGGAAATGTGGTGGCGAGAAAACAGGAATAATTAGCTGAATAAAAAGCGCTCGTTGACACCGTGGGGATTATTAGTGCCGATTTGGAAGATAAATTTTTGCACTAGTGTTTTGCTACTTTCTGAAGTGCCTAAATTTAGGGAAAGGCCGGAAACTGCCATATAGAATAAGTAGGGAGATTAAAGTGTTTAGCGACTGGTTTGGATGCGTCCTCGTCATTTCTTTCGATGTCGCGAAGGTGTTCTCGGAATCGGTCACCTAGTCGTCTGCATTCATATGATTGCACATATAGATGGTTGCATAATATATAGCACCACATAACATGATGCGTCGAGTATAATGGCACAAGATTCAGATGGAGTATTCTTATGCGCTGAATTTTCAGGGTTCTGCTTTTTCCATTACAACCTAAATTCAAGATTCTCTTTTTGCAATAGTGGAAAAACTTTAACCAGCAGATTATTTAGAGAGAAAATCATTTTGTCTATCTAATTGCCTTGGAGTAGCTGACAGATGGAGCGAAACTCTTGACCAATTACTATACGATGTAAAGTGAAACTAATATAATTCATGACTGTCTTTGACACCGCTCATTTGCAAACTACTCTTTACCTCTGGAAGAAGTAAATTTATAGTCCTGTTATTTGCCGATTCGTTGTTTTTAATTCCCTCTTTACTTTCTGAGCCTAACAGGCTAAAGTCTTTCATATTTTAAACACAATATTGCATTTTTCGCACTTAATTTACATCTATTAATGTCACAAAAAAGAGAGCCATCGTTCTTAATTTACATCTGCCATCAGCATAAACAATAGTCAAACTTACTGTATTCTTTTTGTTTAAGTGCTTGATGCAGAATTATTGTTTGATAAAATGTTTTATCGATTGAAATATGTAAAAATATTACATGGCCATTGCTAAACTTTTTCTGAGCTAAGTGCAGCTGTTTATGAACTGAAGTGGATCCGGGAATTGTGAGAAGGTGGTCAAAGTGAGAGCCCAACGCGGTCGTCAGTAATGAGGGGAGGGTTATCTGTAATAATCCACTCCCGAGAAATATTCTCAAGCTAGACTAAAACGACTGAAATATATGCCGTTATTATCTCAGATTAGTAAGTTTGCTGAACATTCTGAATACCTCCAAGATCTGCCACAAACGAATGCATAATTTATTCGTAATAATTATTTGGGTCTCTCTCCCCACCCCTCATCAACCATAAAATGCTCGGTCTCTGAAGATGTATTCAGTGTATTCAGACGAATTTAATAATAAAGACGTATATGTCAAGCGCTCTTTACTTTAACTGACTTTAATGTTTCGTATATTCATTGTGATAGATGAAAGATATGTTAATGACGGCTTTCCTTCAAATAACTTTTTTCAGTTATAAATTCCATGTTTAGTTAAAATGTCTTGAAGCATCAAACAGATAATTTGCTTTAGTTCTAACTAACGCCGAGTTAAAGCGATACTCGATGCTTTTTTCAAAAATTCAAATGTCAGAGATGAAGACATCTTGAATGTACGAACAGATGGCTTCGATATATGGTGTTTTGCTCGTGACTGACATCTACATATGACTTAAAATTTTTTATTTTCAGAATCGGAAAATATCAGGGCCACAGTAGTTTTAACACTCAGATCTCATGGCTGAAAACGTTTGCGACCATATGAACGAGCTTTTCTTTGGAACCTCTACGGAAGTTGAAGATTTTCGTCCGGTACTTGTCGCTAATTGTGTCTTCAACAGCTTTTTGTCTTATACAACCATCATTTTGAACATCGTTACCATCCATGCGATAAGGAAAACCACGTTGTTACCAAAACCTTTGAGAACATTATTACTGAGCCTGGCTGCCTCCGATGTTGGTGTTGGTTTGTTGGTCCAACCGCTTTACATTTCTACTTTGGTCAGCCGGTTAAATCAAAAACGTATCGACTGCATATCCTACAAGAAATTGTTGGCCGCTATCAATTTCTTTTGTATATCCTCGCTCTTGAATGTTTTAACCATAAGTGTGGACAGGTTCTTAGCTGTTCAGCTTCATCTCAGATATCAAGAGCTTGTGACTCACAAGCGCGTCATTGTAGCGGTGATATCAATATGGCTGTTTAGCGCAGTTATTTGTTCTGATCTCTTTTGGGCTCCATCGGTTATGATTTCTCAAGTCATAAGGTTGATGATTATGACTGTTTGCTTCATTCTGGTAGTAATTATCTACTGGAGGATTTATATAGTCTTAAAGCGACACAAAAAGCAGATTCAAGACCTTCAAGTACAAGAAGCAGAACAGGGAGTTCAAAATGGCGACTTATCAAAATTTTTGAAGCTTCGCAAGTCAGCTCTCGGAACATTCTGCGTATGTATTGTGTTTTTGCTTTGTTATTTGCCTTACTATATTCTTTTTTGTTTGTTTTTGGCTCGTCCTTCAAGTTTAATCTCTTTACACGAAGCTGGGCACTATATAACGACTTTGGTTTTCCTCAACTCGTATTTGAACCCTGTTATATACTGCTGGAAGATGGAACCCATTCGTCGCACTCTTATGGACATAATGCGAGGCATCGTCAATCGGTTCAGAGAATAACAGTTCGTTTCTGATGCCAATTCACAATGCATAAGATAAGAACCTTGGCCATCGTTAGCTTAAACTTGATTTGTCAACGACAACTGAGAGATCGAGAACTTTAACGGTTAGGAAAATTACACAATAGACTACTACAAAGTCAAGCATAAGAAAGTATCAGTTGCCAGTTTCAAACGCATTTTGTATTAGAAATTTATAAATAACCAGAAAGCTTCCTGGTTACTTAAAATATGATTTTAAGGTTGTCATCAACTAATGTATGTATTTTTATTCGTCGATAGGATAATAGATTTATAACATTGTCAAGAGTATAGCTTGTGAATTAAATACAAACCTATTTTTAGGTCGCTTTATAGTGTAATAAGGGCCACGAGTTCATCAGTGTTTTTACTGCAGTTAAATAGAACCCTCTTTTAACAAAGCCGTTACTTACTCGCGATCACAGAATTCAGTTGTGCGGTTTCTGATATAAAGAATAATATTAAGTCGACTGGACTTGATGGTTCTCCATTCTACCAAAATTCTTAATCTTGTCAATAGTAACCCGAACATTTATGTACTCAGGCAAAGAATGACGGTTATGCATTTTATATTAATTGCACAAACTAAAAGGATCTCTACGCCTTTCACTCAGACGGTTGGTCCGTTTTGAAAAATTTAGTGCCAATTTTTACCTTTACCCTGCGCCAATCACCGCTGTTCTCGTCTATCCTAATTTTTTTGTTGTTATCTTGAAATTTTTTTTTAGTATTGTCTACCACAGCAAACAAATACTTGAAGGAGTTGTGGGTTGTGTGTGGGTTTATAGGCAGGAAATGGAGCTACGCTGGCGGTGGGAATATGGTGACGAGAAAGCAAGAATAAGTTAGTTGAATCAAAAGCGCTCGTTGATACCGTGAGGATTAAGAGTGCCGATTTGGAAGATACATTTTTTGTGCTAGTGTTTTGCGGCTTTCTGAAGTGCCTAATTTTAGGGAAAGGCCGGAACTGCCATGTGCTACATAGAATAAGTAGGGAGATTAAAGTGTTTAGCGACTGGTTTGGATGCGTCCTTGTCATTTCTTTGTATGTCGCGAAGGTGTTCTCGAAGTCGGTCACCTTGTCACCAGCATTCATATGATTGTACATGTGGATGGTTGCATAATGCATAGCACCACATAACACTTTTCGTTTAGTATAACGGCACAAGATTCAGATAAGCGCTGAATTTTTTGGGTTCAATACAACCTGAATTCAACATTCCCTATTTACAATAGTGGACAAACTTTAACCAGCAGTTGATTTAGAGAGAAAAATTAAGAAAAAATTATTTTGTCTATCTATCAGTAAAGTCGCGACTGGCTCTAATTGCTTCGGAGTAGCTGACAGATGGAGCAAAATTTTCGACCAATCACTTTACGATGTAAAGAGAAACTAATACAATCCCTGACTGTCTTTGACACCGCTCATTTGCAAACTACTCTTTACCTCTGGACGAAATAAATTTATAGTCCTGTCATTTGTCGATTCGTTGTTTTTCATTCCTTCTTTACTTTCTGAGCCTAACAGGCTAAAGTCTTTCATATTCTAAACACAATCTTGCATTTTTCACACTTAATTTACATCTATTGATGTCACAAAAAAGCCATCCAACATATTTAATTTACGTCTGCCGTCAGCATAAACAATAGTCAAACTTCCTGTATTTAAGCGCTTGATGCAGAATTATTGTTTGATAAATGTCTTATCTGTATTTTTTGCGGTTGAAATATATCAAAATTTTACATGGCCATTGCTAAACTTTTTCTGAGCTAAGTGCAGCTGTTCATGAACTGAAGTGGATCCGGGACTTGTGAGGAGGTGATTAAAGAAAGAGCCGAACGCGGTCGGCGTCTATAAGGGGGGGAGGGGGGAGGGCTATCTGTAATAATCCACCACCGGAAAATATTCCAAAGCTACTGTAGAACGACTGAAAATATGTCGGTATTATCTCAGTTTAGTAAGTTTGCTTAACATTCTGATTACCTTTTAGATCCGTCACAAACGAGTGTGTAATTTATTCCTTTTAATTATTCTGGTCTCTCTCCCCACCCCTCATCAACCATAAAATGTTCGGTCTCTGAAGATGTATTCAGTGTATTCAGGCAAATTGAATGACAAAAAACAAATGTCAAGCGTTTTTTAATTTAACTGACTATTATGTTTCGTATATTCATTTTGATAGCTTTCTTTCAAATAAATTTTTCAGATATATAGCCCATGTTAGTTAAAATAAATCTTGAAGCATTAAACAAATAATTTTCTTTAGTTCTTATCAACGCCGAGATAAAGCGATACTCGATGCCTTTTTCAAAAATTCAAACGCCAGAGTTGAAGACATCCTGAATTTACATACAGATGGCTTCGATTGTGTTATATGCTTGTGATTGACAGATACATATGACTTGAAATTTTCCGTTTCGAAGCCACAGTAATTTTAACGCTCAGTTGTCATGGCGGAAAACGTTTGCGACATTCTTAACGAGTTTTTCTCTGGAACCTCTGCGGATGTTAAAGATTCTCGTCCGGCACTTGTCGCTTATTGTGTCTTCCACAGCTTTTTGTGTTATACAACCATCATTTTGAACATTGTTACTATCCATGCGATAAGGAAAACCGCGTTGTTGCCAAAACCTTTGAGAACATTATTACTGAGCCTGGCTGCCTCCGATGTTGGCGTTGGTCTGTTGGTCCAACCGCTCTACATTTCTACTATGGTCAGCGGTTTGAAACGAAAACGTATCGACTGCATTTCCCACAAGGGGTTGTACGTCGGTATCAATTTCTTTTGCGCATCTTCGTTCTTAAATGTTGCAACCATAAGTGTGGACAGGTTCTTAGGTGTTCACATTCATCTCAGATATCAAGAGCTTGTGACTCACAAGCGCGTCATTGCCGCCGTCATATCAATATGGCTGTTAGGCGCAATTATTTCTTCTAGTGTCTTTTGGGTTCCATCGTTTTTCATCTTACGAGTCATAAGGGTCGTGAGCATGACTGCTTGCCTCATTCTGGTGGTAATTGTCTACTGGAGGATTTATATAGTCTTAAAGCGACACAAAATCCAGATTAAAGGCCTTCAAATCCAAGAAGTACAACAGGGAGTTCAAAATGGCGACTTATCAAACTTTTTGAAGCTTAGAAAGTCAGCTCTTGGAACATTTTATGTATGTATTGTGTTCTTGATATGTTATTTGCCATACTATATTCTCCTTTTTTTTTACCTGGCCTATCCTTTAAGTCCAATTTCTTTAAACGAAGTTTGGCCCCATACAGTGACTTTAGTTTTCCTCAACTCGTCTTTGAACCCTGTTATATACTGCTGGAAGATGGGACCCATTCGTCGCACTCTCATGGACATAATGCGAGGCATCGTCAATCGGTTCAGAGAATAGCATTTGTTATAAGTAATTTTTGCTGTAAATATAAGCTTTCAGAAATCTCCAGACTGCTTAGTCATGGTGATATGCGTACCAAAGAACTTTCTAATACATGTCATCAAGTCACGCAATTATTACGTAATATTATTAAAATAGTTCTTTTGTAAGCTTTTGGAATGTTCTAGAACACTTTGTGAATGTATGAATGTATATAAAGACCTAGTTATGTAGTAGTAGTGGTTGTTTTTTTTAGAAAGCTCTACCGTAAGATGAACTTTAACGGTTAGGAAAACTACACAATGAGGTACTATAGAGACAAGAATTAAAAAGCATCAGTTGCTAGTTCCAAGCACATTTGTAAGAGAAATTTATTAATGACCATGCAGATGTCTTCCTCGCTACTTGAAATATAATTTCAAGGTTATGCCATTAGTTAATGTATGTATTTTTAATTGTCGAAGGGATTATAAATTTTTAACCTTGTGAAGTGTATAGCTCGTGAATTAAATATAAAACCGATTTTTAGGTCACTTTATAATGTAATAAGGGCCACGAGTTCATCATTGTTTTTACTAAAGATAAATCTTTGAACAGAGCCTTTATTTACTTGCGATCACGCATAGACTTTCAGAATTAAGTTGTACGGTTTCTAATATAAAGAATAAAGTTAAGTCGAATAGACTTAATGGTTGTTCATTCGACAAAAAGTCTCAATATTAGCAATAGCAACCCCAAGTACTTATTTACTTAGGCAAAGACAGAAGGTTAGACATTTTATGTTAGTTACACAAAGTACAAGGAGCTCTATGTCTTTTACTCAGACATTTAGTCCGTTTTGAAAAATTTAGTATTAATTTTCACATTTTTTAAATTGTACCTTGCACCAATCAATCAATGTTCTCGGCCATCCTTGCTTTTTTTTGTCAGAAAAGACCTCAAATTCCATGACGTAGCTTCTCACTAACTTCAGTCGGCGGAAGGCCAGTTGGCTATGTACAAACCATGACGTCAGACTCCAAACTTGCTCCCAGGAGGAGGCTGGCTAGAGTCAGGCCACAGACATCCGGATTGCAAATTAAGCGTTAAGGCCCACTTTAGTTCTCTCTGTCATTATAAGAGAAAATTAGTGATGCATAAAGTTAACGCACTTTTGGAAATTTTCACTAAAGTCAGTTGTTACAGATCGATCCACAGGGAACGCCCAGATTCCTCAGATCTCCCTGTACAGATCCATCACAGAACATAGAACAGTTTGAGTTAGGAATGTCAAACTTTGGAATTCCTTAGACCTGTCACTCAAGTGGAAAAGGACATTGACAGAATTCAAACATTACGTTATAAGCAGTTTGGAAAGGGCATAGTCAAATATAATGCTTTTAAACAAAATTTTACTTTGTTTTGTTCAACCTCTGAACATAAAGGTGTATCGTTCACATTATGAATTTTTCGATGGAGAATTTTTGATAGGCGCGATGAACTGTATGCTTGAGGAAATGACAAAGTTGAGAATGATCAGCCGCATGAAGCTGCAAATGTGCTTTACTGGTTTGAAAAGGTCCCTTACCTGTTGTGCTGAAAACTAGGGAGAACCCTGCTATTGATGGCAATATGGTGACGAGAAAACAAAAATAAATTAGTTGAATGAAAAGCACTCGTTGATAGCGTGGGGATTAAGAGTGCTGATTTGGAAGATAAATTTTTGTTCTAGTGTTTTGTGCCTTTCCGAGCTGCCTAAATGTAGGGAAAGGCCAGAAACTGCCACATGTTCTATAGAATACTTAGGGAGATTAGAGTGTTTAGCAACTGGTTTGGATGCGTCCCTGTCATTTCTTTCTACGTTGCGAAGGTGTTCTCGGAATCGGTCACCTAGTCGTCTGCATTCATATGATTGCACATATGGATGGTTGCATAATGCATAGCACCATATAACACTTTTGGTCTAGTATAGTGGCACAAGATTCAGATGGAGTATGCGCACAATTTTTAGACCAACCCTCATTTAATTTACATCGTTTAAGCGCTTGATTCAGAATTATTGTTTGATAAAATGTCGTATCTGAGCTAAGTGTAGGTGTTCATGAACTGAAGTGGATCACTTTTGAAAGGTTTCGGCTACGCAGACGTTTTTGCACATAGATTGTGGCAAAGTTTAACATGGTTGCTGTGTAGCGGATGAAACTGTTGAAAACACAGTTTACGATAAAAAATGAGATTTTCAAACTCGGAGATTAATGTCGACCCACAATATTAATGTCGTGTTAAACTGCCTGAAACTGGAAAAGAAGCTCCTCTGAGGTATGCGGAATATCTTTTGACGAAAAACAGAACGAAGTATCTTTTTCTATATAAAATGATTCACAAAGGTATTGAAAATTATATATTGAAAAAAAAAAACACCCAAAGCGTACCTCAGCCAATCAAATGCAGCCATTTTAAAGTTATGATGCCCCTATGTTTATCAGTGATTTATCAGCTGTGCTATTACACTGTTAACAAAAAGAGCTCTGAAATCAGTTGAATTGAATGAGTTATATCCGCTTTTCTTTATATTAACTTGTAATATACTCTTAACTTTTGTACTTAATTTGAAAACAGTTCCTGCTATCAATGACGTGGTGCGGCTTGGGGAATCAAGAGTACTCTTTAATATTACACTTCGTGGACACTAACTCGAAGGTAGATCTTATTATTTAGAAAGTTACAGGATAGAATGTCTTCGAAATTTCTCTTGATAAAATAATGAGGCGATGTACTTTGAGTGAAGTGAAGAGACTACGAAATATTACCCTTAGTCGTACCGGTTTTGTGTCACGCTCGACGTATGAATTCGAAGTTGACAGCTGTTGTATTTTGTTTTCATTCTAGAGTTACTGACAATGCCATTTGCGTTGATTTGAATAATTGCATGCAGTCATATCACTTTTAGTATTCGTCAAATCTTCATGTTTGGTATTCAAATTAACGAAAAGGGCATCGTTATAAGAAACGCTCGAGAGATTAGAAAGAAAAGACAACAGCTGTTTACTTTAATAACATACTGAAAAAACCTGAGATAAGGAAAGAGAGGAAAAACTTTTCGTCACGTTTTTTTCTTTTTTTTCCAAAGAAGCCTCGTCATTTTATTTCAAGTCATTGTAGTTGCAAAGAGACTTGTCCTGCCCCCCCTCCCCCCGGGGAAAAAGTCGGAAAGCTTGCTACTCAAGCATAGTATAATAAACTGTACCTTATTAAAGTACTACGCCGTAGCTTTCATTTAAATGGTCAAACACTAGATTGTCATCCACACCAAGCTAGAATCACCTGGGACAGTAGATTAAAAAAAAACTCAGCACCCTTCGTTTGAATGCGTCTTATTTACAGGCGTAATGATAGGAATCCCTTCTCACCTAATTGCAAACAGTACCATTTGCATTTATATGATTGCACACACATATATATGGTTGCATAACATACAGAACCTCGTGACAACAGCCTTCGTCAAGTATAATGACACAAAATTTAAATGGAGTATTCTGACTTATCCACACAATTTCAGGGTTCTGCTTTTTCAATACAGCCTGAATTCAAGATTCTCTATTTGCAATAGTGGACAAACTTCAACCAGGAGATTATTTAGAGAGAAAAATTTAGGAGAATCATTTTGTTGATTTAGTAACAAAGTGGCGACTGGCTCCGAGTAGCTGACAGATGGAGCAAAATTCTTGACCAATCACTTTACGATGTAAACCGAAACTATTATAATCCCTGACACCGCTCATTTGTGGACTTTTTATTTCTCGACGAAATAAATTTATACTCCTGTCATTTGCCGATTCGATGTTTTTTTATTCTTTCTTTACTTACTGACGCTAACAGGCTAACATGAACAATAGTCAAAACTTCCTGTATTCTTTTCGTTTAAGCGCTTAGTGCAGAATTATTCTTTGATAAAATGTCTTATCTGTATTTCTTTCGGTTGAGAGATGTCAAAATATTACCTGGCCTTTGCAAGACTTTTTCTGAGCTTAGTACTGTTTATGAGCTAAAGTGAATCCGGGACTTGTGAGGAGGTGATCAAAGTGAGAGCAGAACGCGGTCGTCTATAAGGGGGGAGGGAGGGCTATCTGAAATAATCCACCACCTGAAAATATTCCCAAGAAGCTACTAAAAAACGACTGAAAAATATGCCGGTATTATCTCAGTTAAGTAAATTTGCCCAATATTCTGTAAACCTCCAAGATCCGCCACAAACAAATGCGTTGTTTATTCGTAATAATTATTTGGGTCTCTCTCCCCACCCCTCACCAACCATAAAAAGCTCGGTCTCTGAAGATGTATTCAGTGTATTCAGACGAATTTAATAATAAAGAAGCATCTGTCAAACACTTTAATTTAACTGACTATAATGCTTCGTTATTCATTTTGATAGATGAAAAATATGTTACTGACAGCCTTCCTTCGAATAACATTTTTCTGGTATAAATGCCATGTTTATTTAAAATGTCTTGAAGCATCAAACAAATGATTTGTTTTAGTTCTAACCAATGCCGAGTTAAAGCGGTACTGGGTGCTTTTTTCAAAAATTCAAATGCCGCAGAGTTGAAGACATCTTGAATGTACGTACAGAAGGCTTCGATTGTGCTCTATGCTTGTGACTGACAGCTACATATGACTAAAATTTTCCGTCTTAAAATCGGAAAATATCAGAGCCACTGTAGTTTTAGCGCTCAGTTGTCATGGAGGAAAACGTTTGCACCATTCTCAACAAGTCTTTCTATGGAACCTCCGCGGATGTTGAAGATTTTCGTCCGGCGCTTGTCGCTAACTGTGTCTTCAACAGCTTTATGTCTTATACAAACATCTTTTTGAACATTATTACCATCCATATGATAAGGAAAACTGCGTTGTTGCCAAAACCTTTGAGAACTTTATTACTAAGCCTGGCTGCCTCCGATGTTGGCACTGGTTTGTTGGTTCAACCTTTCTACATATATACTTTGGTCAGCCGGTTAAAACAGAAACGTATCGACTGCATTTCCTACAAGGAATTGTTGGCTGCAATCACTTTCTTTTGTACATCCTCGCTCTTAAATATAGTAACTATAAGTGTGGACAGGTTCTTAGCCGTTCATCTTCATCTCAGATATCAAGAGCTTGTGACTCACAAGCGCGTCATTGCAGCGGTGATATTAATATGGCTGTTTAGCGCAGTCATTTCTTCTAGTGTCTTTTGGGATCCACTGCTTATCAGCTCAGAAGTCATTGGGGTCGTGATTATGACCGTTTCCTTCATTTTGATAGTAATTGTGTACTGGAGGATTTATAGAGTCTTAAAGCGACACAAAATCCAGATTGAAAGCCTTCAAATCCAAGAAGTACAACAGGGAGTTCAAAATGGCGACTTACCAAACTTTTTGAAGCTTCGAAAGTCAGCTCTTGGAACACTTTTTGTATGTATTTTGTTCTTGATTTGTTATTTGCCTTGCTATATTCTCTATTTTTTACTCCTGGATCGCCCTATAAGTCTAATCTCTTTATATGAAACTCGGCTCTATGTACTGACTTTATTTTTCCTCAACTCGTCTTTGAAACCTGTTATATACTGCTGGAAGCTGGAAGATGGGACCCATTCGTCGCACTCTCATGGACATAATGCGAGGCATCGTCAATCGGGTCAGAGAATAGCATTGGCTGGGTTCGTTTCTGATGCCAATTCACAATGCATGGAATAAGAGCTTCGACCATGGTAAAATCAAACTTGATTTGTCAAAAGTACTTAAGGAAAGCTGAGGGAGGACGAACTTTAAATAACGGTTAGGAAAATTACACAATGGAGTACTAGAGAGTCAAACATGAGAAAGTATCGGTTACTAGTTTCAAGCACATCTGTGTAAGACATTTGAAAATGTCCAGAAAGCTTCCACGCTACTCTAAATATGATTTTAAGGTTGTCATCAATTAATGTATGTATTTGTACTTGGCGATAGGATCGTAAACTTTTAACCATGTTGAGTGTATAGCTTGTGAATTAAATACAAAACCGATTTTTAGGTCGCTTTAATAAGGGTCCCGAACTCATCAGTGTTTTAACTACAGTTAAATGTAACCCTCTTCGAATAAAGCCGCTACTTGCTTGCGATCACACACAGACTTCCAGAATTTAGTTTGGCATTTTCTGATGTAAAGAATAATATTAAGTCGACTAGACTTGACGGTTCTCCGTTCGACTAAACGTCTCAACCTCGTCAATAGTAACCCGGGCACTCACCTACTTACTTAGGGAAAGACAGAAGGTTATACATTTTATGCTAGTAACAAAAAGTATAAGGAGCTCTACCCCTTTCATTCAGACGGTTAGTCCGTTTTTAAAAATTTATCACCAATTTCATCTTTTTAATTGTGCCCCGCGGCATCTGGATTGCGAATCACGTGCTCAGATCCACTTTAGCTCTCTCTGCCATTATAAGAAAAATTTGTGATGCATAAAGTTAACGCTCTTATAGAAATTGTAACGAAAGTCAGTTGTCACTAATCGATCGACAAGGAACGCCTAGATTCCTCAGATCTCCCTGTACAGATCCAACACAAGGCGAAGAACAATTTATTTTAGAAAAGTCAAAGTTTGGAATTCCTTAGGCATGTCACTCAAGTGGAAAAGGACATTGACAGAATTCAAACGCTGCTTATAAAATAATTTATTTTAACCTTTTGAGAGATCATTTAATTTCTTATTTCATATTAATTTTGGCATTTATTTGTATGTATGTATGTATATATATATATATATATATATATATATATATATATATATACATACATGTATATATAGGTAATTTAGTGCTAACAAGGGAGTTGAAAACATAGATCAATCACTTTTTTCAATACAACCTGAATTCAACATTTTCTATATGCGACAATGGACAAACTTTAACCAGCAGATTATTTAGAGAGAAAAATTAAGGAAAGTCATTTTGTTTATTTATTAGTAAAGTCGCGACTGGCTCTAATTGCTTTGGGGTAGCTAACAGATGGAGCGAAACTCTTGACCAATCACTTTACGATGTAACGTGAAACTAATACAATTCCTGACTGTTTTTGACACCGCTCATTTGCAAACTACTCTTTACCTCTGGACGAAATAAATTTATGGTCCTGTTATTTGCCGACTCGTTGTTTCTCATTCGTTCTTTACTTTCTGACCCTAAGAGGCTATCTATCGATGTCACAAAAAAGTCAGCCATCAATTTACAACTGCCGTCAGCATAAACAATAGTCAAACTTCCTGTATTCCTTTTGTTTAAGCGCTTGATGCAGAATTATTGTTTGATAAAATGTCTTATCTGTATTTCTTTTGGTTGAAATATGTAAAAGTATTACATGGTCATTGCTAAACTTTTTCTGAGCTAAGTGCAGCTGTTTATGAACTGAAGTGGATCCGGGACTTGTGAGGAGTTGGTCGAAGTGAGAGCCGAACGCGGTCGTCTGTAGGGGGTGAGGGCTATCTGAAATAATCCACCACCTGAAAATATTCCCAAGCTACTCTAAAACGACTGAAAAATGTGCCGGTATTATCTCAGTTTAGTGAGGTTGCGAACATTTTTATTACCTCTTAGATCCGCCGCAAACGAGTGCGTAATTTATTCGTAATAATTATTTGGGTCTCTCCCCCCACCCCTCACCAACCATAAAATATTCGGTCTCTGAAGATGAATTCAGTTTGTCCAGGCGAATTTAATAATAAAGAAACATATGTCAAGCACTCTTTCATTTAACTGACTATAATGTTTCGTTTATTTATTTTGATAGATGAAAAATATGTTAATGACAGCCTTCCTTCGAAATGCCATGTTTAGTTAAAATGTCTAGAAGCATCAAACAGATAATTTGTTTGAGTTCTAACCAACGCCGAGTTAAAGCGGTACTCTTTACTTTCAAAAATTCAAATTCCGCAGAGTTGAAGACATCTTGAATGTATGTGCAGATGGCTTCGATTGTGCTCTATCCTCGTGATTGACAGCTACATATGACTTCAAATTTTCCGTTTTAGAACCGGAAAATATTAGCTCGGCTCTCATGGCGGAAAACGTTTGCGACCTTCTCAACAAGTCTTTCTTTGGAACCTCTGCGGGTGTTGAAGATTTTCGTCCAGCACTTGTCGCTCCTGGTGCTTGTCTTATACAACCATCATTTTGAACATCGTTACCATCCATGCGATAAGGAAAACCGCGTTGTTGCCAAAACCTTTGAGAACATTATTACTAAGCCTGGCTGCCTCCGATGTTGGGGTTGGGTCAGCCGCTCCATATTTCTACTTTGGTCAGCTGGTTAAAACAAAAACGTATCGACTGCACTTCCTACAAGGGATTGTTCGCCGTCATCACTTTCTTTTGTATATCCTCGCTCTTGAATGTTGTAACCACAAGTGTGGACAGGTTCTTAGCTGTTCATCTTCATCTCAGATATCAAGAACGTGTGACCCACAAGCGCGTCATTGCAGCGGTGATATCAATATGGCTGTTTAGCGCAATTATTTCTTTTAGTGTCTTTTGGGATTCATTGTTTATTATCTCACAAGTCATTTGGCTCGTGATTATGACAGTTTGCCCTATTGTAGTAGTAATTGTCTACTGGAGGATTTATATAGTCTTAAAGCGACACAAAAACCAGATTCAAAGCCTTCAAATCCAAGAAGTACAACAGGAAGTTCAAAATGGCGACTTATCAAACTTTTTTAGGCTTCGAAAGTCAGCTCTTGGAACATTTTATGTATGTGTTGTGTTCTTGATATGTTACTTGCCTACCTGTATTCTCTTTTTTTTACTCCTGGCTCGCCTTTTAAGTCCAATCTCCTTTTACGAAGCTTTGCCCTATACAATTGCTTTGCTTTTCCTCAACTCGTCTTTGAATCCTGTTATATACTGCTGGAAGATGGGACCCATTCGTCGCACTCTCATGGACATAATGCGAAGCATCGTCAATCGGTTCAGAGAATAACATTTGTTATAAGTTATTGTTGTTGCAGATATAAGCTTCTAGAAGTCTCCAGGCTGCTTGGTCATGCTGACATGCGTATCATAGAACTTTCTAAAAGATTCCATCAAGTCAACTAATTATTACGTAATATTATTGAAATATGTTCTTTTGTAAGCTTCTGGAATGTTCCCGAAGACCTTGTGAATGTATATAACGACCCAATTATGTAGTAGTAGTAGTCGTTGTTGTTGTTAGGAGTGACCGAGTGTTTAGAAAGCTATACCGTGAGAGAGAGCTACAGTTCAAGATTGCTAATTTCAAGAAAAGTTGGAGGAAACTGTGAGCTCTGCTCAGTAAGATACAGACTGTAGTGGGCTGAAGTAAGTTTATGGAGCATAAATACTGTACTGCCTTTAAGAGTCACTCCTTATCAAGAATTATTGTTTCATATAGTAGTTGAGTTTGTAGGATTGCTGTGTTTTTCTTTCGGTTTGATTATACCGTAACAAATTGGTTTGGTTCGTTTCTGATGTCAATTTACAATGCATGGGAGAAGAGCCTCAGCCATCGTCAAATTAAACTTGATTTGTCGAAAGTGCTTAAGGAAAACTGAGGGAGGATGAAATTCAACGGTTATGAAAACTACGCAATGAGGTACTATAGGGTCAAGCATAAGAAAGTATCAGTTGTTAGTTTCCAGCGCATTTTACACACTTAATTTATATCTATTGATGTCACAAATAAAGCCAGCCCTCATTTTTAATTTACATCTGCCGTCAACATAAACAATAGTCAAACTTCCTGTATTCTTTTTGTTTAAGCGCTTGATGCAGAATTATTGTTTGATAAAATGTCTTATCTGTTTTTCTTTCGGTTGAAATATCTAAATATATTACATGACCATTGCTAAACCTTTCCTGAGCTAAGTGCAGCTTTTCATAAACCGAAGTGGATCCGGGACATCTGAGCAGGTGGTTAGCAGAACGCGGTTGGCGTCTTTAAGGTGGGAAAGGGCTATATGTAATATCTATTACCGTAAAATATTCCCAAGCTACTCTAAAACGACTGAAAATATGTAGGTATTATCTCAGTTTAGTATGTTTGCCGAACATTCTGATTACCTCCTAGATCCGCCATAAACGAGTGCGTAATTTCTTCGTTATAATTATTTGGGTCTCTCTCCCCACCCCTCATCAACCATAAAATGCTCAGTCTCTGAAGATGTATTCAGTGTATTCATGCGAATTTAATAATAAAGTAGCATCTGTCAAGCGCGTTTTGTGCTCGTGACTGACATCTACATATGACTTAAAATTTTCCATTTTTATAATCGGAAAATATCAGGGCCACCGTAGTTTTAACGCTCAGATCTCATGGCTGAAAACGTTTGCGACTATCTCAACGAGCTTTTCTTTGGATGTTAAAGATTTTCGTCCGGTGCTTGTCGCTAATTGTGTCTACAACAGCTTTTTGTCTTATACAACCATCATTTTGAACATCGTTACCATCCATGCGATAAGGAAAACCGCGTTGTTGCCAAAACCTTTGAGAACATTATTACTAAGCCTGGCTGCCTCCGATGTTGGGGTTGGTTTGTTGGTCCAACCACTCTACATTTCTACTTTGGTCAGCCGGTTAAATAAAAAACGTATCGACTGCATTTCCTACAAAATATTGTTGGCCGCTCTTTTGTATATCCTTGCTCTTGAATGCTGTAACCATAAGTGTGGACAGGTTCTTAGCTGTTCACCTTCATCTCAGATATCAAGAACTTGTGACTCACAAGCGCGTGATTGCAGCGGTGATTTTAAAATGGCTGTTTAGCGCAGTTATTTGTTCTGATCTCTTTTGGGCTCCATTGTTTATCATTTCCCAAGTCATAAGGTTGGTGATTATGACTGTTTGCTTCATTCTGGTGGTAATTGTCTACTGGAGGATTTATATAGTCTTAAAGCGACACAAAAACCAGATTCAAGACCTTTAAATCCGAGAAGCAGAACAGGGAGTTCAAATTGGCGACTTATCAAACTTTTTGAAGCTTAGTAAGTCAGCTCTTGGAACATTTTACGTATGTTTTGTGTTTTTGCCTTGTTATTTGCCTTCTAATATTCTATTTTTTTTGTTTCTGGCTCGTCCTTTAAGTTTAATCGCTTTACACGAAGCTTGGCACTATATAACGACTTTGGTTTTCCTCAACTCGTCTTTGAACCCTGTTAAATACTGCTGGAAGATGGGACCCATTCGTCGCACTCGCATGGACATAATGAGAGATATCGTCAATCGGTTCAGAGAATAGTTCGTTTCTGATGCCAATTCACAATGCATAAGATAAGAGCCTCGGTCATCGCAAGCTTGATTTGTCAAGGACAACTGAGAGACCAAGAACTTTAGCGGTTGGGAAAATTACGCAATAGAGCAGTACAGAGTCAAGCCTAAGAAAGTTGCAGTTGTTAGTTTTAAGCGCATTTTGTATGAGAAATTTATAAATAACCAGAAAGCTTCCTTCTTACTTGAAATATGATTTTAAGGTTGTCATCAATTAATGCATGTATTTTTATTCGTCGATAGGATAATAAATTTATAGCCTTGTGAAGTGTATAGCTTGTGAATTAAATACAAAACCAATTTTTAGGTCGCTTTATAGTGTAATAAGGGCCACGAATTCATCAGTGTTTTTACTGCGAAAAAATGTAACCCTGTTTAGATAGAGCCTTTACTTTCTTGCGATCACACATAGACTTTTAGAATTCAGTTAAGCGGTTTCTGATATAAAGAATAATATTAAGTCGACTAGACTTGATGGTTGTCCATTCGACTAAAAGTCTTAACCTTGTCAATAATAACCCGTGCACTTATCTACTCAGGGAAAGAAAGACGGTTATACATTTAATGCTAATTACACAAAGTAAAAGGATCTCTACGCCTTTAACTCAGACGGTTTGTCGATTTTGAAAATTTTAGCTTCAACTTTCACCTTTTTTAGTTGGAAGTGAATTTCGCTGTGATGCAGAGTAAATGGGACGTTTATTTAATTGGAATTCCTAAACTATATGGGAAGCTGCCTTTTGTTTTCCTTTGAGAGGAGTTTGTCTGCCCACATAAATCTGGTTTCTCCAATTTTTTTAATGTAGCAAGATGATTACCTCACGCATCATGGTTCTCACTTATGATTTACTAGAGGACGGACACAAAGATGACGTCTCCACGAACAATGTTTTTCTTTTTGTTATCAAATATTACAAAATGGATTCCATGTTGCTGTGAGTCTGTACAGTAATGAACCACAGGATGTTACATAAAGTATGACTTCATCTCTGATCTGTTACTATGTCTAGTGAGATTTGATCAAAGATTTACCTCATATGGAATTTCATCCACTCGAGTAGCAAACAATGCGCATCTGAATTTTAGTAATAGGAATTATGGCAATTATTGGGATATCCCGTAATAACATTTCTTAGTGCCTTACTTTTATTAAGAGGCCATCTGATGTCCTTTAGCCGAATTCATTTGATTCGTTTTGATCGCTTTTTCCATGTTTTATTTTTTGTTGCCTGAGCATCTGGCAGAATTTTCAATACCATCTTAGTTCTACTATGCACGGGTATTTTGAATCGTTTTTAACGACAACCTTCTTGAAACACGTAAATCGCTCTGACGAAGGGCTAACGCTCGAAACGTCAGCTTTAAAACTTTTTACGATGGCCATTTTACGTTATTAACCCAGTTGATAATACTAAATTACCCTGTTATACTCTCCCACCGTCGCAGCACCACAGTTTCTTTAGAAACTTACCCTCTTTAATCACAATACATGTTAAGGAATATAGAAAAACAACCAAAAGGAAAGATAAACCTAAAATTTCTCAGTGTGTTTGAGGGTTGTGTGGATTTGCGCCTATTTTAATTGACCATCTTTAAAATTCTTGGCTAAGTTTAAAGAAGCCCTTTAAAAAACTACTCATTTACTTTTAGAGGGTTTGAAGGAAGGCATTTGGGTCATTCCCCTCCCGGTCGAAGATTGCGGAAATAAGACTGATAACGAGTGTACTATGGATTCAGATTGTTTTTGTGAAATAAAATGCTGTTCGGATTCTTTTCAGAAGCTGTGTGTTCAGCCTCCACAAAGTAAGTGGTCTCCTATATATTTCCTTTGTTGTCGCCTTGTGTAACTTGGAGACTTTGAAAGTGTACACAAAGAGGTGCAAAAAAAAGAAAAGGCTTCATGAAACAATGTCCGTGCGTCCCCCTTCCGCCGCAAAAAAGTTGGAAAGTTTGCTATTCAAGCATAGTGACGACTTCCTTGAAAGTGGAAGCCTTAACTTTTTCTGTAATTAACAGACCTCGTAAGTGCGCTGTCATTATTTCACGAGTACTACATACCGTTTAGGACGGTGTGGTTCACAGAGGTGTCGCCCCATCCCGAGTTCGCCGCCTTCCAGTTCGCCCCCATCAAGAAAAGTTCGCCTCTTCATCTAATATAACCAATTCGCCCCCATCTTTATCATTTGCCTCATGGTCACGACGCAGTGACCTTTGTGCGCTCGGTCCGTTGGTTATTACCTCAAGCTAAATATTTTCGTCCGGCCCTCCCACTCAGCACAAAGCACAATTCAATTCTTGGTTTGTGTAGTGAAAGGATGCAATGATATCCTTTATGCTGGCTACAATATTAGTGGTGTTTATACAATAAACTCTGACAGAAAAACAGAGTTTGAGGTGTATTGCGACCTAAGAACAGACTGTTGAGGATGGATCGTGTTCCAAAGGCGACAGCATGCATCTGTCAGCTTCCATCGCACCTGGAATTACTATAGATCAGGCTTTGGAGACTTTTGGAAGAATTTCTGGCCAGGAAATTACAAAATTCATCGTATTACTGCAGCAAATAAGATGTTGCTGCGAATGGAGCTGGAGGATTGGAGTGGAAAGAAAGTTTTCGCTCACTACAACATGTTCAAGGTGGACAACGAAAAGAACAACTACAAGATCACGGTCATCGGTTACAATGGTACATCCGGGGATTCGTTGAGTTACCATAACAACATGATGTTCAGCACCAGAGACAAGGATAACGACATGTGGAAGACGGGAAGCTGCTCAAATGACCTGACCGGGGGATGGTGGTTTAACGATTGTCACAACTCTGATTTGAACGGGCAGTTCATGGGGAACATACATAAAGCTAAAGCTCTTATGGAAATTATCACTAGAGTAAGTTGTCACTAATCTATCGACAAGGAATGCCCAGATTCCTCAGATCTCCCTGAACAGATCCATCACAAGGCAAAGAACAATTTCTTTCAACCTTTCTTAAGATAATTTAATTTCTTATTTCATATTAATTTTTCATTTAATTTGTATGTATATATATATATATATATAATTTTTTTTTTGTTTATAGTTAATTTAGTATTAACAACTGAGATGAAAACGTAAATTGGCCACCGTAAAGAGTGTAAAGGCTGACGTTTCGAGCGTTAGCCCTTTGTCAGAGCGATTGGAGGAGTTGTGGGTTGTGTGGGTTTATATGCAGACAATGAGCTACACTGTCGGTGGAAATATGGTGACGGAAAAACAAGAATTTTTCAATACAACCTGAACTCAACATTCCCTATTTGCAACAGAGGACAAACTTTAACCTGCATATGATTTAGAGAGAAAAATTAAGGAAGATCATTTTATTTATATATTAGTAAAGTTGCGATTGGCCATAATTGCTTCGAGTAGCTGACAGATGGAGCGAAACTCTTGACCAATCACTTAGCAATGTGAAGGGAAACTAATTCAATTCCTGACTGTTTTTGACACCGCTCATTTGCAAACTACTCTTTACCTCTGGACGAAATAAATTTATGGTCCTGTTATTTGCCGGATCGTTTTTTTTCATTCGTTCTTTATTTTCTGAGCCTCACAGCCTAAAGTCTTTCATATTCTAAACACAATATTGCATTTTTCACACTTAATTTTCATGTATTGATGTCACAAAAAAACCAGCCATCATTTTTAATTTACATCTGCCGTCAACACGAACAATAGTCAAACTTCCTGTATTCTTTTTGTTTAAGCGCCTGATGCAGGATTATTGTTTGATAAAATGTCTTATCTGTATTTCTTTCGGTTGAAATATGTAAAAATATTACATGGCCATCACTAAACTTTTCTGAGCCAAGTGCAGCTGTTCATGAACTGAATTGGATACGGGACTTGTGAGGAGGTGGTCAAAGTGAGAGCCGAACGCGGTTGGCGTCTATATGGGGGGGAAGGGCTATCCGTAATATCTACTACCGGAAAATATTCCCATGCTACTCTAAAACGACTGAAAAATATGCCTTTATCACCTCAGTTTAGTAAGTTTGCCGAACATTCTGATTACCTCCTAGATCCGCCACAAACGAGTGCGTAATTTATTCGTAATAATTGTTTTTGTCTCTCTTCCCACCCCTCGCCAACCATAAAATGCTCGGTCTCTGAAGATGAATTCAGTGTTTTCAGGCGAATTAAATAATGAGGAAACATATGTTAAATGAACTTTAATTTAACTGACTATAATGTTTTTTTTGTTTATTCATTTTGATAGATAAAAAAATATATGTTAATGACAGCTTTCCTTCAAATAACTTCTTCCAAGTATAAGTCCCATGTTTAGTTGGAATGTCTTGAAGCATTAGACAGATCATTTGTTTTAGTTCTAACTAACACCGAGTGAAAGCGATACTCGATCCTTTTTTCAAAAATTCAAATGCCGGAGTTGAAGACATCTTGACTGTACGTACAGATGGCTTCGACTGTGTTTTGTGCTCGTGATTGACAGCTACATATGACTTAAAAATTTCCGTTTTAGAATTGGAAAATATCAAAGCCACTGTAGTTTTAACGCTCAGCTCTCATGGCGAAAAACGTTAGCGACCTTCTCAACGAGTCTTTCTTTGGAAACTCTGCGGATGTCGAAGATTTTCGTCCGTCACTAGTCGCTACTTGTGTCTTCAACAGTTTTTTGAGTTATACAACAATCATTTTGAACATCCTTACCATCCATGCGATAAGGAAAACTGCGTTGTTGCCGAAACCTTTGAGAACATTATTACTGAGCCTGACTGCCTCCGATGTTGGCGTTGGTTTGTTGGCACAGCCGCTCTTTATTTCTGTTCTAGTCATCTGGTTAAAACGAAGCCGTATCGACCCCATTTCCTTTAAGGGATTGATGGCCGTTATGACTTTCTTTTGTGCATCTTCGCTCTTCAGTGTTGTAACCATAAGTGTGGATAGGTTCCTAGCTGTTCATCTTCATCTCAGATATCAAGAGCTTGTGACTCATGAGCGCGTCATTGCAGTGGTGATATCAATATGGCTGTTAAGCGCAATTATTTCTTCTAGTGTCTTTTGGGATACATATATCATCTCACGAGTCATATGGCTCGTGATTATGACTGTTTGCCTCATTGTAGTAGTAACTGTCTACTGGAGGATTTATATAGTCTTTAAGCGACATAAAAACCAGATTCAAAGCTTTCAAATCCAAGAAGTACGACAGGGAGTTCAAAATGGCGACTTATCTAGCTTTTCAAAGGTTAGAAAGTCAGCTCATGGAACATTTTATGTATGTATTGTGTTCTTGATTTGTTTCTTGCCTTCCTATATTCTCTCTTTTTTAATCCTTTCTCGCCATTTAAATGTAATCTCTTACTACAAAGCTCGGCTCTATACAACGACTTTGTTTTTCCTTAACTCGTCTTTGAACCCTGTTATGTATTGCTGGAAGATGGGATCCATTCGTCGCACTCTTATGCACACAATGCGAGGCATCGTCAATCGGTTCAGAGAATAGCATTTGTTATGAGTAATTGCTGTTGTAAATATAAGCTTCAAGAAATCTCCGGACTGCTTAGTCATGTTGACACGAGTACCATAGAACTTTCCAGAACATTTCATCAAGTCACGCAATTATTGCGTAATACTACTGAAATACTTCTTTTGTAAGCTTCCAGAATGTTCCAGAGCACTTTGTGAATGTATATAAGGACCCACTTATATAGTAGTAGTTGTAATTTTTGTTATCGGAAAGCTTCCTCGCCGCTTTAAGTATTATTTCAAGTTTGTCATCAATTAATGTATATATTTGTACTTGTCGATAGGATAGTTAATTTTTAACCTTGTGAAGTGTATAGCCTGTGAGTTAAATACAAAACCGATTTCTAGGTCGCTTTATAGTGTAATAGGGGCCACGAGTTCATCAGTGTCTTTACTATAGTTAAATAGAACCCTCTTTAAAATAAAGCCTTTACTTACTTGCGATCACACATAGACGTCCAGAATTCAGTTGTGCAGTTTCTGATATAAAGAATAACATTAAGTCGACTAGACTTGATGGTTGTCCATCGGACTGAAATTCTTTACCTTGTCAACAGTAACCCGGGCACTCACTAACTTAGGCAAAGACAGAATGTTATACATTTTAGGCTACTTGCACAAAGTACAAGGAGCTCTACGCCTTTTCTCAGACAGTTAGTTGGTTTTGAAAAATGTAGGCTCAATTTTCAGCTTTTTTTAGTTGGAAGTGAATATCGCTGAGATGCAGGGTAAGTGTAACGTTTTATTTCTATTGTAAATTGCCTTTTGTTTTTTTTTGAGAGCTGTTTATCTCACCTGCATAACTCTCGTTTCTCCAATTTTGTCGATATAGCTAACTGAATACGTCATGCACCATGGCTCTTACTTATAATTTACTAGAGGACGGACACAAAAATGACGTTACCATGAACAAGTTTTTTCTTTTTTTATCAAATAACACAAATGGGTTCCATGTTTCCGTGAGTCTGTACAGTAATTAATCACATGACGTTACATAAATGATGACGTCATCTCTAATCTATCACTATGTTTGGTGAGATTTGATTAAAGATGTACCTCATAAGCAATTTCATATCCACTCGTGTAGCAAGCAATACTCATCTGAATTTTACGTAATAGGAATTATAGTAATCATTGGGATGTCTCGTAATAAAATTTCTTAGCGCCTTACTTTTATTACGAGGCCATCTGTAGTCCCTTAGCCGAATTCCTTTTGATTCGTTTCGATCGCTTTTTCCATGATTCAGGATAACACCATCTTAATTCAACTATGCACAGGTATTTCAAAACGTCAGCTTTAAAACTCTTTACGGTGGCCAGTTTACGTTATTAACTCAGTTGATAATACTAAATTACCCTGTTATACTCTCCCACCGACGCAGCACCACAGTTTCTTAAGAAACTTACCTTCCTTAACCAAAATATATGTTAAGCAAGATAGAAAAACAACCAAACGGAAACGATGAACCTAACATTTCTCAGTGTGTTTGCAGGTTGCGCAGATTTGCGCCTATTGCAAATGACCATCTTTAAGATTCTTGGCTTAGTTTAAGGAAGCCTTTTAAAAAGTACTTATTTATTTTTAGAGGGTTTGAAGGAAGGCATTTGCCCAATTCCTCTCCCGGTCGAAGATTTCGGAAATGAGACTGATGACGAGTGTAGTTTGGATTCAGATTTTTTTGGGGAAATAAAATGCTGTTCAGATTCTTGTCAGAAGCTGTGTGTTCAGCCTCCACAAAGTAAGTGGTCTCCTATATATTTCCTTTGTTGTCGCCTTTTATAACTTGGAGACTTTGGAAGTGTAAAAAAAGAGTGCAAAGAAGGCTTTGTGTAACAATACCCTTGCGACCCCTCCCCTCCCAGAAAAAGCCGGAAAGTTTGCCACTCAAGCATAGCGATGGCAATGCAATTGAACTCCTTGAAAGTGAAAGCCTTAACTCTTTCTGTAATTAGCAGACCTCGTACGTGCGCTGTCGTTATTTCACGATTACTCCCTACCCTTTAGTAGACAGTGTGGTTCACAGAGGTGTCGCTCCATTGCAAGTTCGTCGCCTTCCAGTTCGCCTCCATCAAGAAGAGTTCGCCCCTTTATCAAAATGACAAATTAGCCCCCATCTTTATCACTTTGCCGCATGGTCATGATGCACTGACCTTTCTGCGCTCACTCCGTTCGTTATGACCTCAAGCTAAATATTTTCGTCTGGCCTTACCTCTCAGCACTAGGCACATAATACGATTCTTGTTTTATGTAGCGAGAGGGTGCGATCATATCCTTTATGCTGGCTACGACACTAGTGGTGTTTATACCATCAACCCTGACAGAAAAACAGAGTTTAAGGTGTATTGCGACCTAGAGACGAACAGCGGAGGATGGATCGTGTTCCAAAGGCGACGGGAGGCATCTGTCAGTTTCCATCGCAATTGGAATGACTATAGATCAGGCTTGGGAGACCTTAGAAAGAATTTCTGGCTGGGAAACGACAAAATTTATCGTATCACCACAGCAAATTAGATGTCGCTGCGAATCGAGCTGGAGGATTGGAGTGGAAAGAGAGTTTTCGCTCATTACGAGGTGTTCAAGGTAGAAAACGAAAAAAACAGTTACAAGATCACGGTCATCGGTTGCAATGGTACATACGGGGATTCGTTGAGGTACCATAACAACATGATGTTCAGCACCAGAGACAGGGATAACGACATGTGCAAGACGGGAAGCTGCTCAAATGACCTAACCGGGGGATTGTGGTTTAACGATTGTCACAACTCCAATTTAAACGGACAGTTCATTTGGAACACAAAAGCTTACAGTGGAATTGGCTGGGTTCGATTAAACATAACCTTTCCTTAAAGTTTGTGGAAATAAAACTGAGAGCTCAGTCCTTTCTGAAAGAAAAAGAAGATGAAAGGGAGAAGTGAGACAAAAATTTTTTCGCACAATTTCGTGAAACAAATTGAGTGTATCTATAAATTATTTCTTACAAAAACTTGCAACGCGTAACTGTTTCGTCCACAAACATAAGAGCTAAACCGTTACGCTCCGCTCTAGATAACTAACATTACTATATCCCTCGATTAGAACGTGGAATATGATTGGTCAATTTAGCAGGCTGTATATCACTGTACGGCCCGCTAAACTCAAAGGTTTGTGGTTAAAACCACTTGAAGAATATAATAATCTGAAACACATGAAAATACTTCTTGATTGCCTTTTTTGGAATGGTCAAACGCTAGTGTTTCATCAAGAGACTTTACATTTAGAATTAATTAGTGGTTCTTAATAAACAGTAAACATGGAAGTATGGCTAAAAAGCTTTTATTTGGATACTCATAACATATATAGAATAATACATGGGCGCGCGTAGATATGGAATTTCTCTACGAGTGTTTAACTCGATAGTTCACGAGTGAGCGCAGCTAACGAGTAAGATGCCGTGTTGAATACGAGAAGAGAAATTCCATATCTATAAGCAACCATGTATTATTTTGTTTATCATACAAATACAGTAGCCCTTTACTGAGAGGAAAAGCCGACTTCATTCATGAATAAAAATAAATGATTCGACAATCCCCGAATAACAATCGTAAAGTGCGTTGGCGCTCACTCAGTAAGATGGAAAAATGCGTTGAACCATGATTAAAAAAAAAACAATGGTGGTAATTTTCAATTTACAAAATTCTCATTTTTGACTTTGTCCCTACCGACAAAAGAAGTCTTTCAGGTAAACGGCCAAAATCGGCCCGTGACAAATCTTCCAGCTGTCGATTTTCATTCTCACCCGAGAGAAATGCCAACACCAAAGCCACTGAATACGTAACTTTCGGTTTCCTTTTGAAGATTGGTTTTCTTCCCCTTCTAGAGAAGTTTGAACCTCACCGTCCGTCAGCGATACGGAGTTTTTAGTGTTTTAGTCGCCATAATTCGAGAAAGCTCCGACAAACAACTTGTATTGAGAAATCGTGTAGGCTTTGCCGTTCATTCATCAACCTGACCGAGTGGTGCCAAAGGCGAGTGACGTGTCAGCAGCTTATTGGCTATATCAACAGACGTGAAAAAATACGATATTTTTTGACTTGTATTGTTACGGCTTTTCTCGGAGTCGGAAATCCCTGTATAACACCGCAGTTTATGTGATGAAAAGCTTTTATTTGAATACTCATAACATAAGATGTTATATGAGCCAGAACCACTATGTACCGGATAAAAAACTTTACTTCATTAAAGTACTACGTTTTAGCTTTCATTTAAACGATCAAACACTAGATTGTCATCCACACCAAGCTAGAATCACCTAGGACAGTATATTTAAAAAAACTCAGCACCCTTCATTTGAATGCGTCTTATTCACGGGCTAAAGGTAGAAATCCCTCCTCACCTAATTGCAAACATTACCATTTGCATTCATATGATTGCAAACATATATATGGTTGCATAACAACAGTCTTCATCAAGTATAATGACACAAGATTTAGATGTAGTATTCTGACTTATCCACACAATTTTTAGGGTTCTGCCTTTTTCAATACAACCTGAATTCGAGATTCTCTGTTTGCAATAGTGGACAAACTTCATCCGGCGGATTATTTAGAGGGAAAAAATTAAGAAAATCATTTTGTTCACTAATTAGTAAAGTGGCTACTGGCTTTAATTTTCTACCGAGTAGCTGACAGGTGAAGGAAAACTCTTGCCCAATCATTTTAAGATGTAAACCGAAACTATTACAATTCTTGACAGTGCTCATTTGCAGACTTCTTTTCACTTCTTGACAAAATAAATTTATAGTCCTGTCATTTGCCGATTCGTTGTTTTCTTTATTCTTTCTTTACTTACAGACTCTAACAGGCTAAAGTCTTTAATATTCTAAACACAATATTGCACTTTTCACAGTTAATTTACATGTACTGATGTCACAAAAAAGCCAGCCCTCATTTTTAATTTACATCTGCCGTCAACATGAACAAACTTCCTGGATTCTTTTCGTCTTAGTACTTGATGCATGATTATTGTTTGATAAAATGTCTTAGCTGTACTTCTTTCGGTTGAAAAATGTAAAAATATAACATGGCCATTGCTAAACTTTTCTTCAGCTAGGTGCAGCTGTTCATGAACTGAAGTGGATCCAAGATTTGCCTGGAGATTTGTCAAAGTGAGAGCCGAACGCGGTCGTCTATAAGGGGAGGGGGGGGGGCGGCTATCTGTATCTGTATCTGTATACACCACCGGAAAATATTCACAAGCTACCCTAAAACGACTGAAAAATATGCCAGTATTATCTTAGTTTAGTAAGGTTGCCGAACATTCTGATTACCTCCTAGATCCGCCACAAACGAGTGCGTAATTTATTTGTAATAAGTTTTTATGTCTCTCTCCCGACCCCTCATCAACCATAAAATGTTCGGTCTCTGAAGATGAATTCAGTGTATCCGGACGAATTTAATAATTAAGAAGCACATGTCAAACACTTCTTAATTTAACTGACTATAACGTTTCGTATTTTCATTTTGATAGGTGAAAGATATGTCAATAACAGCCGTCCTCCAAATAAATTTTTTTTCCAGGCGTTAATGCCATGTTTAGTTAAGATGTCTTGAAGCATTAAACAGATTATTTGTTTTAGTTCTAACTAACGCCGAGTTAAAGCGATACTCGATGCTTTTTTCAAAAATTCATATAGCAGAGATGACGACATCTTGAATGTACATACAGATGGCTTCGATGGTGTTTTGTGCTCGTGACTGACATCTACATATGACTTAAAATTTTTCATTTTTAGAAACGGAAAATGTAATGGCCACAGTAGTTTTAACGCTCAGATCTCATGGCTGAAAATGAGTGCGACCATCTCAACGAGCTTTTCTTTGGAAACTCTGCGGATGTTGAAGATTTTCGTCCGGTACTGGTCGCTAATTGTGTCTTCAACAGCTTTTTGTCCTATACAACCATCACTTTGAGCATCGTTACCATCCATGCGATAAGGAAAACCGCGTTGTTGCCAAAGCCTTTGAGAACATTATTACTGAGCCTGGCTGCCTCCGATGTTGGCGTTGGTTTGTTGGTCCAACCGCTCTACATTTCCACTTTGGTCAGCCGGTTAAATCAAAAACGTATCAACTGCATTTCCTACAAGAAATTGTTGGCCGCTATTAATTTCTTTCGCTCTTGAATGTTGCAACCATAAGTGTGGATAGGTTCTTAGCTGTTCACCTTCATCTCAGATATCAAGAGCTTGTGACTCACAAGCGCGTGATTGCAGGGGTGATATCAATATGGCTGTTTAGCAAAATTATTTCTTCTTGTGCCTTTTACGATTCACTGCTTATCATCTCACAAGTCGTATGGTTCGTGAACATAACTGTTTGCCTCATTACAGTGGTAATTGTCTACTGAAGAATTTATATAGTCTTAAAGCGACACAAAAACCAGATTCAAGGCCTTCAAATCCAAGAAGTACAACAGGGAGTTCAAAATGACGACTTATCAAACTTTTTGAAGCTGCGAAAGTCAGCTCTTGGAACATTTTATGTATGTATTGTGTTCATGATTTGTTATTTGCCTTCTTATATTCTCTCTTTTTTACAAATGGCTCGCCTTTTAAGTCCAATCTCTCTCTACGAAGCTTCGCTCTATACAACGACTTTGTTTTTCCTTAACTCGTCTTTGAACTCTGTTATATACTGCTGGAAGATGGGACCCATTCGTCGCTCTCTTATGGACATAATGCTAGGCATCGTCAATCGATTTAGAGAATAGCATTTGTTATGAATAATTGTTATTGTCGATAGAAGCTTCTAGAAATCTCCAGACTGCTTAATCATGCTGACATGCGTACCATAGAACTCTCTAAAACATTTGATCAAGTCACGCAATTATTACGTAATACCATTAAGATAGTTCTTTTGTGAATGTATATAAAGACTCAGTTATGTAGTAGTAGTTGTTGTTGTTGTTGTGGAGAGTGACCGACTGTTTAGAAATCTATATCGTGAGAGAGAGCTACAGTGGAAGATTGTTAATAACAACAAACGGAGGAAACTGTGTGTTCTGCTCAGTGGCGAGCTACGATATAGGCTGTAGTGGGCTTAAGTAAGTTTATGGAGCATAAGTACTGTACTGCCTTTAAGAGTCGCTCCTTATTAAGAATATCACTCGTTGTGTAATAAAGTAGTTGAGTTTGTTGGATTGTAGTGTTTTTCTATCGGTTAGATTAAATCGTAACACATTGGTTGGGTTCGTTTCTGATGCCAATTAAACTTGATCTGTCGAAAGTGCTTCAGGAAAATTGAGGGAGGATGAACTTTAACGTTTAGGAAAACTACACAATGAGGTACTATAGAGTCAGTTATAGGAAAGCATCAGTTGTTAGTTTCAAGCACATTTTGTATGAGAAATTTATAAATAACCATAAAGCTTCCTAGATACTTGAAGTATTATTTCAAAGTTATGTCATCATTTGACTTATGTATTTTTAATTGTCAATAGGATGATAAATCATTAACCTTGTAAAGTTTATAGCTTGTAAAATAAACACAAAACCGATTTTTAGGTCGCTTTATAGTGTAATAAGGGCCACGTGTTCATCAGTGTTTTTACTACAGTTAAATAGAACCCTCTTTTAATAAAGCCGTTACTTACTTGCGATCACACATAGACTTGCAGAATTCAGTTGTGCGGTTTCTGATATAAAGTATAATGTTAAGTCGACTGGACTTGATGGTTGTCCATTCGACTAAAAGTCTCAACCTTGTCAATAGTAACCCGGCCACTTATTTACTTAGGCAAAGACAGAAGGTTATACATTTTATGCTAATTAAAAAAAATATAAGGAGCTCTACGCCTTTCACTCAGACGGTTAGTTCGTTTTGAAAATTTTAGCCTCAATTTTTATCTTTTTTAATTTTACACTGCGCCAATCACCGCTGTTCTTGTCTATCCTGGTTTTTTTTTGTTATGTTGAAACTTTTTTAGTGTTTGTCTACCACAGCAAATGAATACTTATTTTTAAAAAAGATGATTCCCTTTGGAGTTGAAGAGATCTCAAATTACATGACGCAGCTTCTTAATAACTCCAGTCGGTGAAAGACCAGTTGGCTATGTACAAAGCATGACATCCGACTCCAACCTCGCTCCCAGGAAGAGGCTGGTTAGAGTTAGACAACAGACATCCATAATGCGGATCACGCACTCAGACCCACTTTAGTTTTCTTTGCCATTATAAGCCATTGTCACTAATCGATCGACAAGGAATGCCCAGATTCCTTTGATCTCCCTGTACAGATCCACCACAAGGCAAAGAACAATTTGTTTTAGGAACGTCAAACTTTGCAATTCCTTAGACCTGTCACTCAAGTGGAAAAGGATATTGACAGAATTCGAACGCTGCTTAAAAAAACAATTTATTTTAACCTCTTTCATTTAATTCTTATTTCATGTTAATTCTGGCATTTATTTGTTTGTGTATATTTATATATATATATATATAAGAATGCCGATTTGGAAGATAAATTTTTGTTCTAGTGTTTTGCGGCTTTCTGAAGTGCCTAAATTTAGGGAAAGGCCGGAAACTGCCGTGTGCTGCATAGAATAAGTAGGGAGAGTAAAGTGTTTAGCGACTGGTTTGGATGCGTCCTTGTCATTTCTTTTTGAATGTCGCGAAGGTGTTCTCGGAGTTGGTCACCTAGTCGTCTGCATTCATATGATTGCACATATAGATGGTTGCATAATGCATAACTGTATAATGGTACAAGATTCAGATAAGCGCTGAATTGTTTGGGTTCTGCTTTTTTCAATACAACCTGAATTCAACATTCTCTATTTGCAATAGTGGACAAACTTTAACCAGCAGATGATTTAGAGAGAAAAATCAAGAAAAATCATTTTCTCTATCTATTAGTAAAGTCGCGACGGGCTCTAATTGCTTCGGAGTAGCTGACAGATGGAGCAAAATTCTCCACCAATCACTTTACGGTTTTAAAGAGAAACTAATACAATCCCTGACTGTCTTTGACACCGCTCATTTGCAAACTACTCTTTACCTTTGGACGAAATAAATTTAAAGTCCTGTCATTTGTCGACTCGTTGTTTTTCATTCCTTCTTTACTTTCTGAGCCTAACAGGCTAAAGTCCGTTCATATTCTAAACACACTATTGCATTTTTCACAGTTAATTTACATCTATTGATGTCACAAAAAAGCCAGCCATAATTTTTAATTTACGCCTGCCGTCAGTAAAAACAATGGTCAAACTTCCTGTATTTTTTTTGTTTAAGCGCTTGGTGCAGAATCATTGTTTGATAAATGGTAATTGTCTACTGGAGAATTTATATAGTCTTAAAGCGACAAAAAAACCAGATTCGAGGCCTTCAAATCCAAGAAGTACAACAGGGAGTTCAAAATGACGACTTATCAAACTTTTTGAAGCTGCGAAAGTCAGCTCTTGGAACATTTTATGTATGTATTGTGTTCATGATTTGTTATTTGCCTTCTTATATTCTCCTTTTTTTTCCCCTGGCTCCTCCTTTAAGTCCAATTTCTTTAAACGAAGCTTGGCCCTATGCAGTGACTTTGGTTTTCCTCAGCTCGTCTTTGAACCCTGTTAAATACTGCTGGAAGATGGGACCCATTCGTCGCACTCTCATGGACATAATGCGAGGCATTGTCAATCGGTTTAGAGAATAGCATTTGTTATAAGTAATTGTTGTTGAAAATATAAGCTTCCAGAAATCTCCAGTCTGCTTAGTCATGGTGATATGCATACCATAGAACTTTCTAATACATGTCATCAAGTCAGTTGCTAGTTTCAAGCACATTTGTAAGAGAAATTTATTAATGACCTTGCAAACCGACTTCTTTTAACTTCTGGACGAAATAAATTTATAGTCCTTTCATTTGCCGATTCGTTGTTTTTTTTATTCTTTCTTTACTTACTGACACTAACAGGCTACAGTCTTCCATATGCAAACACAATATCGCATTTTCCACTTCTAATTTACATGTATTAAAGTTACAAAAAAGCCCGCCCTCATTTTTAATTTACATCTGCCGCCAACATGAACAATAGTCAAACTTCCTGTATTCTTTTCATTTAAGCGCTTGATGCAGAATTATTCTTTGATAAATATATGTTATTTGCCGGCTGGGAGGTCTGTATGGTGAAAAATTGTGACCGAGGTCTTGGAAATACTGCCCGAGGCCGTAGGCCGAGGGCAGCATTTTCAAGACCGAGTAAACGGCGAGGAAAGTGATTGTGAGTAAATTAAATTTTTTTTATTTTGAAGCTGTGAGAGTTTGCTCGTTTGTTTGCTGCAATGGCGTATGTAAATCTGGTCTTTCCTTCACAAAAACTAAATTCGAATGGCATAATCCAACGAGACACAAGGGGATTTAGTGCGGCCTTTTCTCAAAACATTCCTTCTGTTGGGCAATTTACGGTAAAAATGTTCAAATTGAACGGACTTGGAAAGACTCACCGAGAGCGTATATTTGTTGTAGAGCTTAAATTAAAACTTCGCTCGCTCTTTCACTACGAACAAATTGCTTAAGAAAATTCAGGTATTAAATGAATGAAAGTTCCATCGATCAGTTTAACTGTTACCAAATACCTCACGTTTTAACTTTCTAGGTACTTTTTGTGAACGATTAAAATTAATTGCAGACGAGTTTTAGGCCGCTTGTCAACCAACGTAATGACACTATTGTTTATACAAATTCATTCTGAAACCAATATTTTTCTGTCAACCAAAGTAATTTGAGTGAGAGAAAAGAGAGGATTCATAAGTTATTCATCGGCTTGAGGTAGTGACCGACGTGTTTGCTTAAAAATACTGCCTAGCCGGAAAAACGAGACATATTTATGAAAAATGGCAACGAAAGTTGGAATGTACTTGGCGACTAACGAAAGCATTACCGTGGCCCGTGGGCAGAGATAGGAAAATACCGACCGGGTAAGGAACCAATCAGATTGCAAGGTTCGTTACGGTACCCTCTCAAAAAAAAAACAACAACAAATCAAAATATTACATGGCCTCTGCTAGACTTAACTGTAACCAAAACAACAAATCAAAATATTACATGGCCTCTGCTAGACTTAACTGTAACCAAAACAACAAATCAAAATATAACATGGCCTCTGCTACTCCCTTAACTGTAACCAAATACCTCACGTTTTAACTTTCTAGGTACTTTTTGTGAACGATTAAAATTAATTGCAGACGAGTTTTAGGCCGCTGAACTTCTGAACTTAGTACTGTTTATGAAGTAAAGTGGATCCGGGACTTGTAAGGAGGGGATCAAAGTGAGAGCCGAACGCGGTCGTATATAGGGGGGAGGGAGGGCTATCTGTAATAATCGGACACCTGAAAATATTCCCAAGCTACTCTAAAATGACTGAGAAATATGCCGATGTTACCTCAGTTTAGTAAGTTTGCTAAACATTCTGATTACCTCCTCGATCCGCCACAAACGAATGCGTAATTTATTCGTAATAATTTTTTGGGTCTCTCTCCCCACCCCTCATCAACCATAAAATGCTCGCTCTCTGAAGATGTATTCAGTGTATTCAGACGAATTTAATAATAAAGAAGTATATGTCAAGTGCTCTTTAATTTAACTGACTATAGTGTTTCGTACATTCATTTTGATAGATGAAAAATATGTTAATGACAGCTTTCCTTCGAATAACTTTTTTCAGGTGTAAAGGCCATGTTTAGTTAAAATGTCTTGAAGCATCAAACAAATAATTTGTTTTAAGTTCTAACCAACGCCGAGTTAAAGCGGTACTAGATGCCTTTTTTATAAAAATTCAAATGCCGCAGAGTTGAAGACGTCTTGAATGTACGTACAGATGGCTTCTATTGTGTTATGTACTCGAGATTGTCAACTACGTATGACTTAAAATTTTCCGTTTAAAATCGGAAAATATCAGAGCCATAGTAGTTATAACTCAGCTGTCATGGCGGAAAACTTCTGCGACGTTCTCAACAAGTCTTTCTATGGAACCTCTGCGGATGTTGAAGATTTTCGTCCGGTACTTGTCGCTAATTGTGTTTTCAACAGCTTTTTGTCTTATACAAACATCTTTTTGAACATTATTACCATCCATGTACTAAGGAAAACCGCGTTGTTGCTAAAACCTTTGAGAACATTATTACTGAGCCTGGCTGCCTCCGATGTTAGCGTTGGTTTGTTGGTCCAACCGCTCTACATTTCTACTTCGGTCAGCCGGTTAAAACAAAAACGTATCGACTGCATTTCCTGCAAGGGATTGTTTGCAGTCGTCAGTTTCTTTTGTACATCCTCGCTCTTGAATGTTGTAACCATAAGTGTGGACAGGTTCTTAGCTGTTCATCTTCATCTCAGAAATCAAGAGCTTGTGACTCACAAGTGCGTGATTGCAGCGGTGATATCGATATGGCTGTTTAGCGCAATTATTTCCTCTAGTATCTTTTGGGATCCATTCATTATCAGCTCAGAAGTCATTGGGCTCGTAATTATGACTGTTTGCTTCATTCTGATAATAATTGTCTACTGGAGGATTTATATAGTCTTAAAGCGACACAAAATCCAGATGGAAGGCCTTCAAATCCAAGAAGCACAACAGGGAATTCAAAATGGCGACTTATCAAATTTTTTGAACCTTCGAAAGTCAGCTCTTGGAACATTTTTTGTATGCATTGTGTTCTTAATTTGTTATTTGCCTTGCTATATTCTTTCTTTTTTATTCCTGGCTCGCCCTATAAGTCTGATCTCTTTATATGAAGCTCGGCTGTATGTAACGACTTTATTTTTCCTCAACTCGACTTTGAAACCTGTTATATACTGCTGGAAGATGGGACCCATTCGTCGCACTCTCATGCACATAATGGGAAGCATCGTCAATCGGTTCAGAGAATAGCATTGGCTGGGTTCGTTTCAGATGCCAATTCAAAAAGCATGGAACAAGAGCTTCGACCATGGTAAAATCAAACTTGATTTGTCAAAAGTACTTAAGGAAAACTGAGGGAGGACGAACCTAAATAACAGTTATGAAAGTTACACTATGGAGTTCCACAGACTCAAGCATAAGAAAGTATCAGTTGCTTGTTTCAAGCGTATTTTGCATGAGAAATATGTAAATAACCAGAAAGCTTCCTTGTTACTTGAAATATGATTTTAAGGTTGTCATCAATTAACGTATGTATTTGTACTTGTCGATAGGATCGTAAACTTTTGAAAAGTGTATAGCTTGTGAATTAAATACAAAACCGATTTTTAGATCGCTTTATAGTGTAAAAAGGGCCACGAGTTCATCAGTGTTTTTACTACAGTTAAATGTAACCCTCTTCGGATAAAGCCGCTACTTACTTGCGATCACACGTAGACTTCCAGAATTTAGTTGTGCAGTTTCTGATTTAAAGAATAATATTACTTCGACTAGACTTGATGGTAGTCCATTCGACTAAAAGTCTCAACCTTGTCAATAGTAACCCGGCCACTTATTAACTTAGCCAAAGACAGAAGGTTATACATTTCATGCCAATTACACAAATCACAAGGAGCTCTACGCCTTTCATTCAGACGGTTAGTCCGTTTGGAGAAATTAAAACATAAATTATTTCACGCATAAATTAGATCATCACACTAGGGAATTAATTAGCTACTTATCTAATTTGTATAAAAGGAGGTATGTTGTTCGTTGAATAAAGTTCTGTTTGACGAGCGCTTAGGCGCGATACTCAGAACTACAGGGAATCGATGCGTCCTCTTCTTTAATTTATGTATATAAATATGCATGTATATATAGGTAGTTTAGTGTTAGCAACTAAGTTGAAAACGTAAATTGGTCACCGTGAAGAGTTTAAAGGCTCACATTTCGAGCGTTAGCCCTTCGTCAGAGCGATTTGAGGAGTTGCGGGTGTGTGTGGGTTTATATGCAGACAATGGAGTACGCTATTGGTGGGAATATGGTGACGAGAAAACAAGAATAAATTAGTTGAATGAAAAGCGCTCGTTGATACCGTGGTGATTAAGAGTGCCGATTTGGAAGATAAATTTTTGCTCTAGTGTTTTGCTGCTTTCTGAAGTGCCTAAATTTAGTGAAAGGCCAGAAACTGCCATATAGAGTAAATAGGGAGATTAAGGTGTTTAGCGACTGGTTTGGATGCGTCCTTGTCATTTCTTTCGATGTCGTGAAGGTGTTCTCGGAATCGGTCATCTAGTCATCTGCATTCATATGATTGCACATATGGATGGTTGCATAATATATAGCACCACATAACATGTTGCGTTGATTATAGTGGCACAAGATTCAGATGGAGTATTCTTATACGCTGAATTTTCAGGGTTCTGCTTTTTTCATTACGACCTAAATTCAAGATTCTCTATTTGCAATAGTGGACAAACTTTAACCAGCAGATTATTTAGAGAGAAGAATTAAGGAAAATCATTTTGCCTATCTATTAGTAAAGTCGCGACTGGCTCTAATGGCCTTGGAGTAGCTGACAGATTGAGCGAAACTCTGGACCAATCACTTTACGATGTAAAGTGAAACTAATACAATTCCTGACTGTCTTTGACACCGCTCATTTGCAAACTACTCTTTACCCCTGGAAGAAGTAAATTTATAGTCCTGTTATTTGCCGATTCGTTGTTTTTAATTCCCTCTTTACTTTCTGAGCCTAACAGGCTAAAATCTTTCATATTTTAAACACAATATTGCATTTTTCGCACCTAATTTACATCTATTGATGTCACAAAAAAGAGAGCCATCGTTCTTAATTTACATCTGTCGTCAGCATAAACAATAGTCAAACTTACTGTATTCTTTTTGTTTAAGTGCTTGATGCAGAATTATTGTTTGATAAAATGTCTTATCAGTATTTCTTTCGATTGAAATATGTAAAAATATTACATGGCCATTGCCAAACTTTTTCTGAGCTAAGTGCAGCTGTTCATGAACTGAAGTGGATCCGGGACTTGTGAGGAGGTAGTCAAAGTGAGGGCCGAACGCGGTCGTCTATAAGGGGGGAGGGCTATCTATATCTGTATCCACCACCGGAAATTATTTCCAAGCTACTCTAAATCGACTGAAAAATATGCCGGTATTATCTCAGTTTCGTAAGTTTGCCGAACATTCTGAATACCTCCTAGATCCGCCACACACAAGTGCGTAACTTATTCGAAATAATTATTTATGTCTCCCTCCCCACCCCTCACCAACCATAAAATGTTCGGTCTCTGAAGATGAATTCAGTGTATTCGGGCGAATTTAATAATGAATAAGCTTATGTCAAGCGCTCTTTAATTTAATTGACTATAAGGTTGCGTATGTTCGTTTTGACAGATAAAAAATATGTCAATGACAGCCTTCCTCCAAATAACTTTTTTCAGGTGTAAATGCCATGTTTAGTTAAAATGTCTTGAAGCATTAAACATATAATTTGTTTTAGTTCTAACTAACGCCGAGTTAAAGCGATACTCGATGCTTTTGTCAAAAATTCAAATCCCAGAGATGAAGACATCTTCAATGTACGTACAGATGGCTTCGATGGTGTTTTGTGCTCGTGAATGACATCTACATATGACTTAAAAATTTCAATTTTTAGAATCGAAAAATATTGGGGCCACAACAGTTTCAACGCTCAGATCTCATGGCTGAAAACGTTTGCGACTATCTCAACGAATTTTTCTTTGAAACTTCTACGGATGTTGAAGATTTTCGTCCGGTACTCGTCGCTAGTTGTATCTTCAACAGCTTTTTGTCTTATACGACCATCATTTTGAACATTGTTACTATCCATGCGATAAGGAAAACTGCGTTGTTGCCAAAACCTTTGAGAACATTATTACTGAGCCTGGCTGCCTCCGATGTTGGCGTTGGTCTGTTGGTCCAACCACTCTACATTTCTATTTTGGTCAGCCGGTTAAATCAAAAACGTATCGACTGCATTTCCTACAAGGGGTTGTACGTCGTTATCAATTTCTTTTGCGCATCTTCGTTCTTAAACGTTGTAACCATAAGTGTGGACAGGTTCTTAGCTGTTCACCTTCATCTCAGGTATCAAGAGCTTGTGACTCACAAACGCGTGATTGCAGCGGTAATATCAATATGGCTTTTTAGCGCAGTTATTTGTTCTGATCTCTTTTGGGCTCCATTGGTTATCATTCATCAAGTCATAAGGTTGGTGATTATGACTGTTTGCTTCATTCTGGTAGTAATTGTCTACTGGAGGATTTATATAGTCTTAAAGCGACACAAAAACCAGATTCAAGACCTTCAAGTTCAAGAAGCAGAACAGGGAGTTCAAAATGGCGACTTATCAAACTTTTTGAAGCTTCGCAAGTCAGCTCTTGGAACATTCTGCTTATGTATTGTGTTTTTTCTTTGTTATTTGCCTTTATATATTCTTTTTTGTTTGTTTCTGGCTCGTCCTTCAAGTTTAATCTCTTTACACGAAGCTTCGCACTATATAAAGTCTCTGTTTTTCCTCAACTCGTCTTTGAACCCTGTTATATACTGCTGGAAGATGGGACCCATTCGTCGCACCCTTATGGACATAATGCGAGGTATCGTCAATCGGTTCAGAGAATAACAGTTCGTTTCTGATGCCAATTCACAATGCATAAGATAAGAACCTTGGCCATCGTTAGCTTAAACTTGATTTGTCAACGACAACTGAGAGATCAAGAACTTTAACGGTTAGGAAAATTACTCAATAGAGTACTACAAAGTCAAGCATAAGAAAGTATCAGTTGCTAGTTTCAAGCGCATTTTGTATTAGAAATTTATAAATGACCAGAAAGCTTCCTGATTACTTAAAATATGATTTTAAGGTTGTCATCAACTAATGTATGTATTTTTATTCGTCCATAGGATAATAGATTTATAACATTGTCAAGTGTATAGCTTGTGAATTAAATACAAACCTATTTTTAGGTCGCTTTATAGTGTAATAAGGGCCACGAGTTCATCAGTGTTTTTACTGCAGTTAAATAGAATCTTCTTTTAACAAAGCCGTTACTTACTCGCGATCACAGAATTCAGTTGTGCAGTTTCTGATATAAAGAATAATATTAAGTCGACTGGACTTGATGGTTCTCCATTCTACCAAAATTCATAATCTTGTCAATAGTAACCCGAGCATTTATGTTCTCAGGCAAAGAATGACGGTTATGCATTTTATACTAATTGCACAAAGTAAAAGGATCTCTACGCCTGTATTATCTGTATTTTTTGCGGTTGAAATATATCAAAATATTACATGGCCATTGCTAAACTTTTTCTGAGCTAAGTGCAGCTGTTCATGAACTGAAGTGGATCCGGGACTTGTGAGGAGGTGATTAAAGAAGGTGCCGAACGCGGTCGGCGTCTATAAGGGGGGAGGGCTATCTGTAATAATCCATCACCGGAAAATATTTCCAAGCTACTGTAAAACGACATGAAAAATATGTCGGTATTATCTCAGTTTAGGAAGTTTGCTTAACATTCTGATTACCCCCTAGATCCGTCACAAACGAGTGTGTAATTTATTGGTATTAATTATTCTGGTCTCTCTCCCCAACCCTCATCAACCATAAAATGTTCGGTCTCTGAAGATGTATTCAGTGTATTCAGGCAAATTTAATGACAAAAAACAAATGTCAAGCGTTTTTTAATTTAACTGACTACTATGTTTCGTATATTCATTTTGATAGATGAAATATATGTTAATGACAGCTTTCTTTCAAATAACTTTTTTCAGATATATATCCCATGTTTAGTTAAAATGTCTTGAAGCATTAAACAAATAATTTGCTTTAGTTCTAACCAACGCCGAGTTAAAACAATACTCGATGCCTTTTTCAAAAATTCAAACGCCAGAGTTGAAGACATCTTGAATTTACATACAGATGGCTTCGATTGTGTTATATGCTTGAGACTGACAGATACTTATGACTTGAAATTTTCCGTTTCGAAGCCCCAGTAATTTTAACGCTCAGTTGTCATGGCGGAAAACGTTTGCGACATTCTTAACGAGATTTTCTCTAGAACCTCTGCGGATGTTAAAGATTCTCGTCCGGCACTTGTCGCTTATTGTGTCTTCCACAGCTTTTTGTGTTATACAACCATCATTTTGAACATCGTTACCATCCATGCGATAAAGAAAACCGTGTTGTTGCCAAAACCTTTGAAAACATTATTACTGAGCCTGGCTGCCACCGATGTTGGCGTTAGTTTGTTGGCACAGCCACTCTATATTTCTACTTTGGTCAGCCGGTTAAAAACAAAAACGTATCGACTGCACTTCCTACAAGGGATTGTTGGCCGCTATCAATTTCTTTTGCGCATCTTCACTCTTAAATGTTGCAACCATAAGTGTGGACAGGTTCTTAGGTGTTTACCTTCATCTCAGATATCAAGAGCTTGTGACTCACAAGCGCGTCATTGCCGCCGTCATATCAATATGGCTGTTAGGCGCAATTATTTCTTCTACTGTCTTTTGGGTTCCATCGGTTTTCATCTTACGATTCATAAGGGTCGTGAACATGACTGTTTGCCTCATTCTGGTGGTATTTGTCTACTGGAGGATTTATATAGTCTTTAGGCGACACAAAATCCAGAATGAAGGCCTTCAAATCCAAGAAGTACAACAGGGAGTTCAAAATGGCGACTTATCAAATTTTTTGAGGCTTAGAAAGTCTGCCCTTGGAACATTTTACGTATGTATTGTGTTCTTGATATGTTATTTGCCATACTATATTCTCCTTTTTTTTTCCCTGGCCTATCCTTTAAGTCCAATCTCTTTTAAAGAAGTTTGGCCCCATACAATGACTTTAGTTTTCCTCAACTCGTCTTTGAACCCAGTTATATACTGCTGGAAGATGGGACCCATTCGTCGCACTCTCATGGACATAATGCGAGGCACTGTCAATCGGTTTAGAGAATAGCATTTGTTATAAGTAATTTTTGTTGTAAATAGAAGCTTTCAGAAATCTCCAGACTGCTTAGTCATGGTGATATGCGTACCATAGAACTTTCTAATACATGTCATCAAGTCACGCAATTATTACGTAATACTATTAAAATAGTTCTTTTGAAAGCTTTTGGAATGTTCCAGAACACTTTGTGAATGTATATAAAGACCTAGTTATGTAGTAGTAGTTGTTGTTTTTTTTAGAAAGCTATACCGTAAGATGAACTTTAACGGTTAGGAAAACTACACAGTGAGGTACTATAGAGACAAGCATAAAAAAGTATCAGTTGCTAGTTCCAAGCACATTTGTAAGAGAAATTTATTAATGACCATGCAGATGTCTTCCTCGCTACTTGAAATATAATTCAAAGGTTATGCCATTAGTTAATGTACGTATTTTTAATGGTCGAAGGGATTATAAATTTTTAACCTTGTGAAGTGTATAGCTCGTGAATTAAATATAAAACCGATTTTTAGGTCACTTTATAATGTAATAAGGGCCACGAGTTCATCATTGTTTTTACTAAAGATAAATCTTTGAACAGAGCCTTTATTTACTTGCGATCACACATAGACTTTCAGAATTAAGTTGTGCGGTTTCTAATATAAAGAATAAAGTTAAGTCGAATAGACTTGATGGTTGTTCATTCGACAAAAAGTCTCAACATTAGCAATAGCAACCCCAAGTACTTATTTATTTAGGCAAAGACAGAAGGTTAGACATTTTATGCTAATTACACAACTTACAAGGAGCTCTATGTCTTTTACTCAGACATTTAGTCCGTTTTGAAAAATTTAGTATTAATTTTCACATTTTTTTAGTTGTACCTTGCACCAATCAATCAATTTTCTCGGCCATCCTTGCTTTTTTTTGTCAGAAAAGACCTCAAATTACATGACGTAGCTTCTCACTAACTTCAGTCGGCGGAAGACCAGTTGGCTATGTACAAACCATGACGTCAGACTCCAAACTCGCTCCCAGGAGGAGGCTGGCTAGAGTCAGGCCACAGACATCCGGATTGCAAATTAAGCGTTAAGGCCCACTTTAGTTCTCTCTGCCATTATAAGAGAAAATTAGTGATGCATAAAGTTAACGCACTTTTGGAAATTTTCACTAAAGTCAGTTGTTACAGATCGATCCACAGGGAACGCCCAGATTCCTCAGATCTCCCTGTACAGATCCATCACAGAACATAGAACAGTTTGTTTTAGGAATGTCAAACTTTGGAATTCCTTAGACTTGTCACTCAAGTAGAAAAGGACATTGACAGAATTCAAACATTACGTTATATGCAGTTTGGAAAGGGCATAGTCAAATATAATGCTTTTAAACAAAATTTTACTTTGTTTTGTTCAACCTCTGAACATAAAGGTGTATCGTTCACATTATGAATTTTTCGATGGAGAATTTTTGATAGGCGCGATGAACTGTATGCTTTAGGAAATGACAAAGTGGAGAATGATCAGCCGCATGAAGCTGCAAATGTGCTTTACTGGTTTGAAAAGGTCCCTTACCTGTTGTGCTGAAAACTAGGGAGAACCCTGCTATTGATGGGAATATGGTGACGGGAAAACAAAAATAAATTAGTTGAATGAAAAGCACTCGTTGATAGCGTGGGGATTAAGAGTGCCGATTTGGAAGATAAATTTTTATTCTAGTGTTTTGTGCCTTTCCGAGCTGCCTAAATGTAGGGAAAGGCCAGAAACTGCCACATGTTCTATAGAATACTTAGGGAGATTAGAGTGTTTAGCGACTGGTTTGGATGCGTCCCTGTCATTTCTTTCTACGTTGCGAAGGTGCTCTCGGAATCGGTCACCTAGTCGTCTGCATTCATATGATTGCACATATAGATGGTTGCATAATATATAGCACCACATAACACTTTTGGTCTAGTATAGTGGCACAAGATTCAGATGGAGTATTCTTATGCGCACAATTTTTAGACCAACCCTCATTTAATTTACATCGTTTAAGCGCTTGATTCAGAATTATTGTTTGATAAAATGTCGTATCTGAGCTAAGTGCGGGTGTTCATGAAATGAAGTGGATCACTTTTGAAAGGTTTCGGCTACGCAGACGTTTTTGCACAAAGATTGTGGCAAAGTTTAACTTGGTTGCTGTGTAGCGGATGAAACTGTTGAAAACACAGTTTACGATAAAAAATGAGATTTTCAAACTCGGAGATTTTGGGGTAAAATATTCCACAGTTTGATTCAGCCATGATGATCTAGCGTTCAACTGCCTTCTTAGTAAGTGTGTTGGGACAAAGATTATCGCTCGAAAGAAAAAATTTCACTTGAAGGCTATTTTTGATACAAGGAGGTGGTCATTTGTGTCACTCGAGCTGAGAGAGATATTATGCAGAGATAATGGCGATTAATTAATGTCGACCCACAATATTAATGTCGTGTTAAACTGCCTGAAACTGGAAAAGAAGCTCCTCTGATGTATACGAAATATCTTTTGACGAAAAACAGAACGAAGTATCTTTTTTCATATAAAATGATTCACAAAGGTATTGAAAGTTATATATTGAAAAAAAAAAGAAACACCCAAAGAGTACCTCAGCCAATCAAATGCAGCCATTTTAAAGTTATGATGCCCCTATGTTTACCAGTGATTTATCAGCTGTGTTATTACACTGTTAACAAAAAGAGCTCTGAAATCAGTTGAATTGAATGAGTTATATCCGCTTTTCTTTAGATTAACTTGTAATATACTCTTAACTTTTGTACTTAATTTGAAAACAGTTCCTGCTATCAATGACGTGGTGCGGCTTGGGGAATCAAGAGTACTCTTTAATATTACACTTTGTGGACACTAACTAGAAGGTAGATCTTATTATCTTACAGAGAGTTACAGGATAGAATGTCTTCGAAATTTCTCTTGATAAAATAATGAGGCGATGTACTTTGAGTGAAGTGAAGAGACTGCGAAATATTACCCTTCGTCGTACCGGTTTTGTGTCACGCTCGACGTATGAATTCGAAGTTGACAGCTGTTGTATTTTGTTTTCATTCTAGAGTTACTGACAATGCTATTTGCGTTGATTTGAATAATTGCATGCAGTCATATCACTTTAAGTATTCGTCAAATCTTCATGTTTGGTATTCAAATTAACGAAAAGGGCATCGTCATAAGAAACGCTCGAGAGATTAGAAAGAAAAGACAACAGCTGTTTACTTTAACAACATACTGAAAAAACCTGAGATAAGGAAAGAGAGGAAAAACTTTTCGTCACGTTTTTTCTTTTTTTCCATAGAAGCCTCGTCATTTTATTTCAAGTCATTGTAGTTGCAAAGAGACTTGTCCTGCCCCCCCTCCCCCCGGGGAAAAAGTCGGAAAGCTTGCTACTCAAGCATAGTGATGACTTCTTTAAAAGTGCAAGCCTTAACTCTTTCTGTTTTTAACAGACCTCCTGGGTGCGCCGTTATTATATCACGATTACTCCATACCGTTCAGTTGATGTTGTGATTTTCAGAGATGTCGCTCTATTGCAAGTTGGCCGCCTTCCAGTTCACCGAAAAGCTGCTCAAATGACCTGACTGGGGGATGGCGGTTTAACGATTGTCACAACTCCAATTTGAACGGGCAGTTCATGGGGAACACAAAAGCTTATAGTGGTATTGGCTGGGTTCGATTTAAACAAATCTTTTTCGGACAAATTCGTGAAGCAATTTTTATAAAGTATTTGTTACAAAAAATTGAAAGGCGTAACTGTTTCGTTCAGAAACATAAACATAAACCGTTATGCCCCGCTTTAGATAACTAAAATTATTATATCTCTCGGTTAGTAAGTGGACTATGATTGGTCAATTTATTTCTGTCTATCACTCTACGGCCCGCTTAACTCAAAGGTTTGTGGTTAAAACCACCTTGAAGGATATAATGAACTGAAACGCGTGAAAAAACTTCAATCTCGGTGGCTTTCATTTGAATGGTCAAACGCTAGAGTTTCATCGATAGACTTTAAATTTGGAATTAATTAGTGGTTCTTTATAAACAGTAAACATGGAAGTACTGTTAAGGCCAGAACCATAATTGTGCCGCATAATAAACCGTACCTCATTAAAGTACTACGCCGTAGCTTTCATTTAAATGGTCAAACACTAGATTGTCATCCACACCAAGCTAGAATCACCTGGGACAGTAGATTAAAAAAAAAAACTCAGCACCCTTCGTTTGAATGCGTCTAGGAATAGGAATCCCTTCTCACCTAATTGCAAACAGTGTCATTTGCATTTATATGATTGCACACACATATATATGGTTGCATAACATACAGAACCTCGTGACAACAGTCTTCGTCAAGTATAATGACACAAAATTTAAATGGAGTATTCTGACTTATCTACACAATTTCAGGGTGCTGCTTTTTCAATACAACCTGAATTCAAGATTCTCTATTTGCAATAGTGGACAAACTTCAACCAGGAGATTATTTAGAGAGAAAAATTTAGGAGAATCATTTTGTTGATTTATTAACAAAGTGGCGACTGGCTTTAATTTGCTTCCGAGTAGCTGATAGATGGAGCAAAATTCTTGACCAATCACTTTACGATGTAAACCGAAACTACTATAATCCCTGACACCGCTCATTTGTAGACTTCTTTTTATTTCTCGACGAAATAAATTTATACTCCTGTCATTTGTCGATTCGATGTTTTTTTATTCTTTCTTTACTTACTGACGCTAACAGGCTAAAGTCTTCCATATGCAAACACAATATCGCATTTTCCACCTCTAATTTACATATATTAATGTTACAAAAATACCAGCCCTCATTTTTAATTTACATCTGCCGCCGACATGAACAATAGTCAAACTTCCTGTATTCTTTTCGTTTAAGCGCTTAGTGCAGAATTATTCTTTGATAAAATGTCTTATCTGTATTTCTTTCGGTTGAGAGATGTCAAAATATTACCTGGCCTTTGCAAGACTTTTTCTGAGCTTAGTATTGTTTATGAGCTAAAGTGGATCCGGGACTTGTGAGGAGGTGATCAAAGTGAGAGCCGAACGCGGTCGTCTATGAGGGGGGAGGGAGGGCTATCTGGAAATAATCCACCACCTGAAAATATTCCCAAGAAGCTACTCTAAAACGACTGAAAAATATGCCGGTATTATCTTTGTTAAGTAAATTTGCCCAACATTCTGTAAACCTCCAAGATCCGCCACAAACAAATGCGTTGTTTATTCGTAATAATTATTTGGGTCTCTCTCCCCACCCCTCACCAACCATAAAAAGCTCGGTCTCTGAAGATGTTTTCAGTGTATTCAGACGAATTTGATAATAAAGAAGCATATGTCAAACACTTTAATTTAACTGACTATAATGCTTCGTTATTCATTTTGATAGATGAAAAATATGTTAATGACAGCCTTCCTTCGAATAACTTTTTTCTGGTATAAATGCCATGTTTATTTAAAATGTCTTGAAGCATCAAACAAATGATTTGTTTTAGTTCTAACCAACGCCGAGTTAAAGCGGTACTGGATGCTTTTTTCAAAAATTCAAATGCCGCAGAGTTGAAGACATCTTGAATGTATGTACAGATGGCTTCGATTGTGTTCTATGCTTGTGACTGACAGCTACATATGACTAAAATTTTCCGTCTTAAAATCGGAAAATATCAGAGCCACTGTAGTTTTAGCGCTCAGTTGTCATGGAGGAAAACGTTTGCACCATTCTCAAGTCTTTCTATGGAACCTCCGCGGATGTTGAAGATTTTCGTCCGGCGCTTGTCGCTAACTGTGTCTTCAACAGCTTTATGTCTTATACAAACATCTTTTTGAACATTATTACCATCCATATGATAAGGAAAACTGCGTTGTTGCCAAAACCTTTGAGAACTTTATTACTAAGCCTGGCTGCCTCCGATGTTGGCGCTGGTTTGTTGGTTCAACCTTTCTACATATATACTTTGGTCAGCCGGTTAAAACAGAAACGTATCGACTGCATTTCCTACAAGGGATTGTTGGCCGCAATCACTTTCTTTTGTACATCCTCGCTCTTAAATATAGTAACTATAAGTGTGGACAGGTTCTTAGCCGTTCATCTTCATCTCAGATATCAAGAGCTTGTGACTCACATGCGCGTCATTGCAGCAGTGATATTAATATGGCTGTTTAGCGCAGTCATTTCTTCTAGTGTCTTTTGGGATCCATTGCTTATCAGCTCAGAAGTCATTGGGGTCGTGATTATGACTGTTTCCTTCGTTCTGGTAGTAATTGTGTACTGGAGGATTTATATAGTCTTAAAGCGACACAAAATCCAGATTGAAAGCCTTCAAATCCAAGAAGTACAACAGGGAGTTCAAAATGGCGACTTATCAAACTTTTTGAAGCTTCGAAAGTCAGCTCTTGGAACACTTTTTGTATGTATTTTGTTCTTGATTTGTTATTTTCCTTGCAATATTCTCCATTTTTTACTCCTGGCTCGCCCTATAAGTCTAATCTCTTTATATGAAACTCGGTTCTATGTACTGACTTTATTTTTCCTCAACTCGTCTTTGAAACCTGTTATATACTGCTGGAAGATGGGACCCATTCGTCGCACCCTCATGGACATAATGCGAGCCATCGTCAATCGGTTCAGAGAATAGCATTGGCTGGGTTCGTTTCTGATGCCAATTCACAATGAATGGAATAAGAACTTCGATCATGGTAAAATCAAACTTGATTTGTCAAAAGTACTTAAGGAAAACTGAGGGAGGACGAACTTTAAATAACGGTTAGGAAAATTACACAATGGAGTACTACAGAGTCAAACATGAGAAAGTATCGGTTACTAGTTTCAAGAACATTTGTGTTAGACATTTAAAAATAACCAGAAAGCTTCCTCTCTACTCTAAATATGATTTTAAGGTTGTCATCAATTAATGTATGTATTTGTACTTGGCGATAGGATCGTAAACTTTTAACCATGTTGAGTGTATAGCTTATGAATTAAATACAAAACCGATTTTTAGGTCGCTTTAATAAGGGTCCCGAACTCATCAGTGTTTTAACTACAATTAAATGTAACCCTCTTCGAATAAAGCCGCTACTTGCTTGCGATCACACACAGACTTCCAGAATTTAGTTTGGCATTTTCCGATGTAAAGAATAATATTAAGTCGACTAGACTTGACGGTTCTCCGTTCGACTAAACGTCTCAACCTTGTCAATAGTAACCCGGGCACTTATCTACTCAGGGAAAGAAAGACGGTTATACATTTAATGCTAGTAACAAAAAGTATAAGGAGCTCTACCCCTTTCATTCAGACGGTTAGTCCGTTTTTTTTTAAAAAGTTATCACCAATTTCATCTTTTTAATTGTACCCCGCGGCAATCACCGCTGTTCTTGTCTATCCTCGGTTTTTTTTTTGGTATATTGAAACTTTTTTCAGTGTTTGACTAGCCCAGCAAACAAACACTTAGCTGAAGAGACTTCAAATTACAAAACGTTGCTTCTTAATAACTCCAGTCGGTGGAAGACCAGTTGGCTATGAACAAAGCATGACGTCAGACTCCAACCTCGCTCCCATGAGGAGGCTGGCTAGCATCTGGATTGCGAATCACGTGCTCAGATCCACTTTATCTCTCTCTGCCATTATAAGAAAAATTTGTGATGCATAAAGTTAACGCTCTTATAGAAATTGTAACGAAAGTCAGTTGTCACTAATCGATCGACAAGGAACGCCCAGATTCCTCAGATCTCCCTGTACAGATCCAACACAAGGCGAAGAACAATTTATTTTAGAAAAGTCAAAGTTTGGAATTCCTTAGGCATGTCACTCAAGTGGAAAAGGACATTGACAGAATTCAAACGCTGCTTATAAAATAATTTATTTTAACCTTTTGAGAGATCATTTAATTTCTTATTTCATATTAATTTTGGCATTTATTTGTATGTATGTATGTATATATATATATATAGTGCTAACAAGGGAGTTGAAAACATAGATTAATCACTTTTTTCAATACAACCTGAATTCAACATTTTCTATATGCGACAATGGACAAACTTTAACCAGCAGATTATTTAGAGAAAAAAATTAAGGAAAGTCATTTTGTTTATTTATTAGTAAAGTCGCGACTGGCTCTAATTGCTTTGGGGTAGCTAACAGATGGAGCGAAACTCTTGACCAATCACTTTACGATGTAAAGTGAAACTAATACAATTCCTGACTGTTTTTGACACCGCTCATTTGCAAACTACTCTTTACCTCTGGACGAAATAAATTTATGGTCCTGTTATTTGCCGACTCGTTGTTTTTCATTCGTTCTTTACTTTCTGACCCTAATAGGCTATCTATTGATATCACAAAAAAGTCAGCCATCAATTTACAACTGCCGTCAGCATAAACAATAGTCAAACTTCCTGTATTTTTTGTTTAAGCGCTTGATGCAGAATTATTGTTTGATAAAATGTCTTATCTGTATTTCTTTTGGTTGAAATATGTAAAAGTATTACATGGTCATTGCTAAACTTTTTCTGAGCTAAGTGCAGCTGTTTATGAACTGAAGTGGATCCGGGACTTGTGAGGAGGTGGTCGAAGTGAGAGCCGAACGCGGTCGTCTATAGGGGGTGAGGGCTATCTGAAATGATCCACCACCTGAAAATATTCCCAAGTTACTCTAAAACGACTGAAAAATATGCCGGTATTATCTCAGTTTAGTGAGGTTGCGAACATTTTTATTACCTCTTAGATCCGCCTCAAACGAGTGCGTAATTTATTCGTAATAATTATTTGGGTCTCTCTCCCCACCCCTCACCAACCATAAAATATTCGGTCTCTGAAGATGAATTCAGTGTATCCAAGCGAATTTTATAATAAAGAAACATATGTCAAGCACTCTTTCATTCAACTGACTATAATGTTTCGTTTATTTATTTTGATAGATGAAAAATATGTTAACGACAGCCTTCCTTCGAAATGCCATGTTTAGTTAAAATGTCTAGAAGCATCAAACAGATAATTTGTTTGAGTTCTAACCAACGCCTAGTTAAAGCGGTACTCTTTACTTTCAAAAATTCAAATGCCGCAGAGTTGAAGACATCTTGAATGTACGTGCAGATGGCTTCGATTGTGTTCTCAATCCTCGTGATTGACAGCTACACATGACTTCAAATTTTCCGTTTTAGAACCGGAAAATATTAGCTCGGCTCTCATGGCGGAAAACGTTTGCGACAATCTCAACGAGCTTTTCTTTAGAACCTCTACGGATGTTGAAAGTATTCGTCCGGGACTTGTCGCTAGTTGTGTCTTCAACGGCTTTTTGTGTTATACAACCATCATTTTGAATATCGTAACCATCCATGCGATAAGGAAAACCGCGTTGTTGCCAAAACCTCTGAGAACATTATTACTGAGCCGGAATGCCTCCGACGTTGGCGTTGGTTTGTTGGTCCAACCACTTTACATTTCTACTTTGGTCAGCCGGTTAAATCAAGAACGTATCGACTGCATTTTCTACAAGATATTTTTTGCCGTTACCAATTTCTTTTGTATATCCTCGCTCTTGAATGTTGTAACCATAAGTGTGGACAGGTTCTTAGCTGTTCACCTTCATCTCAGATATCAAGAGCTTGTGACTCACAAGCGCGTGATTGCAGCGGTGATATCAATATGGCTGTTTAGCACAATTATTTCTTCTATTGCCTTTTACGATTCACTGCTTATCATCTTACGAGTCGTATGGTTCGTGAACATAACTGTTTGCCTCATTCTGGTAGTAATTGTCTACTGGAGGATTTATATAGTCTTAAAGCGACACAAAAACCAGATTCAAGGCCTTCAAATCCAAGAGGCACAACAGGGAGTTGAAAATGGCGACTTATCAAACTTTTTGAAGCTGCGAAAGTCAGCTCTTGGAACATTTTATGTATGTGTTGTGTTTATGATTTGTTATTTGCCTTCCTATATTCTCTCTTTTTTAAAAATGGCTCGCCTTTTAAGTCTAATCTCTCTCTACGAAGCTTCGCTCTATACAATGACTTTGTTTTTCCTCAACTCGTCTTTGAACTCTGTTATATACTGCTGGAAGATGGGACCCATTCGTCGCACTCTCATGGACATAATACGAGGCATCGTCAGTCGATTTAGAGAATAGCATTTGTTATGAATAATTGGTATTGTCAATAGAAGCTTCTAGAAATCTCCAGACTGCTTAATCATGCTGACATGCGTGCAATAGAACTTTCTAAAACATTTGATAAAGTCATGCAATTTTTACGAAATATCATTAAGATAGTTCTATTGTGAATGTATATAAAGACCAGTTATATGTAGTAGTAGTAGTTGTTGTTGTTGTCGAGGAGTGACCGACTGTTTAGAAATCTATACCGTGAGAGAGAGCTCCAGTGGAAGATTGTTAATATCAACAAACGGAGGAAACTGTGCGTTCTGCTCAGTGGCGAGCTACGATATTGGCTGTAGTGGGCTTAAGTAAGTTTATGGAGCAAAAGTACTGTACTGCCTTTAAGAGACGCTCCTTATTAAGAATATCACTCGTTGTGTAATAAAGTAGTTGAGTTTGTAGGATTGTAGTATTTTTCTATTGGTTAAATTAAATCGTAACACATTTGTTGGGTTCGTTTCTGATGCCAATTAAACATGATCTGTCGAAAGTGCTTCAGGAAAACTGAGGGAGGATGAACTTTAACGTTTAGGAAAACTACACAATGAGGTACTACAGAGTCAGTTATAGGAAAGCATCAGTTGTTAGTTTCAAGCACATTTTGTATGAGAAATTTATAAATAACCATAAAGCCTCCTAGATACTTGAAGTATTATTTCAAAGTTATGTTATCATTTGATGTATGTATTTTTAATTGTAAATAGGATAATAAATCATTAACCTTGTAAAGTGTATAGCTCGTGAATTAAATACAAAACCGATATTTAGGCCGCTTTATAGTGTAATAAGGTTCACGAGTTCATCAGCGTTTTTACTACAGTTAAATGTATCCCTGTTCGAATTTAGCCGGTAATTGCCTGCGGTCACACTTAAACTTCCAGAATTTACTTTTGCAGTTTCTGATATAAAGAATAATATTAAGTCGACTAGAATTGATGGTTGCTCGTTCGACTCAGTCTCAACCTTCTCAGTAGTAACCCGGACACTTACTTACTTAAGGAAAGACAGAGGGTTATACATTTATGCTAATTAAACAAAATACAAGGAGTTCTACGCCTTTCACTAAGATGGTTAGTCCGTTTTGAAAAATTTAGCATCAACTTTTACCTTTTTTAATTTTACCTTGCGCCAATCACCGCTGTTCTTGTCTATCCTCATTTTTTTTTTTGTTATGTTGAAACTTTTTTTAGTGTTTGTCTACCACAGGAAATAAATACTTATTTCAAAAAAGACGATTCTCTTTGGAGCTGAAGAGACCTCAAATTACATGACGTAACTTCTTAGTAACTCCAGTCGATGAAAGACCAGTTGGCCATGTACAGAGCATGACATCCGACTCCAACCTCGCTCCCAGGAAGAGGCTGGCTAGAGTTAGACAACAGACATCCGGATTGCAAATCACGCGCTCAGACTCTCTTCAGTTCTCTTTGACATTATAAGAAAAATTAGAGATGCATAAGGTTAACTCACTTTTGGAAATTCTCACTAAAGTCAGTTGTCACCAATCGATCGACATGGAATGCCCAGATTCCTCAGATCTTCCTGTACAGATCCACTACACGGCGGAGAAAAATTTGTTTTAGGAATATCAAACTTTGGAATTCCTTAGACCTGTCACTCAAGTGGAAAAGGATATTGGCAGAATTCAAACGCCGCTCAAGGAAACAATTTATTCAAACTTTTTTAAAGATCATTTAATTCTTATTTCATTTTAAATCCTGCATTTATTTGTTTGTATACATACATATATATATTAAACCCCTGAAGAGTGAAGCGATTCACGAAACAGGCTTGTCGGGAAATGTAGTTACGTCCCCTTTTTTCCTCTCATAATATTTATATATATATATATATATATATATATATATGTACATATGTATAAAGAGAGGTAATTTAGAGTTGACAATTGGGTTGAAATCGTAAATTGGCCATCGTAAAGAGTGTAAAGGCTGACGTTTCGAGCGTTAGCCCTTCGTCAGAGCGATCGGAGGAGTTGTGGGTTGTATGTGGGTTTATATGCACAAAATGGAGTTACGCTGTTGGTGGGAATATGGTGACGAGAAAACAAGAATAAATTAGTTGAATCAAAAGCGCTCGTTGATACTGTTGGGATTAAGAGTGCCGATTTAGAAGATAAATTTTTGTTTTAATGTTTTGCAGCTTTCCGAACTGCCAAAATGTAAAGAAAGGCTGCACACTGCCATATGCTATATAGAATAAGTAGGGAGATTTAAGTGTTTAGCGACTGGTTTGGATGTATCCTTGTCATTTCTTTCTACGTCGCGAAGGCGTTCTCGGAATCGGTCACCTAGTCGTCTGCATTCATATGATTGCACATATAGATGGTTATAAAATATATAGCACCACATAACATTTTTCGTTTAGTATAATGGCACAAGATTCAGATGGAGTATTCTTATGCGCTGAATTTTCAGGGTTCTGCTTTTTTCATTATAACCTGAATTCAACATTCTCTATTTGCAATAGTGGACAAACTTTAACCAGTAGAAAATCAGTTTGCTTATTTATTAGTAAAGTCACGACTGGATCTGATTGCCTCGGAGTAGCTGATAGATGGAACAAAGTTCTTGACCAATCACTTTACGGTGTAAAGAGAAACTAATACAATCCCTGATTGTTTTTGACACCGTTCATTTGCAAACTAATCTTTACTTCTGGACGAAATAAATTTACAGTCCTGTCATTTGTCGATTCGATATTTTTCAATCCTTCTTTACTTTCTGAGCCAAACAGACTAAAGTCTTTCATATTCAAACACCATATTGCATTTTTCACATTAATTTGCATGTACTGATGTCACAAAAAAACCAGCCCTCATTTTAATTTACATCTGCCATAAGCATAAACAATAGTCAAATATTCCTTTATTCTTTTGGTTTAAGCGCTTGATGCAGAATTATTGTTTGATAAAATGTCTTATCTGTATTTCTTTCGGTTGAAATATGTAAAAATATTACATGGCCTTTGCTAGACTTTTTCTGAGCTAAGTGCAGCCGTTCATGAGCTGAAGTGGATTCGGGACTTGTTAGGAGGCGGTTAAAGTGAGAGCCGAACGCGGTTGGCGACTATAAAGGGGAAGGGCTATCTGTAATATCTATTGCCGGAAAATATTCCCAAGCTACTCTAAAACGACTGAAAAAAATGGAGGTTTTATCTCTTTTTAGTAAGTTTGCCGAACATTCTGATTACCTCCTAGATCCGCCACAAACGAGTCAGTAATTTATTCGTAATAATTATGTGGGTCTCTCTCCCCACCCCTCATCAACCATAAAATGCTCGGTCTCTGAAGATGTATTTAGTGTATTCAGACGAATTAAGTAATAAAGAAACATATGTCAAGCGTTCTTTGATTTAACTAACTATAATGTTTCGTTTATTCATTTTGGTAGATAAAAATATGTTAATGACAGCTTTCCTTCAAATAACTCACTGCAAAAAAAGTGGTGTTCACCCGTTCGGAAAACAAGTTGTGAATATTTGAAAACGCAGCATTATTCACGCATTTTCTGACATTTTCCGAAAAGAAAATCCAACGTTCTCCCGTTGTTTTCGAGTCGGCAAATTGGAGTATTCGTTCCATTATCCAGCAATTTTCCTCCACAGTGAACTCTATGAAAACGATTGTTTTCTTAGTGTTAAGAGTACGGTTAACAGACGGGAAAACAGTTTGTATTCCATTGTTTACTGGTGTTTTCCCAGTAACAAAACATTGTTTTCACAGACGTTTTCCGTTGAAGACAATGCGTTTTCTTCCATTTTCTAGGACAGTAAATGCGTAGATAACGCTTGAAAACCAAGTGTCGTCCAACGTTCACGGGTTGGCTAACAAATTGAAATACAATATTTTCTAGCGTTTGCAGCTGTTTGCGTTGAGAAAACGCGTTGTTAGTGGCGGTTCACCACCCGAATGCGGTTATTCCCACGCATTTTCTTGTATTTGCCGTTCGATTATCGTGCGGAAAATGGCATGTATTCCTATATTCATCGGTGTTTTACACTGTCAACCATTTGGAAATTTATATTTACATTTACTTCTCTCGCTCATAATTTCTTTAGCTCCAGGCTCCCTTGATCTAGAACGATTTTGAAGAAGTTCTACCAGTCGCTGAATCCACTTCGCAAATCAAATGATCCATTGAACTACTTGGAATCATTCCCTCCCGTATGTGACGCAAGCAATAAGAGCCTTAACATAAATTTTTTTGAAGCCTTTTTATTACCAATTAATCAAAGTAGTATTCACCTAGTTACATCAGTTCTTAATCATACGATTTTTACAAATATTCACAACACAGAAAACCTTGTAATCTAACATTTAAAAAAAATTTTAAAAGTATCAGCGAAAAAAAATGCACTCTTACTACAATATCAACAAAATTGTATGTCTCACCCTTGGCAAACAAATACAATCTGCTTCATTTTGGTCAATAAAATGAGACTTCTAAATGACACAAACAAACCTTGCACAAAAATGAGTGAAACCTAATGTCTGTTCACCACCTAAGGTGGATCATATGTAAAATTGGGAAAATGTTGAAATGCATATATGTGAAATTTGGATGATTATATTGGGACTCACATAGGCAGTTGTAAAAGAAGCTTTTACATGTATCATCCAGTTCAACATTTCAAGCTGTTTCCTTAATTTTGATAAACATCACAAAAATACTCAGAAAATTTCTAGGCTCAAACATTAGAGTTTGAAAAATCCTACTCAACACCATCCTCAAGTGTAAAAGAACTTTTGCAGTTGAACTTAAGGAACATAGCAGGGCCTCTAGAAGTAAATATCCCATATTTAATCTAAATCAAGAACATCCATTAATTACTGCTTTACTCTAATGGATCCACTGTAACCAAAATTGCCTAGTAAACAATAACAGCATTCATGGAAAAAAAAAATAGAAAATAATTACAATTTAATGGCCCAGAGCAATTTCTCTGGCACTTCATTGTGGCTTCTGGTACTTGGACGGCCAACCTGCCTGTTTACAGACTGCCTCCTTTGTTGGGTGGACATATTTGCCCTATGCCGTGAGTCCAGTTCTTTGAAGAAAGAAGAAACCTCCTCTGTCCTCCAGACAAGATGCTTTGTGGACAGGGTGTCATCCTCGCCATCAGATTCATCTGAGGATATCATTGACAAATGCAATGCCTCGAACAATTCTGACTTCTTTTCTTCCTCAGTAACCACTCTCAGTCTCTTCTCCAGTTTCTAGGGTAAAACATGAAAAGTTTAAGACTTAGCAGACTTTCATTAAATAAACAATAGTTGTGGTTAGGAGAGATTACATCATTTGAAATAGATGTTTCTCTCTAACTCATAATACTAAAAGACATTTCCAAAACTGCTTGGCTCATTGCACAACTAACATGACATTCAATTTTCAATATTAAACTAAGCTCAAGCAGAAAAACATCAATACTGGCAATCTCCACAATCACATAGGGTAGAGAAATAAAGGAAAAGAAAGAATTTAAGAGGTGAATGAAATGGTCCACAGTTAACTTTTTGTGTAGAAACATCATTGAAGCAAGCTAACTCTTACCCTTTTAATTCTTTGCCTCCTTTTCTGTTCCCTTTGGTACTGCTCATATGTACCATTTTCCATCTGCCTCCTCTTTCTTTTGTTGGAGGCAAAGTTTTGAGAGACAGCATCTGAAAAATTAAATATTTCTGAGGTGAGGCCAGGAAACCAAGGTTTAATACTGAAGCTGTACCCGAGAAATTATTTGACTAGCTTTATACAGTTAATGTGCCAGAGCTAAAATCATTTACTCTGTTTGAAAAAGACAACATGTAGGCATTGTGAGCCAACTTAGGTGATGTAAACAGAGCAGGTTTCTTGCGGTTTAACTTTAAAAGAAATCAATCCCAATGAAGCAAAAGTTGAGTGAGATATCCATTTCTTGGAGTTGATAAGTGATAAATAGTTGACTTAAAGGTCCTGCCCAATTAAAACAATCAATACCAAAGGGAAACATACCAAATATCCGCCTCTCTGTGCAGAGAGAGTCATTCTTTACGTGCTCAACTTCTTGAACTTCTTTGAGAAGTCTTCTGGCAACTTCTTGGTTTGGTGGCTCATTCTCCCTGTTGGAATATAATGTGTAGATAAAAGTAAATTGCAAAACCTCAAAGTCATTTCCAGCATAGGTTCCCCCTCTTTGGTGCCCCCAAATAGAAACTGTAACTCATTATTCAAATGGTTAGGTTTATGAGAAACCTCTTCTTTTGGTGTAAGTGGTAAAAATAGCCCAAATGGAGCCATGACACAGCATTCCTCAGTATGGTATTCTTACAGTGAACTTCCATGGACTAACATGAGTGATCAAGAAAACGTGGGACTAAAACGATGATTTTTACTTCTGCTCTCACCACTTTGATTCTACTTTTTTCCTTTGTGGTTGAGATTTTATTAATGCGTAGCCCTTCAAACCACTTGCACCTCCCACTTTCTTTCCACATGGACTTCCGTTGTAAACTATTCAATCGCAAACTATGTTACAAGTATCTTTACTCCCCTTTGGCTATGAACTTACTTCCTTTCCGTGTTCCACGACAGTCCTAACTGTTCCATCTTGGAGCGGACGTAATGCTGTGAATGATCATCAATAAATGCAAGAGGAATTTAACTGAGTGTTTTAAACATCAGATAATTTAAGTTTGTCATTCTTTCTCTCTTTCTAAGAGAGAGCAAACAAATCAATCGCTCACATGCATAAACACATCTTTGAACTAAGGAGACGTTAGCGTCACCGAAAGAGGACGGATGATAAAAGAAATTCGCAACCGACAGCAAGTCAAAAATGGCGGGGATCGGCTTTGATCAATCAAAAGGTGTGATATAAATCACAAAATGCGCACGAAATTTGAAAACGGCTTTTGACTTCCCTTTCCATGTTCTTACCGGGTAATCCTTTGATATATCTTATAAATTTTTATGGTTAACATTCTCAACGCAAAGAAATAGCAAAGAGGAAAATATTCACGTATCTTACCGAAAGATCAGGGTGCCGTGCGATTTTTCTTTTTCTTGAAGAATTCGGCGGCGTCACTGCATCATAGCTTCCAGTCTCATGGCTGGTTAGTTTGGCTTCTAGCGTGGATATCCTGTCTTCCATAGTTTTGAAGCCATTTACCATCGTAGAATGGATCCTCTCCAAAGTTTGCAGGACTGTATCGGAGAAGTCAGTCTGGTTACCTTCGATAATGCTTAAGGAGTCATTTATGTCCGACAATTTAGCTGCAAGACTAGATTGATCGGACCTTTCCAGCTTCTCATGTAAATCTTTGAGTCTGCTCAAGACTTGGCGAAATTCGGATACATTTGAGGCTCTGCTAGATGCCATTTCGCGATAAAGAGTTAGGTAAATAGACAGCTTTCACTCGACTTGCAAGTCGCACGTGGAATGCTTGTTGTGAGTTTTCCCTTCACGAACAAACTAAAACAAGGAATGTGATTGGTCCGATGAAGTGTGCAGTCATAACAATCGATATGATTGGTCAAAAATTTCGTGCATGATGGTCAGCGGTCTTATGTATGGCGCCAAGAGGGACGCAAAAATTAAAATCCTTCATCAAAGTATTGTTCTTAGTGGTGAATTTAAACAATTAACAAAATTTATTAAGTATTTGACAAGATTTTATCCTGTATTTTGGGATCGAAGTTCCTTTTTCGTTATTTCGCTGATTGGAGCACCTTACAATGCCAAAAAGAAGCTTTCCTCGCGAACTGAATCGGCGGAATAGGCGTCGAATTTATTGTTCTAGATGTGGAAATAGTTACTCCTATTCTGGAGCGAGGACACACGTTTGCCCGGACAGTTCTGGCGATGAAATCCACCGAGACGCTGATGATGCTCCACAGCTTTTGTCAAACGGCAACTTATGCAATGGCGATGGCCTTGAGACAGAGTCGCCGATCAACTGCCATGAGGTTGATGAGGGCATCGATGGAACTGAGGCGGAACTCATCGATAGCCCTTTGTCTCCAGATCTTAGAAGAAGACTCAAGGACCGATTAAGGAAACGTTTTAGCGAAGAAGATCTGTCTTACTTTGAGGACGACGATGAAGAGATCGAAGCATATGAAAGTGGTAGAAATGTCAGGGAAGATTCTGTGAACGAAGACTGGTCTGGTTTTCCAAATGCTCAAGACTCTGAAGAGGATTTTGAGCAGAATCAATCAACTGAGAATGCCGATGAATATTCACCCTCAATCTCCGACAGATGCGGTATTCTTGTATTTTGGTTGTTATTGTTTCTAGTATCCTGGCAGTCAGCTTTTTTTGTTACAGACTCAGCTGTTGAAATGCTACTCAAATTTCTTAGTCGTTTCTTGGGGCTTCTTGGAACTTTTGATGAGAATGGTATAATTTCTAGAATTTCAAAACGTTTGCCAAGTACGCTTTACAAGTTAAGGAAGAACCTTGGGCTACTAGGAAATGATGAATTTATTAAATATGTTGTGTGCCCAAAGTGCAAAAACCTGTATGATTACAAAGACTGCATCCAGAACCGTTGTGGAAGGCAAGTTTCAGCTCGATGTAAGTTTGTACCATGGTCAAGACACCCACACAGGAGTCGCAGAGGTAAGAAACTACTTAGCAGTCAGTTCATTTTATGTGCATGTGATGTATTCCTCCTCAAACTCATTAATTATTCTGAGGTTATTGGCCAATGAGTGGAAAGTATTTTGTCACATGCATAAATCTAGATACTTGATAAAGATGTATATCTGTATTTCGTCACATGCATGAATCCAGATATCCAATAAAAACACATCCAGATCATCAGTGATCTGGATATACGTTTCTACTGAATATCTAGATTTATGTGTATGTGTAATGCAAATAAGAAAATTACACTACATTTGGGAACACTTTCCTTTAGCAGTTTACCTTGCTCTTCACCCCTTTTCGGGATGCGTAAACGGTTAACTGCATTACTTTCTGCCATAATTAAGCTCCAACTAACCATAGAGCTATAAACTAAATGAGCAAAACTACCATAAATTTAGCACACACTTTGAATCCCCCAAAGAAACCCCAAAGAGACAACAGATGGATAGTTGCTGATAAAATGTCCAAAATTATGCAACCAATGAAAAGAGCATAACAATAATGTGACAATTTAGGTGATGATTGAAATAGGCAGTTTGAGAAGCAAGCTAAAAGGCTCTTGCTTCAGGTTTGGTTGTGGCATCCAAACATCTCAAAACAAATTAAACCAGCAGCCTTGTGCTTTCATTTCGTGTTTCTCAACATTTGGATGCCACAATCAAACCCTTGCACTTGTTTTTTATATACTACATCAAAGATATTGGGGGAGCAAAACTGGTGAGTTGCTGCATACTTAAAATGAAGATTATTTTGCTTATTAGAAAAACTGTGGACTTTTCTCATCATCTTGGAGAGGGTTTTCTGGAAGTGAACGAGTTTCAATGAGTATGCAATGAGTACTCAGTAAGAAAGAATTTTTGATTTCTATATTAAATTATAGGTTTTCCACATGAGCTGGGTTTGTATAACTTTTGAAGTTTTTTTCCCTAGGTCCTTGTGATGAAATACTACTAAAGACTGTTCAGACTGGAACAAAAACATTTCTTTATCCAAGAATGGTGTATCCATATAACTCAATTGTGAAGTCTTTGCAGCGTCTTCTGGCTAGACCTGGACTGTGGAACAAATGTCAAGAATGGAGAAATCAGGTTTCCTCTGCAAATGTTAAGACAGATATCTACCAAGGGAATGTTTGGAGGGAGCTGTCTTCAACTGGGTTTCTTTCAAACTCGAACAGCTTAGCTTTCATGCTTAATGTAGATTGGTTCAGACCTCATAAGCATTCACCAGGATCAGTTGGAGTTGTGTATCTTGTTCTACTTAATTTACCTCGTCATGAAAGATATAGACTTGAGAACATCATAGTTACTGGAATTCTGCCTGGACCTTCAGAGCCAAAGCTAACTGCCAACACTTTCCTTGAACCGCTTGTGAGAGAGTTACAAGCTTTGTGGGCCTGTAAGGAACGATTCTCAGTTCATGGTAGTTTTTTTAAACGACCAATAAAGGTTGGACTCATTTGTGTCTCCTCAGACATTCCAGCCACAAGAAAAATAGGGGGATTTCTAGGTCACATGTCATCACAAGGGTGTTCTCGCTGTAAGAAATCTTTTGGTTCTAGAGATGGCCTCGATTTTAGTGGTTTTGATCGAGAAAACTGGAGCCCCAGAACATCCTCTGAGCATAAGTGTTCTGCAAAAAGAACAATGGATGAAACCAGCCCTACTGCACAACAAAAACTGTGTTCTCAGTTAGGTGCTAGGTATTCAGTTCTGCAAGAACTAGACTATTTTGATTGTATTCGCTACTTTGTTGTGGACCCCATGCACAATCTTTATCTGGGAACAGCCAAACACATCATGAAAAATGTGTGGCTTAATGAAAAAAATGATTTCATATCTGATGAGGACTTTCAAAGGATCCAAGAACTGGTCGATGGGATGACAGTGCCTCAAGATATTGGACGCATACCTGGAAAGATTGCCAACAGTTTTTCAGGATTTACTGCTGATCAATGGAAGAACTGGACAGTAGTTTATTCATTGTTTGCTTTAAAAGGAGTTCTCCCTGAAAACCACCTTGAGTGTTGGCGTCATTTTGTCCTTGCCTGTAAAACTCTTGGAAAGAAAATTCTTACTGATGATGATATTGAGCAAGGGGACAGACATTTAATGGAATTTTGTCACACATTTGAAGAACTATGTGGGAAGGATCTGGTTACTCCAAATATGCATCTACATGGACACCTTAAAGAGTGCCTTCTAGATTATGGCCCCTTTCATTCTTTCTGGTGCTTCAGTTTTGAAAGATTTAATGGTATCCTGGGATCTTTTCATACGAACAATCGCTCTATTGAAATTCAGTTGATGCGAAAATTTTTGTCACAAACCAAAGTTAAGGACTTTGAGTACCCAGAAATGTTTCAGGAGACTTTCTTGGAGTTTTTTGAGGGCTCACACAGTTCAGGGTCTGTAAAGGACACACAAGAGCCGATTAAACAGTTCCTCAGTCTTCGACAGCACAGGGAGATATCCATCAAAGACTTGCATTTGTGTGATTGGACTGCAAGTGATGATATAGTTGAAATGTCAACATTTAGAGATGAAACATTAGACACTGATGATTTAACTGCACTAGAGTCAGTATATAAAGAACTCTTAGGACTTGATGAGGGTACTTTCCTTGAAATGCCACACACCATTGCAGAATTTAAATCGCTCAAAGTTGGATCTGTAGTATATGGATCATCGCAAAGCCAGACCACAAGGAATTCATTTGTTCTAGCAAACTGGGCAGGTCATGAAGGACGGTTAGCTTGTAGCAGTGGATGTAATGATGTCAGACCAGGACAAGTTATTTCATTTTTTCGTCACCGTATTAAGGTTAAATTAGCAGAATCTTATTTGCCAGAGCAGCGATACATGTTTTACTTTGCAAGAGTAAATTGGTACTCAGTTCATCCAGAACGTTTTTCACATGGAGTGCCAGTGGAAATCTGGTGTAACTCATTTGATCTGTTTGGCCCAGCTTGTTTCATGCCAGTTCAGAGAATTAAATCCAACTGTTCTTTAGGGGAAAAAGTTTACAAACAAGAAATGTTCTTGGAGTAACAAGTTAGACTGATAGAAGGCTGCATTGCACTGATTTTTTATTTTGAGTTTAAAAACTACTGTCATACAAGTTATCGAAATGCAATATTAAAATATAATGATTATGTCTTCCATGTTGTTGTATTTTGTATACGCTAAGCTCATATACTGCATGCAGAGAGACTCAGGAAAATGAAGTATGATAATGTTTCAATGATCAATATAATAATTCTATTTCTGATGTAACTACCCATTAGCCACAAATTACCAAACTGGCACAAATGAGCCATGGGACCAGTAATACCAAACTGGACATATGACCCAATTGGTGCAAAATACATTGTTGACAATGGAGCACTGGAAAAAATGACCTACAAACACAAATGATCCAATAGACACAAATGATACAATAGACACAAATGATCCAAGAGACACAAATGATCCAAGAGACACAAATGATCCAAGAGGCAAATGATCCAAGAGACAAAAATCATCAAAGAGACACAAATCATCAAAGAGACACAAATGATCCAATAGACAAAATGATCCAACAGACACAAAATTATCTAAAAGGCACAAATAATCCGACAGACTCAAATGATGCAACAGAAACAAACAACCTAATAGACATGAATGATCCAATAGACACTCATGGCCCACTAGACATGAATGATCTAACAGACACAAATTATCTAATCATTTAATCTAATCAGACCCAACTGCCTCAAATGACCCAATCAGCTAAAATGACTGAATTGCTTCAAATGACCCAATCAGTTCCAATAACCCAACCAGCTCAAATGACTGAATTGCCTCAAATGACCCAATCAGTTCCACTGACCCAACCAGCTCAAATGACTGAGTTGCCTCAAGTGACCAAATTGGTTGCGGTGACCTCACAGCTTCAAATGACCAAACAAGCTCAGATAACTAAATTGCCTCAAATGGTCCAATCAGTGCCAGTGACCCAACAGCCTCAAATGACCCAATCAGCTCAAATGACTGAATTACCTCAAACGACCCAATCAGTTTCAGTGACCTAAGTGCCTCAAATGACCCAACTAGGTCAGATGACTGAATTGCCTCAAATGACCCAATTGGTTCCAGTGACCCAATAACCCCAAATGACCTATCCACCTCAGGTGACTAAATTGCCTCAAATGACCCAATTGGTTCTAGTGGCCCAACTGCCTTAAATGAGCTAATCAGTTCCAGTGACCCAAGTGCCTCAAACAACCCAATCAGCTCAAATGACCGAACTGCTTCAAATCAGCTTATCAGTTCCAATCAGCCAATTTCCTCAAATGACCCAACCAGCCCAAATGTCTGAATTGCCTCAAAAGACTCAACCAGCACAAATGACTAAATTGCCTCAATTGACCCCAGCTGCTCAAATGACTGAATTGCCTTAAATGATCCAGCTGCCTCAAATACCTCAGTTGCCTGAAATGACCCAACTGGCTCAAATGACTGAATTGCCTCAAATGACTCAACCAGCTAAAATGACTGAATTACCTCAAATAATCCAAGCAGCTCAAATGACTGAATTGCCTCAAATGATTCAACCAGCTTAAATGACTGAATTGCCCCAAATGACCCAACCAGCTCAAATGCCACATTTGTCTCAAATGATCCAACCAGCTCCAGTGACTGAATTGCCTCAAATGACCCAACCAGCTCAAATTACTGAATTGCCTCAAAGATCCAGCCAGCTCAAATGACCGAATTGCCTCAAATGACCCAACTAGCTCAAATGCCACAATTGCCTCAAATGACCCAATTGGCTCTAATGACTGAATTGTCTCAAGTGACTCAACCAGCTCAAATGACTAAATTGCCTTAAATGACCCAAGCAGCTCAAATGACTGAATTGCCTCAAATGACTTAACCAGCTCAAATGACTGAATTGCCCCAAATGATCCAACCAGCTCAAATGCCACAATTGCCTCAAATGATCCAACCAGCTCCAGTGACTGAATTGCCTCAAATGACCCAACCAGCTCAAATGACTGAATTGCCTCAAATGACTCAACCAGCTCAAATGTCTGAATTGCCTCAAATGATCCAGCCAGCTCAAATGACCAAATTGCCTCAAATTATCCAACTAGCTCAAATGCCACAACTGCCTCAAATGACCCAATTGGCTCAAATGACTGAATCGCCTCAAGTGACTCAACCAGCTCAAATGACAAAATTGCCTAAAATGACCCAAGCAGCTCAAATGACTGAATTGCCTCAAATGACTCAACCAGCTAAAATGGCCGAATTGCCTCAAATGATCCAAGCAGCTCAAATCACTGAATTGCCCCAGATGATCCAACCAGCTCAAATACCACAATTGCCTCAAATGACCCAACTGGCTCAAATGACTGAATTGCCTCAAGTGACCCAACCAGCTCAAATGTCTGAATTGCCTCAAATGACTCAACCAGCTCAAATAACTAAATTGCCTCAAATTACCCAAGCAGCTCAAATGACTGAATTGCCTTAAACTACCCAACCAGCTCAAATGATTGAATTGCCTTAAATGACCCGATCAGTCAATAATAGCCAACTGCCTTAAATGAACCAACTGGTTCAGATGACTGAATTGCCTCAAATGACTCAACCAGTTCTAGTGACCCAACTGCCTCTAATGACCCAATCAGCCAATTAAAGCCAACTGCCTCAAATGATCCAACTGGCCCAAATGACAGAATTGCCTCAAAGGACCAAATTGGTTCCAGTGACCTAACTGTTTCAGATGACCCAATAATTTTAAATAACATTTACTTTCTGAAACAGCAGAACCTAACATGTGGCCATCAGCGAAAATGACCCAATCAGTGCAAGTGACCCAACTGCCTGAAATGATCCAATCCACTCAAATGACTCAATAAGCTTAATTAAACTACAAAAAGCTACAGGAAAACAATGCAAGCTGTTCACAAGTGTTTCCATAGAGCAGGGAAACAAGAGACGAACAGCACATCTTCATTTCTTAATCACGGTCGTTAGTAATTCTGTGAGAACAGTATCGTTCGCGTACTCGGGAAAAGTAGAGAAAAACTTTCGGTTGAACAAGCCATACATTAGCGTTTCCATTGAGCAGGAAAAAAATCGACAAAGATCATGTTTTCATGCTATTAGTAATTATCTGGGAATACGCTTGGAAAATGCAGCAATCGCGCGCTCGGGAAAACTATAGAAAAACGTTCTGGAAAACAAGCTATCAGTGGCGTTTTCGTGGAGTAGGAAAACAATCGACGATTTTCTTGTTTTTTTGGCATTTACCGTTTGCAATTCTGCAGGAAAACGCTCGACAAATGCAACGTTCGCGCGCTTGGGAAAATTATAGAATAACGTTCAGGAAAACAAGCTAGACACTAGCGTTTTCGTGGAGCAGGAAAACAATCGACAAACATCATGTTTTCATGGCATTTACCATTGGTAATTCTGCGAGGAAAACGCTCGGAAAATGCAGCGATCGCACGCTCGGGAAAACTTGAGTAAAATGTTCAGGAAAACAAGCTATACAATAGTGTTTTCGTGGAGCAGGAAAACAATCGACAAACATCATGTTTTCATGGCATTCACCGTTAGTTATTCTGTGGGAAAACGCTTGGAAAATGCCTTGTTCGCGCGCACGGGAAAACTATAGAAAAACGTTCAGGTGAACAGGCTATTCATTGGTATTTTCCTGGTGCTGGATAACTTGCGATGAACTTCGTGTTTTTCCCGAGTTTTACTGAGGGTGAACAATGAATTTGCCGCACGTTTTCCGATATCGGAAAACGTCAGTTTAATGTTGAATTTCTCAGTCATTCACCATTTCGGAAAATTAACAATGAACGCATGTTTTTTTGCCGTGACTTTTTCAGGTATAAACCCCATGTTTGCTTAAAATGGCTTGAAGCATTAAACAGATAATTTGTTTTAATTCTAACTAACGCCAAATGAAAGCGATACTCGATGCTTTTTTTCAGAAACGCAAAGGCCAGAGTTGAAGACATGTTGAATGTACGTACAGATGGCTTCGACTGTGTTTTGTGCTCGTGACTGACAGCTACATATGACTTAAAAATTTAAAAATATCAGGGCCACTGTAGTTTTAACACTCAGCTCTCGTGGCGACAAAAGTTTGCGATATTCTCAACGAGTCTCTTTATGGAACCTCAGCGGATTTTGAAGATTTTCGTCCGGCACTTGTCGCTAATTGTGTCTTCAACAGCTTTTGTCATATACAAACATCTTTTTGAACATTATTACCATCCATGCGATAAGGAAAACCGCGTTTTTGCCAGACACTTTGCATTGAGAACATTATTATTGAGCCTAGTTGCCACCGATGTTGGGGTTGGTTTGTTGGTTCAACCGCTCTACATTTCTACCTTGGTCAACAGGTTAAAAGAAAAACGTATCGACTGCATTTACGACAAGGCATTGTCGGTCGTCATCAATTTCTTTTGTACATCTTCGTTCGTTAATGTTGTAACCATAAGTGTGGACAGGTTTTTAGCTGTTCACCTTCATCTCAGATATCGAAAACGTGTCACTCACAAGCGCCTTATTGTCGCCGTGATATCAACATGACTGTTAAGCGCAATTATTTCTTCTAGTGTCTTTTGGGATCCACAGTTTATGATCTCACAATTCATAGGGTGCGTGAGTGTGACTGTTTGCCTCATGGTAGTAATTGTGTACTTGAGGATATACATAATTTTAAAGCGACACAAAAATCAGATTGAAGGCCTTCAAATCCAAGAAGTACAACAGGGAGTTCAAAATGGCGACTTATCAAACTTTTTGAAGCTTCGAAAGTCAGCTCTGGGAACATTTTACGCATGTATTGTGTTCTTGATTTGTTATTTGCCTTCCTATATTCTCTATTTTTTACTCCTGGCTCGCCTTTTAAGTTCAATCTCTTACTACAAAGCTTGGCCCCATACAACGACTTTGTTTTTCCTCAACTCGTCTTTGAACCCTGTTATTTACTGCTGGAAGATGGGACCCATTCGTCGCGCTCTCATGGACAATAGCATTTGTTATGAGGAAATGTTGTTGTAAATATAAGCTTCTAGAAATGTCCAGACTGCTTAGTCATGCTGACATGCGCACCATAGAACTTTCTAGAACATTTGATCAAGTCACGCAACTATTACGTAATACTACTAAAATAGTTCTTTTGTAAGCTTCTGGAATGTTCCAGAACACTTTGTGGATGTATATAAGGACCCAGTTGTGTAGTTGTAGTAGTTGTTGTTGCTGTCGGGAGTGACCGACTTTTGAGAAAGCTATACCATGAGAGAGAGCTAGAGTGGAAGATTGCTAATTTCAAGAAACGTTTGAGGAAACTGTGAGTTCTTCTCAACGGCGAGCTAAGATATAGACTGTGGTGGGCTAAAGTAAGTTGATGGAGTATAAGTACTATACTGCCTCTAAGAGTCACTCCTTATTAAGAAATCACTCGACAAATAAATTAGTTGGGTTTGTTGGATTGAAGCGTTTTTCTGTCGGTTAGATTATACCGTAACACATTGATTGGGTTCGTTTCTGATGCCAATTCACTGTGCTTAGGATAAGAGCCTCGGCCATCGTCAAATTAAACTTGATTGCCGAAAGTGCGTAAGGAAAACTGAGGGAGGATGAACTTTAACGGTTAGGAAAACTACACAGTGAGGTACTATAAATTCAAGCATAAGAAAGTATCAGTTGTAGTTTTAAACGCATTTTGTATGAGAAATTTGAAAATGACCAGAAAGCTTCCTCGCTACTTGAAATATTACTTCAAAGTCATGTCATCATTTGACGTATGTATTTTTAATTGTCGATAGGATACTAAATTATCAGTAACCTTATGAAGTGTATAGCCTGTGAGTTAAATACAAAACCGATTTTTAGGTCGCTTTATAGTGTAATAAGTGCCACGAGTTCATCAGTGTTTTTACTACAGTTAAATGTAACCCTCTTTGAATATAACCTTTTCTTACTTGCGATCACACATAGACTTCCAGAATTCAGTTGTGCGGTTTAAAATAAACAATACTCTTTCAAGGTGAAGAGACCTCAGATTACATGAAGTAGCTTCTTAATAACTCCAGTCGGCGGAAGATCGATTCCTCAGATCCCCCTGTGCACACCCAGCAAAGGGCAAAGAACAGTTTATTAGGTCGTGTCACCCAAGTAGAAGAGGACGTTGACAGAATACAAACGCTGCTTAAAGAAACATTTTATTTTAACTATTTTATAGGTAATTTAATTTCTTATTTCACATTAGTTTTTACATTTATTTGTATGTATACATATTAACATCCCCTGCGTACAATGTACCTTTATTCTAAAAGCCCTTTTGGGACAACTTAAGTATGTCATCTATATTTGTTAACCGCCATTTCTGAGATATTAGTTTACGCGATTTTTATCTCCGTTGTTTTGCTCACAAGATTGCGAATAAATAACTACCTCGTCCTCCTTTCCGTCGAAATACATTTCCCATCCCTCATTGGAACCTCTTCTTTGGTTTTCTTCCCCTTCTGAAGAGCGTAGAAAGATTGAGTTCAGAAAAAGTAAGTTCAGTGAATAAAACTTGAACCTTCTGCAAACCAAGCGCGTTCAATAAGGTTTCCGCGTTGCTCTCAATCAGGTGGCGTCCATGGTTTTATACACATTTGAGGACAGTGTTAAGAAGCAGGATAGGTTGTTGTTTTGAATCTCGAGACGCAATAGGTACTTCCTGATATTGTATGGTTTCTAAAACAGGAGCATAATTCTCCCTTCACAAAATCGATTTTTCAAAGTCGAACTTCACCTTGACTTAAATGTCATTGATAAGCGGACAACGTCGAAAGTTGGACGGAGTCTTACGACATCCAGAATTTGACAGAACCGATAAATAAGACGGAGCCAGATTGATACCTCGCAAAGGGAGCTAAAATTGGATGGAGTTTCCATCTGGACGAGGTCCCGAATGGAACGGAGCCCTGAATTGGAACTTTTCAATTAACGGAATTCAGAGTCTCATTCCAACCAACATTAAATGAAAAACTGAATGCCAGAAAATGCCTCTCTTGCACTTGGAATAAGACGGTGGATTGCAGAATGAATATCGCTCTCACAGTCCAAAATCATGGCTTACGATAGGTGTATACTTTTCGTTGTGTGTCTAGTATAGTGGGTCGAATTTGTCTCATCCTTCAGCCGAAAAATAGCAGGGTTTAGTGATGAATTGAAGAACATAAGCGCATGTCTATAAAGTGAAAAACTAGTTGTTACAATATTGGGGCCGGTAATTGCACAGGCAGCCAAAAGGATAAAGCGAGGGAAATATCAAACCAAGAACGCAAAGTAAACGTATAAAACACCGACAGCAGTTTTCATGATCCTTGCTTCATCTCGCTATTTTGTCCAACTTGCAATAGATTGCTGTAGTGACAAGAAGGCAAAAGGTTCCAATACCTGACATGATTACCGTGAGTACAGCATAAGGGACGAGGAATATTGTCGAATTCCTATGTAAAGGTAGGAATCCCTTCTCACCTCATTACAAACAGTGCCACATGGAAGTTCTGTCCATTTGCATTAATATGATTGCACGTATGGATGATTCCATAATATATAGGACCACATAAAATTTTTGTCGAGCATAATGGCACAAGGTTCACGTGGAATATTCTTATGCGCACAATTTTTTAGGGTTCTGCTTTTTCAGTACAACCTGAATTCAACATTCTCTATTTGCAATAGTGAACAAACTTTAAACAGCAGATTATTTAGAGAGAAAAATTTAGGAGAATCATTTTGTTTATTTATTAGTAAAGTGGCAACTGGCTTTAATTTGCTTCCGAGTAGTTGACAGATGGAACAAGACTCTTGACCAATCACTTTACGATGTAAACCGACACCGCTCATTTGCAGACTTCTTTTCACTTCTGTACGAAATAAACTTATAGTCCTGTCATTCGCCTATTTGTTGTTTTTTTATTATTTCTTTACTTACTGACCCCAACAGGCTAAAATTTTTCATATTCAAACATAAAATTGCATTTTTCACTTCTAATTTACATGTATTAATGTTACAAAAATACCAGCCCTCATTTTTAATTTACAACAGTCGTCAACATAAACAGTAGCCAAACTTCCTGTATTCTTTTCGTTTAAGTGTTTTATGCAGAATTATATTAGCGTTTGATAAAATGTCTTATCTGTATTTCCTTTGGTTTAAATATGTAAAAATACTGTCTCTGAGGATGTCTTCCGTGTATTCAATCGAATTTAGAAATAGGGAAACATATTTGAAGCGCTCTTTAATTAGTTGACCATAATGTTTCGTTTATTCACTTTGATAGATGAAAAATATGTTAATGAAAGCTCTCTTTTAAATTACCTTTTTTCAGGTATAAATCCCATGTTTAGCTAAAATTTCTTGAAGCATTAAACACAAAATTTGTGTTAGTTTTAACCAACGTCGAATGAAAGCGATACTCGATGCTTTTTTCGAAAATGCAAATGACAGAGTTGAAGACATTTTGACTGTACGTACAGATGGCTTCGATTGTGTTCTTTCTTCGTGATTGACAGCTACATACGACTTTAAACTTTCCGTAATAAAATATCGAAAGATATCAGAGGCACTGTGGTTTTAACGCTCAGCTCTCATGGCGGAAAAAGCTTGCGATATTCTCAACGAGTCCTTTTATGGAACCTCAGCGGATTATCAAGATTTTCGTCCGGCACTTGTCGCTAATTGTGTGTTCAACAGCTTTTTGTCTTATACAAACATATTTTTGAACATTATTACGATCCATGCGATAAGGAAAACCGCGTTGTTGCCAAAACCTTTGAGAACATTATTACTCAGCCTAGTTGCCACCGATGTTGGGGTTGGTTTGTTGGTCCAACCGCTCTACATTTCTACCTTGGTTAGCAGGTTAAAACAAAAACGTATCGACTGCATTTACGACAAGGGATTGTCCGTCGTCATCAATTTCTTTTGTATGTCCTCGTTCTTTAATGTTGTAACCATAAGTGTGGACAGGTTCTTAGCTGTTCATCTTCATCTCAGATATCAAGAGCTTGTGACTCACAAGCGTGTTATTGCCGCCGTGATATCAACATGGCTGTTAAGCGCAATTATTTCTTCTAATGTCTTTTGGGATCCATTGTTTATCATCTCGCAAGTCATAGGGCTCGTGATTATAACTGGCTGCCTCATTCTGGTAGTAATTGTCTACTGGAGGATTTACATAATCTTAAAGCGACACAAAAACCAGATTGAAGAACTTCAAATCCAAGAAGTACAACAGGGAGTTCAAAATGGCGACTTATCAAACTTTTTGAAGCTTAGAAAGTCAGCTCTTGGAACATTTTATGTATGTATTGTGTTCTTGATTTGTTATTTGCCTTCCTATATTCTCTATATTTTACTCCTGGCTCGCCTTTTAAGTCCAATCTCCTTTTACGAAGCTTCGCCCTATACAAATACTTTGGTTTTCCTCAACTCGTCTTTGAACCCTGTTATATACTGCTGGAAGATGGGACCCATTCGTCGCACTCTCATGGACATAATGCGAAGCATCGTCAATCGGTTCAAACAATAGCATTTGTTATAAGTTATTGTTGTTGCAGATATAAGCTTCTAGAAGTCTCCAGGCTGCTTGGTCATGCTGACATGTGTATCAGAATTTTCTAAAAGATTTCATCAAGTCAAGCAATTATTACGTAATATTATTGAAATATGTTCTTCTGTAAGCTTCTGGAATGTTCCCGAAGACCTTGTGAATGTATATAACGACCCAATTATGTAGTAGTAGTAGTCGTTGTTGTTGTTAGGAGTGACCGAGTGTTTAGAAAGCTATACCGTGAGAGAGAGCTACAGTTCAAGATTGCTAATTTCAAGGAAAGCTGGAGGAAACTGTGAGCTCTGCTCAGTAGCGAGCTAAGATATAGACTGTAGTGGGCTTAAGTAAGTTTATGGAGCATAAATACTGTACTGCCTTTAAGAGTCACTCCTTATCAAGAATTGTTGTTTCATATAGTAGTTGAGTTTGTAGGATTGCTGTGTTTTTCTTTCGGTTTGATTATACCGTAACACATTGGTTGGGTTCGTTTCTGATGTCAATTTACAATGCATGGGATAAGAGCCTCAGCCATCGTCAAATTAAACTTGATTTGTCGAAAGTGCTTGAGGAAAACTGAGGGAGGATGAAATTCAACGGTTATGAAAACTACGCAATGAGGTACTATAGGGTCAAGCATAAGAAAGTATCAGTTGTTTGTTTCCAGCGCATTTTACACACTAAATTTATATCTATTGATGTCACAAATAAAGCCAGCCCTCATTTTTAATTTACATCTGCCGTCAACATGAACAATAGTCAAACTTCCTGTATTCTTTTTGTTTAAGCGCTTGATGCAGAATTATTGTTTGATAAAATGTCTTATCTTTTTTTCTTTCGGTTGAAATATCTAAAAATATTACATGACCATTGCTAAACCTTTCCTGAGCTAAGTGCAGCTTTTCATAAACTGAAGTGGATCCGGGACATCTGAGCAGGTGGTTAAAGTGAGAGCAGAACGCGGTTGGCGTCTTTAAGGTGGGAAAGGGCTATCTGTAATATCTATTACCGTAAAATATTCCCAAGCTACTCTAAAACGACTGAAAATATGTAGGTATTATCTCAGTTTAGTAAGTTTGCCGAACATTCTGATTACCTCCTAGATCGGCCGTAAACGAGTGCGTAATTTCTTCGTTATAATTATTTGGGTCTCTCTCCCCACCCCTCATCAACCATAAAATGCTCAGTCTCTGAAGATGTATTCAGTGTATTCATGCGAATTTAATAATAAAGTAGCATCTGTCACGCGCTCTTTAATTTAACTGACTATAATGTTTCTTTATTCATTTTGATAGATCAAAAATATGTTAATGACAGCCTTCCTTCAAATAACATTTTTCAGGTATAGATCTCATGTTTAGTTAAAATGTCTTGAAGCATTAAAAAAATAATGTGTTCTAGTTCTAACTAACGCCGAGTTAAAGCGATACTCGATGCTTTTTTCAAAAATTTAAATGCCAGAGATGAAGACATCTTGAATGTACGTACAGATGGCTTCGATGGTGTTTTGTGCTCGTGACTGACATCTACATATGACTTAAAATTTTCCATTTTTATAATCGGAAAATATCAGGGCCACCGTAGTTTTAACGCTCAGATCTCATGGCTGAAAACGTTTGCGACTATCTCAACAAGCTTTTCTTTGGATGTTAAAGATTTTCGTCCGGTGCTTGTCGCTAATTGTGTCTACAACAGCTTTTTGTCTTATACAACCATCATTTTGAACATCGTTACCATCCATGCGATAAGGAAAACCGCGTTGTTGCCAAAACCTTTGAGAACATTATTACTAAGCCTGGCTGCCTCCGATGTTGGGATTGGTTTGTTGGTCCAACCACTCTACATTTCTACTTTGGTCAGCCGGTTAAATAAAAAACGTATCGACTGCATTTCCTACAAAATATTGTTGGCCGCTCTTTTGTATATCCTCGCTCTTGAATGCTGCAACCATAAGTGTGGACAGGTTCTTAGCTGTTCACCTTCATCTCAGATATCAAGAGCTTGTGACTCACAAGCGCGTGATTGCAGCGGTGATTTTAAAATGGCTGTTTAGCGCAGTTATTTGTTCTGATCTCTTTTGGGCTCCATTGTTTAACATTTCCCAAGTCATAAGGTTGGTGATTATGACTGTTTGCTTCATTCTGGTGGTAATTGTCTACTGGAGGATTTATATAGTCTTAAAGCGACACAAAAACCAGATTCAAGACCTTCAAATCCAAGAAGCACAACAGGGAGTTCAAAATGGCGACTTATCAAACTTTTTGAAGCTTAGTAAGTCAGCTCTTGGAACATTTTACGTATGTATTGTGTTTTTGCCTTGTTATTTGCCTTCTAACATTCTTTTGTTTTTGTTTCTGGCTCGTCCTTTGAGTTTAATCGCTTTACACGAAGCTTGGCACTATATAACGACTTTGGTTTTCCTCAACCCTGTTATATACTGCTGGAAGATGGGACCCATTCGTCGCACTCGCATGGACATAATGCGAGACATCGTCAATCGGTTCAGAGATTAGTTCGTTTCTGATGCCAATTCACAATGCATAAGATAAGAGCCTCGGTCATCGCAAGCTTGATTTGTCAAGGACAACTGAGAGACCAAGAACTTTAGCGGTTGGGAAAATTACACAATAGAGCACTACAGAGTCAAGCGTAAGAAAGTATCAGTTGCTAATTTCAAGCGCATTTTGTATGAGAAAATTATAAATAACCAGAAAGCTTCCTTCTTACTTGAAAAATGATTTTAAGGTTGTTATCAATTAATGTATGTATTTTTATTCGTCGATAGGATAATAAATTTATAGCCTTGTGAAGTGTATAGCTTGTGAATTAAATACAAAACCAATTTTTAGGTCGCTTTATAGTGTAATAGGGGCCACGAGTTCATCAGTGTTTTTACTGCGAAAAATTGTAACCCTCTTTAGATAGAGCCTTTACTTTCTTGTGATCACACATAGACTTTTAGAATTCAGTTGAGTGGTTTCTGATATAAAGAATAATATTAAGTCGACTAGACTTGATGGTTGTCCTTTCGACTAAAAGTCTTAACCTTGTCAATAACAACCTGTGCACTTATCTACTCGGGGAAAGAAAGACGGTTAAACATTTAATGCTAATTACACAAAGTAAAAGGATCTCTACGCCTTTAACTCAGACGGTTTGTCCATTTTGAAAATTTTAGCCTCAACTTTCACCTTTTTTAGTTGGAAGTGAATCTCGCTGTGATGCAGAGTAATTAGTTTATTTAATTGGAATTCCTAAACTATATGGGAGGCTGCCTTTTGTTTTCCTTTGAGAGGCGTTTGTCTCACCTACATAAATCTGGTTATTCCAATTTTGTTAATGTAGCAAGATGATTACCTCACGCATCATGGTTCTCACTTATGATTTACTAGAGGACGGACACAAAGATGACGTCTCCACGAGCAATCTTTTTCTTTTTTTATCAAATATTACAAATGGATTCCATGTTGCTGTGAGTCTGTAAAGTAATAAACCACAGGATGTTACATAAAGTATGACTTCATCTCTGATCTGTTACTATGTCTAGTGAGATTTGATCAAAGATGTACCTCATATGGAATTTCATCCACTCGAGTAGCAAACAATGCGCATCTGAATTTTAGTAATAGGAATTATGGCAATTATGGGATATCCCGTAATAACATTTCTTAGCGCCTTACTTTTATTAAGAGGCCATCTGATGTCCTTTAGCCGAATTCATTTGATTCGTTTTGATCGCTTTTTCCATGTTTCATTTTTTGTTGTCTGAGCATCTGGCAGAATTTTCAATACCATCTTAATTCTACTATGCACGGGTATTTTGAATCGTTTTTAACGACAACCTTCTTGAAACACGTAAATCGCTCTGACGAAGGGCTAACGCTCGAAACGTCAGCTTTAAAACTTTCTACGATGGCCATTTTACGTTATTAACCCAGTTGATAATACTAAATTACCCTGCTATACTCTCCCACCGTCGCAGCACCACAGTTTCTTTAGAAATTTACCCTCTTTAATCACAACACATGTTAAGGAAGATAGAAAAACAACCAAAAGAAAAGATAACTTTACCTTCAAGTTAGAAAATTAGCGAAATAGAAAGCCACAATATTATAGTTTAATATTTCAGAGGTACATTGAGTGCTTTTTCCGTAGAGAATCCGCACGATGGTAAAACATTCCAAAATTACACTCGATTTGAGTGGGGTGTTGAAGTGGGCGTGGTCACCACATTCATGTTAAGACTATTTGTACCCCATGAGTTTGATATGATATGGTACATACATACATACATACATACATACACCTTTATTCAAATTCTATATACAAATAAATTTATATATATAAAATTTGAAAAGGGGAGTTTGGAGGTTAGCCCTATATAACAACTCCCCTGAATAAAAAATAAAAAGTAACAAATGTAGAACTATGTACAGAAAAAAAGAAAAAGAAGAAGAAGAAGAAAGGAACTATCTAATGTTTACAATTTTAAAAATATTTTTAATCTTAATTTAAAAAGTTCCAGAGTCCCTGCCTCTACAACATGCTTTGGTAAATTGTTCCAATCGCTAACTACCCTAATAAAAAAAGAATTTTTAAAACAATTTATCCTCGAAGATTTGAAGTAAAGTTTATAAGAATGATTAGCCCTTGTGGAACGCACTTTTGTAAATTCGAAAAATTCTTGAAAGTCTAAATGGGAAAGGCCAAAAACAATCTTGTAACATTCCACAAGTGAAAAGTAGGTTCTCCGTGTGGATAAAAGAGGCCAATTTAAAATGTTACATCGTTCCTCGTACGGCAAAACAACATGGTGACGGGTAAACAAGAATTTTTCATTACAACCTGAACACAACATTCCCTATTTGCAACAGAGGACAAACTTTAACCTGCATATGATTTAGAGAGAAAAATTAAGGAAGATCATTTTATTTATCTATTAGTAAAGTTGCGACTGGCCCTAATTGCTTCGAGTAGCTGACAGATGGAGCGAAACTCTTGACCAATCACTTAACGATGTGAAGGGAAACTAATTCAATTCCTGACTGTTTTTGACACCGCTCATTTGCAACTACTCTTTACCTCTGGACGAAATAAATTTATGGTCCTGTTATTTGCCGAATCGTTGTTTTTCGTTCGTTCTTTATTTTCTGAACCTCACAGGCTAAAGTCTTTCATATTCTAAACACAATATTGCATTTTTCACATTTAGTTTTCATGTATTGATGTCACAAAAAAACCAGCCCTCATTTTTAATTTACATCTGCCGTCAACATGAACAATAGTCAAACATTCTGTATTCTTTTTGTTTAAGCGCTTGATGCAGAATTATTGTTTGATAAAATGTCTTATCTGTATTTCTTTCGGTTGAAATATCTAAAAATATTACATGGCCATTACTCAACTTTTTCTGAGCCAAGTGCAGCTGTTTATGAACTGAAGTGGATACGGGACTTGAGAGGAGGTGGTCAAAGTGAGAGCCGAACGCGTTTGGCGTCTATATGGGGGGGAAGGGCTATCTGTAATATCTACTACCGGAAAATATTCCCATGGTACTCTAAAACGACTGAAAAATATGCCGGTATCACCTCAGTTTAGTAAGTTTGCCGAACATTCTGATTACCTCCTAGATCCGCCACAAACGAGTGCGTAATTTATTCGTGAGAATTATTTGGGTCTCTCTCCCCACCCCTCACCAACCATAAAATGCTCGGTCTCTGAAGATGAATTCAGTGTATTCAGGCGAATTAAGTAATGAGGAAACATATGTTAAGTGCACTTTAATTTAACTGACTATAATGTTTTTTTCTTTATTCATTTTGATAGATAAAAAAAAAATATGTTAATGACAGCTTTCCTTCGAATAACTTCTTCCAAGTGTAAATCCCATGTTTAGTTGGAATGTCTTGAAGCATTAAACAGATCATTTGTTTTAGTTCTAACTAACACCGAGTGAAAGCGATACTCGATGCTTTTTTCAAAAATTCAAATGCCGGAGTTGAAGACATCTTGACTGTTCGTACAGATGGCTTCGACTGTGTTTTGTGCTCGTGATTGACAGCTACATATGACTTAAAAATTTCCGTTTTAGAATTGGAAAATATCAGAGCCACTGTAGTTTTAACGCTCAGCTCTCATGGCGAAAAACGTTAGCGACCTTCTCAACGAGTCTTTCTTTGGAAACTCTGCGAATGTCGAAGGTTTTCGTCCGTCACTTGTCGCTAATTGTGTCTTCAACAGTTTTTTGAGTTATACAACAATCATTTTGAACATCCTTACCATCCATGCGATAAGGAAAACCGCGTTGTTGCCAAAACCTTTGAGAACACTATTACTGAGCCTGGCTGCCTCCGATGTTGGCGTTGGTTTGTTGGCACAGCCGCTCTTTATTTCTATTCTAGTCAGCTGGTTAAAACGAAGCCGTATCGACCCCATTTCCTTCAAGGGATTGATGGCCGTTATGAATTTCTTTTGTGCATCTTCGCTCTTCAATGTTGTAACCATAAGTGTGGATAGGTTCTTAGCTGTTCATCTTCATCTCAGATATCAAGAGCTTGTGACTCACAAGCGCGTGATTGCAGCAGTGATATCAATATGGCTGTTTAGCGCAATTATTTCTTCTAGTGTCTTTTGGGATTCATTGTCTATCATCTCGCTAATCATATGGCTCGTGATTATGACTGTTTGCCTTATTGTAGTCGTAACTGTCTACTGGAGGATTTATATAATCTTAAAGCGACACAAAAACCAGATTCAAAGCCTTCAAATCTCAGAAGTACAACAGGGAGTTCAAAATGGCGACTTATCTAGGTTTTCAAAGGTTAAAAAGTCAGCTCATGGAACATTTTATGTATTTATTGTGTTCTTGATTTGTTTCTTGCCTTCCTATGTTCTCTCTTTTTTATTCCTTTCTCGCTCTTTAAATCTAATCTCTTTATACGAAGCTTCGCTCTATACAACGACTTTCTTTTTCCTCAACTCGTCTTTGAACCCTGTTATATACTGTTGGAAGATGAGATCCATTCGTCGCACTCTCATGGACATAATGCCAGGCATCCTCAATCGCTTCAGAGAATAGCATTTGTTATGAGTAATTGTTGTTGTAAATATAAGCTTCTAGAAATGTCCAGACTGCTTAGTCATGCTGACATGAGTACAATAGAACTTTCTAGAACATTCATCAAGTCACGCAATTATTGCGTAATATTACTGAAATAGTTCTTTTGTAAGCTTCTGGAATGTTCCAGAGCACTTGTGAATGTATATAAGGACCCAGTTATGTAATAGTAGTAGTAATTTTTGTTGTCGGGAGTGACTGACTGTTCAGAAAGCTATACCGAGAGAGAGAGCTACAATGGAAGGTTGCTAATTTCAAGAAACGTTGGAGGAAATTGTGAGTTTTGCTCTGTGACGAGCTAAGATATAGACTTTAGTAGGCTTAAGTAAGTTTATGGAGCATAAGAACTACTGATGTTTTCTTTAAGAGTCGCTCCTTATTAAGAATATCACCCTTTGTTTGATAAAGTAGTTGAGTTTGTAGGATTATAGTGTTTTTCTGTCGATTTGATTATACCGTAACACATTGATTGGGTTCGTTTCTGATGCCAATTCACAATGCATAGGATAAGAGCCTCGGCCACCGTCAAATTAGATTTGATTTGTCGAAAGTGCTTAAGGAAAACTGAGGGAGGACGAACTTTAACGGTTATAGAAAGACTACACAATGAGGTGCTACAGAGTCAAGCATAAGAAAGCATCAGTTGCTAGTTTCAAGCGCATCTTGTATGAGAAATTTATAAATGACCAGAAAGCTTCCTCATCACTTGAAATATGATTTTAAGGTTGTCATCAATTAATGTATGTATTTGTACTTGTCGATAGGATAGTAAATTTTTTACCTTGTGAAGTGAATAGCTTGTGAATTAAATACAAAACCGATTTTAAGGTCGCTTTATAGTGTAATAAGGGCCACGAGTTCATCAGTGTTTTTACTACAGTTAAATATAACCCGCTTTGAATATAACTTTTACTTGCTTGCAATCACACATAGACTTCCAGAATTCAGTTGTGCGGTTTCTGATATAGAGAATTATATTAAGGCAATGCAATTGAACTCCTTGAAAGTGGAAGCCTTAACAAAGTACAAGGAGCTCTACGCCTTTAGTCAGACAGTTGATTGGTTTTGAAAAATTTAGCCTCAATTTTCACATTTTTTTTAAGTTGGAAGTGGATATCGCTGTAATGCAGAGTAAGTGGGACGTTTTATTTCTATTGGAAATTGCCTTTTGTTTTCCTTTGAGAGCTGTTTATCTCACCTGCATAACTCTCGTTTCTCCAATTTTGTTGATAAAGCAAGCTGAATACGTCACGCACAATGGCTCTTACTTAGGACTTATTAGAGGACAGACACAAAGATGACGTCGCCATGAACAAGTTTTTTCTTTTTTATCAAATAACACAAATGGGTTCCATGTTTCCGTGAGTCTGTACAGTAATAGATCACATGACGTTACATAAATGATGACGTCATCTGTAGTCTATCACTATGCATGGTATGATTTGATCAAAGATGTACCTCGTAAGCAATTTCATATCCACTCGTGTAGCAAGCAATACTCATCTGAATTTTACATATAATAGGAATTATGGTAATCATTGGGATGTCTCGTAATAAAATTTCTTAGCGCCTTACTTTTATTACAAGGCCATCTGTAGTCCTTTAGTCGAATTCGTTTGATTCGTTTCGATCGCTTTTTCCATGACTCAGTTTTTGTTGTCAGGCAGAATTTTCAACACCATCTTAATTCAACTATGCATAGGTATTTCGAAACGTCAGCTTTAAGACTCTTTACGGCGGCCAGTTTACGTTATTAACTCAGTTGATAATACTAAATTACCCTGTTATACTCTCCCACCGACGCAGCACCGCAGTTTCTTAAGAAACTTAAAAACAACCAAACGGAAAAGATGAACCTCACATTTCTCAGTGTGTTTGCGGGTTGCGCAGATTTGCGCCTATTGCAAATGACCATCTTTAAGATTCTTGGCTTAGTTTAAGGAAGCCTTTTAAAAAGTACTTATTTATTTTTAGAGGGTTTGAAGGAAGGCATTTGCCCAATTCCTCTCCCGGTCGAAGATTGCGGAAATGAGACTGATGACGAGTGTAGTTTGGATTCAGATTTTTTTGGTGAAATAAAATGCTGTTCAGATTCTTGTCAGAAGCTGTGTGTTAGCCTGCACAAAGTGGTCTCCTACATATTTCCTTTGTTGTCGCCTTTTGTAACTTGGAGACTTTGGAAGTGTAAAAAAAGAGATGCAAAGAAGGCTTTGTGTAACAATACCCCTCCGACCCCTCCCCCCCAGAAAAAGTCGGAAAGTCTGCCACTCAAGCATAGCGATGGCAATGCAATTGAACTCCTTGAAAGTTGAAGCCTTAACTCTTTCTGCAATTAACAGACCTCGTAAGTGCGCTGTCCTTATTTCACGATTACTCCATACCCTTTAGTAGACAGTGTGGTTCACAGAGGTGTCGCTCCATTGCAAGTTCGTCGCCTTCCAGTTCGCCCCCATCAAGAAGAGTTCGCCCCTTTATCAAAATGACAAATTAGCCCCCATCTTTATCACTTTGCCGCATGGTCATGATGCACTGACCTTTCTGCGCTCACTCCGTTCGTTATGACCTCAAGCTAAATATTTTCGTCTGGCCCTACCTCTCGGCACTAAGCACATAATTTGATTCTTGTTTTATGTAGCGAGAGAGTGCGATGATATCCTTTATGCTGGCTACAACATTAGTGGTGTTTATGACATCAACCCTGACAGAAAAACAGAGTTTAAGGTGTATTGCGACCTGCAGACGAACAGCGGAGGATGGATCGTGTTGCAAAGGCGACAGGATGCATCTGTCAGCTTCCATCGCAATTGGAATGACTATAGATCAGGCTTGGGAGACCTTAGAAAGAATTTCTGGCTGGGAAACGACAAAATTTATCGTATCACCACAGCAAATGAGACGTCGCTGCGAATCGAGCTGGAGGATTGGAGTGGAAAGAGATTTTTCGCTCATTACGACGTGTTCAAGGTAGACAAGGAAAAAAACAGTTACAAGATCACGGTCATCGGTTACAATGGTACATACGGGGATTCGTTGAGGTACCTTAACAACATGATGTTCAGCACCAGAGACAGGGATAACGACATGTGGAAGACAGGAAGCTGCTCAAATGACCTAACCGGGAGATGGCGGTTTAACGATTGTCACAACTCTAATTTAAACGGACAGTTCATGGGGAACACAAAAGCTTACATTGGTATTGGCTGGGTTCGATTTAAACATAACCTCTCCTTAAAGTTTGTGGAAATGAAGATGAGAGCTCAGTCCTTCCCGAAAGAAAAAGAGAATGAAAGGGAGAAGCGAGACAAAAATTTTTTTGCACAAATTCGTGAAACAATTTTGAGTGTATCTATAAAGTATTTCTTACAAAAACTTGTAACGCGTAACTGTTTCGTCCACAAACATAAGAGCTAAACCGTTACGCTCCGCTCTAGATAACTAACATTACTATATCCCTCGATTAGAACGTGGAATATGATTGGTCAATTTAGCAGGCTGTATATCACTGTACGGCCCGTTAAACTCAAAGGTTTGTGGTTAAAACCACTTGAAGAATATTATAAACTGAAACACATGAAAATACTTCTTGATTGCCGTCATTGGAATGGTCAAACGCTAGTGTTTCATCAAGAGACTTTACATTTAGAATTAATTAGTGGTTCTTAATAAACAGTAAACATGCAAATACTGCTAAAAAGCTTTTATTTGGATACTCATAACATATATAGAATAATACATGGGCGCACGTAGATATGGAATTTCTCTACGAGTGTTTAACTCGATAGTTCACGAGTGAGCGCAGCTAACGAGTAAGGTGCCGTGTTTAATACGAGAAGAGAAATTCCATATCTATAAGCAACCATGTATTATTTTGTTTATCATATAAATACAGTAGCCCTTTACTGAGAAGAAAAGCCGACTTCATTAATGAATGAAAATAAATGAGTTGACAATCCCCGAATAACAATCGTAAAGTGCGTTGGCGCTCACTCAGTAAGATGGAAAAATGCGTTGAACCATGATTACAAAAAAAAACAATGGTGGTAATTTTCAATTTACAAAATTCTCATTCTTGACTTTGTCCCTACCGACAAAAGAAGTCTTTCAGGTAAACGGCCAAAATCGGCCAGTGGCAAATCTTCCAGCTGTCGATTTTCATTCTCACCCCAGAGAAATGCCAACACCAAAGCCACTGAATACGTAACTTTCGGTTTCTTTTTGAAGATTGGTTTTCTTCCCCTTCTAGAGAACTTTGAACCTCACCGTCCGTCAGCGATACGGAGTTTTTAGTATTTTAGTCGCCATAATTCGAGAAAGCTCCGACAAACAACTTGTATTGAGAAATCGTGTAGGCTTTGCCGTTCATTCATCAACCTGACCGAGTGGCGCCAAAAGCGAGTGACGTGTCAGCAGCTGATTGGCTATATCAACAGACGTGAAAAAATACGATATTTTTTCACTTGTATTGTTACGGCTTTTCTCGGAGTCGTAAATCCCTGTATAACACCGCAGTTTATGTGATAAAAAGCTTTTATTTGAATACTCATAACATAAGATGTTATATGAGCCAGAACCACCATGTACCGGATAACAAACTTTACCTCATTAACGTACTACGTTTTAGCTTTCATTCAAATGATCAAACACTAGATTGTCATCCACACCAAGCTAGAATCCCTTAGGACAGTATATTTAAAAAAACTCAGCACCCTTCATTTGAATGCGTCTTATTCACGGGCTAAAGGTAGGAATCCCTCCTCACCTAATTGCAAACATTACCATTTGCATTCATATGATTGCAAACATATATATGGTTGCATAACAACAGTCTTCATCAAGTATAATGACACAAGATTTAGATGTAGTATTCTGACTTATCCACACAATTTTTAGGGTTCTGCCTTTTTCAATACAACCTGAATTCGAGATTCTCTATTTGCAATAGTGGACAAACTTCATCCGGCAGATTATTTAGAGGGAAAAAATTAAGAAAATCATTTTGTTCACTAATTAGTAAAGTGGCGACTGGCTTTAATTTTCTACCGAGTAGCTGACAGGTGAAGGAAAACTCTTGACCAATCATTTTAAGATGTAAACCGAAACTATTACAATTCCTGACAGCGCTCATTTGCAGACTTCTTTTCACTTCTAGACAAAATAAATTTATAGTCCTGTCATTTGCCGATTCGTTGTTTTCTTTATTTTTTCTTTACTTACAGACTCTAACAGGCTAAAGTCTTTCATATTCTAAACACAATATTGCATTTTTCACACTTAATTTACATGTATTGATGTCACAAAAAAGCCAGCCCTCATTTTTAATTTACATCTGCCGTCAACATGAACAAACTTCCTGTATTCTTTTCGTCTTAGTACTTGATGTATGATTATTGTTTGATAAAATGTCTTAGCTGTACTTCTTTCGGTTTGCCTGGAGATTTGTCAAAGTGAGAGCCGAACGCGGTCGTCTATAGGGGGGGGGGGGGGGGGGGCGCGGCTATCTGTATCTGTATACACCACCGGAAAATATTCACAAGCTACCCTAAAACGACTGAAAAATATGCCGGTATTATCTTAGTTTAGTAAGGTTGCCGAATATTCTGATTAACTCTTAGATCCGCCACAAACGAGTGCGTAATTTATTTGTAATAATTATTTATGTCTCTCTCCCGACCCCACATCAACCATAAAATGTTCGGTCTCTGAAGATGAATTCAGTGTATCCAGACGAATTTAATAATTAAGAAGCATATGTCAAACACTTTTTAATTTAACTGACTATAATGTTTCGTATATTCATTTTGATAGGTGAAAGATATGTCATTGACAGCCGTCCTCCAAATAAATTTTTTTTTTCAGGCGTAAATGCCATGTTTAGTTAAAATGTCTTGAAGCATTAAACAGATTATTTGTTTTAGTTCTAACTAACGCCGAGTTAAAGCGATACTCGATGCTTTTTTTAAAAATTCATATAGCAGAGATGACGACATCTTGAATTTACATACAGATGGCTTCGATGGTGTTTTGTGCTCGTGACTGACATCTACATATGACTTAAAATTTTCCATTTTTAGAAACGGAATATGTAAGGGCCACAGTAGTTTTAACGCTCAGATCTCATGGCTGAAAACGAGTGCGACCATCTCAACGAGCTTTCCTTTGGAAACTCTGCGGATGTTGAAGATTTTCGTCCGGTACTGGTCGCTAATTGTGTCTTCAACAGCTTTTTGTCCTATACAACCATCACTTTGAACATCGTTACCATCCATGCGATAAGGAAAACCGCGTTGTTGCCAAAACCTTTGAGAACATTATTACTGAGCCTGGCTGCCTCCGATGTTGGCGTTGGTTTGTTTGTCCAACCGCTCTACATTTCTACTTTGGTCAGCCGGTTAAATCAAAAACGTATCGACTGCATTTCCTACAAGAAATTGTTGGCCGCTATCAATTTCTTTTGTATATCTTCGCTCTTTAATGTTGTAACCATAAGTGTGGATAGGTTCTTAGCTGTTCACCTTCATCTCAGATATCAAGAGCTTGTGACTCACAAGCGCGTGATTGCAGCGGTGATATCAATATGGCTGTTTAGCACAATCATTTCTTCATGTGCCTTTTACGATTCACTGCTTATCATCTCACGAGTCGTATGGTTCGTGAACATAACTGTTTGCCTCATTACAGTGGTAATTGTCTACTGGAGGATTTATATAGTCTTAAAGCGACACAAAAACCAGATTCGAGGCCTTCAAATCCAAGAAGTACAACAGGGAGTTCAAAATGACGACTTATCAAACTTTTTGAAGCTGCGAAAGTCAGCACTTGGAACATTTTATGTATGTATTGTGTTCATGATTTGTTATTTGCCTTCTTATATTCTCTCTTTTTTACAAATGGCTCGCCTTTTAAGTCCAATCTCTCTCTACGAAGCTTCGCTCTATACAACGACTTTGGTTTTCCTCAACTCGTCTTTGAACTCTGTTATATACTGCTGGAAGATGGGACCCATTCGTCGCTCTCTTATGGACATAATGCGAGGCATCGTCAATCGATTTAGAGAATAGCATTTGTTATGAATATTTGTTATTGCCGATAGAAGCTTCTAGAAATCTCCAGACTGCTTAATCATGCTGACATCCGTACCATAGAACTCTCTAAAACATTTGATCAAGTCACGCAATTATTACGTAATACCATTAAGATAGTTCTTTTGTGAATGTATATAAAGACTCAGTTATGTAGTAGTAGTTGTTGTTGTTGTTGTTTTCGAGAGTGACCGACTATTTAGAAATCTATATCGTGAGAGAGAGCTACAGTGGAAGATTGTTAATAACAACAAACGGAGGAAACTGTGTGTTCTGCTTAGTGGCGAGCTACGATATAGGCTGTAGTGGGCTTAAGTAAGTTTATGGAGCATAAGTACTGTACTGCCTTTAAGAGACGCTCCTTATTAAGAATATCACTCGTTGTGTAATAAAGTAGTTGAGTTTGTTGGATTGTAGTGTTTTTCTATCGGTTAGATTAAATCGTAACACATTGGTTGGGTTCGTTTCTGATACCAATTAAACTTAATCTGTCGAAAGTGCTTCAGGAAAATTGAGGGAGGATGAACTTTAACGTTTAGGAAAACTACACAATGAGGTACTATAGAGTCAGTTATAGGAAAGCATCAGTTGTTAGTTTTTGTATGAGAAATTTATAAATAACCAGAAAGTTTCCTAGCTACTTGAAGTATTATTTCAAAGTTATGTCATCATTTGACGTATGTATTTTTAATTGTCAATAGGATGATAAATCATTAACCTTGTAAAGTGTATAGCTTGTGAAATAAATACAAAACCGATTTTTAGGTCGCTTTATAGTGTAATAAGGGCCACGAGTTCATCAGTGTTTTTACTACAGTTAAAATTAACCCTCATTTAATAAAGCCGTTACTTACTTGCGATCACACATAGACTTCCAGAATTCAGTTGTGCGGTTTCTGATATAAAGAATAATGTTAAGTCAACTGGACTTGATGGCTGTCCATTCGACCAAAAGTTTCGACCTTGTCAATAGTAACCCGGGCACTTATTTACTTAGGCAAAGACAGAAGGTTATACATTTTATGTTAATTAAAAAAAATACAAGGAGCTCTATGCCTTTCACTCAAACGGTTAGTCCGTTTTGAAAATTTTAGCCTTAATTTTTATCTTTTTTAATTTTACCCTGCGCCAATCACCGCTGTTCTTGTTTATCCTCAGTTTTTTTTGTTATGTTGAAACTTTTTTAGTGTTTGTCTACCAGAGCAAACGAATACTTATTTTTAAAAAAGATGATTCCCTTTGGAGCTGAAGAGATCTCAAATTACATGACGCAGCTTCTTAGTAACTCCAGTCGGTGGAAGACCAGCTGGCTATGTACAAAGCATGACATCCGACTCCAACCTCGCTCCCAAGGAAGAGGCTGGCTAGAGTTAAACAACAGACATCTATATTGCGAATCACGCGCTCAGACCCACTTCAGTTTTCTTTGCCATTATAAGAAAAATTAATGATGCATAAACTTAATGCACTTTTGGAAATTCTCACTTAAGTAAGTTGTCACTAACCGATCGACAAGGAATGCCCAGATTCCTTAGATCTCCCTGTACAGATCTACCACAAGGCAAAGAACAATTTGTTTTAGGAACGTCAAACTTTGCAATTCCTTAGACCTGTCACTCAAGTGGAAAAGGATATTGACAGGATTCAAACGTTGCTTAAAGAAACAAATTATTTTAACCTCTTTCATTTAATTCTTATTTCATGTTAATTCTGGCATTTATTTGTTTGTGTATATTTATATATATAAGAGTGCCGATTTGGAAGATAAATTTTTGTTCTAGTGTTTTGCGGCTTTCTGAAGTGCCTAAATTTATGGAAAGGCCGGAAACTGCCATGTGCTGCATAGAATAAGTAGGGAGATTAAAGTGTTAAGCGACTGTTTTGGATGCGTCCTTGTCATTTCTTTGTATGTCGCGAAGGTGTTCTCGGAGTCGGTCACCTAGACGTCTGCATTCATATGATTGCACATATAGATGGTTGCATAATGCATAACACCACATTACACTTTTCGTCTAGTATAATGGTACAAGATTCAGATAAGCGCTGAATTTTTTGGGTTCTGCTTTTTTCAATACAACCTGAATTCAACATTCTCTATTTGCAATAGTGGACAAACTTTAACCAGCAGATGATTTAGAAAGAAAAATTAAGAAAAATCATTTTCTCAAGCTATTAGTAAAGTCGCGACGGGCTCTAATTGCTTCGGAGTAGCTGACAGATGGAGCAAAATTCTCCACCAATCACTTTACGGTTTTAAAGAGAAACTAATACAATCCCTGACTGTCTTTGACACCGCTCATTTGCAAACTACTCTTTACCTTTGGACGAAATAAATTTAAAGTGCTGTCATTTGTCGACTCGTTGTTTTTCATTCCTTCTTTACTTTCTGAGCCTCATGACAGGACGGAAAAACGCGTGGACTGTAAGTACCTCCCGTTGTCCCATACAAAGCCTTAGAAAACTTTTCTAAGGCTTTGTATGGAACAACGGGAGGTACTTACAGTGCATGCATTATCCGTCCTGTCATGACAGGCTAAAGTCTTTCATATTCTAAACACAATATTGCATTTTTCACACTTAATTTACATCTATTGATGTCACAAAAAAGCCAGCCATCATTTTTAATTTACGTTACAATAAAAGATGGCATGTGAATTACAAAAATTCACATGCCAGAGCTGAAGACATCTTGAATGTACGTACAGATGGCTTAAATTGTGTTATATGCTTGTGATTGACAGCTACATATTACTTAAAATTTTCCCTTTTAGAACCGGAAAATATTAGTTTCACGCTCAGCTCTCATGGCGGAAAACGTTTGCGACATTCTCAACGAGTTTTTCTATGGAACCTCTGCGGATGTTGGACAATCTCGTCCGACACTTGTGGCTAATTGTGTCTTCAACAGCTTTTTGTGTTATACAACCATCATTTTGAATATCTTAACCATCCATGCGATAAGGAAAACCGCGTTGTTGCCAAAACCTTTGAGAACATTATTACCGGGCCTGGCTGCCTCTGATGTTGGCGTTGGTTTGTTGGTCCAACTACTCTACATTTCCACTATGGTCAGCGGTTTGAAACCAACGCGTATCGACTGCATTTCCTACAAGGGGTTGTACGTCGTTATCAATTTCTTTTGCGCATCTTCGCTCTTAAATGTTGTAACTATCAGTGTGGACAGGTTCTTAGCTGTTCACCTTCATCTCAGATATCAAGAGCTTGTGACTCGCAAGCGCGTCATTGCCGCCGTGATATCAATATGGCTGTTAAGCATAATTATTTCTTCTAGTGTCTTTTGGGATCCATCTTTTTTCATCTCACGAGTCATAAGGGTCGTGAACAAGACTGTTTGCCTCATTCTGGTGGCAATTATCTACTGGAGGATTTATATAGTCTTAAAGCGACACAAAATCCAGATTCAAGGCCTTCAAATCCAAGAAGTACAACAGGGAGTTCAAAATGGCGACTTATCAAGCTTTTGAAGCTTAGAAAGTCAGCTCTTGGAACATTTCATGTATTTGTTGTGTTCTTGATTTGTTACTTGCCCAGCTATATTCTCCTTTTTTTCCCCCTGGCTCCTCTTTTAAGGTTAATCTCTTTAAACGAAGCTTGGCCCTATGTAGTGACTTTGGTTTTCCTCAACTCGTCTTTGAACCCTGTTATATACTGCTGGAAGATGGGACCCATTCGTCGCACTCTCATGGAAATAATGCGAGGCATCGTCAATCGGTTTAGAGAATAGTATTTGTTAGGAGTAATTGTTGTTGTAAATAAAAGCTTCTAGAAATCTCGAGACTGCTTAGTCATGCTGACATGAGTACCATAGAACTTTCTAGAACATTTCATCAAGTCACGCAATTATTACGTAATACTATTAAATAGTTCTTTTGTGAGCTTCTGGAATGTTCCAGAACACTTTGTGAATGTATATAAAGACCGAGTTATGTAGTATTGTTAGTTGATTTTTTAGAAAGCTATACCGTGAGATGAACTTTAACGGTTAGGAAAACTACACAATGAGGTGCCATAGAGACAAGCGTAAGAAAGTATCAGTTGCTAGTTTCAAGTGGATTTTGTATGAGAAATTGAATAATGATTATGCAGATAGCTTCCTCGCTACTTGAAATCTAATTTCAAGGTCATGTCATTAGTTAATGTATGTATCTTTAATTGTCGATGAGATTATGAATTTTTAACCCCAGTCAAGTGTACAGCTTGTCAATTAAAGGCAAAACCGATTTTTAGGTCGCTTTATAGTGTAATAAAGGCCACGAGTTCATCAGTGTTTTAACTACAGTTAAATCTTTGAACAAAGCCTTTACTTACTTGCGATCACACATAGACTTTCAGAATTCAGTTGTGCGGCTTCTTATATATAGAGTAATGTTAAGTCGACTGGACTTGATGGTTGTCCGTTCGACTAAACAACTACTGTCAACAATAACCCGGGCACTTACTAACTTAGGCAAAATCGGAAGGTTTTACATTTTATGCTAATTACACGAAGTACAGGGATCTCTACGCTTTTCACTCAGACGGTTAGTCCGTTCTGAAAAATTTAGACTCAATTTTCACCTTTTTTAATTGTACCCTGCGCCAATCATCGCTGTATTCGGCTATCCTTGTTTTTTCTTTTTTTGTTATCTCGGAACTTTCATTGGTGTTTTTCTACCACAGCAAACAAATACTTATTCAAAAAAGACGATTCCCTTTTGAGCTGAAGAGACCTCAAATTACATGACGTAGCTTCTTAATAACTCCAGTCGAGGGAAGACCAGTTGGTTATGTATAAAGCATGACGTCAGGCTCCAATTTCGCTCACAAGAGGAGGCTGGCCAAAGTCAGACCACAGATATCTGGATTGCGAATCACGCGCTCAGATCCACTTTAGTTCCCTCTGCCATTGCAGGAAAAACTAGTGATGCACAAAGCTAACGCACTTTTGGAAATTCTCACTAAAGTCAGTTGTCACTAATCGATCGACAAGGAATGCCCAGATTCCTCAGATCTCCCTGTACGTATCCACCACAGGGCAAACAACAATTTATTTTAGGAATGTCAAGCTTTGGAATTCACCCAAGTAGAAGAGGACATTGACAGAATTCAAACGCTGCTTAAAGAAACATTTTATTTCCACCATTTTAGAGATCATTTAATTTCTTATTGCACATTAATTTTTACAGTTATAATTCTATGTATATGTATATATACATACACACACACATATATATGTATATATATACATATACATATATATCTATATATATACATATATATATATATATATATATATAAATATTATGAGAGGAAAAAAGGACGTAACTACATTTCCCGACAAGCCTGTTTCGTGAATCGCTTCACTCTTCAGGGGTTTAATCGATTGAGTGAAGAGTGAAGCGATTCACGAAACAGGCTTGTCGGGAAATGTAGTTACGTCCTTTTTTCCTCTCATAATATTTATTCTGCTCTGCTTCAACGTATTGAGCACTGTTCCACGCGAAAATCGACTTGCAGACTTCCTATATATATATATATATATAACTATATATATATATATATATATATATATATATATACATATATATCTAGATATACATGTAAAATATGAAAATAAAAACGATAACCCAAAAAACCGAGAGCATTTGGTCTAACACGTGACCGAATGTCCTTTATATGCTGAAAGGGAAAATCCCTATTCAAATCAAGGGTATTTTTTACAATAAAGTTTCTCGGACACTAACTCGAAGTGAGGTCCGTTTATCTATGAAATGGCTTTATACGATTTCTCTGAACCTTCTCGACGTGAAATACAACATAATTGTTTTAATTTGGATGTGCTCTTCCGAAAATTCTATTTATTCATGATTAGTAGATGAGTGTGTGTTCTTTTTCAGTTTTTATCAACTTGTTTTAACACTTTTGTTTAGTTATTTTCACCCACAAAGATTGCGTAAAGCTACCTCGTTCTTCTTTCAGTCGAAATATATTTCCCATCCCTCAGAGGAACCTCTTCTTTGGTTTTCTTCTGCTTCAGAACAACGTTGAAAGATTGAGTTCAGGAAAAGTAAGTTCAGTGAAGAGAACTTGAAACTTCCGCAAAACCAAGCGCGTTCAAAACCAAGTGCGTTGCTCTCAAACTGGTGGCGTCTACGGTTTAATTGTGAGCACATTTGAACACAGTTTTCAGATGTAGGGTAGGTTATTGTTTTGAATCTCAGAACTCAATAAGTACTTCCTGATATCGTATAGTTGCTAAAACAGGAGGATAACTCCCCTTTGTCGAACTTCACCTTGAATTAAATGTCATTGTTGAGCGGACAACGTCTAAAGTGTGACGGAGTCTTACGGTGTCCAAAATTTGGCAGAGACGAAAAATACGACGGAGCCAGATTTATACCTCACAAAGGAAACTAAAATTGGATAGAGTTTCCATCTGGACAAGGTCCCAAATGAAACGGAGCCTAAATGGGAAGTTTTCAAGTAACGGAAATCAGAATCTGATTTCAACAACATCAAATGAAAAAAAGTGAAAAACTAGTTGTTATAATATTGGGGCCGATAATTGTACGGGGAGCCAAAAGGCTATAGCGAGGAAAATATCAAACCAAGAACGCAAATTAAACGTATAAATCACCGACAGCAGTTTTCATGATCGTTGACAAATTCCTCATCTCGCTATTTTGTCTAGCTTGTGCCTCTAGTTCTGGTACTTGCTGAATTTGCCTTTTGTGGCGTCGTGTAATAAAACAGATCATGCAATAGATTGCTGTAGTGACGAGAAAGCAAAAGGTTCCAATACCTGACATGATTACCGTGAGTACAGCATAAGGAACAAGGAATAGTGTTAAGGTTGAAAATACACTAAATGTACATATAAAAATAACAACTCCAACAACCCGCGTGTAAGTCCCAAGTGTTTGGTATCTAAGATAAAGTTGAACGGCCAAGAGTCTGTCCACACTAATGGCCAGGATATTGAAGTTTTTGTTTATTTATAATTTATTTATAATTTTGTTTATTTATTAGCAAAGTGGCGACTGGCTTAATTTGCCTCCGAGTAGTTGAAAGAGGGAGCAAAACCCTCGACCAATCACTTTACAATGTAAAGCGAAACTATTACGATCCATGACACCGCTCATTTGCAGATTTCTTTTTACTTCTGGACGAAATAAATTTATAGTCCTGTCATTTGCCTACTTGTTGTTTTTTTATTCTTTCTTTACTTACTGACTCTAACTGGCTAAAGTTTTTCATATTCAAACATAATATTGCATTTTTCACTTCTAATTAAATGTATTAATTTTAAAATATAACAGCCCTAATTTTTAATTTACAACAGCCCTCAACATAAACAATAGCCAAACTTCCTGTATTCTTTTCGTTTAAGTGCTTTATGCAGAATTAGCGTTTGATAAAATGTCTTATCTGTATATCTTTCGGTTTAAATATGTAAAAATATTGTGTCTTTGAAGATGTGTTCCATGTATTCAAACGAATTTAGAAATACGGAAACATATTTGAAGCGCCCTTTTAATTAATTTAACTGACTATGATGTCTCGTTTATTCACTTTGATAGATGAAAAATATGTTAATGCCAGCTCTCTTTTAAATTACCTTTTTCCAGGTATAAATCCCGTGTTTAGTTAAAATATCTTGAAGCATTAAACAAATAATTTGTTTTAGTTCTAACCAACGCCGAGTGAAAGCGACACTCGATGTTTTTTTCAAAAATGCGAATGACAGAGTTGAAGACATTTTGACTGTACGTACAGATGGCTTCGATTGTGTTCTATCCTCGTGATTGACAGCTACATATGACTTTAAAGTTTCCGTATTAGAATATCGGAAAATATCAGGGCCACTGTAGTTTTAACGCTGGGCTCTCATGGCGAAAAATGTTTGCGACATTCTCAACGAGTTCTTTTATGGAACCTCAGCGGATTTTGCAGATTTTCGTCCGGCACTTGTCGCTAATTGTGTCTTCAACAGCTTTTTGTCTTATACAAACATCTTTTTGAACATCATTACCGTCCATGCGATAAGGAAAACCGCGTTGTTGCCAAAACCTTTGAGAACATTATTACTGAGCCTAGTTGCCACCGATGTTGGGGTTGGTTTGTTGGTCCAACCGCTCTACAATTCTATCTTGGTTAGCAGGTTAAAACAAAAACGTATCGACTGCATTTACGACAAGGCAATGTCCGTCGTCATCAATTTCTTTTGTATGTCCTCGTTCTTTAATGTTGTAACCATAAGTGTGGATAGGTTCTTACCAGATTGAAGAACTTCGAATCCAAGAAGTACAACAGAGAGTTCAAAATGGCGACTTATCAAACTTTTTTAAGCTTCGAAAGTCAGCTCTTGGAACATTTTACGCATGTATTGTGTTCTTGATTTGTTATTTGCCTTCCTATGTTCTCTCTTTTTTATTCCTGGCTCGCCTTTTAAGTTCAATCACTTACTACAAAGCTTGGCCCCATACAACGACTTTGTTTTCCTCAACTCGTCTTTGAACCCTGTTATATACTGCTGGAAGATGAGATCCATTCGTCGCACTCTTATAGACACAATGCGAGGCATCGTCAATCGGTTCAGGGAATAGCATTTATTATGAGTAATTGTAGTTTTAAATATAAGCTTCTAGAAATCTCCAGACTGCTTAGTCATGCTGACACGAGTACCATAGAACTTTCTAGAACTTTTATCAAGTCGCGCAGTTATGGCGTAATATTACTGAAATACTTCTTTTGGAAGCTTATAGAATGTTCCAGGGCACTTTGTGAATGTATATAAGGACCCAGTTATGTAGTAGTGGTCGTATATTTGTTGTCGGGAGTGACCGACTGTTCAGAAAGCTATACCGTGAGAGAGAGCTACAGTGAAAGGTTGCTAATTTCATGAAACGTTGGACGAAACTGTGAGTCCTGCTCAGTGGCGAGCTACGATACAGACTGTAGTGGGCTTAAGTACGTTTATGGAGCATAAGAACTACTGATGTTGCCTTTAAGAGTCGCTTCTTGTTAAGAATATTACTCGTTGTTTGATGAAGCAGTTGACCTTGTAGGATAATAGTGTTTTTCGGTCGGTTTGATTATACTGTAACACATTGGTTGGATTTGTTTCTGATGCCAATTCACAATGCATGAGATAAGAGCCTCGGCTATCGTCAAATTGGATTTGATTTGTCGAAAGTGCTTAAGGAAAACTGAGGGAGGATGAGCTTTAACGGTTACAGGAAAACTACACAATGAGGTGCTACAGAGTCAAGCTTAAGAAAGCATCAGTTGCTAGTTTCAAGCGCATTTTGTATGAAAAATTTATAAATGACTAGAAAGCTTCCTCATCACTTGAAATATGATTTTAAGGTTGTCATCAATTAATGTATGTATTTGTACTTGTCGATAGGATAGTAAATTTTTAACCTTGTGAAGTATATAGCTTGTGAATTAAATACAAAACTGATTTTTAGGTCGCTTTATAGTGTAATAAGGGCCACGAGTTCATCAGTGTTTTTATTACAGTTAAATGTACCTCTCTTCGAATATAACCTTTACTTACTTACGATCACACATAGACTTCCAGAATTCAGCTGTGCGGTTTCTGATATAAAGAATAATATTAAGTGGACTAGACTTGATGGTTGATGGACTGAAATTCTTTACCTTGTCAACAGTAACCCGGGCACTCACTAACTTAGGCAAAGACAGAAGGTTATACAATTTATGCTAATTGCACAAAGTTCAAGGATCTCTACGCTTTTCACTCAGACGGTTAGTCCGTTTTGAAAAATTTAGCATCAATTTTCAACTTTTTTTTTAATTGTACCCTGCGCTAATCACTGCCGTTCTCGGCTATCCTCGTTTTTTTTGTTATCTTAGAAATTTCATCAGTGTTTTTCTACCAGAGCAAACAAATACTTATTCAAAAAAGACGATTCCCTTTGGAGATGAAGAGACCTCAAATTACATGACGTAGCTTCTTAATAACTCCAGTCGCTAAAGGACCAGTTGGCATGACGTACAAAGCATGACGTCAGACTCCAACTTCACTCCCAGGAGGAGGCTGGCCAGAGTCAGACCACAGACATCTGGATTACGAATCACGCGCTCAGATCTACTATAGTTCTCTCTGCCATTATATAAGAATAATCGGTGATGCATAACGTCAACGCTCTTATGGAAATTCTCACTAAAGTCAGTTGTCAGTAATCGATCGAGAAGGAACGCCAAGAATAAATTAGTTGACTGAAAAGCGCTCGTCGATACCGTGGGGATTAGTAATACTGATTTGGAAGATACACTTTTTTCCTGGTGTTTTGCGGCTTTCCGAACTGCCTAAATGTAGGGAAAGGCCAGAAACTGCCATATGGTGTATACAATAAGTAGGGAGGTTTAAGTGTTTAGCGACTGGTTTGGATGTGTCCTTGTCATTTCTTGTTACGTCGCGAAGGTGTTCTCGGAATCGGTCACCTAGACGTCTGCATTCATATGATTGCACATATAGATGGTTGTATAATATATAGCACCACATAACCTTTTTCGTCCATTATAGTGGCACATGATTCAGATGGAGTATTCTTATGCGCTGAGTTTTTACGGTTCTGCCTTTTTAAATACAACCTGAATTCAACATTCTCTATTTGCAATAGTGGACAAACTTTAACCAGCAGATTATTTAGAGAGAAAAATTAAGGAAAATCATCTTGTTTTTTTATTAGTAAAGACGCGGCTGTCTCTAATTGCTTCCGAGTAGCTGACAGATGGAGCAAAGTTCTTGACCAATCACTTTACGATGTAAACCGAAACAATTTTATAATTGTTGACACCACTTACTTGCAGACTTCTTTTCACTTCAGGATGAAATAAATTTATAGTCCTGTCATTTGCCTATTGGTTGTTTTTTATTATTCTTTCTTTACTTACTGACTCTAAAAGGCGGAAGTCTTTCATGTGCAAACACAATACTGCATTTTCCACTTCTAATTGACATGTATTAATGTTACAAAAAAACCAGCCCTCAATTTTAATTTACATCTGCCGCCAACATGAACAATAGTCGAACATATTCTTAACAGTAGTTTTAACGCTCAGCTCTCATGGCGGAAAACGTTAGCTACCTTCTCAACGGGTCTTTCTTTGGAAACTCTGCGGATGTCGAAGATTTTCGTCCGTCACTTGTCGCTATTTGTGTCTTCAACAATTTTTTGAGTTGTACAACAATTATTTTGAACAGCCTTACCATCCATGCGATAAGGAGAACCACGTTGTTGCCAAAACCTTTGAGAACATTATTGCTGAGCCTGGCTGCCTCTGATGTTGGCGTTGGTTTGTTGGCACAGCCGCTCTTTATTTCTATTTTAGTCAGCTTGTTAAAACGAAGTCGTATCGACCCCATTTCCTTCAAGGGATTGATGGCCGTTATGAATTTCTTTTGTGCATCTTCGCTCCTCAATGTTTTAACCATAAGTGTGGATAGGTTCTTAGCTGTTCATCTTCATCTCAGATATCAAGAGCTTGTGACTCACAGGTGCGTCATTGCAGCGGTGATATCAATATGGCTGTTTAGCGCAATTATTTCTTCTAGTGTCTTTTGGGATCAATTGTTTATCATCTCACTAATCATATGGCTCGTGATTATGACTGTTTGCCTCATTGTAGTCGTAGCTGTCTACTGGAGGATTTATATAATCTTAAAGCGACATAATAACCAGATTCAGAGCCTTCAAATCCCAGATGTACAACAGGGAGTTCAAAATGGCACCTTATCTAGCTTTTCAAAGGTTAGAAAGTCAGCTCATGGAACATTTTATGTATGTATTGTGTTCTTGATTTGTTTCTTGCCTTCCTATATTATCTCTTTTTTACTCCTTTCTCGCTCTTTAAATCCAATCTCTTTCTACGAAGCTTGGCTCTATACAACGACTTTGTTTTTCCTCAACTCGTCTTTGAACCCTGTTATATACTGCTGGAAGATGGGACCCATTCGTCGCACTCTTATGGACATAATGCGAGGCATCATCAATCGGTTCAGAGAATAGCATTTGTTAGGAGTAGTTGTTGTTCAAAATATAAACTTCTAGAAATGTCCAGACTGCTTAGTAATGCTGACATGAGTACCATAGAACTTTCTAGAACATTTCATCAAGTCACACAATTATTGCGTAATACTACTTAAATACTTCTTTTGTAAGCTTCTGGAATGTTCCAGAACACTTTGTGAATTTATATAAGGACCCAGTTACATAGTAGTAGTTGTAATTTTTGTTGTTGGGAGTGACCGACTGTTCAGAAAGCTATACCGTGAGAGAGAGCTAGAGTGGAAGGTTGCTAATTTCAAGAAACGTTTGAGGAAACTGTGAGTTCTGCTCAGTGGCGAGCTAAGATATAGACTGTAGTGGGCTTAAGTAAGTTTATGGAGCTCCTTTTTAAGAATATCACTCGTTTTTTGATAAAGTAGTTGACTTTGTAGGATTATAGAGTTTTTCTGTCGGTTTGATTATACCGTAACACATTGGTTGTGTTCGTTTCTGATGCCAATTCACAATGTATGGGATAAGAGCCTCGGCCATCGTCAAATTAGATTTGATTTGTCAAAAGTGCTTAAGGAAAACTGAGGGAGGATGAGCTTTAACGGTTACAGGAAAACTACACAATGAGGTGCCACAGAGTCAAGCTTAAGAAAGCATCAGTTGCTAGTTTCAAGCGCATTTTGTATGAAAAATTAATAAATGACCAGAAAGCTTCCTCGCTATTTGAAATATGATTTTAAAGTCGTCATCAATTAATGTATGTATTTGTACTTGTGGATATGAATTAAATACAAATACGATTTTTAGGTCGCTTTATAATGTAATAAGGGCCACGAGTTCATCAGCGTTTTTACTACAGTTAAAAGTAACCCTCTTTGAATATAACCTTTACTTACTTGCGATCACACATAGACTTCCAGAATTCAGTTGTGCGGTTTCTGATATAAAGTATTATGTTAAGTCGACTAGACTTGATGGTTGTCCATTGGACTGAAATTCTTTACCTTGTCAACAGTAACCCGGGCACTCACTAACTTAGTCAGACAGAAGGTTATACATTTTATGCTACTTGCACAAAGAACAAGGAGCTCTACGCCTTTACTCAGACGGTTAGTTTGTTTGAAAAATTTAGCCTCAATTTTGGCATTTTTTTTTAAGTTGGAAGTGGATATCGCTGTAGTGCAGAGTAAATGGGACGTTTTATTTCTATTGGAAATTGCCTTTTGTTTTCCTTTGAAAGCTGTTTATCTCACCAGCATAATTCTAATTTCTCCAATTTTGTTGATATAGCAAACTGAATACGTCACGCACCATGGCTCTTACTTATTACCTACTAGAAGACGGACACAAAGATGACGTCACCATAAACAAGTTTTTTCTTTTTTTATCAAATAACACAAATGGGTTCCATGTTGCCGTAAGTCTGTACAATAATAGATCACATGACGTTACATAAATGATGACGTCATCTCTAATTAATCACTATGTCTGGTAAGATTTGATCAAAGATGTACCTCATAAGCAATTTCATATCCACTCGTGTAGCAAGCAATACTCATCTGAATTTTACGTATAATAGGAGTTATAATAATCATTGGTATGTCTCGTAATAAAATTTCTTAGCGCCTTACTTTTATTACAAGGCCATTTGTAGTCCTTTGGTCGAATTCGTTTGATTCATTTCGATCGCTTTTTCCATGATTCAGTTTTTGTTGTTGGGCAGAATTTTCAACACCATCTTAATTCAACTATGCGCAGGTATTTCGAAACGTCAGCTTTAAAACTCTTTATGGCGGCCAGTTTACGTTATTAACTCAGTTGATAATACTAAATTACCCTGTTATATTCTCCCACCTACGCAGCACCACAGTTTCTTAAGAAACTTACCGTCCTTAACCAAAATATATGTTACGCAAGATAGAAAAACAACCAAACAGAAAAGATGAATCTTACATTTCTCAGTGTGTTTGCGGGTTGCGCAGATTTGCGCCTATTGCAAATGACCATCTTTAAGATACTTGGCTTAGTTTAAGGAAGCCTTTTAAAAACTACTTATTCATTTTTAGAGGGTTTGAAGGAAGGCATTTGCCAAATTCTTCTTCTTAAGTGGTCTCCTATATATTTCCTTTGTTGTCGCCTTTTATAACTTGGAGACTTTGGAAGTGTAAAAAAAGAGATGCAAAGAAGGCTTTGTGTAACAATACCCCTCCGAACCCTCCCCCTAAGAAAAAGTCGGAAAGTTTGCTACTCAAGTATAACGATGGCAATGCAATTGAACTCCTTGAAAATGGAAGCCTTAACTCTTTCTGTAATTAACAGACCTCGTAAGTGCGCCGTCCTTATTTCACGATTACTCCATACCCTTTAGTAGACAGTGTGGTTCACAGAGGTGTCGCTCCATTGCAAGTTCGTCGCCTTCCAGTTTGCCCCATCAAGAGGAGTTCGCCCCTTTATCAAAATGACAAATTAGCCCCCATCTTTATCACATTGCCGCATGGTCATGATGCACTGACCTTTCTGTGCTCTCTCCGTTCGTTATGACCTCAAGCTAAATATTTTCGTCTGGCCCTACCTCTCGGCACTAAGCACATAATTCGATTCTTGTTTTATGTAGCGAGAGGGTGCAATGATATCCTTTATGCTGGCTACAACACTAGTGGTGTTTATACCATCAACCCTGACAGAAAAACAGAGTTTAAGGTGTATTGCGACCTGCAGACGGACAATGGAGGATGGATCGTGTTCCAAAGGCGACAGGATGCATCTGTCAGCTTCCATCGCAATTGGAATGACTATAGATCAGGCTTGGGAGACCTTAGAAAGAATTTCTGGCTGGGAAACGACAAAATTTATCGTATCACCACAGCAAATGAGAAGTCGCTGCGAATCGAGCCGGAGGATTGGAGTAGAAAGAAAGTTTTCGCTCATTACGACGTGTTCAAGGTAGACAACGAAAAAAACAGTTACAAGATCACGGTCATCGGTTACAATGGTAGATACGGGGATTCGTTGAGGTACCATAACAACATGATGTTCAGCACCAGAGACAGGGAAAACGACATGTGGAAGATGGGAAGCTGCTCAAATGACCTAACCGGGGATGGTGGTTTAACGATTGTCACAACTCCAATTTAAACGGACAGTTCATGGGGAACACTGAAGCTTACAGTGGTATTGGCTGGGTTCCATTTAAACATAACCTCTCCTTAAAATTTGTGGAAATGAAGATGAGAGCTTAGTCCTTCCTGAAAGAAAAAGAGGATGAAAGGGAGAAGTGAGACAGATATCTTTTTGCACAAATTCGTAAAACAATTTTGAGTGTATCTATAAAGTATTTCTTACAAAAAATTGTAACGCGTAACTGTTTTGTCAACAAACATAAGAGCTAAACTGTTATGCCCCGCTCTAGATAACTAACATTACTATATCCCTTGATTAGTACGTGGAATATGATTGGTCAATTTAGCAGGCTGTGTATCACTGTACAGCCCGCTAAATTCAAAGGTTTGTGGTTAAAACCACCTTGAAGAATATAATGAACTGAAACACATGAAAAAACTTCGCGGTGGCTTTCATTTGAATGGTCAAAGGCTGGTGTTTCCTCCATAGACTTTAAAGTTAGAATTAATTAGTGGTTCTTGATAAACAGTAAACATGGAAGTACTAATAAAAAGCTTTTATTTGATTAATCAAATAACATATAGAGAATAATACATGGGCGCGCGTAGATATGGAATTTTTCTTCGAGTGTTTATGAGAGAGATGCCGAGTTGAACACGAGAAGAGAAATTCCATATCTATAAGCAACCATGTGTTTATCATATAAACACAGTAGCCCTTTACTAAGAGGAAAAGCCGACTTCGTTAATGAATGAAAATTAATGAGTCGACAATTCCCGAATAACATTCGTAAAGTGCGTTGGCGCTCACTCTTCAGATGGAAAAATGCGTTGAACCATAATTACAAAAACAACAATGGTCGTAATTTTCAATTTACAAAATTCTCATTTTTTTTAATTTTTCCCCTACCGACAAAAGAAGTCTTTCAGGTAAACGGCTAAAATCGGCCAGTGGCATATCTTCCAGTTGTCGATTTTCATTCTCAGCTGAGAGAAACTCCAACACCAAAGCCACTGAATACGTAACTTTCGGTTTCTTTTTGAAGATTGTTTTTTTTCCCCTTTTAGAGAAGTTTGAACCTCACCGTCTGTCAGCGATACGGATTTTTTAGTGTTTTAGTCGCCATAATTCGAGAAAGTTCCGACAAACAGCCTATATTGAGAATCGTGAAGGCTTTGCCTTTCATTTATCAACCTCACCTAGTGGCGCCAAAGGCGAGTGACGTGTGAGCAGCTGATTGGCTATATCGACAGACGTGAAAAAATACGATATTTTTTCACGTGTATTGTTGCGGCTTTTCTCGGAGCCGGAAATCCCTGTATAACACCGCAGTTTATGTAATAAAAAGCTTTTATTTAAGTGCTCATAACATAAGATGTTATCCAGGCCAGAACCATAATTGTGCCTCATAATAAACTGTACCTCATTAAATTACTACGTTTTAGCTTTCATTTAAATGGTCAAACACTAGATTGTCATCCACACCAAGCTAGAATCACCTTGGGCAGTATATTTAAAAAAAACTCAGATACCTTCATTTGAATGCGTCTTATTCACGGGCTTAAAGGTAGGAATCCCTCCTCACCTATTTGCAAACACTACCATTTGCATTCGTATGATTGGAAATATATATATGGTTGCATAACAACAGTCTTCATCAAGGATAATGACACAAGATTTAGATGGAGTATTCTGACTTATCCACACAATTTTTAGGGCTCTGCTTTTTTCAATACAACCTGAATTCGAGATTCTCTATTTGCAATAGCGGACAAACTTCATCCGGCAGATTATTTAGAGCGAAAAAATTACGAAAATCATTTTGTTTATTAATTGGTATAGTGGCGACTGTCTTTAATCTTCTTCCGAGTTGCTGACAGATGAAGCAAAACTCTTGACCAATTACTTTACGATGTAAACCGAAACTATTACAATTCCTGATACCGCTCATCTGCAGACTTCTTTTCACTTCTGGAAAAAATAAATTTATAGTCCTGTCATTTGCCGATTCGTTGTTTTCTTCATTCTTTCTTTACTTACAGACTCTAACAGGCTAAAGTCTTTCATATTCTAAACGCAATACTGCATTTTTCACACTTAATTTACATCTATGGATATCACAAAAAAGCCAGCCATCATTTTTAATTTACATCTGCCGTCAACATGAAAAATTGTCAAACTTCCTGTATTCTTTTCGTTCAAGTACTTGATGCACGATTATTGTCTGATAAAATGTCTTTTCTGTATTTTTTTCGGTTGAAATATGTCAAAATATTACATGGCCATTGCTAAACTTTTTCTCAGCTAGGTGCAGCTGTTCATAAACTGAAGTGGATCTGTCTGATTTGTCTAAAGATTTGTCTGGAGGTAGTCAAAGTGAAAACCGAACGCGTTCGTCTATAAGAGGGGAGGGCTATCTTTATCTGTATTCACCGCTGGAAAATATTCCCAAGCTACTCTAAAACGATTGAAAAATATGCCGGTATTATCTCAGTTTAGTTAGTTTGCCGAACATTCTGATTACCTCCTCGATCCGCCACAAACGAGTGCGTAATTTATTCGTAATAATTATTTATGTCTCTCCCCCCACCCCTCACCAACCATAAAATGTTCGGTCTTTGAAGATTAATTCAGTGTATTCAGGCGAATTTAATAATTAAGAAGCATATGTCAGACACTCTTTAGTTTAACTGACTATAATGTTTCGTATATTCATTTTGATAGGTGAAAAATATGTTAATGACAGCCTTCCGCCAAATAACTTTTTTTCAGGTGTAAATGTCATGTTTAATTAAAATGTCTTACAGCATTAAAGAGATAATTGGTTTTAGTTCTAACTAACGCCGAGTTAAAGCGATACTCGATGCTTTTTTTTCAAAAATTCATATGGCAGAGATGACGACATCTTGAATGTACATACAGATAGCTTCGATGGTGTTTTGTGCTCGTGACTGACATCTACATATGACTTAAAATTTTCCATTTTTAGAATCGGAAAATGTCAGGGCCGCTGTAGTTTTAACGCTCAGATCTCATGGCTGAAAACGTTTGCGACAATCTCAACGAGCTTTTCTCTGGAACCTCTACGGATGTTGAAGATTTTCGTCCAGTACTTGTCGCTAATTGTGTCTTCAACGGCTTTTTGTGTTATACAACCATCATTTTGAACATCGTTACCATCCATGCGATAAGGAAAACCGCGTCGTTGCCAAAACCTTTGAGAACATTATTACTGAGCCTGGCTGCCTCCGATGTTGGCGTTGGTTTGTTGGTCCAACCGCTCTACATTTCTACTTTGGTCAGCCGGTTAAATCAAAAACGTATCGACTGAATTTCCTACGAGAAATTTTTGGCCGTTACCAATTTCTTTTGTATATCCTCGCTCTTGAATGTTGTAACCATAAGTGTGGACAGGTTCTTAGCTGTTCACCTTCATCTCAGATATCAAGAGCTTGTGACTCACAAGCGCGTGATTGCAGCGGTAATATCAATATGGCTGTTTAGCACAATTATTTCTTCTAGTGCCTTTTACGATTCACTGCTTATCATCTTACAGGTCGTATGGTTCGTGAACTGTTTGCCTCATTCTGGTAGTAATTGTCTACTGGAGGATTTATATAGTCTTAAAGCGACACAAAAACCAGATTCAAGGCCTTCAAATCCAAGAAGCACAACAGGGAGTTCAAAATAGCGACTTATCAAACTTTTTGAAGCTGCGAAAGTCAGCTCTTGGAACATTTTATGTATGTGTTGTGTTCATGATTTGTTATTTGCCTTCCTATATTCTCTCTTTTTTACAAATGGCTCGCCTTTTAAGTCCAATCTCTCTCTTCGAAGCTTCGCACTATACAGCGACTTTGTTTTTCCTCAACTCGTCTTTGAACTCTGTTATATACTGCTGGAAGATGGGACCCATTCGTCGCACTCTCATGGAGATAATGCGAGGCACCGTCAATCGATTTAGAGAATAGCATTTGTTATGAATAATTGTTATTGTCAATAAAAGCTTCTAGAAATCTCCAGACTGCTTAATCATGCTGACATGCGTGCAATAGAACTTTCTAAAACATTTGATAAAGTCACGCGATTATTACGTAATATCATTAAGATAGTTCTTTTGTGAATGTATATAAAGACTCAGTTTAGTAGTAGTAGTGTTGTTGTTGTTGTTTTTCGAGGAGTGGCCGACTGTTTGGAAATCTATATCGTGAGAGAGAGCTACAGTGGAAGATTGTTAATATCAACAAACGGAGGAAACTGTGTGTTCTGTTCGGTGGCGAGCTACGATATAGACTGTTGTGGGCTAAGTAAGTTTATGGAGCATAAGTACTGTACTGCCTTTAAGAGTCGCTCCTTATTAAGAATATCACTCGTTGTGTAACAAAGTAGTTGAGTTTGTACGATTGTTTGTAAGAGTTTTTCTGTCGGTTAGATTATACCGTAACACATTGATTGGGTTCACTTCTGATGTCAATTCACAATGCATGGGATAAGAGCCTCGGCCATCGTCAAATTAAACTTGATTGTCGAAAGTGCGTAAGGAAAACTGAGGGAGGATGAACTTTAACGGTTAGGAAAACTACACAGTGAGGTACTATAAATTCAAGCATAAGAAAGTATCAGTTGTAGTTTTAAACGCATTTTGTATGAGAAATTTGAAAATGACCAGAAAGCTTCCTCGCTACTTGAAATATTACTTCAAAGTCATGTCATCATTTGACGTATGTATTTTTAATTTTCGATAGGATACTAAATTATCAGTAACCTTATGAAGTGTATAGCTTGTGAATTATATACAAAACCGACGTTTAGGTTGCTTTATAGTGTAATAAGGGCCACAAGTTCATCAGTGTTTTTACTACAGTTAAATGTAACCCTCTTTGAATATAACCTTTTCTTACTTGCGATCACACATAGACTTCCAGAATTCAGTTGTGCGGTTTAAAATAAACAATACTCTTTCAAGGTGAAGAGACCTCAGATTACATGAAGTAGCTTCTTAATAACTCCAGTCGGCGGAAGATCGATTCCTCAGATCCCCCTGTGCACACCCAGCAAAGGGCAAAGAACAGTTTATTAGGTCCTGTCACCCAAATAGAAGAGGACGTTGACAGAATACAAACGCTGCTTAAAGAAACATTTTATTTTAACTATTTTATAGATAATTTAATTTCTTATTTCACATTAGTTTTTACATTTATTTGTATGTATACATATAAACATCCCCTTCGTACAATGTACCTTTATTCTAAAAGCCCTTTTGGGACAACTTAAGTATGTCAGTCTATATTTGTTAACCGCCATTTCTGAGATATTAGTTTACGCGATTTTTATCTCCGTTGTTTTGCTCACAAGATTGCGAATAAATAACTACCTCGTCCTCCTTTCCGTCGAAATACATTTCCCATCCCTCATTGGAACCTCTTCTTTGGTTTTCTTCCCCTTCTGAACAGCATTGAAAGATTGAGTTTAGAAAAAGTAAGTTCAGTGAATAAAACTTGAACCTTCTGCAAACCAAGCGCGTTCAATAAGGTTTCCGCGTTGCTCTCAATCAGGTGGCGTCCATGGTTTTATACACATTTGAGGACAGTGTTTAGAAGCAGGATAGGTTGTTGTTTTGAATCTCGAGACCCAATAGGTACTTCCTGATATTGTATGGTTTCTAAAACAGGAGCATAATTCTCCCTTCACAAAATCGATTTTTCAAAGTCGAACGTCACCTTGACTTTAATGTCATTGATAAGCGGACAACGTCGAAAGTTGGACGGAGTCTTACGACATCCAGAATTTGACAGAGCCGATAAATAAGACGGAGCCAGATTGATACCTCGCAAAGGGAGCTAAAATTAGATGGAGTTTCCATCTGGACGAGGTCCCGAATGGAACGGAGCCCTGAATTGGAACTTTTCAATTAACGGAATTCCAACCAACATTAAATGAAAAACTGAATGCCAAAAAATGCCTCTCTAAAATTGGAATGCGCTCGGAATAAGACGGTGGATTGCAGAATGAATATCGCTCTCACAGTCCAAAATTATGACTTACGATAGGTGTATACTTTTCGTTGTGTGTCTACTATAGCGTGTCGAATTTGTCTCATCCTTCAGCCGAAAAATAGCAGGGTTTAGTGATGAATTGAAGAACATAAGCGCATGTCTATAAAGTGAAAAACTAGTTGTTACAATATTGGGGCCGGTAATTGCACGGGCAGCCAAAAGGATAAAGCGAGGGAAATATCAAACCAAGAACGCAAAGTAAACGTATAAAACACCGACAGCAGTTTTCATGATCCTTGCTTCATCTCGCTATTTTGTCCAACTTGCAATAGATTGCTGTAGTGACAAGAAGGCAAAAGGTTCCAATACCTGACATGATTACCGTGAGTACAGCATAAGGGACGAGGAATATTGTCGAATTCCTATGTAAAGGTAGGAATCCCTTCTCGCCTCATTACAAACAGTGCCACATGGAAGTTCTGTCCATTTGTATTCATATGATTGCACGTATGGATGATTCCATAATATATAGCACCACATAAAATTTTTTGTCGAGCATAATGGCACAAGATTCACGTGGACTATTCTTATGCGCACAATTTCAGGGTTCTGCATTTTCAATACAACTTGAAGTCAACATTCTCTATTTGCAATAGTGAACAAACTTTAACCGGCAGATTATTTAGAGAGAAAAATCAAGGAAAATCATTTTGTTATTTATAAGTAAAGTGGCAACTGGCTTTAATTTGCTTCCGAGTAGTTGAAGGATGGAGCAAAACACTTGACCAATCACTTTACGATGCAAAGCGAAACTATTACGATCCATGACACCGCTCATTTGCAGACTTCTTTTCACTTCTGTACAAAATAAACTTATAGTCCTGCCATTCGCCTATTTGTTGTTTTTTATTATTTACTTACTGACCCTAACAGGCTAAAATTTTTCATATTCAAACATAAAATTGTATTTTTCACTTCTAATTTACATGTATTAATGTTACAAAAATACCAGCCCTCATTTTTAATTTACAACAGCCGTCAACATAAACAATAGCCAAATTCCTGTATTTTTTTCGTTTGAGTGTTTTATGCAGAATTATATTAGCGTTTGATAAAATGTCTTATCTGTATTTCTTTTGGTTTAAATATGTAAAAATACTGTCTCTGAGGATGTCTTCCGTGTATTCAATCGAATTTAGAAATAGGGAAACATATTTGAAGGGCTCTTTAATTAGTTGACCATAATGTTTCGTTTATTCACCTTGATAGATGAAAAATATGTTAATGAAAGCTATCTTTTAAATTACCTTTTTTCAGGTATAAATCCCATGTTTAGTTGAAATGTCTTGAAGCATTAAACACAAAATTTGTGTTAGTTCTAACCAACGTCGAATGAAAAAAAATGCAAATGACAGAGTTGAAGACATTTTGACTGTACGTACAGATGGCTTCGATTGTGTTCTATCCTCGTAATTGACAGCTACATACGACTTTAAACTTTCCGTATTAAAATATCGGAAAATATCAGAGGCAATGTGGTTTTAACGCTCATCTCTCATGGCGAAAAAAGCTTGCGATATTCTCAACGAGTCCTTTTATGGAACCTCAGCGGATTCTCAAGATTTTCTTCCGGCACTTGTCGCTAATTGTGTTTTCAACAGCTTTTTGTCTTATACAAACATCTTTTTGAACATTATTACCATCCATGCGATAAGGAAAACCGCGTTGTTGCCAAAACCTTTGAGAACATTATTACTCAGCCTAGTTGCCACCGATGTTGGGGTTGGTTTGTTGGTCCAACCGCTCTACATTTCTACCTTGGTTAGCAGGTTAAAGCAAAAACGTATCGACTGCATTTACGACAAGGGATTGTCCGCCGTCATCAATTTCTTTTGTATGTCCTCGTTCTTTAATGTCGTAACCATAAGTGTGGACAGGTTCTTAGCTGTTCATCTTCATCTCAGATTCATCTCAGATATCAACAACGTGTCACTCAGAAGCGCGTAATTGCCGCCGTGATATCAACATGGCTGTTAAGCGCAATTATTTCTTCTAATGTCTTTTGGGATCCGTTGTTTATCATCTCGCAAGTCATAGGGCTCGTGATTATAACTGGCTGCCTCATTCTGGTAGTAATTGTCTACTGGATGATTTACATAATCTTAAAGCGACACAAAAACCAGATTGAAGAACTTCAAATCCAAGAAGTACAACAGGGAGTTCAAAATGGCGACTTATCAAACTTTTTGAAGCTTAGAAAGTCAGCTCTTGGAACATTTTATGTATGTATTGTGTTCTTGATTTGTTATTTGCCTTCCCATATTCTCTCTTTTTTATTCCTGGCTCGCCTTTTAAGTTCAATCTCTTACTACAAAGCTTGGCCCTATACAAACACTTTGTTTTTCCTCAACTCGTCTTTAAACCCTATTATATACTGCTGGAAGATGGGACCCATTCGTCGCACTCTTATGGACATAATGCGAGGCATTGTCAATCGGTTCAGGGAATAGTTCGTTTCTGATGCCAGTTCACAATGCATAAGATAAGAACCTTGGCCATCGCAAGCTTAAACTTGATTTGTCAACGACAACTGAGAGACCAAGAACTTTAACGGTTAGGAAAATTACACAATAGAGTACTACAGAGTCAAGCGTAAGAGAGTATCAGTTGTTAGTTTCAAGCGCATTTTGCATGAGAAATTTATAAATAACCAGAAAGCTTCTCTGTTACTTAAAATATGATTTTAAGGTTATCATCAATTGATGTATGTATTTTTATTCGTCGATTGGATAATAAATTTATAACCTTGTGAAGTGTATAACTTGTGAATTAAATACAAAACCGATTTTTAGGTCGCCTTATAATGTAATAAGGGCCACGAGTTCATCAGCGTTTTTACTACAGTTAAATGTAACCCTCTTTAAATAAAGCCTCTACTTGCTTGCGATCACACATAGACTTCCAGAATTGAGTTGTGCAGTTTCTTATCTATAGAATAATATTAAGTCGACTAGACTTGATGGTTGTCCATTCTACCAAAATTCTTAACCTTGTCAATAGTAACCCGAGCACGTACGTACTCAGGCAAAGAATGACGGTTATGCATTTTATGCTAATTGCACAAAGTAAGAGGATCTCTACGCCTTTCACTCAGACGGTTAGTCCGTTTTAAAAGATTTAGCCTCAATTTTCATCTTTTTTAATTGGAAGTGAGTCTCGCTGTGATGCAGCGTAAGCGGGACTTATAATTTAATTTGGAATTCTTAAATTATATGGGAGGTTGCCTTATGTTTTCCTTTGAGAGCTGTTTGTCTCACCTACATAAATCTGGTTTCTCTATTTTTGTTTATGTAGCAAGCTAAATACGTCACACATCATGGTTCTTACTTATGATTTACTAGAGGACGGACACAAAGATGACTTCACTATGAACGACTTTTTTCTTTTTTTTATCAAATAATACAAATGGACTCCATGTTTCTGTGGGTCTGTACAGTAATAGATCACATTACCTTACATAGATTATGACGTCATCTCTGATCTGTTACTATGAGTAGCGAGATTTGATCAAAGATGTACCTCATGTGCAATTTCATATCTACTCGTGTAGGAAGCAATGCTCATCTGAATTTTAGTAATGGGAATTATAGTAATTATTGGGATTTCTCGTAATAACATTTCTTGGCGCCTTACTTTTATTACGAGGCCATCTGATGTCCTTTAGCCGAATTCGTTTGATTCGTTTCGATCGCTTTTTGCATGATTTATTTTTTATTGTCTGAGCATCTGGCAGAATTTTCAATACCATCTTCATTCTACTATGCACGGGTATTTTGAATCGTTTTCAACAACAACCTTCTTGAAACACGTAAATCGCTCTGACAAAGGGCTAAGGCTCGAAACGTCAGCTTTAAAACTCTTTACGGCGGCCAATTTACGTTATCAACTCAGTTAATAATACTAAATTACCCTGTTATACTCTTCCACCGACGCAGCGGCACAGTTTCTTAAAAAAATTTCTGTCCTTAATTAAAATATATATTAAGCAAGATGGAAAAACAACCAAATGGAAAGGATGAACCTAAAATTTCACAGTGTTTGAGGGTTGCGTGGATTTGCGCCTATTGCAAATGACCATCTTTAATATTCTTGGCTTAGTTTGTAGAAGCCCTTTAAAAACGACTTATTTACTTTTAGGGGGTTTGAAGGAAGGCATTAGCCCCATTCCTCTCCCGGTCGAAAATTGCGGAAATGAGACTGATGACGAGTGTAGTTTGGATTCAAATTGTTTTGATGAAACGAAATACTGTTCGGATTCTTGTCAGATGTTGCGTGTTCAGCCTCCACGAAGTCTCCTATATTTCTTTTGTTGTCGCCTTTCATAACCTAGGGACTTTGAAAGTGTAAACAGAGAGGTGCAAAAAAAAGGCTTAGTGAAACAATGCCCCTGCGCCCCCTCCCCCCGAGAAAAAGTTGAAAAGTGTGCTACTCAAGTATAGCGATGACAATGCAATTGAATTCCTTGAAAGTGGAAGCCTTAACTTTTTCTGTAATTAACAGACCTCGTAAGTGCGCCGTCATTATTTCACGATTCCTAGATACCGTTTAGGACGGTGTGGTTCACAGAGGTGTCGCTCCATTAAGAGTTTGACGCCCTCTAGTTCGCCCCCATCAAGAAGAATTCTGCCCTTTATCAAAAATAATAGATTCGCCCCCATCTTTATCACTTGCCTCATGGCCATGATGCAGTGACCTTTCTGCGCTCGGTCTGTTGGTTATGACCTCAAGCTAAATATTTTCGTCCGGACTAACCACTCAGCACTAAGCACATAATTCAATTCTTGTGTAGCGAGAGGATGCAATGATATTCTTTATGCTGGCTACAACACTAGTGGTGGTTATACCATCAACCCTGACAGAAAAACAGAGTTTGAGGTGTATTGCGACCTAGAGACGGACAGTTGAGGATGGATTGTTTTCCAAAGGCGACAGGATGCATCTGTCAGCTTCCATCGCACCTGGAATTACTATAGATCAGGCTTTGGAGACTTTGGGAAGAATTTCTGGCTAGGAAATGACAAAATTTATCGTATCACTGCAGCAAATAAGATGTCGCTGCCAATCGAGCTGAAGGATTGTAGTGTAAAGAAAGTTTTCGCTCATTACGACGTGTTTTACGATGTAAACCGAAACTATTACAATTCCTGACACTGTTCATTCGAAGACTTTTCACTTCTGTACGAAATAAATTTATAGTCCTATCATTTGCCGGTTCGTTGTTTTTTTATTCTTTCTTTACTTACTGACCCTAACAGGCTAAAGTCTTTCATATGCAAATACAATACTGCATTTTCCACTTCTAATTAACATGTATAAATGTTACAAAAAACCAGCCCTCACTTTTAATTTACAAAAGCAGTCAACATGAACAATAGTTAAACTTCCTGTATTCTTTTCGTTTAAGCGCTTGTGCAGAATTATTGTTTGAAAAAATGTCTTATCTGCATTTCATTTGGTTGAAATATGTAAAAATATTACATGGCAATTATGAGACTTTTTCTGTGCTAAGTGCAGCTGTTCATGAATTGAAGTGGATCCGGGACTAGCGAGGAGGTGGTCGAAGTGAGAGCCGAACGCGGTCGTCAGTAAGGAGGGGAGGGCTATCTGTAATTATTCACCCCCGGAAAATATTCCCAAGCTACACTAATACGACTGAAAAGCATGTAGGTATTTATAAATTGCTAAAAGTTTATAGCTTTATTTACACATAAACTATCATCAGTTTGACAATAGCTATCTCAGTTTAGTAAGTTTGCTGAACATTCTGAATACCTCTTAGATCCGCCACAAACGAGTGTGTAATTTATTCGTTATAATTATTTGGGTCTCTCTCCCCACCCCTCACCAAACATAAAATACTCGATCTCTGAAGATGTATTCAGTGTATTCAGACAAATTTATAATAAAGAAGTATATGTCAATCGCTCTTTAATTTAACTGACTATAATGTTTCGTTTATTCATTTTGATAGATAAGATAATTGATAGATTTTGATAGATGTAAATGACAGCCTTCCTTCCAATAACTTCTTAGTTAAAGTGTCTTGAAGCATTAAACAGATAATTTGTTTTAACCAACGCCGAGTAAAAGCGGTACTCGATGCTTTTTTCAAAAATTCAAATGCTACAGCTGAAGACATCTGGAATGTACGTACAAATGGCTTCTATTGTGTTTATATTCTAGGCTTCTATATGCTTGCGATTGACAGCTACATATGGCTTAAATTTTCCGCTTAAGAATCAGAAAACATCAGAGCCAAAGTACTTTTAACGCTCAGCTTTCATGGCTGAAAACGATTGCGACACTCTATACGAGCTTTTATTTGGAACCTCTCCGGCTGTTGAAGATTTTCGTCCGTCACTTGTCGCTAATAGTGTCTTCTACAGCTTTTTGTCTTATACAACCGTCATTTTGAACATCGTTACCATCCATGCGATAAGGAAAACCGCGTTGTTGCCAAAACCTTTGAGAACATTATTGTTGAGCCTGGCTGCCTCCGATGTTGGGGTTGGTTTGTTGGTCCAACCGCTCTACATTTCTACTTTGGTCAGCCGGTTAAATAAAAAACGTATCGACTGCATTTCCTACAAGGGATCGTCGGCTGCTATCAACTTCTTTTGTATATCCTCGCTCTTTAATGTTGTAGCCATAAGTGTGGACAGGTTCTTAGCTGTTCGTCTTCATCTCAGATATCAAGAGCTTGTGACAAACAAGCGCGTGATTGTAGCGGTGATATCAATATGGCTGTTTAGCGCGCTTACTTCTTCTGATCTCTTTTGGGCTCCATTGGTTATTACTGCAGTCATAAGGTTGGTGATTATGACTGTTTGCTTCATTCTGGTGGTAATTGTCTACTGGAGGATTTATATAGTCTTAAAGAGACACAAAATCCAGATTGAAGGCCTTCAAATCCAAGAAGTACAACAGGGAGTTCAAAATGGCGACTTGTCTAACTTTTTGAAGCTTCGAAAGTCAGCTCTTGGAACATTTTATGTATGTATTGTGTTTATGATTTGTTATTTGCCTTCCTACATTCTCTATTTTTTTCCCCTGGCTCGCCCTAAAAGTCGAATCTCTTTATACGAAGCTTGGCTCTATGCAACGACTTTGCTTTTCCTCAACTCGTCTTTGAACCCTATTATATACTGCTGGAAGATGGGACCCATTCGTCGCACTCTCATGGACATAATGCGAGGCATCGTAAATCGGTTCAGAGAATAAAATTGGTTGGATTTGCTTCTGATACCAATTCACAGTGCATGGGATAAGAGCCACGGCCATGGTAAAATCAAACTTGATTTGTCAAAAGTACTTACGGAAAACAGAGGGGGATGAAATTTAACGGTTAGGAAAATTACGCAATGGAGTACGACAGAGTTTAGCTTAAGAAAATATTAGTTGCTAATTTCAAGCGCATTTTGTATGAGAAATTTATAAATGACCAGAAAGCCTCCTCGCCGCTTGAAATATTATTTCAAGGTTGTCATCAATTAATGTATGTATTTGTTATTGTCGATGGTTCAGTAACTTTATAACCTTGTTAAGTGTATAGCTTGTGAATTAAATACAAAACAGATTTTTAGGTCGCTTTATAGTGTAATAAGGGCCACGAGTTCATCAGTGTTTTTATTACAGTTAAATGTAACACTCTTCGAATAAAGCCGCTAGTTACTTGCGGTCACACATAGACTTCCAGAATTTACTTGTGCAGTTTCTGGTATAAAGAATAATATTAAGTCGACTAGACTTGATGGTTGTCCATTCGATTAAAAGTCTCAACCTTGTGAATAGTAACCCATGCACTTACTTACTTAGGGAAAGACGGAAGGTTATACATTTTATGCGAGTTACAAAAAGTAGAAGGAGCTCGACGCCTTTCATTCAGACGGTTAGTCCGTTTTGAAAAATTTAGCATCAATTTTCACCTTTTTTAATTGTACCCTGCGGCAATCACTGCTGTTCTCGGCTATCCTCGCTATATTTTGGTATATTGGAACATTTTTCAGTGTTTGACTAGCTCAGCAAACAAAGACTTACTTAAAAAAAAGAGGATTCCCTTTGGAGCTGAAGAGATCTCAAATTACATGACGTTGCTTCTCAATAACTCCAGTCGGCGGAAGACCAGTTGGCTATGAACAAAGCATGACGTCAGACTCCAACCTCGCTCCCAGGAGGAGGCTGGCTAGAATCCGGATTGCGAATCACGTGCTTAGATCCACTTTAGTGCTCTCAACTAGTAAGAAAAATTAGTGATGCATAAAGTTAACACTCTTATGGAAATTATCACTAAAGTCAGTTGTCAGCAATCGATCGACAAGGAATACCCAGATTCCTCAGATCTCCCTGTACAGATTCATCACAAGGCAAAGAACAATTTATTTTAGGGATGCCAAACTTTGGAATTCCTTAGGCATGTCACTCAAGTAGAAAAAGACATTGACAGAATTCAAACGTTAATTAAAAAAACAATTTATTTTAACCTTTTTAGAGCTCATTTAATTTCTTATTTCATATTAATTTTGGTATTTATTTGCATAAGTGTATATATACACATGTATATATAGGTAATTTGGTGTTAACAACTGAAATGAAAACGTAAATTGGTCACCGTGAAGAGTGTAAAGGCTGACGTTTCGAGCTTTAGCCCTTCGTCAGAGCGATTAGAGGAGTTGTGGGTTGTGTGTGGGTTTAAATGGAAAAAATTGTGCTACGCTATTAATGGGAATATGGTGACGAGAAAACAAGAATAAATTAGTTGAATTAAAAGCGCTTGTTGATACCGTGGGGATTAAGAGTGCCGATTTGGAAGATAAATTTTTGTTCTAGTGTTTTGCGGCTTTACGAACTGCCTAAATTTAGGGAAAGGCCGGAAACTGCCATATGCTGTATAGAATATTTGGGGAGATTAAAGTGTTTAGCGACTGGTTTGGATGCGTCCTTGTCATTTCTTTCGATGTCGCGAAGGTGTTCTCGAAGTCGGTCACTTAGTCGTCTGCATTCATATGATTGCACATATGGATGGTTGCACAACATGTAGCACCACATAACATTTTTCTTCGAGTATAATGGCACAAGATTCAGATGGAGTATTCTTATGCGCTGAATTTTCAGGGTTCTGCTTTTTCCATTACAACCTGAATTCAACATTTTCTATTTGCAACAACGGACAAACTTTAACAAGTAGATTATTTAGAGAGAAAAATTAAGGAAAATCATTTTGTTTATTTATTAGTAAAGTCTCGACTGGCTCTAATTGCTTTCGAGTAGCTGACAGATGGAGCGAAACTCTTGACGAATCACTTTACGATGTAAAGTGAAACTACTATAATTCCTGACTGTTTTTGACACCGCTCATTTGCAAACTACTCTTTACCTCTGGACGAAATAAAATTATAGTCCTGTTATTTGCCGATTCGTTGTTTTTCATTCCTTCTTTACTTTCTGACCCTAACAGGCTAAAGTCTTTCATATTCTAACACAATATTGCAATTTTCACACTTAATTTACATGTCTACATATATTGATGTCACAAAAAAACTAGCCATCATTTTTAATTTACATCTGCCGTCAACATGAACAATAGTCGAACTTCCTGTATTCTTTTTGTTTAAGTGCTTAATGCAGAATTATTGTTTGAAAACAATTTTCGGTTGAAATATGTAAAAATATTACAGGGCCATTGCTAAACTTTTTCTGAGCTAAGTGCAGCTGTTTATGAACTGAAGTGGATCTGTGACTTGTGAGGAGGTGGTCAAAGTGAGAGCCGAACGCGGTCGTCAGTAAGGGGGAGGGCTATCTCTAATAATGCACTCCCGGGAAATATTCTCAAGCTACTCTAAAACGACTGAAATATATGCCGGTATTATCTCAGTTTAGTAAGTTTGCTAAACATTCTGATTACCTCCCAGATCTGCCACAAACGAGTGCGTACTTTCTTCGTAATAATTATTTGGATCTCTCTCCCACTCCTCACCAACCATAAAATCTTCTTCGGTCTCTGAAGACGTATTCAGTGTATTCAGACGAATTGAATAATAAAGAAAGATATTTCAAGCGCTCTTTAATTTAACTGACTATAATGTTTCGTATATTCATTTTGATAGATTAAAAAAAATATGTTAATGACAGCTTTCCTTCAAATAACCTTTTTTAAGGTATAGATCCCATGTTTAGTTAAAACGTTTTGAAGCATTAAACAAATAATTTGTTTTAGTTCTAACCAACGCCGAGTTAAAGCAATACTCGATGCCTTTTTAAAAAATTCAAATGTCAGAGTTGAAGACATCTTGACTGTACGTACAACTGGCTTCGATTGTGTTATATGCTTGTGATTGACAGCTACACATGACTTAAAATTTTCCGTGTTAGAATTGGAAAATATCAGAGCCACAGTAGTTTTGACGCTCAGATCTCATGGAGGAAAACATTTGCAACCTTTTTAACGAGTTTTTCTCTGGAACCTCTGCGAATGTTAAAGATTTTCGTCCGACACTTGTCGCTAATTGTGTCTTCAACAGCTTTTTGTCTTATACAACCATCATTTTGAACATCGTTACCATCCATGCGATAAGGAAAACCGCGTTGTTGCCAAAACCTTTGAGAACATTATTACTGAACCTGGCTGCCTCCGATGTTGGCGTGGGTTTGTTGGTCCAACCGCTCTACATTTCTACTTTGGTCAGCCGGTTGGAACAAAAACGTATCGGCTGCATTTCCCATAAGGGATGATCCCTCGTTTTCACTTTCTTTTGTACATCCTCGTTCTTGAATGTTGTAACCATTAGTGTGGACAGGTTCTTAGCTGTTCATCTTCATCTCAGATATCAAGAGCTTGTGACTCACAAGCGCGTCATTGCAGCGGTGATATCGATATGGCTGTTAAGCGCAGTCATTTCTTCTAGTGTCTTTTGGGATCCATTGCTTTTCAGCTCACAAGTCATTGGGCTCGTGATTATGACTGTTTGCCTCATTGTAGTGGTTATTACCTCATTCTGGTAGTAATTGTCTACTGGAAAATTTATATAGTCTTAAAGCGACACAAAATCCAGATTGAACGCCTTCAAATCCAAGAAGTACAACAGGGAGTTCAAAATGGCGACTTATCTAACTTTTTGAAGCTTCGAAAGTCAGCTCTTGGAACATTTTATGTATGTATTGTGTTCTTGATTTGTTATTTGCCTTCCTATATTCTCTCTTTTTTACTCCTGGCTCGCCTTTTAAGTCCAATCTCTCTCTACGAAGCTTTACTCTATACAACGACTTTGCTTTTCCTCAACTCGTCTTTGAACCCTGTTATATACTGCTGGAAGATGGGACCCATTCGTCGCACTCTCGTGGACATAATGCGAGGCATCGTCAATCGATTTAGAGAATAGCATTTCTTGTGAATAATTGTTATTGTAAATAGAAGCTTCTGGAAATCTCCAGACTGCTTAATCATGCTGACATGCGTACTATAGAACTTTCTAAAACATTTCATCAAGTCACGCAATTATTACGTAATAACATTGAGATAGTTCATTTGTGAATGTATATAGACTCAATTATGTAGTAGTAGTAATAGTTGTTGTTGTCGTCGAGAGTGACTGACTGTTTAGAAATCTATACCTTGAGAGAGAGCTACAGTGGAAGATTGCTCTGACGTTAAGAGTCATTCCTTATTAAGAATATCACTCGTTGTGTAATAAAGTAGTTGAGTTTATATGATTGTAGCGTTTTATTGTCGGTTAGATTAAATCGTAACACACTGGTTGGGTTCGTTTCTGATACCAATTTATAATGTATGAGATGAAAGCTTCGGTCATCGTCAAATTAAACTTGATCTGTCGAAAGTGCTTTAGGAAAACTGAAGGAGGATGAACTTTAACGTTTGGGAAAACTACCCTAAACTGTAGTCTGCTCTAATCATCGCTGTTCTCGTCTATCCTCGTTTGTTTGTTTTTTTTTTTGTTATGTTGAAATTTTTTTTAGTGTTTATCTACCACAGCAAACAAATGCTTATTTTAAAAAAAGACGATTCCCTTTGGAGCTGAAGAGACCTCAAATTACATGACGTAGCTTCTTTATAACTCCAGTCGGTGGAAAACCAATTGGCTATGAACAAAGCATGACGTCAGACTCCAACCTCGCCCCCAGGAAGAGGCTGGCCAGAGTCAGACCGCATCGCGACTCACGCGCTCAGACCCACTTCAGTTCTCTCTGCCATTGTAAGAAAAATTAATGATGCATTCAGTTAACGCACTTTTGGAAATTCTCACTAAAATACGTCGACAGGGAACGCCCAGATCCCCTGCACAGATCCATCAGAGGGCGAAAAATAATTTATATTAGGAATGTAACTCAAGTGGAAAAAGACATCGACAGAATTCAAACGCTGCTTAAAAGAACAATTTATTTTAACCTTTTTAGAGATCATTTAGTTTATACTTTCACGTTAATTTTATTCTACATATAAATTCGTACTAATGAAGTATGTCAGTCTCTACTGTTTAGCTGCCATTTCCAGGTTATTAGTTTTCACGATTTTCATATCCATTAATTTTGCCCCCAAATTCTTAGTACTCGTAGACTGAAGTCTGGAATAATGGGCGTGGCATTACAATCAATGTTTTCATAGCAGAGGTCGCAGCGCGCGCGCAGCGGAACACTATCCATACATGTAAAAAATGATAATAAAAACAGTAACCCATGAAACCGAGCAAATTTGGTCTGACACGTGACCGAACTTCCGTTTGTAAAAGTTGCTAGATTAGGAACAACTGTATTGGGGGCACAAATCTGGCCACAACGTTAATAGAAGGGAGAGAGAGAAAAGGAAATGCACATGCGCTATTGTATGCGTAACCTGGAAGCGCTAGGCAACTTAGGTGCAACATAGAGGTCCGCTTTGAGAATTGGATAAATCTATGCCTATGCTAAGGGGAAGTCCCTTGAAAATTTTGGAACGGTCTCAAAAAGATCTTTCTAGATTTCGAGGATTGTTGAGGTAAGGCCTCGCCGCTGAATGATTGTTGAAGTAAGGCCTCATTACCGAGAAAAATTAATTAATTTTTTTATCAGCCACGCCATTACTTTGGTTACAAGAAGAACTCTAAATCAAGTTGTATATATTATATCTATTCGCTTTTCGTGCGAAAACATTTCATCATGCACTCAGCTATTGCGCCAAATTTGAAACTAGTTCCGCGTATCGATAAGAAGCAGTTTAGCCACTCATACGGATCGACCCTTAGCCGGTAAATAACATATATTTTTTTTTAACTTGACGAAATTCATTCCGAAAGAACCCGAATGATTTAAGGCTGTAAATACGGCAAGATCTTCCATAAACTGAACAGTTTTTGAGTGAGTAAATGGTAGTTAAAATAGAGGTGACGCAAATTTAAGAGGACATTTTCATTTGCGTAATGATAAAAGTGATTTCAAAGGCTTCCAAACAAACTTTGAAACGTTATTATACAAGAATTTCTCACAATCTGACACCTGTCAATTAGAGAGCGCGTAAGAAAAGAAAAAAGCGCATGTAAATTTTTAAAAAACAACGAAACTAGTTTGGCAAGGACTATCACCACAATGTTTTCTTCAAAAACAGTCAATGATCTTACGGAAAGTATTATTCACTCTCATCGACGATTAATTATGTACGAAGCTTTACCTTTGTTCATTAAGTAATTGGCGAGGAAAGTAATTGTAAGTAAATTCAAATTTTTTGTTTTGAAGTTGTGAGAGTTTGCTCGTTTGTTTGCTGCAATGGCGTGTGAAAATCTGGTCTTTCCTCCGCAAAAACTAAATTCGGATGATATACTCCAACGAGGCACACGGGAATTTTACGCGGCCTTTTCTCATTTAATTCCTTAAGTTTCTGTTGTGCAATTTACGATACAAATGTCCAAATTGAACGGACTTGAAAAGACTCACCGAGAGCGTATATTTGTTGCAGAACTGAAATTAAAACTCGCTCGCCTTTTCACAACGAACAAATTGTTTGAGAAAATTCAGATATTAAATGAATGAAAGTTCCATCGATTAGTTCAATTGTAGCCAAATACCTCACGTTTTAACTCCTCTAGGTGCTTTTTGTGAACAATTAAAATTAATTGCAGACGGCTTTTAGGCCGCCTGCCAACCGACGTAATGACATTATTGCTTATACAAAAAAGTAATTCTGAAACGAAAATTTTTCAGTCGACCAAAGTGACTTGAGAGAGAGAAAAGAGAGGATTAATAAGTTATTTATCGGCTTGAGGTAGTGACCGACTTCTTTGCTTAAAAATACTGCCCAGCCGGTAAAACGAGATATATTTATGAAAAATAGCAACGAATGAAGGGATGTACTCGGCGACCCACGAAAGCGTTACCGTTGCCCGTGGGCAGAGATAGGAAAATACTGACCGGGTAAAGAACCAATCAGATTGCAGGATTCGTTTCCGTGCTTCAGAACAACGTTGAAAGATTGGGTTCAGAAAAAAGTAATTTTAGTGAAGAAAACTTAAAACTTCTGCAAAGCAGAAAAAAAAGGTTTCCGCGTTCCTCTCAATCTAGTGGCATCCGCAGTTTAATTGTAAGCACATTTGAGGACAGTTTTCAGAGGCAGGATAGTTTATTGTTTTGAATCTCAAAACCCAACAGATGCTTCCTGATATTGTATAGTTTCTAAAACAGGGGCAAAATTGTCCTTTGACTAAATCAGTTTTCCAAAATCGAACTTCACCTTGAATTAAATTCATTGATGAGCGGACAACGTCGAAAGTCGGACGGAGTCTTACGGCGTCCAAAATCTGACAGAGCCAAACAATAAGACAGAGCCAGATTGATACCTCACAAAGGAAGCTAAAATTGGATAGAGTTTCCATGGGAAGTTTTCAAATAACGGAAATCCCAATCTGATTTCAACTAAGAACCAAATGAAAAACTGAATGCCAGAAAATGCCAATTGAAAATTGGAATGCGCTCGGAATGAGACGGTCTCACGGTGCAGAATCACAGCTTACGATTAGTGTATACCTTTCGTAGTGAGTCCATTATAGCGTGTCGAATTTGTCTCATCCTCCAGCCGTAAATAACAGGGTTTAGTAATAAATTGAAGAACGTAAGCGTATGTCTACAGAGTGAAAAACTAGTTATTACAATATTAGGGCCAGTAATTACACGGGTAGCCGAAAGGATAAAGCGAGAGAAAATAACAAACCAAAAACGCAAAGTAAACGTATAAAACACCGACAGCAGTTTTCATCATCCTTGAAAAATTCCCCATCTCGCTATTTTGTGTAGCTTGTGCCTCCAGTTCTCGTACTTGCTGAATTTGTCTTTCGTGGCGTCGTGTAATAAAATAGATCTTGCAATAGATCACTGTAGTGACGAGGAGGCAAATGGTTCCAATACTTGACATGATTGCCGTGAGTACAGCATAAGGAACGAGGAATAGTGTTAAGGTTGAAAATACACTAAATGTCCATGTGAAAATGACAACTCCAACAACCCACTTGTGATTCACAAGTGCTTGATACCTAAGATGAAATTGAACTGCTAAGAGTCTATCCACGCTAATGGCCACGATATCGAAGAAGGAAGCAATGGAAAACAACCCGATGACAAACACGAATCTTAAGTAGATGCAGTCTGGATTACGTAGCTGTAACCATTTGATAAAAAATGAAACAAAAAAGGGCTCCATCATCAAACCAACACCAACACAAGATACAGCAACACTCAGCAGCAATTTTTCAGAGGCTTCGGCAACGCAGACGTTTTTGCAATTGCATAGATTGTGACAACTTTCAGCATGATAGCTGTGTAGTGGACAAAACTGTTGAAAACGCAGTTTACGATAAAACTCGAATGGAGATTTACAAACTCGGAGATTTTGGGGTAACTCTTGAGTAATATTCCACAGTTTGATTCAGCCATGATGATCTAGCGTTAAACTGCTTGCTTAGTAAACGTGTTGGGACAAAGTTTGTCGCTAAAAAGAAAAATTTCACTTAAAGGCTATTTTCAATACAAGGAGGTGGTCATTTGTGTCAATCGAGCTGAGAGAGATATTATGCAGAGATAATGGCGATTAATTGATGTCGACCTACAATGTCGTGTTAAACTGCCTGAAACCGGAAAAGAAGCTCCCTGAGGTATACGGAATATCTTTTGACGAAAAACAAAACGAGGTGGTTTTTTTTCTCACATAAAATGATTAACAAGGGTATTGAAAATTATTCATTGAAAAAAAAAAAACACCCAAAGAGAACCTCAGCCAATCAAATGCAGCTATTTTAAAGTTATGATGCCCCTATGTTTATCAGTGATTTATCAGCTGTGCTATTACACTGTTAACAAAAAAGAGCTCTTAAATCAGTTGAATTGATTGAGTTATATCTGCTTTTCTTTAGATCAACATATCAAACTCATTTCCCAATGCGACGAACATTTCTTTTTCTCGGTTCCAGGTGCGCGCAACCACTAACCCTCACGTAATGCGTATGCTCTCCGTTACGAATTTTCCAAATGGAGGACAGGCCAAAGAGGGAAATGAAAAAAACAAAGCGATTTTGCAATGAATACTTAACATACACCCTCGTTAGAAAGGCGAATCCACGGAAGAAAGATACAAAACTGTATGATACTGAGATCGATATGCCTTAAATCGATGCCGAGGGCCCGTTTCCAACTTCCAAAGAAGTGTATTTAATTGCCTTCCTCCACGATTACTAGTTTTCTCAACAGCTTTCTGAAGACAGAATACTTTCTTTCTGAAGACTTCTGATATGCGGCTATTGATTGAAATAGTATAGATTAGTAAGCTGAAACGAAAAATTAATAAGGGAAGTTTACGAAAAATCCAGCAAACAAGCTTTAAAAAGGCATTTATTTAGACTTCATACTTCAACGAATTTCACAAATCTTACTTGTTTATCTTGTAAATAAACGATGGCAGATTAATTACCGAAGCGCTTTCGGACTTTCCCGATCCCTCTCCTACTACTTTCACGCTTACAAAACAGGAAAAAATCAAAAGGAGGAAGATAAAGCTGTTTTGAAACGCCATTTGACGAGGGTAAATCTGCTTTTTGTTCGACACTTTACATATCAAAACAAAGGAAATGTGTTCCTCTTTTTAATTCTGGTGGTACATTTATAATTTGCGCCTGCGTAAAAGAGATATCGCCCGAGACCCTTCGCTCGGTCGTGTTTTGATCAAAAACGCCTTGTTAATTTCATGCAACCGCTCGGAGAAAAGGTAAAAATGACGAGGGAAAACTTTACCTTCAAGTTAGAAAATTAGCGAAATAGAAAGCCACAATATTATAGTTTAATATTTCAGAGGTACATTGAGGGCTAAACCATTATGCCTCGCACTAAATAACTAACACTATTATATCTCTCGGTTAATACGTGGGCTATGATTGGTCAAATTTAGCGGACTGCATATCACTGTACTGCCCGCTAAACTCAAAGGTTTGTGGTTAAAACCACCTTGAAGAATATAATGAAATGAAACACATGAAAAAACTTCTCTGTGGCTTTCATTTGAATGGTCAAACGCTAGTGTTAGATCTACAGACTTTTAAACTACTTCGTGGTGCTTGATAAACAGTGCACATGGAAGAACTGCTAAATAGCTTTCGTTCGAATAGTCAAAATACAGGATGTTATCCAAGCCGGAACCACCTTACGCTGCACGATAAACTGTACCACATTAAAATACTTCGCTGAAGCTCTCATTTAAATGGTCAAACACTAAATTGTCATCCATACTAAGCTAGAACCACCCAGCACCTTTCATTTGAATGGGTCTTATTCACGGGCGTAAAGGAAGAAATCCCTTCTCACCTCATTGCAAACAGATGATTCCATAATATATAGCACCACATAACATTTTTCGTCGAGTATAATGGCACCAGATTCAGAAGGGGTATTCTTATGCGATGAATTTCTAGGGTTCTGCTTTTTTCAATACAACCTGAATTCAAGATTCTCTATTTGCAATAGTGGACAAACCTTAACCAGCAGATTATTTAGAGAGAAAATTAAGGAAAATCATTTTGTTTATTCATTAGTTAAGAGGCGACTGGCTTTAACTTGCTTCCAATAGCTGGCAGATGGAGCAAAACTCTTGACCAATCACTTTACGATGTAAAGCGAAACTATTACGAACGATGACACCGCTCATCTGCAGACTTCTTTTCACTTCTGGACGAAATAAATTTATAGTCCTGTCATTTGCCGATTCGTTGTTTTCTTCATTCTTTCTTTACTTACTGACGCTAACAGGCTAAAGTCTTTCATATTCAAACATGATATCGCATTTATCACTTTTATTTTACATGTATTAATGTTACAAAAATACCAGCCCTCATTTTTAATTTACAACAGTCGTCAACATAAACAATAGGCAGACTTCCTGTATTCTTTTCGTTTAAGTGCTTTATGCAGAATCAGTCTTTGATGAAATGCCTTACCGGTATTTCTTTCGGTTGGAATATGTAAAAATATTGTGTCTTTAAAGATGTCTTCCGTGTATTCGCACGAATTTATTAATAGGGAAACATACTTCAAGCGCTATTTAATATAACTGACTATAATGTTTCGTTTATTCATGTTGATAGCTGAAAAATATGTTAATGACAGCTTTGCTTTAAATAACCTTTTTTTAGGTACAAATCCCATGTTTAGTTGGAATGTCTTGAAGTATTAAACAGATAATTTGTTTTAGTTCTAACTAACGCCGAGTTAAAGCGGTACTCGATGCTTTTTGAAAAAATTCAAATGCCGGAGTTGAAGCCGGGGACATCTTGACTGTTCGTACAGATGGCTTTGATTGTGTTATATGCTTGTGATTGACAGCTACATATGACTTAAATTTTCCGTTTTAGAATTGGAGAATATCAGAGCCACGGAAGTTTTAACGCTCAGCTCTCATGGCGGAAAACGTTTGCGACCATCTCAACAAATCTTCTTTCGGAACCTCTCTGTATTTTAAAGATTTTCGTCCGGCACTTGTTGCTAATTGTGTCTTCAACAGCTTTTTGTGTTATGCAAACATCATTTTGAACATCGTAACCATCCATGCGATAAGGAAAACTGCGTTGTTGCCAAAACCTTTGAAAACATTACTACTGAGCCTGGCTGCCTCTGATGTTGGCGTCGGTTTGTTGGCACAGCCGCTCCATATTTTTATTCTAGTCAGCTGGTTAAATAAAAAACGTATCGACTGCATTTCCTACAAGAGACTGATGGCCGTTATGAAATTCTTTTGTTTATCTTCGCTCTTTAATGTTGTAACCATAAGTGTGGACAGGTTCTTAGCTGTTCATCTTCATCTCAGATATCAAGAGCTTGTGACTCACAAGCGCGTCATTGCAGCGGTGATATCAATATGGCTGTTAAGCGCAATTATTTCTTCCAGTGTCTTTTGGGATCCATTGCTTTTCAGCTCACAAGTCACTAGGCTAGTGATTAAGACTGTTTGCCTTATTGTAGTGATAATTTTCTACTGGAGGATTTATATAGTCTTAAAGCGACACATAATCCAGATTGAAGGCCTTCAAATCCAAGAAGCGCAAAAGGGAGTTCAAAATGGCGACTTATCTAACTTTTTGAAGCTTCGTAAGTCAGCTCTTGGAACATTTTTTGTATGTATTGTGTTCTTAATTTGTTATTTGCCTTGCTATATTCTCTCCTTTTTACCACTTACTCATTTTTTAAGTCCAATCTCTTTTTACGAAGCTCGGCTTTATGTGATGACTTTGTTTTTCCTTAACTCGTCTTTGGACCCTCTTATATACTGCTGGAAGATGGAACCCATTCGTCGCACTCTAATGGACATAATGCGAGGCATCGTCAATCGGTTCAGAGAATAACAGTTCATTTCTGATACCAATTTACAATACATGAGTTAAGAGCCTCGGCCATGGTAATATTAAACTTGATTTGTAAAAAGTACCTAAGGAAAATTGATGGATGACGAACTTTAACGGTTAAGAAAATTGAGCATTGGAGTTCAATAGTGTCAGGCGTAAGAAAGTATCAGTTTCAAGCGCATTTTGTATGAGAAATTTATAAATAACCAGAAAGCTTCCTCGCTACTTGAATCATTTTAGGGTTGTCATCAATTAATGTATGTATTTGTACTTGTCGATAGGATAATAAATTTATAACCTTGTTAAGTGTATAGCTTGTGAATTAAATACAAAACCGATTTTTAGGTCGCTTTATAGTGTAATAAGTGCCACAAGTTCATCAGTGTTTTTACTACAGTTAAATATAACCCACTTTGAATAAAGCCTTTACTTACTTACGATCACACATAGACTTCCAGAATTTAGTTGTACGGTTTCTGATATAAAGAATAACATTAAGTCGACCAGACCTGATGGTTGTCCATTCGACTAAAAGTCTCAACCTTGTCAACAATAACCCGCGCACTTTCTAACTTAGGCAAAGACAGAAGGTTATACATTTTATGCTAATTACACAAAGTACATGGAGCTCCACGCCTTTCACTATGACGATTAGTCCGTTTTGTAAATTAAGCCTCAATTTTCACCTATTTAAATTGTAACCTGCGCTAATCACCGTTGTTCTCGGCTTTCCTGGTTTTTTTTTTTTTTTTGTTATCTTGGAACTTTCATAAGTGTTTGTCTACCACAGCAAACATATACTTATTCAAAAAAGACGATTCCCTTTGGAGATGAAGAGACCTCACATTATATGACGTAGCTTCTTAATAACTCCAGTCGGTGGAAGAGTAGTTAGCTATGTACAAAGAATGACGTTAGACTCCAACCTCGCTCCCAGGAGGAGGCTGGCCAGAGTCAGACCACAGATATCCGGATTGCGAATCATGTGCTCAGACCCACTTTAGTTCTCTCTGCCATTCTAAGAAAAATTAGTGATGCATAAAGTTAACGCTCTTATGGAAATTCTCACTAAAGTCAGTTGTCACTAATCGATCGACAAGGAATGCCCAGATTCCTCAGATCTCCCTGTACAGATCCATCACAAGGCAAAGAACAATTTATATATATATATATATATATATATATATATATATATAGGAAGTCTGCAAGTCGATTTTCGCGTGGAACAGTGCTCAATACGTTGAAGCAGAGCAGAATAAATATTATGAGAGGAAAAAAGGACGTAACTACATTTCCCGACAAGCCTGTTTCGTGAATTGCTTCACTCTTCAGGGGTTTAATGATTCATTAAACCCCTGAAGAGTGAAGCAATTCACGAAACAGGCTTGTCGGGAAATGTAGTTACGTCCTTTTTTCCTCTCATAATATATATATATATATATATATGGAACTTTTCTGTCGAACGAGCGCTTAGGCGCGAAACTCAGAGTAACAGAGAATCGATGCGTCCTCTTTGACTCTTTCACTTATATATACCCAGCTCTGCTACCACAGCATTGAGCACTTTATGCCGAGTTAGACTCTACCCCCACATTTATATATATATATATATATATATATATATATATATATAATAGGATGAGTCATTGCTGCTAGCATTATGCATACTCACTAGTTTTTCTAGTTTGAGCACTCTGGCATGGCTTAGATGATCCCACATATGTGAGATCACTTGAGGTGGCTATATGGTCTTACCTCCATCCTAGCATCAGCACTGCACTGATGAGGCCCAGAAGGCCGAAACAGTACTGTCTGCAGTTAGTTATATATATATGTATATATATGGATAATTTAGTGTTAACAACTGAGTTGAAAACGTAAATTGGCCACCGTGAAGAGTGTAAAGGCTGACGTTTCGAGCGTTAGCTCTTCGTCAGAGCGATTGGAGGAGTTGTGGGTTGTGTGTGGGTTTATATGTAGACAATGGACCTACATTATTGGTGGGAATATGGTGACGTGAAAACAAGAATAAATTAGTTGAGTGAGAAGCGCTCGTTGATACCGTTGGGATTAAGAGTGTCGATTTGGAAGATAAATGTTTGTTCTAGTGTTTTGCGGCTTTCCGAGCTGCCTAAATGTAGGGAAAGGCCGGAAGCTGCCATATGCTGTATAGAATAAGTAGGGAGATTAAATTGTTTAGCGACTGGTTTGGATGCTTCCACGTCATTTCTTTCTACGTCGCGAGGGTGTTCTCGGAATCGGTCACGTAGTTGTCTGCATTCATATGATTGTACATATAGATGGTTGCATAATATATAGCACCACATAACATTCTTCGTCTATTATAGTGGCACAAGAATCAGATGGAGTATTCTTATGTGCTGAGTTTTTACGGTTCTGCCTTTTTCAATACAACCTGAATTCAACATTCTCTATTTGCAATAATGGACAAACTTTAAACAGCAGATTATTTAGAGAGAAAAATCTAGGAAAATCAATTTGCTTTTTTATTAGTAAAGTCGCAACTGGCTCTAATTGCTTTGGAGTAGCTGGCAGATGGAGCAAAACTCTTGACCAATCACTTTACGGTGTAAAGAGAAACTAATACAATCCCTAACTGTCTTTGACGCCGCTCATTTGCAAACTCCTCTTTATCCGTGGACTAAATAAATTTATAGTCCTGTCATTGGCCGATTCGTTGTTTTTCATTCCTTCCTTACTTACTGACCCTAATAGGCTATAGTCTTTCATATTCTAAACGCAATATTGCATTTTTCACACTTAATTTACATCTATTGATGCCACAAAAAATAGCCCTCATTTTTAATTTACATCTGACGTCAACATGAACAATAATCAAACTTCCTGTATTTTTTTTCGTTTAAGCGCTTGATGCAGAATTATTGCTTGTTAAAATGTCTTATCTGTATCTCTTTCAGTGGAAATATGTAAAAATATACCATGGTCATTGTTAGACTTTCTCTGAGCTATGTGTAGCTGTTCATGAACTGAAATGGATCCGGGACTTGTGAGGAGATGGTCAAAGTGAGAGCTGAACGCGGTCGTCAGTAATGGGGGGAGGGCTATCTGTAATAATCCACCCTGGGAAATATTCTCAAGCTACTCTAAAACGACTGAAAAAAATATGCCGTTATCACCTCACTTTAGTAAGTTTGCCAAACATTCTGATCACCTCCTAGATCCGCCACAAAGGAGTGCGTAATATTCATATATTTGCACTGCGGTGAAGAAACAAATTTTAAGAGATCCTTGCAGCCAAGAACACCACTGAACTAGTAGTTAACAATAGGACCTGGAAAAAACCCATGACCTCTGCGATACCGGTGCAGCGCTCTTCCAACTGAGCTAATCCAAGTGACGAATAATGATACTAGTTCAGTAGTGTTCTTAGCTGCGAGGATCTCTTAAATTCGTTTCTTCACCGCAGTGCAAATATATGAATTTCATATATTTAAAATCATTATTACATCCATTTTGAAATCTCCCAAATACAGGACTTGGTCAGTTCAAATATTTCATTGATGCAGTACTGAGCCGGTTTGTAAATAAAAAGCGGAACCGGAAATGCTTTTACATCTCATTTTGTTTGCAAAACAGAAAGACTTTGACGTCATGTGTCAAAAACTCCGTCAAGCGTATCAAAGGAAAGACAAGTTTTCAACAAGATATTCAAGAAGTCCTCAGTAAGTCTACTAAGGTACTGAGACTGAAATGGAAAACGTGGTGGAATATGGAGACAGACAATGAAAATCAACGCCGTTTTTGTATTTTATACACTGTATATTTCACTTACACAAAGAAGTAAAAAAAATAAGTACAATAGAAACTGCATTAAATTGTCCGAGGCATTAAGTAAAATACGCGCTAAACGGAGACAGCATAATGAACCCAATTACTCCCAAGACTGATCATAATTTAAACTCTCCTCACAGTATTAACACACCGACAAACATGGTGCCTAAAAGAATTCTAGAATATCAAACTGGAGGATAGTTTTTTACTAGAAACGTGATGTTACATCGAATTCTCGGAATAAGCAACAAAGAGAAACACACTCTTATCAGTTGGGAGATTTTTCTTCAGAACTTGGGAGTTCATGACTTAATATAAACTAAGGTAAATGAACAATTATCTTCAACTTTAAAGAAAAATAGTATCAAAACACTTCACACGAAATACACATAACGGGTTCTAATTACAAAGCGCACTCTAAATGCCTAAGTATAAGTTCTTAAAACTAAAAAAGACATCTTCAAATTATGCTAAGGTAAATTTAAAGCAAAGAAGAAAGTTTGAACAGCTAATTTTCAAAAATTAAAAGTTTTATCCTGAGGCCTGAGCCTTTTTAACTACAGACTTGGTTTACATTTCTTCATGAACCTTTTCACCAAAATAATTCCCATCGAGGACTACAGGGCTTACTTTAACTGCTTCTCTAATTTATGGGCATAAATATTTTCCAACTAGAAACAACAAATTCCATGTCACATACATCAAAAGTCACAGCTATGGAAACTTCAGTTATAGTCAAGTCTGCGTCGCTGTTTCCTATTTTAGATTACATGGACAATTTTTAACCTCTCTCTCTTGGTTCCTTAAAACGAACAGATAAGTGTTTGATTAAACCGACTAAAATTGACCCAACTCATTTGATAACCAGCCTTTTGACCTGTTGTCGGCCTGTTCTCTGAGAAATTTCACTTTTTGTTTCAACATTTGAAAGAGTCATATTATAAAAGTCAAGCGGGTGGAAAACAATTGTAGGCCGGGCCTACGGGATAAGAGGCTGGCTACACCTTTAAAAGTAGGTCTTATGTCTCTAACATATGGTCAGTAGATTCAATAACATCATCTTTGATTTTTACTTCTTCAAATTTAGCTTAGAATGGCAATCTTGGCACTGATAAAATTAGATTACATCAAAATAGATTGAAAAAAAAATCAATTTTTCTTGTGAAGATAATCTCAATTTGTAACAAAGTAATTTATGATGTAGAAAAATCGTCAAGTTTCATCAACATCTGGCTGCAAATTTTGCAAATCAAATTTTTGGAAATAAAAAAATTCGCCAACTTTAGCAAATGACGAATTGTTTCTTCGCTTATAAAAAGCTTAGAGCATAAAGGTAATTAAAACCCAGTGGAAAAGCTTCTGGTTAAGCAAAAGAAAAAAAAACCTTTAAACTGTTGTCTATACAACTGATTGTAATGCAGGAATAGAGCTGAGTGTCATTTTGACGAAAACGAAAATCTCGTATTCGCGTTCAACTATTGTAGGCATTCATAACAAAAGCCTTGTTACATTTCGTTCTCTTCGCAAGCATTTAAATTTGTAAAGCTAAGAAAAAACAACGATTCCATTGACCAAAATATAATAAAATAATCTGATTTTATTTCTTCACCAAAGTAAAGTTACACATCTCGAGTTCCATTCAACAAAAAGTAGAAAGTAATAAAAAATAGCCAAAATTGCCAAAATAGAGAAACATTTAGCCCCTCTAAGTTCATGCGTCATTATTTTTGAGATGGAAAAAAAAACAAGTTTTCATTTATATAATTCTGTATTCAAATTTTCTCTTTCCTTTGCCATGAAGTCAAAAGTGACGTCATCTCCAATCAGCAAAAAGGGAGCCCAGTGTTTGATGTCGCGGAACTGGTCTGATTCTTTAAGGCTTCTCATGGCCAGGTTCAATGACTCGCTTGCAGGTTCACTTTCGGCAAGGTGTCGATAAAAGCATTTCATGAACTCAAGAGTAGCCTTGTCATCAATCGCCCACAAGGACACCACAACAGACCGAGCACCAGCCCCCATAAAAGCGCGCGCAATGCCAACCACACCTTCAGCCTTGATCTCGCCTCGACCGCTGTGGCAGCAACTAAGTACAACTAGTTTAGCGCGAAGTTGAACATTTGACACATCTCGAATCGTTAAAATGTAATCCTCCTTCCTGGTAGGCACAGTAGATGTTAGGTCTGGGTCAGGTGTAAGAGCAATTTCGCCAGTTTCCATACATCCGTGTGCCGCAAAGTGAACTAAGGAAACGGAACTGAGTCTTTTCAACACCTCACGTTTCGTGGCTTCTCTGCCAGTGATTGGCGTGATATTCAGAATTTTTCCGATCGTTTCTACTTCTTTTTCAGCACACGGAAGCTGCTCGAGGAGTTTCTCTCCCTTGCTGTTGGTAACCTCGGCTACCCACGGATTTCCTACAAGTAACGCACCACTGCTTTTATGATAATCATCTGGGCAATCGGCAATGAGTGTAAGACCCGTTAATGATGGAGCGATTCGGATTCTGAAAGATTCACACAGGTATTTAGAATTACAATCCTTCAATGCAGCGTAAGGAGCAAGCCACAGGGGTCCATCGGGAATAATGACTAGCTCATCCCCTTGAAGCAGGTCAGCCACCGGCTTCATGACGATATCATACAAAGTGCTCAAGCATTTGTTTTGTTGGATGGCAGGTTGAAGGGTGTCTTCTTTAGGTTTCTCATCCATTTTTGAAGGGCTCTCCCTCAAAGCATCCAAAGACCGATTCTCGCATCTCACAATAGAACGAACACCAAGTTGTGTATAGACACCGAGCATGAACGACTCAAAGGACTGGCTAGCTCCACTATTCTCTGAAACAAAACCTTTGAGTTTACTTTGTCTTAACTGAACTTGTTTTCCTTCGGACACAAACCAAAGATAGACATCAGCTTTGTCCACTGCCTGAAAGACGGTGTTTGATGGAACGTGTTTTAAAACTTTTAAAAAACGTTTCATCCAAATCGATGAAGACTTAGCAGTGACTGCTAAATCTTCATCGCCTGTCTGGTGCTGACTTGTTCCACCACAAAAACTAGATTCCATAAGGTCGGACAGAGCTTGAGCTCGTCCTTTCTCAGCAACAAATAAGGCTTCATCTATATTACCTTGTTCTAATAGAACTCTCCACAAACCCGTATACGCCATTTGATACTGAGTTCGAAAATTAACTTTCCACTCATCTTTAGATTTTAGAAGTACTCTCAAGGAATTGAATAAGTTTATGCTAGCTTGATAATGTTCAACGGCTTTTAGCAGTCCACCCTGCAACTCAGAAACGCATCCTAATGAACAGTAGGTCATTGCCTCCAAGTATTTGTCTTCGATCCATTGAGCAATTTTAAGCGCTAGGTTGTATGACTCGTTAGCCTTTATCAAATCTCCATTACTTTCATACATAAGACCAAGATTGCAATAAGCACCACCCTCCCCATGCTTGTCTCCTACTTCTTTAGCTATTTTAAGATGTAGGTTGTGGTACTCTATGGCTTTTTTGAAATCATCCAGACTAGAATAAGCATTGCCAAGATTGCCATAAGCAATACCCTCCCCATGCTTGTCTGCTACTTCTTTAGCTGTTTTAAGATGTAGGTTTTGGTACTCTATGGCTTTTTTGAAATCACCCAGACTAGAATAAGCATTGCCAAGATTGCCATAAGCACTACCCTCCCCATGCTTGTCTCCTACTTCTTTAGCTATTTTAAGATGTAGGTTGTGGTACTCTATGGCTTTTTTGAAATCACCCAGATGGCGAAAAGCATTGCCAAGATTGCCATAAGCACTACCCTCCCCATGCTTGTCTCCTACTTCTTTAGCTATTTTAAGATGTAGGTTGTGGTACTCTATGGCTTTTTTGAAATCACCCAGACTTAAATAAGCATTGCCAAGATTGCCATGAGCACCACCCTCCCCATGCTTGTCTTCTACTTCTTTAGCTATTTTAAGATGTAGGTTGTGGTACTCTATGGCTTTTTTGAAATCACCCAGATGGCGAAAAGCATTGCCAAGATTGCCATAAGTAATACCCTCCCCATGCTTGTCTCCTACTTCTTCAGCTATTTTAAGATGTAGGTTGTTGTACTCTATGGCTTTTTTGAAATCACCCAGACTAGAATAAGCATTGCCAAGATTGCCATAAGCACTACCCTCCCCATGCTTGTCTCCTACTTCTTCTGCTATTTTAAGATGTAGGTTGTGGTACTCTATGGCTTTTTTGAAATCACCCAGACGGCGATAAGCATTGCCAAGATTGCCATAAGCACTACCCTCCCCATGCTTGTCTCCTACTTCGTTGGCTATTTTAAGATGTAGGTTGTGGTACTCTATGGCTTTTTTGAAATCACCCTGACTGTCATAAGCAATGCCAAGATTGCCATAAGCACCACCCTCCCCAGGCTTGTCTCCTACTTCTTTAGCTATTTTAAGATGTAGGTTGTGGTACTCTATAGCTTTTTTGAAATCACCCAGATGGCAAAAAGCATTGCCAAGATTGCCATAAGCACTACCCTTCCCATGCTTGTCTCCTACTTCTTTTGCTATTTTAAGATGTAGGTTGTGGTACTCTATGGCTTTTTTGAAATCACCCAGACTAAAATAAGCATTGCCAAGATTGCCATAAGCACCACCCTCCCCAGGCTTGTCTCCTACTTCTTGAGCTGTTTTAAGATCTAGGTTGTGGTACTCTATGGCTTTTTTGAAATCACCCAGACTAGAATAAGCATTGCCAAGATTGCCATAAGCACTACCCTCCCCATGCTTGTCTCCTACTGCTTTAGCTATTTTAAGATGTAGGTTGTGGTACTCTATGGCTTTTTTGAAATCACCCAGACTAGAATAAGCATTGCCAAGATTGCCATAAGCACTACCCTCCCCGTGCTTGTCTCCTACTTCTTCAGCTATTTTAAGATGTAGGTTGTGGTACTCTATGGCTTTTTTGAAATCACCCAGACGGTGATAAGCATTGCCAAGATTACCATAAGCACCACCCTCCCCATGCTTGTCTCCTACTTCTTTTGCTATTTTAAGATGTAGGTTGTGGTTCTCTATGGCTTTTTTGAAATCACCCAGACGGTGATAAGCATTGCCAAGATTGCCATAAGCACCACCCTCCCCATGCTTGTCTCCTACTTCTTTTGCTATTTTAAGATGTAGGTTGTGGTACTCTATGGCTTTTTTGAAATCACCCAGACGGCGAGAAGTATTGCCAAGATTGCCATAAGCACCACCTTCCCCATGCTTGTCTCCTACTTCTTTAGCTATTTTAAGTAGGTTGAGGTACTTTATGGCTTCTTCTCCCCGATTATAGAGGTCTATGACTTTCTTGACATCACCTGAACTTGCACTACCATGGTTATGACTAATAGGATCTTTTTCCTCCATGGACTTTTCTCCCACTTCTCTGACACACCGAAGTCTTAATGACAACAAGATCCTATTGTTTTTGTCAATCTTTTTTTATGTTAAGGGTTAAAAAGGTGGACAAAACGAGAATATTAATTTTGTCATCATATTGGTATGTAATAGTCCATTTTTACAGTTGCGTGCTTGGTTGTAAAGCCTCTGAACAAGAGTGATGGCTAAGGGTGACCTTGTTATGATAAAAACATTGCTGCTTTTCAAATGCAAATTACTTTGATATTATTGTCACTAAATACTTGTCTCTATCACAACAAGGTCACCTTTAGCCTCACTTCAAATCAAAGGCTTGGCAACTAGGTACACAACTATAAAATGGTCTATTAGGAGGGCTTGTGTGAAAGTTAGATGTTTTATAAACATTCAGTCGGTTATGAAGTAAATCTACACTGAAAAATTTTTTTTTCTATGTGCAGCCTCAAAATTTAACGCGAAATATCTAGATTTAATCCCTTGTTTCCAAAAACTGGGGAGCAGTGCTGCTCAATTTTTAAATTAATATAGCTTTAACACCAGACGAATGTTTTACAGCAGTGGAAGAAACAAGTGTACAACACAAATACGTGCCTTTAAAAGTTGTATTTGTCCGTAGGAAAACATGACGAAAGTTTCCAGGTCTCTAAGTAGTTGAAAAGGTTAAATTCAAGGAAATCTGCATAGGATATGTAAACATTACCAAGCTTTTTGTTCTGGCTTGTTTTAGAGAGATCTGATCTACCCACGTACTATGTATAAATTGGGTGAATATTTGACTTTTAACCCTTTAACTCCCATGAGTGACCAAGAGAGAATTTCTCCTTACGAGAGCAATATCATCAGATAAGTGTTGAGAGTAAAGAAAAATATCAATTTGGGAATAATTAGTTGATCCAATACTGAATTCTCTGAACTAACATTACAAGAATTGTACAGTTGACAGTAAGGAGAATTACAAATTTGGTCTGTGAATTAAAGGGTTATCTAAACTAATGTGCCAGTTATTGGCATGGATAGTAGAACTAAGTCAAATCGGCTAAAAGGAGTAATGTAATTGATAAGTCACAAGGTAATAATTACTTTTCCCATGTTTTTTAATCACACACTCTTATAGTATGAGCTGACAAGTTCCCATCATAATTAATACCCTTCTTTGTATTTTCTCCCTTAAAACATCAAATTATGGAAACTTTTTCCATTATACCCATAGTTAAAATGAAAGATTCCTTCAAAGGATACAGCTAGTCCCTTATCACACCAAGTGATTGCTTCTTCAAATCTCTTCAATTCAACACAAGCAGTGGTTCCTATGGGCAATAACGTAAAGAAGCATATTATTACTGTAGCTCAATTCTGAAAAAAGAACCTGAAACCAATAAAATCATTACAGACCAGAAGAAAAAAAAACCACAAAACAAAACAAAGCAAAAATACTAAATGGAAAAGAATAAACAGGCCCTATCAGGTTTCAGTTAGATTTATTTAGCTTTTAAGACAACTGAAACTTCTAAGAACATTTAAATTGGGACCGACAATTCCTTAACTATAAAGAGTTAGGTAAGTCCTGATCCTTATTTCTTTTTAAAACAGCTAGATAGTGACTTAACATATCTGACACCTGTGACTACCTCACTCAGTGAGCTTAAGGAACTAAAATACTTGTGCTGAAATTTTGCATTACATTCTGCATTGAGTTCTTCATTCAGCTCAAAATAGTATTATCATCATAATTAATGGAAAATAGTTGCATAGTAGTCAAGAGCTGGATTCAAATGTACATCAGGGTGGTCTCGACCTCTTAATTAAAGTCAATTGAGACAAGACTGAACTTCATCTAATCTCTTTTAACCTTAGAGTGTTGAGTTGTTCTTTTATTATTATTATTATTATTATTATTATTATTATTATTATTATAGCACAGCTAACATATCTAACCTCTCACAATAGCCTTAAGGAAAGTTGGATTTAACTCAATGGCTGCTTCTGCATCCCTTAGTGAATCCTGGTGATTTCCTGTTATCAAAATAAATATGTCTGATTAGCCATACATGTAGCAAACCAACCACCACTCCATTACAATAATTTTGGGAAAAACTTGCGATGCTCACTGATATCTGGGGTAAGAGGTTACTTCTTTGTATATTTGCGAGACCATGCAATTAAGATAAGATGTATATTTTTCTGGGCATGCATTAAAAAGTATCACCTATCTCAGAATACTACTGATGACAACTCAATAGCTTCAAAAGAAAAAAAAAATCATATTAAAGCTCTCATCATCTTACCAAGTTTAAAATGTGCAATAGCCCTGTTGTTGTGCAGTTTGGCCTTCAGTTCTTTCTCATTACAGTTCATTTTAATTCCTTTGGTGTAAAAATGAATAGCATTGATGAAATCTCCTTTCTTGAAGGCCTCATTACCCTCATTCCTATAAACATCAGCTATGGCTGCAAAGAAAAAATAAAAAATAATTTGTGTCAAAGTCTGTGGTTGTTGTCAATAATTATCTGTGGTTGTAGTTAATTAGTGTATGAGCAGAGCTGCCAAGATCTGGAGATTTAAAATCTGAAGATTTTTCCTTTTGTGCCAGCTGCCACTTTTGCACCTGCCTGACTAATGACCCATCCCCTGAAAAGCTTAGAGGATGTGTGCAGACCCCCCCCACCCCACCCCCTTCACAGGACACTGACCTCATTCAGTAAATTCATGAGAGATTTTTTGGTTGAAAGCTCAACCAATCAGACTCAGTTGCTGTTGTTGTTTGGAAGAAATTGTAATCCCTACTTTGAAACAATCTAAGAGCAATCAAGAAAATTAAGAGAAGAACCCTAATTTTAACAAAAGGCAAGATAACCTTAGAAGTGGGAAATCTGGAGTTCAAATGTTATGTTTCTGTGTGGAACTGACCCGAATCCTCTTTTATCTTAAAGGTTTGATGACCCATATGGAAGACCCAGAGTCTTGTTCTGTGTCTGTGAGACTCCCTGACAATCAGGGAGGGTTGGCATATTATAAGTGTTATAAGAAGAGTCTACTGCCTTTAATACATTTAGATAGCTTATTAATGAGTCAATAAGATCCAAATGTTGCAGTCATAAAAACCAGAAGCAATATTAATCATAGAAAAATAGTTTTTATATAAATGAGAAGAATAATGATAAAGAAGATGAGATTAATATTTATAATGATGTTAATAATGTAGGTGACAACAGGGATAATAATAATGATGAGAATTAAGCATCACTCTATTCGAAACAAACCCCTCAGCATTTAAACTTTTGGAGATAGGTTTCATAAAATTCCTCTTCCACAGGCAAAATTAAGAATGTGTTCAAATGCCCCACACAATTTTTATACAAAAAACAAAATAAGTAGCAACCTGACTTTCAATTAATTGACCAAGCTTTAAAACCTAGACCTTGTAGACTTTTTTCTTCTGAGCCATTTGTTAGTGAAAGTTAACTATCTACCTTAACTCTTTAAACCCTAAGAGTGACCAGCATCTCACTTCTCCTTAACTGCTGAATCCTTCACTAAGCTCATGAGAATAAAGGAAATGATCACCAACCTAAGAAGCATTGATCTTCAAATGAATTCTCTTTTTCAGTACCAAAAGAAACATACAAAGAATAGTATGGAGAATATGGATACTGATGTTAGGGTGCCAAGGGTTAAACACCTCCATATTCAATGATATAACACTTGCACTCTACTGGAAATTGGTTGCTTGGGGGAAGTTGAAACTTTCAATTGATTGTTGCATAATATAATGGAAAAGATGATGATGATGATGATGATGCATGGTGACTTATGATGCAAACTTACAAAATGGACATGTTATATGATGATCAAATGAAGTCTTTACTTATTATAGCTTTGTGTACCTGCTTTGAACTTTGAGAAATAAAATAACAAATATGTCATAGATCCTCTCAGTCAATGAACAACATATTGTAACCATAGAAGAGTCATGACTGGCCAAATATCCTTTAAAGTGGTCAGGCAGTGTATATATTGTTCTCCACATCTGCTTACATTCTTGAAACTGGTGGAATAGAAAACGTTTTAACAGTGACTGAAGCCAAAGTTGAACCTAGCTCACCTCGTAAAGAGTCCTCGTCAAAATCTGGAGCAGTTTCTTTGCCAGGTAAGTCTTCATTTTCAGATGGAACCTTAATTGGACTTCTTTCTTTAGCCATAGAAACTGTAAGGGGATGCTTCTTACAAAAAGTTGCTGTTTTGAGTCATCCTGGCCTGAAAAAAATATGGTTGCAAATGGTAAAAAAATTAGCTCAACATATTACCCAATTGTAAACTAAATATTTTTCCCCTCTGAGAATGGGAGGGATACATAGACACAAAATCACAAGCAATTAATATTAATAGCATATTTATAAAGCAGTAAAAGAACAAAAGATATATATACTGAAGAAAACAAGCATTAATATTTAAATGAACAGTAATTTTCTTCTCATTATAATAAATTTCAAGATTTAACTAACTTGGGCAAAAATCAACATCTGTGTGTTTCAAGTTCATATAATTTGTAACAGCAACAATTTAAATCATTTAAACTAAGAGGTGGTTAAGGTAGCTAGGTCACGTCTGGATATGAACAGTGGTCCATCCAGGACCTGAGCTTTAATTAATCCTGGCTTCCTCACATGAAGCAACTGGGAGTATTATTACCCAGCCCTGGACGGGATGCAAGTCCATCCACTGTTATTCCCTCTCCCCCCCCTTTCACCCCCCTAGCATTTTATCAGGTTTCCCTAACTAATTTTTGCTACCCATTTATACATGTACTCCTGGCTGGAGACAGGCACTGTTAGAGTAAAGTGTTTTGCACAAGAACACAACACATTGACTGGAACCCAGACCTCTTGACCCTGAGTCCAGCACAGGCCAGGTTACAAATGCAGACCTCCTGACCCTGAGTCCACCTCACTTAAATCATAAGACCACCATGTCTCCACAAGAGGAGAGAGTTTATGCTGAATTCTTTCTCATAAGAAACAAATTTTATAACACCAAAGAAAAATTATCTCATCTGATTTTTAAATAGGGATTACTGGTCAAAACTTATGAAAGATATATTTCTTTAATTCAATTTCTTACTGTTGAGCTGACACCCATAATCATATAGGTGAGGGTTAGTTCAACTGTTACACTTATTGCAGAAAAAGCAGTGAAATATATACATTTATGCATGCTGATGTGTGTTGAAATGGATTTCAATTTGGTACAGGTGAAGACATTTGTGGCTTACTGGTATCTACATTTCACTGATTGTTTTGTATTCATTTCATGTTTACATTGTTTTGTGCACAAAACTGATTTGTCTTTGATGCTAACTTTAATTCTCCTAATAATCAAGATGGCTTGTTTTTTAAATATCAAATATAGAGTAGAGTAACTAGAGTAACAAGGAAATAACTAGAGTAACAAGGAAATAACTAGAGTAACAAGGAAATAAATTGTACTGGAATTTAAAATAGCCAGAGATACATATACAGTGTAGATTATTTTTACAAAAGCCAGTACTACCTTCTAACTAACCAGTTAAGCACCAGGGCTTTAATTTACTGGGGAATATTGGCCCAAGGTTGGGGCAGTATAGAAATGCCATAGTACCAATATTCCCCAGTACAGCTCAAGAAAGCAAGGTAATTGTCATGCACTAATGGACTAAACTAGTTTGCTTTGAATTTACATGTTCTATGATTGTCTGTATGGTGCGATGATGATCTAGGTGGCAAAATCCTAACCAAGTAAGAACCAATCAGAACTTTTTATTTACCCCAAGCCTAGCCATATGATAACATAAATTATCACCAGACACATACCCGGATGCGTGCTGCCACATGCAGAACTAAACTAGTTTTGATGTGATCATTGATTGATCATATATTGATTAGAAGATGACAAAAGGTAAAACTTTACTCAGATACCAATCAATCATTACAAGTTGATGATTGGACTCCTAAAACTTGAATGTAGTTAATTGAAAGGACGCTTCCAACAAATCACTAGCCAGCATTTAAAGAAAAATCAATTTGTCTCAATATTTAACAAGGAAATCCGTTTAACAGTACTGTCTGGAAGGACAATCTAAGCAGTCTATCCTAAAGAAAAAATTACTCAAACTATAAAATTATAAACATAAACACATGAAATAAGCTGTAAATGTTTATCGCTTTTTAATTAAATGCATCTTAAATACGGAAGGAATTTGAGTTAACACGTAATCCAGACATGAAAGCTAGCGCAAAACAAAACACTTTCGTACACATGTTCCACATGCACACGAAACGCAAACGAAACTTAAAGTGTTTCGATCATCTGCGCTTGCACTAAATCAAATCGGTAATTTGGAGATTCCTTTTAACTCTCTCAAATTAATTTTTTTAGATGTAAATGCCAGGTATTGGCTGAGAATTTTTGTGAATTCGACAGTTGCAACATGTTCGTGTAAGCTCAGCTCAATTAGCTTACAAGTAACACTTATAAGCGTCAATACAATTAATACACGCCAGAATCGAATAAAAGTTGGCAATCCTCGGCATTTAACTGCAGGAAAGTCTTACATTGCCGGACATCAGGGAAAATTAGGACAGATTAAGAACATTTGAAGGAGAAATTGTTAACTGAGAAACTCCAAATAAAAGTATTTACCTTATATTCACAAATCTGATTCAACCATGCGTTCTTACTTCTGTCGCGGAAATGGAAGGCACGTTTGACTGATTTACGACCTTGATTCCTCAATCCGTCATGGAAATATTTCAAAGGAAGTCACTAAGACTGCGAAAGTATCAAGAAAGACTCGAAAGGTCTGTTGTAGAGCGAAGAATCTCAATGGCGAGTTGTGAAAATGAAAGGGGAGTCCCCTGGCCCATAACTCTGTGCAAGCTTGAAGCCGGAAGTGCCTACTCAACGTGTTTATTTACATAAAAATTAAATATTTCTCGCACGAGCGGCAAGTCACCCAAATTTGTTTTCACACCTACTTTCATATTTTGTAACCCAATATGTTCTAATAATTGTAGTGTAGTTTTTATGTAAAAATTTGTTTTAGTTTTCGAGAATTAATTTCTTTCGTTCGACCGCTCAAATATGCAAATTTTCACCGTGAATATTACCCGAGTTGTGTGACCTCATGTAACGAATGTACTAGACCTACGGTATTTCTGTGAACATAATTCTTTGTTTTATCATCTAAACATAATCTCCTGTCGTTATTGAAGCTGGCAAAGAAATATTTATTTTTTGGTGAATATTTTTGTCCGACATACTTTTCCTATGTCGAAAAGTAGTATCAAAACAAAGACAGTTTTAACAATGACCGATATGACAGAATCTACTGAGCTTCAAGCTTTTTAAAGACAAAAGGATGGTTATAAAGTTACTGTAAAAATTTCCTTGTGTATTTGTGTTGTTCTATCTTGAGACGAACTCAAAGTCCGGCAAAATTTACTTGATGGCGTCTGTGAAATATACATGGTGCACTTACTTATCGCCATCGTTAGCTAGCATTAATCACTACAATTTGCAAAAAAAATCTAACATAACACTCTTACCTTGTTTATTTAAGATTTTATTAGCTGTTTCGATGATCACGTTAATTATGCTCTACCACATTCTGGCCAGATTTGAGTTCCAGTTTATATATCTTCTCTATCTTATTGTATCAGTTGCGTGACAAGCGTGACACAGAGATTCAAACATGAATCAACCTCCGAAATACCAAGAGATGGGTTTTTTTTCCTCTTCGTGGTTCCAATAGCAGATGTAGGGTGCCAAAAGAAATGTCCGGTCATGGTAAGGGGAATTGGCAAGCGTGTATCACAGATAGTACTCAAGATGTCTGGAAAATTCGTACAATCTGGCTTCGGTAAGTAGGCTTCTTACCACCGTGAGCAAAATTACGCGTGACGTCAGACTTAAGTTTCGATTGGGAATTGGTCAATAGGCTACCAAAAATTCAGACAGAGGCGGAGTTTTCTGAACTAATGTTTGAACCGCTTTGTTGGCTTTCCGCCATCTGGGGGGAGGCGTAATTATGCACACGGTAGACGCTGACAAAACTTGGTTCTCTTCGCCAAAAAATCACATCAGAATTTGTCCTTGCTAAATGTGAAGTGTGCTGCACGTATCAGCACACCCGGAGTACCCCTTTACATAAGAGGGCGGGGGTGCGCGCCAGGAATTTCGAAAACGACCGCTATAGAGTTATAAAAGGTACTAAGTCTTATCCGTGTGGAAGTGGCAACAATTAGCCTGTAAAAACAAGTCTTTATATCCTTTTCTGTTTTTTTAAATGCTTCCCTCGCTCCTACAGAGGATTTGAAAATAAATGGAAATAATATATCAGCGTAAGCTATTCAATAAACATTGTAATTAGCCAGTTGATCATTTCTTATTCCTTTTGGCGGTTTTACCTTACAGGTAGAGTTTGGTCACCTTTTTCCTTAATATGATCGTGAATTTGACATGGAGACAGATGTTTTTGCGTAAACTGTGGTTTGTGGCTAGATATCAATATATTTCCATGATGTTGCTAAAAGATGATTAATTACTAAGAAAATGAGTCTACCTCATAAAAATTGATCCGTGCAGGAATTTCCTGGAAACAACCCTCCTTTATACTTTTACCCACTTAATACTCTCGTTTTTAATTCAAACCCAATTCGGAAAGTAGTTTTTCATTTGAATTTAGCACGTTCGACACCTCTTTTTATTAGAGGTGACTTAGGGTGTACACATGAAGTACTTTTCATCTTCCGCATCGAATTTGTATTCAGATAACCTATACGGCTAGCACGTAGCTCTTTCAGGGGCGGTACCTTGGGTACGACCATTCTTCTCCGAATTTTCTGTTTATTCTGCCGATATGTAGCAGTCTTCAAGGACTATTTTCTCTTAAGATATCTCTTCAAGTATGATTTTAATTCTGTTAGTAAGTTTATTATTATTTTTTTATTGGTCAATCTTGTTTTTGTTTCGCTCGACCTCGACTGTAAGACTAAGAAATTTAAGGTGAAAAGTCATTTTGTAAAGCGTAAACATGGCGAAGGTATCTACTTGGTATGCGAACTCCGCTCTGCGTAGTTTAGCGTGATTGGCTAGTTAAGTGCAAAAGCATGACAAAGGTTAGTTAGTGACAGCTTAGTAAGTGTCACCTTAATAAGCGGTGACCCACACTTTCCTAAACAGATCAGAGCTAGTCCCCGTTGTAATAACTTGAGTAATAAGAGTGAATCAAGAAAGAGACAACAAAACAACGAGTGTTAGTACACAACTTCTAACAATATTTGATCGTACTCGTATCTAAGGCTCGAAGGGCGATCATCAGAACATGGTGACACCTTAAGAAGCTGATCCATATGTGCACTGGTAATTTACTGGGGAAGGTCACATCGTTCTTGCAATAATTTAACTGCGGCATCGTAGTTTGCCTCGGTTAATGTAAGACCCGGGATTGCTCGAGCTACCACTCTCTCAAGAACATAATTAAGATAATTAAACTTATCAATGTTAGAAATCCCTTCGTTACGATCTGTCTGACTCTCTGTTGTTTACGTGTTACGGTATAATCTAACCGACAGAAAAACACTAAATCCCACAAACTCAACTATTTTATTAAACAGCGGGTAGTGTTCTTAATTAGGAGCGACTCCTAAATGCTGTACAATACTAATCGTAAATAAACTTACTTAAGCCCACTTAAATAAGTGCGTTTTTGCAGGTGCCATAAGCACATCTCGGATCTTGTTTCTGGGCAACCGAGCTCGATATCGATTATTTCGAGCTCGGTTGCCCAGAAACAAATATTGATCCGATTTGTCGGTGACTAGGTGACTCGAGCTCGAAAGCCTACCCGAGCTCGACGAACTCAATCTGCTCTTATCGAGCCCAGTTTTTTTTTTATCGAGCTCGGTTTGCCTCGTATTCTATCGAGCACGGTTTTCCTCGTATTCTGTCGGTTTCATATTTGTACCGTTGCACTTATGTCCTCTAATTGCAGATATGTCCTCTGACGTAATGTGATACAGTGGCCAATCATATCCTGCGATCTATCGAGCGACACGCGGCTTGGGACTGATTAAGAGACTCCGTTGTAGTAATGTCCTCAAGCAAAAGTACTCATTCAAGGGGGTCGGGTAAGTGGAAAATTTGACCAGTATTTTCCGGTAACTGATCTGAGGAAAATATGGTGTTCGCATGATCACTGCGAACCGGATCATTGGCCTCTCATATTGCTTTCCTTGAAGTTCTATCGTTCCTTCGTTAACGCAGAGTGATCGCATCGTTGTTATAACCTAAACGTGGAAGAACAGTTTGCTGGGCGTGAATAACAAAGCGACTTTCGACCAAAGGATGCGTTATTGTTCACGTTTTATTTGCAGCCCTGATTTATTTACAGTCTTCATTGCTCGACTTGCGACTTTAATGACAACCTTTTTAGACACAAGCTAAGACAAAACCACAATGTGGCGTCATATCACAATTTCTTTATTTTCTTTAATAGCTGAAGATCATAGACTATGGTTCGTCGACATAAAATTATATATTTTTGACACTTCACCTGATCTGCCGGAGGTGAGATCGACTGAGAAGTCCAAGTTGTGATTATTTGTCTACGTCACGAAGTCTTCCTTGAATCCCAGAAGTTTGCCCTTCAGTTGTTTATTTTGAGTACTGTGGGTTTTTGCCGTATCGCGCTGAGCCCTCCGTTAAAAAAATTGAAGTAGTAGATTGTGATTTTATTGCGGTTCCGCTGATTTTAGCTGTTTTTTTTAGTACTGTTTCTAAATTATTGTAGGATTTATTGCACTTTTGGGTGGATTTGTCCTAATTTACCCTGAACAGATATACCGCATTTTTAAGTTAGATCGCCGGAATTGCACCCTTTATTCGCGTAAAATAATGTTGGGATGGGGGTAGGTGTCGGAAGGTTACCCTCGGGAGAAGTCAATAATTTTAGCCGGTACATTGTAGAATTCCTGCACAAAGCCTGGGGATTGTTGGACAAATCTCACTGAGCCTGAGGAGATTTTTATCGCTGGAAAAGAGAATGTAGCCTTCCCAATAAAATATTCATCAGTCTGCAAGTTTTGGTGCTATGTCTCACCACTGTGATGTTCTGACTGTTGAGACCGGTCTGTAAATTACTCACGCCCTTGGGATTTAAGTTAATTTAGCGTTAAAAAAAAGTTTTCAGACAATTGGAAATTTTCCCAGAAGTCGCTGTATACACAGATACATGTGCATATATCGACGGCAAACTATTGATTTATCTTTGCTTGACATCTGCCGAGTATCAGAAACACCAATCGAATCAATACATACATGGGATAAGATTTAATTTGAAATGACTTGAATTAATCCTAACTGGATGCTCCAGATGTCATTGTGGTTTGAAATACTTCCAGCATCGTCCATTGAAAGCCTATAATGTAAAGAAAGAGTAGATATTTACAGCTCACAAACTAAAAGTCAGAGATAGGAAAACAGTTCAGAAATTTTATCAATGTATCAATCATTAAAAGTACCATGGTTTAGGGTAAGGCGTCGATAGTAAAAACTTTTCATATTACTAACAGACTTATAAGAAACCACATGTCTTTATAGTTATTATAGCAATGAAACTTTGCTTGCATGTCACACCTTCACCTTCATTATCTAAATATTTTCTACTATCATCACTACTTGCTTCTGTGCATAAAGGCTCAAAATTTAGGAGTAAGCATGAGACACAAAGGATATCACAATATCAACCTACCTTAAGAGTCCAGTTCTGTAAAAACCTCTTCCACACTAAGTTCAGTTTGCATTAACCTAAGCTGTAAATGAAGAGAAAAAGTCATACAAACTGATTTCACCAGTAATTCTCCCTACTGTTTGCCATACAATTCTTATGATGTTAGCTGGAGAATTTGGTATTAAAGTCAATTAAAAAATCTCTTATTTGGTTTCATGTTCTTTTTTTTAAATCTCCTCACTTGTCTGCTTGATATTCTATTGTTATTGCACAGAGAAACTCTGTCTTGGTCACTCATGGTAGTTAAAGGGTTAATGACAGGAAAAACTGCAATATACTGACCAACTGTCCAGCTTCGCCCATCACTATTGCATACATAGAGTATGCTCAACTCACATGGTACAGGACTCATCCAAATTAATTAGAAAAAAAGTAGAATGCCCACAAAGAATAGAATGAAAATTGCACAGGAATGGCTTGTATACTTCAAGTAACAGGCCTTTTGCTAGATGGGTATCCAATCTGGGTAAACAATAAAATAATACCTGTAACAGACAATAGTAAACTTAAAATAAACTTCCCATCCAAAAAAGTCTTCTTTTATTTTTTGCCCATGAAAAGGGTTTAGGACACATTTCAAAAATAGTTTAGCTGTTCTCCCATTCTCTTTTTTGGGTTGCCACAGGCCAAAATTTACTTCTGGCTAGACCACCTGTGTGGACAGCGATCGAAGGTGTAAATTTCACAGATTTGTCAAGCATGCCTGAATGCAATGATATACACCTGAAGCTTGCGGTATTTGCTCTCGCTACAAGTTACAAGAATTTTGTGTTCAGTCAGTTCACAGAAAAAATATGGAAACTTTACCTGAACCTTTTTTTATACCAGTGTGATCAGAGGAGACCCTTCTCTTTGACCTTGGTTTGATTGCATATTAAAAATTCACCACTTTGTAAGAAAGAATTCTGGAAATACATGCATTAATCGGGCTAAAAAAGTATATTGGCGCATACATCATACACCAATGACTGATTACCTCGAACCCGTGGGTGTCCATCTCGCTTTCATCTACCAACATCTTGAAAACATCACAAATGAATGTGTTTACTCAACTTTGCTTGTGTCAATTAAAGGTTACGTTTGCATAATTCTAAAAATTGACCAGGACATATTTTTAACAGTTCAAACTTCGTTTGCTTATCTCCAACATTGAGGATTTTATGTTTTCCTAACAATTTTGGACTTTGCTGTAGTTTCTGATCTCCTTCCTTCAAAGCATTTCAAAGCATTGTGAGATTGTAGCAGTGTGGATCCACTTGAAACATGTATTCGTGCAGTTCAGCTGATGAATAGTTGGTGTTGGTTCTCTATCCTAACCAAAAATACTGTAAAAAACAGAGATATGAGCTCTATCGTGTGCCCATCAAAACTGACGGTTACAACAGAAAAGAAAGAGTAACACTAGGTGTAATTGTTAGTCTTTTGAGGTAATATGTAAGGAGAAACGAGTCATCCATTCAAAGATACTCAACCCTTGAAAACTCAAATCCCCAAACTTTTATCACTCAAACAATGCCAAGATATCACTTAGAACATAGGCCTTCATCCAAAGGGATTCTTACTTCTTCTTAGTTGCAAATGAGGCCCTCTAGAAACACGTCGAAAACAAAGTTGTCAACTTGGTCGTTCAAGCATGCCAAATGATCTTTTTTTAGGTACATAATTACAGATCTTGACCATCACGGCCTAGACTGGTGTCTCTAACACATAAAGCAACTGCAATCATGTGGAGTGCCATTGAGTAACATTCTAAATCATGCCCCCCAAAAAGCAATATCCCCTTTGGGCATACCTTTGTGGTTGCTCCGTGACGTCTGCCACAGAATGCTCTTGAGTAGGGGGCATTATCATTTCCTGTTTTGAGATTTTGGCCATTGTTTTGACTGCTTTTTCCGTTTTATAGGCCAAAAAACTTTGGATTTCAGTTTGGGTGTTCATTTGTGGAATGTCTGGTATATCAGTTTGGTATATTGATTCGATTGGAGATTTGATACCTAGGATGTGAAAATTTTATGGGTCTTGATGGTTTTGCATACAGTTTTCAATTTTGATCAAAAACATTTGCAGTTTTGAGGTTTTGGATGTTTTTTTCACGGTTTTGTGGTTTCTAATAGACCCTAATGCCCCCTGGCTGATTGCCATTCATTCCCTCAAAGGAGCTTTAATTACGGTAAGTGCCTTTGCAAACAAGGCCTCTAGAAACGTGACGAAAACAAACTTGTTTACTTTGTCGTTCAAAAGTGTCAAACGATATTTTCTAGGTAGATAAATACAGATCTTGGAAGATGCGTAGTAGTAATTCATTCTCCAAGTCATAATAATAATAATAATAATAATGATAATAACTAGTATTTATATAGCGCTCGTATATAAAAAAACTCTCATGGCGCTTTACAATAAGTATAAGAAATTAATTAAAATTGATTTAAAAACGAACACAATAACTGTCGATAAATATAGAAAACAAATATGTTTTTAGATTCTTTTTAAATAAAAGCAGTGTTCCGACATTTCTGACGTGGTTAGGCATCAAGTACATCATCTAGCGGTAACTCCTGAGAAAGGTAAGTTTACCCATCTGCTATCCAATTGTTATGAAAACCTAAAATCCTTAGCGTAGGAGATAAATGAACTAGGTTTGAACGGTCAAAACGATATCTTAGTCAATTTTCAGAATTAAGCAAACGCAAGCTTTGACACAAGCTCAACTTTGCTAACATAATGAGTTCTATTGCTTTGCGTCGTTTTCGAGATGTTAGTGGATAAAAGCTAGAAAGATACCTGCAGGTTTGAGGCTTCTGGTAACCTCATTGGTGTGTAAACTATGCACTGATGTGCTTCTTTAGCCCGATTTACGCCTGCATTTTGAAAAACACCTTCTTACAAATTAGTGAATTTTTGATGTGCAAACCAAGGTCGATTAGGGAAGGGTCTCCTCTCATCACGCTGGTATGAAAAACATTTTTGGTGAAGTTTCCACATTTTGTCTGTGAACTGACTGAATACAACTTGTAGTATTGCTTGTAGCGAGAGAGATTTCCGTGAGCTTATCACTGCAGATTGCAGTCGCAGCGTGCTCTACAAAATCTGAAATTTACACCTTCGATCGCTGTCCACACGGGCGGTCTAGCCAAGAATATTATTGAGAATCGGAAAACAACTAAACTGTTTTTGAAACATGAGCCCTAAACCCTTTTCGTGGGCAGAAAATTAGCGCAAACATTTTTTCGAAGGGAAATCGAGAGGACCGCTCTTGGCGAGAGCGGCACTTAATCGTTAAATCTCCATGAACCAACCATCGTAACAATGACTCACATTTCTGTAACAATTCTCTTTAATTTCTTGATCTCCTTTCGTCCGTGATTGTTTACGTCGTTTCCGGCGATATTTTTCAGACTTCTTCCATCGTAACTTAGTTTCTGTAACGTCTACCATATTGTTTTCAATTTTAACCAAATTCATATACGAATCAGTCGATTGTCACCTGACGGAAACACAGGGGTCAAGTACTGCACATGCGTAAGATTCTACAAACAAAATGGCGGACTTTCGAAGGATGATTAGCGACTAAATACAGGAATGGCTCCGACCTAAGATTGGATGATAAAAATAGTAGAAGTTAATAAGTTAGATCTTAACTCCTTGCTCATGGGTATTGTTAACCGCGTGTCTCGAAGCGGAACGATGAAATATCAATGTGAAAACACCGATGAATCAAACAAGAAATGGCTACTTACACAACGAAGAGAAGGCAGAGTCTATCTTGTTCAGCGAGGTCGTTCAGCGATATTCCGGCGATGAAAAAGTCATTCGCTGACAAGCTCCGCTGACAAAACTCATTTAGTCAGTTTAGGGGGACAACCAGAGACCGGAGCCATTCGTGTATTTAACCTCAGACAAGAATGGCTCCAACTCATGCGTATATTAATTTTTTTTCGTTCTGGCTAGGTAATTTATACACTGAGATGAAAACTGAAAGAGCGATTTATTAAGTTCTTCTTATGTTGAAGTCTACAGTGCTTGCAAATGGAGCCCTCTTTTATCACTACAGGGCTATGTAGGTTCTAGGTTTTAAAATAATGCAGCAACTGCATGTCACGTTTGGAAAATCACGCAATGTTGCGTGACGCTGCGACCGATGTTTTTAATTTACAGTATGCTCTGGTAGAGAAATATGGCTTGGCCGCAATCGGGGGAGTTTTTTTCGTGGAAAACTGATTTTTTAGGTTATTGTTCACATGAAGGACAAATCCATTCATCGGGCTCTTCATCTGTTTTTACACAGCATATAAAGGAAGAAAGTCGCGGATTGATTTTGCTTGGTAATTTCTAACAACTCCACTAGACCTAAAAAGGGAAAAAAACAAAACAAACCAAAAAAAACGTCTTACCAGTCAAACCAGTGGCAGTAGCTCTCGCACTGAATCGTGTCGAAGTACCTTGACTGTTTTCAGTGATGGAACAAGAAAGAGTACAATGATTTTAAAAAACTTGTTCTAAAATTAATGAAGGCTGTTCATCACATGACGCTGTATTGGAACGAGTAAATCTCGTTTACTATTGTATCACACTACTGTTTTAGACAAGGTATTTATACCACTTAAATTTAAGAAAGAATGAGTAGAACATAAACCACATTTTCTGTAAAGTACACGAGCCATCCTAACTTAATTTGCTAACTGCTTTCCAAGAATTATCTGTAAAAAACTGCTTCAATTTTTCAAATTTGAAAATTTTTAGCTAAAACCGTGGCTCCCCAAAATATTTCTCACCTTGCCTAAAAATTTTTCAAAAGAAATTTTCAAAATTTTTACAACTTCACTTATTGCTGCCCGTAGGTCCAGCTAAGCCCATATGGTCATTGGCCCCCGCAATAGCCGCTCACAATGGCTCATAAATGTAGGCGTTTTGTCGTAACTTGTAAAACTCCCTGAAGAAGATTGCAGGATTGCCCGCATTGATTCGCGCATGAAAAAAATAGAATTGGAACTACGTTCGTAATTCTTGGACAATTTCGGCATTGGAAACGCAAAAAGCGGCAGAAGATAGTTAAAACAAAGAAAACAGAAACGACTCTCGTGAGTTTGTTGTGCAACAAACACAGGTGACTTCCTTTCCAGGCTCTCGAAGTAAACAAGTCATTCTTTTAACAATTTCTTTTAACAATTAAAATTGTTAATAAAGCGAAATCTTTTTGCAATATAATAAATCCTTTATTAACCAAGCTTGTTTGGTCAAGATGGCTGGATATTAGATATATTGACCTCATTAATTTTTTGCATTTTTATGGACTTCGACATCGTATCGGCCATAAAAATGCCAAAAAAGGACTCAGCCAATATCCAGCCATCTTGACCTCACGCTTGGTTAATAACGCATATTTGTTACAACATTTCTGTTTCAGCAAAACTTTTTCGTGTTTTAAAGATCACCTGGGTTTCTCGAGATTGCTCTGGTTACAAAATGGATAGGACTGGTGGACTTAGTGAGGAAATGAAGGCTACTAAAGAAGTACAAAAGATTGTCGACGAGGTTCGTTTAGAACTCGTAACTATGAGCAAGCGCGGGACATAGACCACAGGAGGCCCAAGAGTAATGTGTGTGATTTTGGGTTCTAAAGGTTATTAACGGAAATTCCATAACAAATTAAGATCGAATTTTGAGCGTAAGGCCAAGCTCAGCCAGGATTTCAGAGTTTATCCAGTTGAATAGTAGCACAATACGCGTTCCAAAGAAAGTCGCCAAAACAGCGTTAAAAGGACTGTAAGCGACAGAACACCTACGAAAAAAAGATAGGGAGACTTCACACGTTATATTCCTCGCTTTTATTATCCTTTCGAATTTTTTTGGGATTTTTCCTTTTTTTGAACGGCTCACGCTTACGCTTAAAATTAGATCTTAATATGTTAGGTATTCCCGTTAATGACCTTTAGACCCCAAAATCGCACACAGTACGCTTGGGCCGCCTTTACATACACTAGCAAGGAGTATAGACGGAAGTTTGTAACTATATTTAATCACACATTTCTCGTTTCCTCTCGCTATTAGCAATGAAAGGTCCAGACCTTGAGCTAAGGGGGTGGGGAGGGGGGAAGGGGGCAGTTTTTTGTGGGTATTTACACCTGCAGGCTTTTCTTTCCTCTGTGTTTATTTTTTAGCCAAAATAAGAGGGGGAGGCAGGCCCCCTGGACCCCTCCCCTAGATCTGCCACTGACTAGTAATTTGGCTTGACTGTGTCTCGCCAAAATACAAAGCATGGCTCAAAATTATTCGCTTCATATACAAATGTGCCACTGAAGCATGCCCAAAAGTTAGGATTTGGAAAAATTATAGAAGTGTAGCAGAAATCTCTATAAAAGAAGTTTAATAAAATTATATGCAACAGTTGAAAGTTAATCTTAACTCTAGATTTGATAGGTCTGTCAACTTTTCCATCACAGCATCCTAACTTGTTCTTCCTTCTAAAATTCTCTGCCCCCTTCCCCTCTTCATTAAAAAAGAAAAAGAAAAAAATTCGGACTAAAATTTCCTGTGGACCCTCTTCTATGGCAAGTACGTTGAGACTTACTTGAAGTCTGACCTTGGTACTGCACAGTAGATGGTCAAAGTCCCTGGCTTTATCAAAAACAAGTAACACGCTATGCAGAAAATTATCTGGTTTGTCTCAGAATTTATATGTTAGGAGATTATTTGAAAAGTCCTTCGCTGCAGATCACATGAACACAGTTAAGGAGCATACTCTGGGAACTTAAACCAGAAACCACACGGGAAAAATCTTAACCCAGTTTGTGCACACCAATCTAAAAAGGAAAAATTGCAGCCAACCAATGATTTCCCTTGCAAAAACTAAAAAGAAATCAAACAAATGCCCGACTGCACAACCAAAATCTGAACCCCCATCAGGTTTTTCCTTAGAGGCAATGCGGTCAGAGTTATTTTAGGTCTGAATTTTAATTAAAAATGGTCAAATTTTGTGCTATTTTGTCCTTACCAACCTTAATACACAAACTATGCACTTTGCCATACATGTGCTGGTATGGAGGAACATAAATTTGTTTAAAAATTAATGAATATATTATAAAAATCTCTGATATCTATTTTTTTTAGGTTAAGAGCCAGGCTGAGACAATGGCTGGTACAAAATTCAAGGAATTTAAAGCCATTTCTTATAGAACTCAACTTGTAGCTGGTACAAATTACTTTGTGAAGGTTTGTATTTGGTATTTGTAGAGGTCTCATGCGGTAAATACTGTTACAGAACAGCTTTGAATGGTCAAGATAACAGTCTCCCCTCCTCTTGAGATTGTTGTTCGTCACTAAATGTCATAGAGATGGCCAAGCGATATAAGTCTCTTCAAGGCTGTAGAACATCTACTTATATATCTCTCAATAAAAATGGAATCCAGTTAATTTCATTAAACATAGTTAGTGTGCGCGTTGTTCTTTCAGCGTTCAATATGATGCGTGCAACTCTCTTCTGCATCTGTAAGACTCTTTCTAGCAATTTCTTACTGCAAGATGACCAAATTGGACTGAGGTACAACATGACTGGCTCTATAACAGCCAGACAAAAAATAAAACCTGTGCCTTTGCTTGAGATAAGGACTAATATGCCTCAAAATTCCAAGTCGTTTTGACAGTTTCTTCCATAAATCAACCATGTATGCTTCAAAGCTCAGATCTTTATCAATGATTAAACCAGAGACAACTGCTGTCATGCAGGCTAAGCCCAGCCAGGATTTGAAACTTTTCTACCTTATTGATAATTTAAATTAATCAATAATAATCAATATTAATATTAATTAATTAATTGATTATTATTACATTATTAATTATAATTAATAATTAATTAATCATTAATTAATATTAATTAATATAATCAATAATAACCTTGTATCATCTTGTGAGGATAACCTCTGTTTTATTTCTCAGGTGTATGTGGGTGACTCTTCCTATGTTCATTTGCGCATAGAGCAAAGTTTACCACAGTATGGATCAAAAGTTGAGTTAATAGCCATCAGGACTGGAATGTCGGATGATGACAGCTTGGATTACTTTGGAGCTGATGGAAAAAAATAGTTTTTTTGACCGATGAAAATAATGGTAGTTTGTTTAGATAACGATTCAATTTAAAATGTCTTTTTACAGCTTAAGAGGTAAAAAAAATTCATAACTGTTTGCACAAATTTGATAAAAAAAAAAAAAGAATATTAAGTTTTGTAACTTTTTTTTCGTTTAAGTTAACTTTTCGTAAATGAAGCACTACTCAACAAATAAGGAAGGCCATGAACATCTAAAGGACTTAATGCCCCAACTCTCCTTTAGTGATACAATAAAAGCATCTGAATGAAAAGGAGAATGTGTGTTTTGATATCCAGATATTGTGATAGGTAAAGTCTACTCTCAAGCTTAGTGGTCCATTCTCCTGGAGCTTCTCCTGGCTTCTGTACCATGTTACTGGATGGGATGCTAGTCCATCAGGGTTGCTGTCACCCTTTTATACTCCTGAGTGGGGAGAGCATTAGGGTTTGAACAAAAGCCAACGCTGCCCGAGAGCTTGAAGCTGAACCCCTAAACACAAAGTCTAGCTGGTTAAGGGTAAAAAACAGTCAATTCAACTCCTTTTTTCCTATGCATTGGACCAATTTTGACCAACAGGTTAATTGAGATGATCTACAATTCAAGTCCTCCTTCATGGAACTTGTCTCTCTAAGAAAATCAAATCCCATGTAACTTGAGGAAAACATGTTTAAGTTCCCTGTTTTCCACTGCCCCTCTTGATGAGACAGGATTGTTACTCACAGTGATGCTTGATCATGTGAAGAATCATTCTGTAATAACCAACTTGTAACTATTGTCTGCATCATTTAACTATAAGCCATTGACAATCAAAAGCAGTAAGCTCACGGGGGCATTTCGTACCAAACATATGGTGAATCAGCCTGATTGAACTGAATTATTATTGATAATTTTGACTACCAAAATAGAATATAAATGAAAGGAGTGCTGTACAAAATATTTATTTTTTAATTGAATCAGTCATAACAATCAGTACATATTGAAGAGCCATGGAGAGTAGCTTAGAAACAATTACAAATAAGATACTCTCAATGCTAACTCTGGTGAGAAATACAGAGCGTTATCAATCAAAAATAACAACTCTCTTTTTAATATTTACCAAAAACAAAGGTTTCTATCGAGACCCATAAATTGTGTATTATTTTTTAGCAGCTTTTGTTTTACCAAAATTCTCATGGTGCTTGCTGAAAAGGACGGTATAGTTTGCAGGCAGTAACTCACTTCCTGGTTTACCCTTGCGAAATGGATTTTGGAATTCCTAGGAATAAAGGTGTGAATTTTCAAGGTAAATTCGGACTGGGAATTCCCAACCATGACAACTCTGGTTCTAAAAACCTAGAAATTCCTAGAAATTCCTAGAAATTCCCAGAAATTCCAAGTTCCAGGAAAATTCCAAGTTCTAGGAATTCCAACTCAGAGAACCGATGACTTTCCCTGAAAAGCTGTAAATCTAAAAAATTCCTAGGAATTTCAGGGAATTTTCAGGAATTTTTAGGAATGTTTAAGAATTACTGGGAATTTTAAGCAAAAATTTGAGGCTAATGATATAAAATAAATACTTTAAATTAAAAAAACCCAGCTAAAATTCAATTATTCAATGAAATTTATTTACAAGCTTAATTAAGGCTTACATGTAAAATATTTTTGATTAATCAACATCAACATCAACATGTGTTAATATTAGGATGGAATTTGATTTATTTTTCTTTTCTTGAAAACTTCATACGGATTAATCCTCAACTACAGCTATTCATATAAAATAGTCCTAATAAAATTCAAGTATTCAATGAAATTTATTTACAAGCTTAATTAAGGCTTACATGTAAAATATTTTTGATTAATCAACATCAACATGTGGTAATATTAGGATGGAATTTGATTTATTTTTCTTTTCTTGAAAACTTCGTACGGATTAATCCTCAACTACAGCTATTCATATAAAATAGTCCTAATAAATCATTAAATTTGGTTTGACACAAATTGTGAATAAAATCTGTTGATTCTTTTCCATAAAATACAATTTCTTAAATTATATTTGAAAACCAAGCACTCTTGGGAGTGAAGGGGTTAATTACAGATAAATAAAATTGATTTTTTAATTAAAATCTTGTTGTAACTGTAACAATAAATTAGAATGAAGTTATCCTAAACTGCAAACTTAGCTGCTGTTTGTATTTTTTCCCCTGGGCTCACAATGAGTTGGCCTTGAATGAGGTTGTCTACAAGAAGCTTGACCATTTTGTACCTGGATTCCATGACATCTGAATTTGAAAAAAAATTTATATATACATAAATATATATATTTAAAGCTCAGACCAGGCCTTTAAGATGGCCATAAGGAAAAGGGCATTCATTGGATTCTCAAATTAAGAAATCTCTGTTATATTCAGTGACTTTTATATTGGAGTTAGTACATCTCTCCCATACATTTTACTAAAAAAGGGCTGAATATTTAATTTTTATCAAGGAGGGCTTCTTTATGTAATAAGTTTTGTTTAATAACAGTTCCTATTATGAATCTTGAATATTCCCAAACGTGACTAAAGGAATCTTGAAATCTTACTGATAGATTTATTTCATTGTAAAGCATAAGCTTAAGAAACTGCGGCATGCAAGTGACCGATTCGATTCTCAGAATTATTCTCAGAATTATTCTAGTTTCAGTGGCACCGAGCGTTATGTAAGCTTAATTCAACCCGTTACATCTATTCTTTTATAAGATTTTGATCACGTAACGAATATCGCAATGTTTACTCACCACAAACTTTCAAAACAGATGGCCACTCGACCCTTGTTTGTACCAGTCAATATGTCAACTGTTGTCCCTTCTTTTAACTCCACGGCAAAATGTGATGCTCACTGAACCATTTGAGTCGTGGTTAAGAGCTTATCAAGTGCACCGGTATCGCAGAGGTCATGGGTTCAAATCCCGTACGGGCCTGAAATTTTTTACAGGTCCTATTTACAACTACTCGTTTCAGTAGTGTTCTTAGCTGCGAGGATCTCCTTATCAAGTGTTCTCCCAACCTCCCAAGTGTTTACATCAGGCTATGTAAACACGGAAACCATTTTACATTTCTTTTATAAAATAACTAATGAAAGAGGAACGAAAACCGTCTACATACGCTCATGTAAAATGGTTTTATGGCCAATCAGAGCGCGCGTACTATTTGAATTATTTTATAATTTGCCTTTGTTGATTTGTATTTTAACTGCCGGACGTCTCTCGTTGGCAAACCACGCGGAACAGATCGAGACAGTCTCTGCCCCTGTAAAACCTCGGTGCGACGGGTTTCTGCATTCTCCGCACCACCTACATTTAAGAGACATTGTTGATCTTTTCCAAAATTCATACTTTAAAATGTAGTATCTTTTATTCGCTAAGTTTGAATGGATTCGGTCGGAACTTTCGTTTAATGTCCCATGGCAAAAGTTCACACCTTTTCCACGGGAAATTTCCATTTGAAGTTAACAGATGTTGCAAGCTTATCCTTAGGCCAGGAAGTTTTTTTTTTTTTGTTCTTTTTTTTTTATTTTTATTTTATTATTATTTTTTTTAATTACAAACACAATACTTACAATACAATATGAAACACCACTTACACTAATTACAATGCTTATTTACATTACTCTACTTACAGTCACTAATAATTACACTACTTACAGTATCCAGCTCTATTAACAACACAATCGACTAATTATACTATTACATACAAAAAGTACTATTTTCTTTTAACATTGCACAGTGACACATACCGGCGATGGCGACGCCCAGTTAATTCTCTAGCAAAAATAAAATACAATAAACTAATAAACAAGGAAGAATATGAGATCTAAGTTTATGCATTGGTCTTCCATTCTTTTCCTTAAAAAAAGGGCAAACACAAAATTATATGAGAAACTCCCATCTAATTTGAAAATCGCGAAGCTTTCTGTTTCTTATAGCAATTATTTTTTCAACTTGTTTTTTAAGTTCAACCTTGTGCAAAAACAATCTAAATATTGGAGAGGTGTTTCTTTTTCTACATTCCCAAATAGTTAATTTCCCTAAAATTATCAATTAATTTAACAAATCGTTCCTCTGAAGTAAGCCAACCATAATATCTTTTAAAGACAAAGTTAAATATTCGCCACTAAGATCAAACCACCAGACTGTAAATACGTTCCAAAAAGCTTGCACAAAGGAGCAGTTAAAGAAGAGGTGGTACAGATCTTCCGTATAGGTTCCACAAAAAGAACACTTGTCCGAATCACCTAAACCTATTTTGAACAATTTATCGTTCGTAAACAAAATGAAATTCAATATTCTGTATTGAAACGACCAAACATACGTTTCGCTCGCAACAAGATAAGGAATAGAGAAAACTTCCTGCGCATTTGAAAGCTAAAAATCCGCTGTCAACTTTTTAAAGCCATTCGGGATTCTCGCTTTACTTGATATCATCGTAGAATAAAACTGTTTACACTTCGCCGTATATGCATTAAAAATTTAGACTTATAATCAAAATTCATAGGATCGAGATTACCCGCTGTGGGGATGGGGCAGGAGCTTTTTGATTTCATATTAATAATAGAAGATCTCAAGGCTGTCCAAGTCAGAAAATTAGTGTTAAGTCCTTTTTGCTTAAAAGATTCACAAGAACGCACATTGTCAACATCGAACTGTAAATCATTCAAATAAGTTATGCCCTTGTCAAAGTATGTTTTATAAAAAACAGGTTTATTATTTATTCGTACATCCTTATTATTCCAAATTACATTTTGAGAACAATTCACATCAGAAAAGGAGCATCTAAAATCCGCCCACCATCCAAGAAGCTGTAAGTAAAACTTACTAAGACTTAAGTCAAGATCATTTACATCATAGTTACATCTAAAAAGAAAACATCCTCCCTATTTTTTTAAGTTGTATTTGAGATAAGAAATCCAGGGCCCTTCCTTCTCATCTAAGAGACGCAGAATCCAGGACAATCTTAATGCTTTAATATGTAGCTCAAGGTCTGTGAGATTCAGTCCACCATTCTCTAAAGTATTTATCACAGAAAGCCTTGTGACTTTATCAGGGCCTTTCCATAAAAATTTGTAGATCATTTTCTCCATCTGTTTAATAATTTCGGGTGGGGTTTCTATTATTGAAGAAACATATAATAATTTTGGGATCAGGAAAGATTTAATTATTGTTACTTTGCCAAATAGGGAGAGACCTCTGAGTTTCCATAAGTTAATCATTTTTTGAACTTCATTTAATCTATCCTGGAAATTTTTTTTCATAACTTGTTCTTGATCACAGAGGTGTTTCTAAAGAATTTTTGTTTTTTCCAACCCACATAGCTTTGGTTTTAGAAAGGTTCATTTTTAAGCCAGAACATTTTTCGAAGTCATTAAGGATTTGTATAACTTTTTCGACTGATGAAATATTTGCTAGAGTAGCTGTCATGTCGTCGGCATACAACAAAGACCTATTTTCATCTTCCCCAATTTTTGCCTTCAATATTCTCATTTGTTCTTATAGATATCGCCATAATTTCAATGGCAATTAGAAATAAATAAGGCGACAGAGGGTCTCCCTGCCTAACACCCCTTTCTAGTTGAAAAGGAGAAGAGAAGAAACCATTATTAAGAACACAACTTGAGAGGTTATTGTAAAACGTTTGAATCCACTTTATGAAGGAGGGTCCGAAATTAAAACACTATAATGCTTTATGAAGAAATTCATGTTCTATGGAGTCAAAAGCTTTTTCAAAATCAATACTTCAACAGGAGTGTAGCATCCTTTCTCTCCCCTTCAGCCGCACTCGCTCCAAACCGATAAATATTAACTTAATAATATGATTGACAGTAATTATGGCTTCCTATAAATGTATTTTATCGTTTGTCAAAAAAAGATTGACAAAGAGCGGCCTTCAAATTCATGAAATTAAATGAAGAGCTAGATAATTCATCTTAAAATATTGTAGACAGTTCTGGAGCAAAGATAGTATATTTGATAGCATAGCAATACGCGATCAAGTCCAGTAATCGGTTTACCTGGTGTTGGTATTTTCAGCTTGCAGGTAGAAGGACTTAAGTTTTGACTCACCATTCAATTTAAAAATGATCCTGGCCGGTACGCTCCAAGGAATATAGGCGAATTGGTCATCTTCTCGACCACGGATTTCATTAAGGTGCCTCTCTTTAAGCTTTTTGCGCTGCTCCCTCACAGATTTTGATACGTCGTCTGAAATGTATAGATTTGCTTGATGGAAAGGATTCTCTTAACTTAGAGGCCGCATTACGCAGGATGTATTCCTTGGCGGTATATCTTAATAAATATACTTGAACTGGCCTAGGTAGAGTTGCCCTACTTGTAGGACTTTGCCTTTGTTTGATATGTGTGCAGTGGGCCCGCATTACTTCTATCTCCTCTAGGCCTATGTGTTCCGTCAAGATCGAAGTTACAAGCGCTAAGCAGAACGATTCTTTTTCGGCACCTTCTGGAATGCTCCAAATAACAATATTATTTCTTTTAGAACGATTCTCCATTTCTTCTAATTTCTTCTCAAGTAGTTCCACTTGTACTATATCAGCTTTCTTCTGCAAGGTTTGCTTCACTCCTTCCATTTCTTGGTTCATCCCTTCTAAACCTGCGGATAATTCGCTCGTTGTAGTTTCAAGCGTTGTCAGCTTCGTTAAGATGGTATCATGGCGACTTTGGCTCGAAGCTTCCAACTTATCGATTTTTTCTGCAAGAATTTTCGCCAGGCGACTCAGCTCCGCAACGTTTTCCGCCGACATAGTAGACTGAACTTTAAGCTTCTTTCCTGAGCGCAGAATACTCATATCAAAAACTTTGAAGCCATTTTAGATACTTTTCGAGCAGAGCGCGGAACGGTACGTCTTACTACCTCGAGGCCATGCCCAGTCCCCCTCCCCCCCCCCCCCCCCCTTCAACGATACTTGCGTCAGCAAGTTCGAGACCTTGCAAATGTGCGTAAATATGGACATTAACTTTAGCAGACACCGCTAAACAAATCTTCGGAAAACACAGCGCTGATATCTCGATTTCTCCCAGAGATCCTTGTAAGTGTAGGTTTACTACATCGCATTGTTGTTTTGTGTACCTTTCATATCCAAAGGTGTTGAGATGTAATGTTTCCGACTTGACAGGTGACAGATTTAGCTTTGATTTTCATCGGTTTTTTATGTAAGTACGTTGACTTCCGGTATCCAGATGAATTCTGACTGACGCAGTTTCGGAAATACATCGTTAACAGCTGTAGCCTTCGTCGTTTATAAGAAAACAATTCCCTTTGCTTTGTTGCGCACTGTTGTCGTTGTTGTCGTCGTTTCTTCGGGAGAAATTTCCTTCGGTTTCGCGCTTTTTTGGTCACGCAACGAACAAATCGACTGATGATGCCGCTGACCGCAGTGACGGCATGTGTTTCGATTTTAGCATTCCTTCACATCGTTACCAAATCGCAAGCAAATAAAACATCGATTATCTCGTTCCAAATGTTTCTTCATTTAGCGTTATCCTTAACAACATCGCAAGAGGCAGGATATTGCACGTTTCAACAAAAGACACATTTTCTTCTGCAGCTCTCACCTTGCTGTGAGACCAGAGAACGGAGAAGTGGGGGTTGATTACGAAATTTGGCATGTCCCGATGCTTGGGGTGATTTTCGGTCCTCGCTTGTTTTCGTCATCTCGCCATCTTTATCACGTTTGAGAACTCATCCATTTTCCATACCGAATCCTTAGAGTTCCTAGCTATCTGCAATCTAATCTCGGACAGCAATTTGGACATAATGATTGGAATTAATAGACTACCGTATTGATCTGATGTTACGCCGAGTGATGCCATGCCTCGGGAATGGACACATACTGTTAAAAGACAAAATTGGCATCTAGCAAGAATTTTCATTATGGGTGATTTTTTACTTATTTGAACGTGTAAAATAAATGGAAATAATATATCAGCATAAGCTATTCAATAAACATTGTAATTAGCCAGTTGATCATTTCTTATTCCTTTTGGCGGTCTCACCTTACATGTAGAGTTTGGTCACCTTTTTCCTTATTATGATCGTGAATTTGACATGGAGACAGATGTTTTTGTGTAAACTGCGGTTTGCGGCTAGATACCAATATATTTCCATTACGTTGCCAAAAGATGATTAACTACTAAGAAAATGAGTCTACCTCATAAAAATTGATCCGTGCAGGAATTTACTGGAAACAACCCTCCTTTATTCTTTTACCCACTTAATACTCTCGTTTTTATGCTAAATCCATGTGGAATTCCCGATTCGGAAAGTAGTTTTTCATTTGAATTTAGCACGTTTGACACCTCTTTTTCTTAGAGGTGACTTAGGGTGTACACATGAAGTACTTTTCATCTTCCGCATCGAAATTGTACTCAGATAACTTATACGGCTAGCACGTAGCTCTTTCAGGGGCGGTACCTTGGGTACGACCATTCTTCTCCGAATTTTCTGTTTATTCTGCCGATATGTAGCAGTCTTCAAGGACTATTTTCTCTTAAGATATCTCTTCAAGTATGATTTTAATTCTGTTAGTAAGTTTATTATAATTTTTTTAGTAGTCAATCTTGTTTTTGTTTTGCTCGACCTCGACTGTAAGCCTAAGAAATTTAAGGTGAAAAGTCATTTTGTAAAGCGTAAACATCGCGAAGGTATCTACTTAGTATGCAAACTCCGCTCTGCGTAGTTTAGCGTGATTGGCTAGTTAACTGTAAAAGCATGACAAAGGTTAGATAGTGACAGCTCAGTAAGTGTCACCTTAATAAGTGGTGACCCACACTTTCCTAAACAGATCAGAGCTAGTCCCCGTTGTAATAACTTGAGTAATAAGAGTGAATCAAGAAAGAGACAACAAAACAACGAGTGTTAGTACACAACTTCTAACAATATTCGATCGTACTCGTATCTAAGGCTTGAAGGGCGATCATCAGAACATGGTGACACCTTAAGAAGCTCATCCATATGTGCACGGATAATTTACTGGGGACGGTCATATCGTTCTTGCAATAATTTAACTGCGGCATCGTAGTTTGCCTCGGTTAACGTAAGACCCGGGATTACTCGAGCTGCCACTCTCTCAAGAACATAATTGAGATAATTAAACTTATCAATGTTAGAAATCCCTTCGTTACGATGTACCGCTACCTGAAACGAGTCCCAGAACGTGTTCCATTTAGTAACATCTAACATCTCTATACTTCGGAAGGGATAACTTCGGTAATCTAGCACGAACAACATTTTGACTCACCAGCTGTGCCATCGCTCGATATGATTCCACGTGTTATTGAGTTGACATGTTTGCTTTGCTTACATTGCTGTGCTGGACGTATTTGATCTCGATCTTTTGTTTGTCGTCGCGATTCCGCCCCACGTTGGGCGCCATTAAGTGAACGCAACACATGTTAATTCGTCCATTTTGATTTTTACACGACTTACACCATTACTTTTCCCGCGAATCGGGTTACATAAATTACGCAAAATGATAAATCACGTGATAATTTCCATATACGGATTGCTGGAATAAATTAAAGTGAAATACTTACTGCAGATGTTATAGGGAGAAATTGCAGGTTAATCACTCCTGGTAGTTAAAGGGTCAAGGTAGACAATAACAACATTTGTCTGACTCTCCATTGTTTACTTCAACTTTTTTGGAAAATAATTTATTGATTGAAGTTGAGGATGTTCAATAGTTGTTACATGCAAAATTATTACACCATGTTGTTAACTAAAGGCAGACAATAACAAAATCTGTCTGACTCTCTGTTGTTTACGTGTTACGGTGTAATCTAACCGACACAAAAACATTAAATCCCACGAACTCAACTACTTTATTAAACAGCGGGTAATGTTCTTAATTAGGAGAGACTCCTAAATGCAGTACAATGCTAATCGTAAATAAACTTATTTAAGCCCACTTAAATAAGTGCGTTTTTGCAGGTGCCATAAGCACATCTCTTTGTCGTAACCATTATGTTTAGATATACACTTACTAAACAACTGCAATCATACACATTCATAGAGTTGAAATCGGTTTTATCTCTGGGAATCAAGGCTTCCTCACTTTCTTCTGCCGAAGTTTGAACTCATGTGCTGCAAGCTCGGCTCCACGTCCGAACTTTCGAGGTTTGTTTACAACAAAAGTCCCGTGACACTACGTGAAATCACGTGAAATCTAAAGCCCAAAAGGTGAATTACTCATAACATACGCCAATTTATTTTTCCATTTAACAAGTGGATGTCATGTTCAAGGCTTTATCTGAGAGTCAGGTTCTTCATCCAGTTCTCCATCCAGTTCTCCATCCAGACCCTGAGAATGAAGAAGGAGAAGGTAAATCACCAATCAATCATTAAAAAACTAATTGATTGGTCCTAGAGTGATACAGGTATGATCGAGTGCTAGGCTCTCCACGCTGTGTTCTTGGGCAAGAAACTTTACTCCCTCAGCACTTTTCTATCTAGGGGTATGAATGAGTGCTGGTGAACTGTCAGGGAAATGAAATTCTAGTAGGTTCACTTCTAATGAGGGTGAGAAGTACTAGTAACACATGACTATGAATAAGCAAAAATCAAATATATGAACTACGGATTGAGAAATGAATATGAGAACATGGGCAGCCATGGATATCATGGATAAGAAATTTTCTTTCAGCAAAATTCTTGGCAAGTGTGGTTCAAGCAAACTGATAACTACAGCTCTGATAACTACAGCTCCAACAACTTCGTCTCGTGTCCGTGTCTCACGGAGGTTGTAAACGAGTTAAAATAGTCTGAACGATGAGTTATCTTTCCTTGAGTACTCTTCACGAATGAGCGACCAAAATTATTACAATTACCAGCTGAAATTTAACTTGATGGGTTGCTACCATTTTTACTTAGTACTGTGGCTCCGCTGCGCGCGTGCTGCGCGCTCAACTAATGTGTCATATTGCCAGGCAGACAAATAACCCCAAGAAATTAATCAATGTGATACATCGTTATTTACATAATTATTTGGTTCGTGTTGTGAGCTCGTTACTTTTTTCTACACAAAAGAACAAGAAGGTAACAATTTCAACTTAAGTTGATACCACGACTACTGAATTACAACTAAACGGAACCACCAAGATCGTAAAAGTTACTTTTCCCAGCCCAACCTTCGCCAATAGTTTCTTTTTGTGGCTGGCTTAGGTTAAAAAATTTCCAATATACTTTTGTCGATACATAAATAGCAAAGTTTCCATTGGTTTTCTACCTTGTCGTCTACCTCGACGATGCTGTAGATTTTTCTCACAAAGAAGAAACAGGCGAAAAATCCCACAGTACCTAGGAAAAGGAAGAAGCGATTTTAGATTTAAATGAAAGGTATAAACAAGTGCATGTATCGTGATTCATATGACTAACAAAAACGTTTTCACTGGTTCATACTTTTGATCTGTTAGAGGACAAACACGTAGATGACGTCACCATCGACGATATGGTGCTTTATACCATATATATATGAAATAAATTCTATGTTGCCTCGTTAAGCGATGGATCACAGATAAGGTCAAAATGCGTTTGGCAAATCATTGACACACTTGGCTGCGCCCTGTGTGCCACGTTTTGTTCATACCACATCTTAACGTCCTTTGTGATCTAATACTGAACGGACGCACTGCTACATGGAATCTATTTGTTTAGAATTTATGGATGCATGCGGGAAGTTTGGAGATCTCGAAAGAAGCGTAAGGGTTGTTGATCCATTTGTTTAGAATCTATGGATGCACGTGCAAAGCGCAAGAGTTGCACGAGGCGCAGTGGAGAGCAACTCTAGTTTCCTCAGTTTCGGCCACGCGGGAGCCTGGAACAAGTTACCAATCTCAACGGCACAGAATACCAATCACAATGGCAAAGATCCATAACGTACTTACCAGTGAAAAGGAAGAAGATCAACACCATGATCAGTGTGTAGCCGAAGTACAGGAAGGTAGAGGTTGTTCCTGTGATGTTCAGTTTGGTGACAAAGAAATGAATCGAGTACAGAAAGAAATACACTGCAGTACATCCGCCAGTCAGGAAGGAACGCCACCACCAATGATAATCCTGCAATTGAGTAAAGCGTTGAAAATAAGCGAAACATTGTTGTTCGGGACACGCTTCAATACCTTTACACTAAAAATACACAAATATTGGGAAAGGATCTAGTTACGGCCGTGAGTCCCTTTACAGAATCTGATTTTCGCGTAACGAGATCGTATTTAAGAACTACATCGACAAGTTTTGAGTTCCGAGCACTACAGACGATGGATGAAGTTTCGTTTTGAACATAAGATACGAAGCACACCGCATGCGCGTACCGGCGAGATGTAAATGTTTGGGATTGGCACCCGCGAGACAGAGCAATTTACAAACGCATACTGGCGAGAGGTGAAGTTTCGTGGACTTTCGTTCCACTTGCACCAAGGAAAACCAGTTCTTTTACTGTACATGGGAACCGCTTCTAGCTTCAAAGGATACATAACACGAATGTAACCCTAATACATAGAGAAGCTATATCTAGAAGTGAAAGCCACAGCTTCGCCTTCAACCGTAGCAGGAATTTTTTCAGCTTCAAAATTGCCACGAACGAAAAAGCGTGTTTATAGTCAAAATATAACAAATAGAAATAAAAGGGTATCTAGAATGTACGAGAGCAAATTGTTAAGGTGTATAATGTAGCGTACCATAAAGTCAAATTGTGGTGTGGTCTGTTCACAGACCTCTATTTCCCTTCGATCATCGTCCAACGCTTGGGTGCAAGAGAAGCCGCTGGGGAGTTACCTACGTGAACCCTTAAGGGTGGGATAATTTCGCGCTCGTTCACGCGCGATCGCTTCGCGCTCCCTCCCTTAACTATGAAGAAAACAGCCATAGAAAGACTAGTTTTGGTTGGAATTTAACCTCATGAATTTCCTCACCTCAGCACGAAGATGGAAATAACACAACAGTATGGTGGTCTCGGACACGGTCAACAGTAGAATTAAACAAACCACAAACAAGAAACCAAACATGTAGTAAATCTGATGCGACCTGGTTGATGCAGAAAAAAGCAAAAATCACTCATACAGTTCAAACATAAAATGAAGCATCGAGCTGCTGTTTTATTGGGTAACCCGAAAATCCAAATAAAATAGATCAGTGAAGTTTTTCAAGAAGTTTATACAATAAAAGTGGAATTTAAGGAGGCTGTCTTTATTATTACGTGTTCAAATTAAATGATTAAGACCTTTCCTTACAATAGGGAAGAAAATAACTTTTTGCAAGACAAAATATACGTATGGCAGAATTTAGAGAAAGAGATTTGGATTCAAGTCCGGTTTGCATCATACAAAATCGCCTGATACCCCTATAAATATATTAATTGCTTGTCAGCAAGGTAGTCTGGTTTACGAGTTTAAAAAACGTTAAAGCCCAGTAACAAGTTACACGCAAACAAAAAAAAAGGAGAAAAATCGAACGATTTAAAATGGATTTAAGTAAAAAATCTCCATCATTCATACATTAAAGAGACTTACCAAATACTGTTTAAGATAAAAAACAACTGGATATAAATACACCCAAACGGAAGAACACCTCCCATTATGATTCCTAGCGCTGCTCTAGTGTAAATTCTCTGCAAGATAACAATATTTATTTTGAGACAACATCTTGATGATTTTGATACAAATCTATTCCACGTAGAGCACTAAAGAGCTTTCCGATTGAGTGACGTAACGGCAAAACCACCGTAATCGCAACGGCCAATCAGAAGGAATGAAGTAATAAGAGCCAATAAAAACTCAAGTCTAAAGCGCGGGAAAACGTGGGTTACCAAGCAGAAGTAAGAAGAGCCAATAAAAACTCAAGCCTAAAGCGCGGGAAAGCACGGGTTACCAAGTTGTGATTCCTTTTAGTTCTGGATTTGATTGGTTGATAGAGTGGCGCGAGTTTTTTGAACCAGTCTCGGGGCGAGGTACAGCAAAATCCCGAATTACTTTCGGCACTCAGTTGAAAGCTTCGCTAAAATAGACATTCACTCGTTATCCTAATTCAAGTTCTAAATGAATCATTGTCTAATATAAAATGGTTAAGGCAAAGGTAGTGTGTGAATCAGAACTGAGGTATGGAACCACCTGGATTGTAAACCTCTAACTTGAGGTACACTGTATTCTTCAGAGTCCATAATTGTACTTACCTGGTATGGAATCTGACGAGGAATTTGATTGGTTCGAACTGGTTGCTCAATTGGCTGGAGGTAAAAAATAAACATTATTCAGAGTCCATAATTGTACTGACCTGGTCTAGAATCAGACAGGGGATCTAATTGGTTCGAACAGGTTGTTCAATTGGCTAGAGGCAAAAATTGAACACCTAATCAGCCCCGTTCTACATTACAATGTGAAACTTTGACGCTTACGGACAACACCAGTGACATATTGGTAAACTCAAGTATATGTGGAAAGGTGTGAAAGGTCCAAAGGACTGACCTTTCAATATTAAAAAATATTTCAATCTAAGGATTTGTTGGAAATACTGCAGGAAGCTTTAGCAAAACTAATAGATTTTAGAATATTCTTATTTTCCATGCAAGTTGTCTCTTAAAAGTAGCAAAGTTAGAACAGTTCTTGATGTCATCAGGTCTGGGATCGAGCCAAGGCAGGGTCTTTTAAATGCCTTTAAGGGCAAGAAACTTTACTCTCAGAGTGTTTCTCTCCACTTAAGTGCATAAATGGGTATTAATACTTTATTGAAGGAACCTGAAACAATACTCCTAATTGCTTTACCATTCAACTCCTAAGAGTGACAAGCATCTAATTTCTCCTTACAATATCAGCCTTGAACATAACATGAAGGTCATGAGAATAAAGCAAATGATCACCAGGTAAAGAAGCTTTTGATTGTTGAACAAGATTCTCCTTGTCAGCACCTTAAGAAATGTATAGAGGACAGTTGGGAGAATATGAATAACAATGTGAGGGTGTCTAGGGTTTATGCTATGGAAACCAGGATATGTGTTGGTGATATAGGTTTTCTCGTTAATAGGCTGACTTTAGATTGACTTGTACCTTAATTATCAGCGGTTTATACATGTACAGTAATTACCTTTTTCTTGAATCCGAGGTAAACCCCCAGGAATGTAAGTGGAGCTGAAATGCCAAACCTATCAAGCAAGAAAGGAAAAAGGAAAATTAACATTCCACGCATGTTTCATAAAATGTGCTGAGTCACAGGCTGCTAATGATTCAGGTTTAGACTTACAACATGGCCAACAGGGTGAATAAAGTGATAAACGGAACAGCTGCTGATGAACCCTCTGACCACAGAACACAATTCAAAAGGAAGAAAATTCCAAATATCAATCTGGAATTAAAGAAAAAAGTTATTACATTTGACAAGGGTGATGGTTATAGCAACAATATTGAAAATGACAATTACACTAACAGTCATGAAGACCACAAAGATAATGATACAGAGAATGACAAAGATCATAGAAATTATAATGATGATGATGACGATAATAATGATGACAATGATAATAATCCATTCTTTTTAGATGCATATCTACTGTGACACAAAATTTCACACAATATGGCATTAGACTTACTTTAAGTAGCTAAGAAAAACTGAGTATTTTTGGCGGTATACATTGCAAGCTAAGGATTTTAAATCCTCCTTAAAAGATCTTTGCATGAATACCCCTTACAAGAGGTATTCAGCTGCTTCACCTAACTTCATTATTTCCAGCTGTATACTACAGTGTACATGTTTGCATCACTGAATACTCACCCAGGAAAAAGGAAGGCCGATAACAAGGTATTGGCCTTCCACAAGTCTCCGCCAACCACTAAACAGGAAAAAAAATGGGTACAAAGCACCATCAGAATTATGCTCAATGGAAAATGCCACCCAGAAGACCAGGGACACTGATGGATGATTGGGTACGCATAGAAAGGCTACATAACAGTTTCACTGTATACTGACCAAAGAAATTTCTTTATATAATTATAGCTAAAAAAAAATTGAGAACAAGCAAACACCTTTCACAAAAGAACAGAATCTACTTTGCTGAGAAAAACACATAAAAACGAAAATGTTTTCCATGTAATGTAACGTTCTCCCTTGAAAATACTGCCAAATGCTTGTTATCGATGGCACTCACTTTTGTAAATTCTTGCAGAAACATAACCAGCAGGTGAACCAAGACAAACAAACAGCACCTGCAAAAAAAAAAATTTTCATTTTACTTCTTTGGCTGGGTTCTTAAACATTTTGGTGAACAAAACTCACAACGTTTTCCACACTTTTTCCAAACAACTCTTCTAAATTTACCAAACTGAAGGTTACATGTACATGGAGAACTACATGACCTGTGCTCAATAACCCCTGTTGGAGGATTAGGCCAAAAAATTCACTGATCATTGCATTTAGAAAAGTGATTATTATTTAGGCAATTACCTTACAAAGATCTAACACAACAATAAGGAAATGGTTGCTGATTAGGAAAAGATTTTTAAAAGACGTTATTTTATTATACTAGGGCCATACATGTTCATTTAATTTTGAAGATTTCTGCTTTTTTTCCCAAGAATGTCAGGCAGCAACTCACCAATGAACAAGTCACCAAAGCTCCACGGTTCGCAGGTGAAAGGAATCCAAAACAAGCAAACACTGAAGAGAAGCAAAAGAAGATTTAATCAATGAGACAACACCTTAGTTAAAAAATTAAATATAGAGTTAATACATACATGTAGTTGAGGAAAACAAATTAAACTGATTCCTGACATGAGAAAAAATACAGTGAAACAAACTCAAAAAAGGGTAGGGAAAAGTCGTTGGTGAAAGGTCAAGATTAGAATGTTACATTCTTAGACAGGTCATCTTCCTCTTACCATACCTCTCCCCACTCAGGGTGGGTACTGGCAACCTGCCAGGGTAACCTGCTATGAACTGGAATCTCATCCAGAGGGAGAAAAAAATACAGGGATGTACTCCTAGTCTCCTCATGCAAGAGAAACCAGATTTAGCCCCAGTAATGCAAATGGAATGCATACAATTCTTTTTAGGCCATACAAAAATACATAGTCAATCTCACATTACCCTTTCACACTCACCTAATGTGAAAAACACTGTAATCAATGTCTGAGTTCCACAACCCAACATGACAGACAATAACATTCCATTCTTTGGAGGGCGGAAGACATCTCCATGAACCAACTTCCAGCGAAACGTTTTCTGACAGCATACCACTGACTCCATCTGATTGTAGGGAGCAATGTCCTTGCGCAGAGTTCGCCGCATAATCAAGGCCACCATTCCCGACAAAAAGAGCACAATGACCGATGAATTCATGATGCTGAGGACAAAACATCACAACACCAATAAGATCACATATTAGAATGGATCAATACCATCAAGAGGGTTGTAGAATAAACATTACATCTTTGCATTCCTACCAGTAGAACTTACACAAGCCTCTGAGTTGAATCAAAGACTCTCTATGACATAATCTGCTGACAACTGTACATACATGCAGATTAGGCCTTTCACTCTGAAGAGAGACTATGAAGATGAGTCATCTTGTACTGTCGATACATTATGAAGTAGAGAGATGATGGAAGGAAAGAAGCTTATCTACAAGGGGATATTGTTTGATTTTTATTTTGACGTTTGCATTTTACTTTTTAATACAGCCACACATCACACCATCGGCAACAGATTATAGAAAAAGATATTGAAACCCTGCTTTTATCAACTCATAGCTAACAACTGCATCTACAGTGTAACTGACTATTATTCACTTTTGTGCACCATTGCAGATAAACAACTCTGCTCATCTACTTGCCACAGTACCCCAGTATGTTAATACATGTGGAGTATATCTTACCTAAACCACTGGATTTTTGTGTGTGGCATTGAATCAAGAATGTAGTCCCAACGGGATGCCCATTTCTGATTGGGATCAGTCTCTGGCTGCAAAATAAAATAAAATTTCCACTTCAGTACAAAAAGATACCATTGCAAGTACAATGACCCTGAGTCCTCCTTAACCAGAGTGAAATGCTTGATTTCATAAAGGCCAAGTAGAAAGAGAAGTACCACAATAACCTTGGAGAGGGGAGGGTGAAGAAAGGACTTTGCATATCTCACGTAGACATGAACCCAGTTTAGAAAAGGCTTCTGATCAACAAAAAAAAGTTTTGAACTCTTGTGTAGTAAATATATTTGTTACAGAAGTATGCTTCAATGCCGTCACATTGGAAAGGTTCATTTGTATCCTTTCAGGACCTTAAAAAATTAGAAGCATGACTTTCCAAAAGGTATCCTTGGACGTTTTTAGCATTTTTCATGGTTCGCATAATACCTGTAAAATTGTTTGAAAAGTTGGTTTTACTTAGAGAACAACATTTCATGCTTTCCTGTGCATTCTTTCTGCAATAATGTTCTATTGACTCAATTGCTATCTCTGGCCCCCATTCTTAATCTTTGACTTTCCAGAATTGACATAAAAGAATTTTAAAAGTTCAGTTTCCCAAGATGTATACCAAGATTTTAACCCTTTCAACACCAAGATCTCATTAGTAATTCTCCCTAATGTCTTCCACATAATTATTATATGTTAGATCTAAATATTTTGCATTAGATCAAATAATAATCCTGTGACTGATATTTCTCTTAAAGTTTACTCTCACCACTTGTCTGCATCATACTGTATTGATTTAATATTATAGGGAGAAATTTGTCTTGGTCACTACCAAGGAGTGATTTCATCTTCTTATTTCAATGCAATCATTATCCAGCATAACATGATGAGAACAAACAAAAATGTTTACTAAAGGATAATTATCATATGATTCACCTCCAAATTCTCAGAGCTAAAACTATAAGAAATGTATGTTAGAGAGCAGGGAGAATCACTACTGAGATTTTGGGAAAGACTATGTTTAAGATATTAAATGCTCAAACTCACCAGGAATCGAACAGAGTATGTGTAAGCAATGTAAACATCACTTTTTATCTCAGCTGGAAAACCCATGGCTGGTAAATCACCATCACATTTCAGATCCTTGCCTTTCTCGTGCTTGATACTGTAGAATTAACAAGATTGCAGTGTAAGGATATATGATTTTTTTGTCTTTTCATGCATCTGACTCCTTGAGAGGAATCAAACCTCAAAGAGTAAAACCGGCAAGTACAGTATACAGGTGTATGACATTGGGTTTCCTAAAGGAACTCAGGACTTTTCTTTGTCCCAAACTCATGTCAAGACAAAAACAAATCCATCAATACTACACTTACCAGCTTAAAATTTACAACTTTTACTACTACAAGATTGCTTCAAGTTGATGACATATATAAAACATTCAGGCACTATGGTGCAAAAAAAAAAAAAAAAAAAGAACAAATAAAGTATGCACTCTCATCAAGTGACTCCTCCAGTAAGAGCATATCCCAATTTCTGTGGCATGTAGTGCCAATCAATTGCTGGTTATTCTTGTCCAGCATTTTGACAGGTTTCCCAGAACATAGTGGGGGTAGCACTAAGGGAGTTCAGTGTCTCACAGACCAACAGTACACAATGAACAGGGCAGATCACAGATCCCAGACCCAGACCCAGACCTCTTAACTCAAGAGTCCAGCTCAGCACATGGACCAAAAGACCACTGTGACTCTCCCTGACACTGCCGTTTGTGCAGTTCATACCTTTTTGGTTTGACCTCTGCAGATGTCAGACGAGCTCCTTCCCAGTCTTCCCCTGACCCATCATAGTACTTGATCTCGATATCGACATGATTAAAGACATAGTACATCCCACGCTCATTGAACTTAGCCTGAAACAAGAAAACATAAAACAAGCGACAAAATAATTCTCACAATTAAATTACAAATGATGAAATTACAGGTAAAACAAAAAACATCCAGGCTTTCAACTTGAGCCTGGTAAAGACTAAATGGGCTTGAATACCAACTGAGCTGCAATGCCACACGTGGGAAGTAGAGCAAACTTTGGAGGATTTGTCAAGGATAAACCTGAAATTCTTTAGTTCTGGTTCCCTTCAGTTTGCTCACTGATTGGTCAAAAAGACTCTGTGCCATCCTTTCAACCAATCAGATGCAAAACTAAAACCAATCATGACTTGGTCGTTGTCCCCTTCACCCCAACAAGTTTGCCTGTGTCTTAATGTGACTTTTCATGAACTTATATTTTCAATCATTTTCCCCTTTGTTCTGTTTGGTTGTAATGATGACTTCAATTTCAGTTTTCATCCCTCAATTGAAAACTTCTGGCCTAGGTTGGGCCTTGGTTATTCAATGGAGGGATAATGCTATTCAATGCAGTCGCTGTAAATTGCTATCCAACATGTAAATCTCTATCCAGTGGCTGTAAGTCTTAACAAAATGTACTGTGCTACCCACCAGAGAGAGATTTCTCTAGTGGATAGCATTACCCACCTTTAAACAACCAGTCCCAGTAGTTTACTAATTGAGAAATCTGTGAATACTTACACTTGTCACACAGGCATCACGTGCTTGTCCATCCTCTGTCACATGACAGCCGATAGGAAATCCTGTGGAACAGTACTTTCTGTATTCACCTGCGAACTCATAACACCAAGTCACAGGCATGTTGTCAATAATCCTACAAAGATTAGAAAGATGTATAGCAGAGTCAGCTCAAGAAAACAGTAAGTTTAAGATGACACAAAGAACATCTCTATAGAATATAAGTACCTGATTTGCTGGCCTTTATAGCACAACAACGTAAACAACATCATGATCAATATCATTGACTGGCCTGACTCTTACATTGTGAGACAAACAATTAAAAATTCATTTATCGAATACTGAAAATCTTACAAGACACTGTCATTCAATAAATAGGAAGTTGAGACTGCAGCCACACTAACCAATGATTTTGATAGTTAAGAGCAATTCCACTTCTTAAAAATTCCAGCTTCTTCCCATCCTCTGCATTGCCAGATTTGTATTCTTTGGCACAAAGTTGTTGACATGTTACATCCTTCTTGAATGTAATCTGTCAAACATAGGAACAAATAAAAAAAAATAAACAAAGATTGCTAAACTATGGAAATGTAAATTGAATGTAAAATACACCAATTACAACACAGAAACGTTGACTACAACACACCAGAAGAAAGCTAGCAAATATACCTAGATATTAACTGGTGTATTGCCCAGATAAACATGAAGTCATCTAAACAAGACCGTAAATAAAAGCTGTTACTTACATTGTAAAGGGAGGATCTTATCCTCTCTCCAACAACAACCTGTAAAAAAAAAGGAAACACTGCTGTAAGCTCAAGAATGAAGCATGAAGCTGTGTAAAATGAGATATACAGTACAAAAATTACCAGTTGAGTGAGGTATGGAAAAAGCTTGGTGACGGGGAATTGACTGTAAAATTAAGTTGTCAAGGGCAACCTTCCTTGTTTCCAATGGTGACCGCCTCTTAAAGGGCATGTAAACCCAAAAATACATGTTTTTCTTATACTATGTAAAAAGTGGCGTAGAAAACGAATTTGAAATTAGTTTTGTCCAATTCGACTTATTTTAGGAGAAAATCGGCATTTTCAACTGAAATTCCATTTCCGGTAAAAACAATAGCAAGAAGTCGTGACGTAAGCGGTGGAACCAAAATATTGCGCAACACATATTCCCCACTATAACTGGTGTGGGAGTTTGTGTAAGTAGCAATAGTTCGGAAGATGTTTTTTCAGAAGATAGCGACTCGAATGCCTTAAGCTTAGTACATGACAGCACTGGGGATAATCCAGAATCTTCAGGAGAGTCTGGGCCACGTCCTTAACAATATGAGCCGCATAGGGTTCACCGAAGCGATCCGCACGAAGACAGTACAGAACATGTCGACAGCGATGCGACCGTCTCGGAAACTCAGACCGGTATTTAATTTACTTTGTGATCTATTTGTATTTAACATGAAAATGCAATAAAGCAAGGGTACAATCTAAAGGAATGCAACAGAATTTTTTTAAACTTGAGCTTCTGAGAGTGTTTTATATAAAATTATCAAAGGTGCGAGTGTGGAACTTGTCAACCAATGCCGACAACTCATGAAAGTGTTTGTTGTACAGAAATCGGGCAATTGTGACAAAAAATGGCCTGAAACCCAGATAAGTTGTATCACTGAGCATCCAGGTTTTCAGTCAATTTGCCTCGATTTCTGGGTGCTGGAGACGGCCAAGTACGCTTACAGGCAGCAGCAAAGCACAGATAATCACACCGGAAACGACTGAGCTAAATATTTTCTGTTTCATCTGTTTTGTTACATTTTGAGATCGATTTACTTGAGTTGTTTCTGCCATTGATTTAATAATACAGTACTAGAGCTGGTTGTTTTTCGCTTCTTTCCTGGCAGGAAATTTCGCTAAATTGCCTACAGATAGCTTGTTCATTGGTGTTGGGGATATCTCGGCAAACACTTTAGGGTCGCTGTGCTGTCTTGTGCGGTAAACAATATCCTTCATCTCAGAAGCATTTCCATCGATAAACAAGTTGTATCATGTACATTTCCTTGTGTGGCCTTCATAATTATCCAACCCTGTTTGTGTTTGCTTCGATTTGAAATATTGAAAAGATAGTTTTGCAAGCTGAAATCAGGATCTTTTAAGTTGTACTCAAAATGATGAATATTGTCCTACTGATCTTTGAATGTATTTTCACTGCTGTGAAAACCGCGACACAAATTCTTCTGCTGTTTCTCTGCAGGGTTTCTCAAAGGAAGCACTAAGTGGGGCTGGCATGGATTTTCTTATAGAACATAAGGGTTGATTATGGGATCCTGTATAGAATTCTTTGTATAGAACCGACAAAATTCCAGATCAGGTTATTACACACTGATATCAACGAATTCTCTTTATTCGATACGTGTTTCGAATTCAGGCAAAGGTTCAGACATGTCAGTGTCTTTTACGGGCTCAGCGCTGGCTCCCAAACAACTGGCTTCCCCATAATCTTTCATTAGATGAGAAAAAAGATGTTTTTAGAGAACCAATAAAGCTATTGTTGTTTAATTAACGAAACGTTCTCATGTAAATCAATTTTGTACTTTCTCTGTTGACCTCTAACTTTTGAAGAGCTCAACTTCTTTCTCAGTTTGGTCAGCCACTTCCGAATCCTCGTCGTCTGCCGACTGTATGGGTTGTTTTTTCGTCTTCCGAATAATTTGCTTCTGGTGAGGCCTGAATCGTCGGTACAGCACCAGGAAGAAAAATGACTGCTACAAACTACAGAACGTTCAAATGGCTCGACGAAATCGGCTATTTTCACTTGAACAAATTTCACAAATTGTCGCTTCAAATTTGCATCATTTAGAAATATTTGCATTGTATGCCCAGTTTTGTTTGAATCAGTACAAAACTGGACGGCACAACGCTTCACCATTACGAAAATATTGATTATATTGAAGTAAACTGTAAGTAAAAAAATCATGACGAGACCAGCAAACAACGGCTGTAGAAAAGACTCCTTCATGCCTCACGCGATTATAAAACGAGACTTTGAAGGGTCCACCTGTGACGTCACAGGAAAGATGGCGCTATTCAAGATGGCGAATGTTTCGAATTTGGAAGAGCTTTTACAAAGTGAAAATGGACTTTTGAGAATAAACGAATGGTACCTTTGGTGTACTTGATATATTTACTAAACATCTATGTGAAAAGAAAATGAACGTTTTTTGGGTTTACATGCCCTTTAAAGAGCCATATATCACCAATTGTCATACACAAAAGCCCACCAAAGGAGGTCAAACAAAGCATTGTCACTGGAAATGGAAACAGTTGCCATTACAATGCAATTTTAAAATCAACTGTGGTCACCAAATTTCTGTTGCTCCTCACTCAACTGAAAACTATGTCTTGAACTTAAAACATTTCAAGAAGTATTTTTGTCTTGTTAGGAGCATTGGACTCAGGGAAGAGCACATGTAGAGTCTCTTTGGGGTTCAATTCCTCATAGGGATTCAAAATTTCACTTCATTTCATTTTCAAGTTAAAAAATTATCTTTCTACTTTTGAATATTAGTATGGGAGAAAGAAAAACAATGCCAAAACATTTCGTTGAGCATTTTGCCTATAGCAGGATATCTTGTCATTGACCAGTATACTATGTCAGTAGTATTATTCATGATATCATTACACATGTGCCTTTTCCTTCTGACAATCTTTATTTCAGCTCTTATGACCTTTTAAGTCACCATATGGCAAATAAATATAGGGCAAATTAGAGAGCTAATAACACCATCTATATAAAACATATTCAATATGTATGCCTATTTACAAACCTGTCCAAGGTTTTCTGTTGGTGATGTCTTGTCTGTGGGCGGTACACAGAAATCAAACCTGTACAAATAAGTTGAACATGTGAGTTGATAGAAATAATGCAGACTTTTACCCATCACCATGGACTTGTACTTGCTAATAACAAATATCTAACCTTACTTTGTTGTTGCATAACATGAATTTAAAGTCAAAACAATTTTTAAATATCCACTTTGTTTTCCTCTTGTCAGGTTCACTACCATTTTTCTCAACTCTTAAACTCCCATAAGTGACCAAGATAGAATTTCTCTTCACAATATCAATACAATATCAAGCAGACAAGTGATGAGAATAATTGTGATGATAACAAGTAATGAGAAGAATTAGAATCAACTACAGAATTATAAATTGTTCCAATACCAAATTCTCCAGACTAAAATCATAAGATGTGTATAACAGATAGTAGGGTGAATTGCTGATGAGATCTGGGAGGGAAAGGATTCAAGATCAGCAGCATTAAAGGAGGAAACAGAATTGAAAAGTTTTGACTGTGTTGTCTGTTTGTCTCAGTAAGAGTAGTCCTACAAATAACAACTACTATTGACTCTGATCATAACTTGTTCACAGGTTGTCAAAATATCACTCATCCTAATCGACAACAGTTCTATTCAGGACTACTCTTAACTGGATAATACGACTACACAGTCAATTATAACCCCCAGGTTCAAACCATTTACTGAGTGTATTAAAATAATAATAATATTGATAGCAAAAGTTACAAACCTTGCATACTCGTAGGGAATCACTGATTCCACAGAATTCAGACTATTCACAAACAAATCAATTTTGGACTAGAAAAAAATAACAAAAAAAAAAACAGATGTGTTTAGAACAAATTTACCAAAACTGAGCATTAAGGTCAAGATTGATTTTCATTCTTCTTTGTTTCCAACAATGGTAACACATATGTTAGACACCAAGGTAAGAAATCCCATGATTCTAGACAAATTCACACCCAAGGTATAAGTCAAATACATCTTCCCATTCATATTATAATGGTAATACTAATCTACCAGTATTCATAAATTGCAGGAATCACTAGATTGAAGATTTGAAGAGACTATGTAAAATTGAAATACAAGAAAAAAACCCATTAGATTTGTTTGTTTACTTAGAGAAAACTTTCACATAACTTTTCAATTAACAGCTTTAATCTAAATTTGTTGAAACATCTCATTCTTAGCATATCTTGCTGGTAGTCAGGCAAATACAATTTTATTCTTGCATGAAATGTAAAATTGATGAAACAGATGTTCACACTTTGCACTTTAATAATATACATGGAAAAATTACTCAGTTCTGATTGGTTAAGATAGATGCAGTTTTCAGGTAATTCAGTGTGGAAGAGAGTTAATTCAGTGCAGAAGAGGGTTAATTCAGTGCAAAGAAAGTAACAAATCAGACATTCTAATTGGTCAATAATCAAAGAAACTCACAGACAGCCAATCAAATGTGAGCCTTGGATGTCGCAACAAAATTTGAAAATTTGAAAATTTGCAAGCAAAACAATGGCCAGTGTTTTAAGTAGGTTTTCTTTTGCCACTGCAGCTGAAAAACAGCTCAAACAATGAAAACACTGAAAAAGCACTGCTTTTTGGTTGTCAGTTTGGAAAAAGTGGTGTTTAGAGAAGGGAACTGCCAAGGAAATCAAAATTACGAGTCAACCCAGCTTAACACTTTGCTCAAGTGATCCAACGCTAAAATTAGAAACAAACATGGTTAACCCTTAAAAACAATGATTCCATTTCATCGAAAGTGATTCGGACACAGACTGAACAATTCCTTGAACTGTTTAGCTGGACTTTGAACTTATTGCACCTTAAAAATGTGAAGATATCATTGCATGTTATTGTTTTGATCGTACATGGTTGTTTTGACTGAATGCATGGTTTGAATAAATTATTTTTGCACTTGATGTGCACGCTTTGCTTATGCTTAATTTTGATAAGCGATCTCATATTTTCCCATGCATATTATTAACGCGTAATCACATGAATTTTCTCGTGCAATTTGGAATAAACAAGCACTTGTTAATTTTTTCAAAGACCACAAATTGAACTTGCCCTACGAGCTCGTGCAATTTTGTTGGTCTTTAAAAAAATTTACTTGTGCTTATTTATTCCAAATTGCACTCGAAATAATGTGATTACATATATTATCAATAAAGGGCAAAATTACTGAGCGCTGATTGGTTGAGAGAGAGGGCATTTTTTTCTTAATAGAGGGCATTTTTAGTAATCAAGAGAGGGCATGATTACCTGTTAATGATTGGCTAATCCGTTGCATTGCTAATCCGTTGCTTCCCAGATAAAAATAGACTGCGCGCGTGATTTTCCTTCGTATAAATTTTGCCCTTTATTGATAAACAAGTAATCCCATGAGACCTCGTACTATTAAGGATTAATTGCACTTGAGTTTTCAAAATTTTCCAAATTGCCCTCGTCGCTTCGCGACTCGGGCAATTTTGGAAAATTTTGAAAACTCTCGTGTAATTAATCCTTAATAGTACTTGGCCTCATGTGATTACCTATACAAAACTGAATGGGATCGAAAAAACAAAAAATAATCTTGCTCGTGGCGAAGTTGATGCCAAAATGTCTAAAAATAGACATTTCTTTCGTTAACTTGAAATAGCTAGATTATAATGTAATCGGTAATGACCACAAATTTTCACACGCGAACTACTGCGAAACATTTAAGAGGGAACAACCTAACAATACTTCAGAACTTGTTGATGGTAAAATTCCATAGCTACAAGTTTCAACGAATCGAATTGTTAATGTACGGGTGAATAAAGACATTACAAATATATAAGACAAAATAATATTAAGCTTGGGTCCGATATATAACTAAAACCAAGTGTGATTGCAATAAATTAAACAACCATTACCTAATAACATTTAGTTTGTTTCACTATCTAAGAATATGCGCAAAGCCTCAACATTTCAGTAGCGTTGTTGAAAGAAGTCGAAGCGATATTGATCATCATTGACCACAACCAGCAACAAACAAAATTCTAACTACCTTGGCTCAAAATTCGTTGATTTAATCTATATCAGATTCTCCAAAGTGTTCTGAGCGTTACATAAGACAGCAGAATTGCTAAATATATAAAGTTAACTCCCCCGAACCTTACCAAACAAGCAGGATTTGTTGATTTTTCCGTCACGCAATACGAAATCGGCGCCAGACCGGGTAGATAAAATGCCGCAGCACAAGAAATCCATGTACATAAAACCAACCAAATCAACCCAAGCGAGCTGTAGTGCTCCATGTGCTTCGAAAAGACTATTCTGTTCCTCCAAATACACAATATCCCGTTAAAAAAGCGTCAGTCCACGGATAGACTCTTCCAAATTGCTACAGTGTGTGCAAAATTTAAAAAGCAGCCTTTTTGCGCAGTAAAGAAAATCGAATATCTGCGCATGTGGATGGTCATGTCATAAATCCTAAAATGGCGTCTCAAACAATGCTAGTTCCAAGCCTCGTCAGCGCTTCCGAGCCCTCTTTTCTGCAGACTCTCGCAAACTTGTCCGAGCTATGGAACATGTGCTCGAAAAGTCATTTGTTCCCGTTTAATCATTGAAGTTGCTACGGACTCATTAATTTACTTTGTTTTCAAATTTCTTGATTGTTATTCCTGTCTGTTTTCAAACCATTTACAATGGGATTAAGAGTCTGAAAGTTAGCCAAATTGAAGGCTTCTTCTTTCTCATCGATATTACTTTACATAACAAATGAGATCAGCTTTGTAAATATCAAACAATTCCGATAAATCATTTTACCCGGAAATCCTTCAGGCGCAATGCAGCCCCGAGGAGAAAAAGAAAGTAGGCACGCATCTGCGTACAAATTTTCTCATCTTTCATGTTTGCAACGATGAAACTATTATTGAGTTATACAGATGAAGATGCACTCATTCTAGTGGGTCGAGGACTGCATTACGCCTGGATTCAATCACCTAGCGCAATATTTAACACTAATACTGAAGCACTAATTATCTTCAGTCCAAAATGGTCTTCAAGTAAAGACCGTTAATTACTTTAAGACTTGAGACAAACAGCGACTGGAAGATGGATAAAACTTCTTCTGACGCGCTTGGACATCAACCATTTAACTTAAAAGCCTTCGATAAACGTTTTAATCCAAACAGCAGAGACTTAAGATCTGGGCCACATAGAATAACTCTAAACTTCTGGCTACCGTCCGCATCTCAATAAAGTCTCTCTTTAGTTAAGCTTCCCATGCATTGTCGAATCGATAATCCCTACCTTCGTCTTCAACGGAGAATTGTTAATTAAATCTTGAAAATTAAATCGTTTAATACTTCGTTTGACATGATAACATTTCGTTTATTTAGGCGTGTTCCATCGTCCGCCTTACTATTTACTTTCGGATTTATTGTTTGTTTGTTTGTTTGCCTTTTTATTTTTGTTTTCTTTTAACTCTTTAGGCCACTGATGTTGTTGTTAAGGTTTTCTGGTATAGTTTCTGAACTATGAGTTTACTTATGCCCATTATATCAGACTTCAATCTACGAGTACTTAGAATTTGGGGGCAAAACAACGGAAATAAAATCGCAAGAACTAATAACTTGGAAATGGCGCCTTAAAAATACAGACTGATATACTAGTATGAATGTGTATACATACATGTATACAGATATATAGGAAGTCTGTGTATTGATTTTTCCGTTTTACAATGCTCGATCAGAGAAGTAGAGCGCGATATATGTTGCGATAGGGGAAAAAAAAAAACAAAGAGACTATACTTTCATCCCTACAAGCCTGTTTCGTGATTGCTCACTCATCAGGAGATTTGATCGAAAATTAATGTGAAATAAGAAATTAAATGATCTGTGAAAAGGTTAAAATAAATTGTTTCTTTAAGTAGCGTTTGAATTCTGTCAATATCCTTCTCCACTAGGCTGAAAGGCCTAAGGAATTCCAAAGTTTGACACTCTTAAAATAAATTTTTCTTTGCCCTGTGATAGATCTGTACAGGGAGATGTGAGGAATCTGGGCGTTCCTTGTCGATCGATTGGTGACAACTGACTTTTGTCAGAATTTCCATAAGAGCGTTAACTTTATACATCTCTAATTTTTCTTATAATGGCAAAGAGAACTAAAGTGGGTCTGAGCACGTAATTCGTAATCCGGATGTCTGTAGCCTTACTCCAGCCAGCCTCCTCCTGGGAGCGAGGTTGGAGTCTGACGTCATTCTTTGTACATAGCCAACTGGTCTTCCGCCGACTGGAGTTATTAAGAAGCAACGTTATGTAATTTGAGGTCTCTTTTAGAATAAGTATTTGTCTTTTGTGGTAGATAAACACTAAAAAAAGTTCCAATATGTTAAAAAAAGGATAGCCGATAACGGCGGTGATTGGCGCAGGGTACAATTAAAAATGGTAAAAATTAAGGCTAAAAAATTCAAAACGGACTAACCGTCTGAGTGAAAGGTGTAGAGCTCCTTGTAAGTTGTGTAATGAGCATGAAATGTATAACCTTCTGTATTGCCTAAGTTAGCAAGTGCCTGTGTTATTGTTGACAAAGTTGATAATTATTTAGTCGAATGGACAACCATCAAGTCTAGTCGACTTAATATTATTCTTTATGTCAGAAACTGCACAACTGAATTCTGGAAGTCTATGTGATCGCAAGTAAGTTAAGGCTTTATTCAAAGAGGGTTATACTTAACTCATGTCCTTGTTACACTATAAAGCGATCTAAAAATCGGTTTTTTATTTAATTCACATGCCATATACTTATATTAACTGATGACATAACCTTGAAATAATATTTCAAATAGGGAGAAAGCTTTCTGGTCCTTTATAAATTTCTGGTACAAAATGCGCTTGAAACTAGCAACTGATTCTTTCCTATGCTTGACTCTATAGTACCTCAATGTATATTTTTTCTAACTTTAAAAGTTTATCCTCCCTCAGGTTTCCTTAAGCACTTTCGACAGATCAAGTTTAATTTAACGATGGCCGAGGCTCTTATCCCATGGATTGTGAATTGGCAGTAGAAACGAGCCCAACCAATGTGTTATGATTTAATCTAACCGATAGAAAAACACTATAATCCTACAAGCTCAACTACTTTATTACACAACGAGTGATATTCTTAAAAAGGAGCAACTCTTAAAGGCAGTACAGTACTTATGCTCCATAAACTTACTTAAGCCCACTACAGTCTATATCTTAGCTCGCCACTGAGTAGAACTCAGTTTCCTCTAACGTTTCTTGAAATTAACAATCTTCCACTGTAGTTCTCTCTCACGGTATAGCTTTCTAAACAGTCTGTTACTCCTGACAACAACAACAACTTATACTACATAACCGGGTCCTTACATACATTCAGCAAGTGGTATTGAACATTCCAGAAGCTTACAAACGAACTATTTTAACAGTATTACGTAATAATTACGTGACTTGATGAAATATTTTAGGAAGCTCTAGGTACGCATATCACTATGACTAAGCAGTCTGGACTTTTCTAGAAGCTTATATTTACAACAACAATTCCTCTTAACAAATGCTATTCTCTGAACCGATTGACGATGCCTCGCATTATGTCCATGAGGGTGCGACGAATGGGTCTCATCTTCCAGCAGTTTATAACAGGGTTCAAAGACGAGTTGAGGAAAACCAAAGTCATTGTATAGAGCCAAGCTTCGTATAAAGAGATTGGACTTAAAGGAAGGGCCAGGGGAAAAAAAGAGAGAATACAGAAAGGCAAATAACAAATCAAGAACACAATACATATATAAAATGTTCCAAGCGCTGACTTTCGAAGCTTCAAAAAGTTTGATAAGTCGCCATTTTGAACTCCCTGTTGTACTTCTTGGATTTGAAGGCCTCGAATCTGGTTTTTGTGTCGCTTTAAGACTATATAAATCCTCCAGTAGACAATTACTACCACAATGAGGCAAACAGTCATAATCACGAACTGAATGACTTTTAAGCTGTCACCCAATGGATCCCAAAAGACACTAGAAGAAATAATTGCGCTTAACAGCCATATTGATATCACCGCTGCAATGACGCGCTTGTGAGTCACAAACTCTTGATATCTGAGATGAAGATGAACAGCTAAGAACCTGTCCAAACTTATGGTTACAACACTAAAGAGCGAGGATGCACAAAAGAAAATAATAACGGCCCACAATCCTCCGTCGGAAATGCAGTCGATACGTTTTCGTTTTAACGAGCAGACCAAAGAAGAAATGTAGAGCGGCTGTGCCAACAAACCAACACCAACATCGGAGGCAGCCAGGCTCAGTAATAATGTTCTCAAAGGTTTTGGCAACGACGCGGTTTTCCTTATCGCATGGATGGTAACGATGTTCAAAATGATGGTTGTATAGGACAAATAGCTGTCGAAGACACAATTAGCGACAAGTGCCGGACGAAAATCTTTAACATTCAGAGAGGTTCCATAGAGAGACCGGTTGAGAATGTCGCTAACGTTTTCAGCCATGAGAACTGAGCGTTAAAACTACTGTGGCTCTGATATTTTCCGATTCTAAAACGGAAAATTTGAAGTCATATGTAGCTGTCAATCACAAGCATACAACACAATCGAAGCCATCTGTACGTACAGTCAAGATGTCTTCAACTCCGGCATTTGAATTTTTGAAAAAAGCATCGAGTATCGCTTTAATTCAGCGTTCGTTAGAATTAATACAAATTATCTGTTTAATACTTCAAGACATTTTAACTAAACATGGGATTTATACCTGGAAAAAGTTATTTGAAGGAAGGCTGTCATTAACATATTTTTCATCTCTCAAAATGAATAAACAAAACATAGTCAGTTAAATGAAAGAGCGCTTGACATATACTTCTTTATTATTAAGTTCGCCTGAAAACACTAAATACACTTTAGAGACCAAATATTTTATGGGTGATGAGGGATGGGGAGAGAGACCCAAATAATTATTACGAATAAACTATGCACTCGTTTGTGGCGGATCTCGGAGGTATTTAGAATCTTCGGCAAACTTACTAAACTGCGATAATACCGGTTTATTCTTTAATCGTTTTGGAGTAGCTTGGGAATATTTTCCGGTGGTAGATTATTACAGATAGCCCTCCCCCCCTTTACAGACGCAAACCGCGTTCGGCTCTCACTTCGACCACCTCCTCACAAGTCCCGGATCCATTTCACTTCATTAACAGCTGCACATAGCTCCGAAAAAGTCTAGCAATGGCCATGTAATATTTTTACATATTTCAACCAAAAGAAATACAGATAACACATTTATCAAACAATCATTCTGCATCAAGCGCTAAACAAAAAGAATACAGGAGTTTGACTATTGTTTATGCTGACGGCAGATGTAAATTAAAAATGAGGGCCGGCTTTTTTGTGACATCAACAGATGTAAATTAAGTGTGAAAAATACAATATTGTGTTTAGAATATTAAAGACTTTAGCCTGTTAGGCTCAGAAAGTAACGAAGGAATGAAAAACAACGAATCAGTCTATGACAGGACTATAAATTTATTTCGTCCAGAGGTAAAGAGAAGTTTGCAAATGAGCGGTGTCAAAGACAGTTAGGGATTGTATAAGGTTCTCTTTACACTGTAAAGTGATTGGTCGATAATTTTGCTCCATCTGTCAGCTACTCCGAAGCAATTAGATCCTGTCGCGACTTTACCGATAAACAAAAAAAATGACTTTCCTTCATTTTTCTCTCTGAATAATCAGCTGGTAAAGTTTAAAAATTTGTCCACTATAGCAAATAGAGAGTGTTGAATTCAGGTAGTATTGAAAAAAGCAGAACCCTAATAATTCAGCGTTTAAGAAAACTGAATCTGAATCTTGTGCCATTATACTAAAAAAAAAGTGTTATGTGGTGCAATGTATTGTGCAACCATCTATATGTGCAATCATATGAATACAGACTACTTCGTGGCCGATTCTGAGAACACCTTCGCGAAGTTGAAAGAAATGACTAGGACGCAGCCAAACCAGTCGCTAGACACGTTAATCTCCCTACTTATTCTATAAAGGATATGGAAGTTTCCGGCCTTTCCCTACATTTAGGCAGCTCGGAAAGCCGCAAAACACAAGAACAAAAATGTTTCTTCCAAATCGGCACTCTTAATCCCCACGGTATCAACGAGCGCTTTTCATCCAACTAATTTATTCTTGTTTTCTCGTCACCATATTTCCACCAATAGCGTAGCTCCATTGTCTGCATATAAACCCACATACAACCCACAACTCCTCCAATCGCTCTGACAATGAGCTAACGCTCGAAACGTCAGCCTTTACACTCGTTACGGTGGCCAATGTATGTTTTCAACTCAGTTGTTAACACTAAATTACCTATATATATATATATATAACAACAACATACTTTATTGACTTTCCCCAAGGGGGCTTTTCAAAGACAATGTTATAAAAATAATCCTATTACAATTAAAAAATCCTATTTGCAATTAAAGATGTTTTAAAATCTGAATGTTCTAAAAGAAAAATAAAAGCATACAAATATATAAAATTACAACTCTTTGAGTAATTTGGTCCTTAAACGTTTTTTAAAAACCTTAACGGAGTTGCACAGTTTAAAGGAATTATCCAAAGAGTTCCATAAGTTTACAGTTCTATAGAAAAATGTTCTCTGACCGCTAGCTGTTCTAAAGAATGGAATTTGCAAAAGCTGCGAATTTCTGGTGCTACGTCGACTAACCTCGGCTCGCTTTATGAATTTTGATGAGAGGTAATCTGGAGCCTGACCAGTCATGCATCTGAAGGCCATAGTAGCGTTCCGGTAGTAAAGCTGGCTTTGAACTGAAAGCCAATTTAGTTCCTTGCGAATTGGTGTAACGTGGTCAAATTTACGCGCACCGCTAACAATGCAGCATGCGAAGTTCTGCACCGCCTGTAACTTGTCAACATTACATTTTGAGGTATTTGACCAAACATTGGAACAATAAAATAACCTGCTGAAAACTAAGGAATTAATAATCATCAAAAGTGTACGTTTGTCGAAAACATGCTTGACACGGTTTATTTGGCCGAGGCGGGACATGCACGAGGAAGCGGTCTTAATTATGTGTTCATCGTAAGTTAAATTAGAATCCAAAATCACACCAAGGTCTTTGGCGGTGTCTGCGGGGACGATGTCCTCACCCATAATGGAAAGGGAGCGAAATTGCAATTTTGCACGCATCTGCCTGCTGCCAAATATCATCAGCTTGGTTTTGCCAGGGTTAAGTAACAATTGGTTGTTGGAACACCATTCTCCTATTTTAAACAAGTCGTCTTCCAAATCAGCAATTGCATCCAGGTTGTCTTTAAGTTCGAAGGAAGTGATGAGTTTCGTATCATCTACATAACTCTGAGTGCTGCATTTCTGTGGGATCGATGGAAGATCGTTCGTATATATGCTAAATAGTAGTGGGCCTAAGATACTTCCTTGAGGGACGCCGTTGGTCACGGACAAAGGCTCAGATAGCGTTGAATGGATTCGTACTACTTGTGTCCTGTTGCTTGGGTAACTACGAAACCATTGGAGAGCGTCTCTGGAAATTCCGACATCTTGCAATTTTAAAATTAACGTGTCGTGATTGACGCTATCGAAAGCTTTGCTCATATCTAATAGGACAACTGCCGTTAACTTCTTTTTGTCAATCGCGTTAAGAATTGTGTCAGTTGTTTCAATCACAGACGTTTCACATATATATATATACACAAACAAATTAAATAAAAAATTAATATGAAATAAGAAATTAAATGATCTCTCAAAAGGTTAAAATACATTTTTCTTTTCCCTGTGGTGGATCTGTACAGGGAGATCTAAGGAATCTGGGCATTCCTTGTCGATCGATTAGTGACAACTGACTTTAGTGAGAATTTCCATAAGAGCGTTAACTTTATGCATCACTGATTTTTCTTAGATTGGCAGAGAGCACTAAAGTGGATCTGACCACGTGATTCGCAATCCGGATGTTTGTGGTCTGACTCTGGCCAGCCTTCTCCTGGGAGCGAGGTTGGAGTCTAACGTCATTCTTTGTACATAGCCAAGTGTTCTTCCACCGACTGAAGTTATTAAGAAGCTACGTCATGTAATTTGAGGTCTCTTCTGCTCCAAAGGGAGTCTTCTCTTTGGAATAAGTATTTGTTTGCTGCGGTAGACAAACACTGATGAAAGTTCAAAGATAACAAAAAAAACCAGGATAGCTGAAAACAGCGGTGATTGGTGCAGGGTACAATTAAAAAAGTGAAAATTGAGGCTAAATTTTTCAAAACGGACTAACCGTCCGAGTGAAAGGCGTATAGCTCCTTCTACTTTGCGTAATTAGCATAAAATGTATAGCCTTCTGTCTTTGCCTAAGTTAGTAAGTGCCCGGGTTATTGTTGACAAGGTTGAAACTTTAAGTCGAATGGACAACTATCAAGTCAAGTCAACTTAGTATTATTCTTTATATCAAAAACCGCACAACTAAATTCTAGAAGCCTATGCGTGATCGTAAGTAAGTAAAGGCTTTATTTAAAGAGGGTTATATTTAACTGTAGTAAAAACACTGATGAACTCGTGGCCCTTTTTACACTATAAAGCCACCTAAAAATCGGTTTTGAATTTAATTAACAAGCTTACACTTAACAAGGTTATAAATTTATTATCCTATCTACAAGTACAAATACATACATTAATTGATGACAACCTTAAAATGATTCAAGTAGCGAGGAAGCTTTCTAGTTATTTATAAATTTCTCATACAAAACGCGCTTGAAACTAGCAACTGATACTTTCTTATGCTTGACTCTATAAAACTCCATTGCGTAATTTTCCTAACCGTTAAAGTTCGTCATCCATTAGTTTTCCTTAGGTACTTTTTACAAATCAAGTTTAACATTACCATGGCCGAGGCTTTTAACTTATGCATTGTGAATCGGTATCAGAAACGAACTGTTATTCTCTGAACCGATTGATGATGCCTCGCATTATGTCCATGAGAGTGCGACGAATGGGTCTCATCTTCCAGCAGTATATAACAGGGTCCAAAGACGAGTTAAGGAAAAACATAGTCATTACATAGAGCCGAGCTTCGTAAAAAGAGATTAAACTTAAAAGATCAGTTAGGAGTAAAAAAGAGAGAACATAGCAAGGCAAATAACAAATTAAGAAAACAATACATACATGAAATGTCCCAAGAGCGGACCTACGAAGCTTCAAAAAGTTCGATAAGTCACTATTTTGAACTCCCTGTTGTACTTCTTGGATTTGAAGGCCTTCGATCTGGATTATGTGTCGCTTTAAGACTATATAAATCCTCCAGTAGACAATTACTACCACAATAAGGCAAACAGTCTGAATCACTAGCCCAATGACTTGTGAGCTGAAAAGCGATGGACCCCAAAAGACACTCGAAGAAATAATTGCGCTTAACAGCCATATTGATATCACCGCTGCAATGACGCGCTTGTGAGTTACAAGCTCTTGATATCTGAGATGAAGATGAACAGCTAAGAACCTGTCCACACTTATGGTTACAACATTAAAGAGCGAAGATACACAAAAGAATTTCATAATGGCCATCAATCTCTTATAAGAAATGCAGTCAATACGTTTTCGATTTAACCAGCTGACTAGAATAAAAATATGGAGCGGCTGTGCCAACAAACTAACGCCGACATCGGAGGCAGCCAGGCTAAGTAATAATGTTCTCAAAGGTTTTGGCAACAATGCAGTTTTCCTTATCGCATGGATGGTAACGATGTTCAAAATGAAAGTTGTATAACACAAACAGCTGTTGAAGACACAATAAGCGACGAGTGCCGAACGAAAATCTTCAACATCCGTAGAGGTTCCGAAAAAAGATTTGTTGAGAAGGTCGCAAACGTTATCCGCCATGACAGCTGAGTGTTAAAACTACTGTGGCTCTGATAATTTCCGATTCTAAAACGGAAAATTTGAAGTCATATGTAGCTGTCAATCACAAGCATACAACACAATCGAAGCCATCTGTACGTACAGTCAAGATGTCTTCAACTCCGGCATTTGAATTTTTGAAAAAAGCATCGAGTATCGCTTTAATTCAGCGTTCGTTAGAATTAATACAAATTATCTGTTTAATACTTCAAGACATTTTAACTAAACATGGGATTTATACCTGAAAAAAGTTATTTGAAGGAAGGCTGTCATTAATATATTTTTCATCTATCAAAATGAATAAACAAAACATAGTCAGTTAAATGAAAGAGCGCTTGACATATACTTCTTTATTATTAAGTTCGCCTGAAAACACTAAATACACTTCAGAGACCAAATATTTTATGGTTAATGAGGGGTGGGGAGAGAGACCCAAATAATTATTACGAATAAACTATGCACACGTTTGTGGCGGATCTCGGAGGTATTTAGAATCTTCGGCAAACTTACTAAACTGCGATACTACCGGTTTATTCTTTAATCGTTTTGGAGTAGCTTGGGAATATTTTCCGGTGGTAGATTATTACAGATAGCCCTCCCCCCTTTACAGACGCAAACCGCGTTCGGCTCTCACTTTGACTACCTCCTCACAAGTCCCGGATCCATTTCAGTTCATGAACAGTTGCACGTAGCTCAGAAAAAGTCTAGCAATGGCCATGTAATATTTTTAGATATTTCAACCAAAAGAAATACAGATAACACATTTATGAAACAATCATTCTGCATCAAGCGCTAAACAAAAAGAATACAGGAGTTTGACTATTGTTTATGCTGACGGCAGATGTAAATTAAAAATGAGGGCCGGCTTTTTTGTGACATCAATAGATGTAAATTAAGTGTTAAAAATGCAATATTGTGTTTAGAATATTAAAGACTTTAGCCTGTTAGGCTCAGAAAGTAACGAAGGAATGAAAAACAACGAATCAGTCTATGACAGGACTATAAATTTATTTCGTCCAGAGGTAAAGAGAAGTTTGCAAATGAGCGGTGTCAAAGACAGTTAGGGATTGTATAAGGTTCTCTTTACACTGTAAAGTGATTGGTCGATAATTTTGCTCCATCTGTCAGCTACTCCGAAGCAATTAGATCCTGTCGCGACTTTACCGATAAACAAAAAAAATGACTTTCCTTCATTTTTCTCTCTGAATAATCAGCTGGTAAAGTTTAAAAATTTGTCCACTATAGCAAATAGAGAGTGTTGAATTCAGGTAGTATTGAAAAAAGCAGAACCCTAATAATTCAGCGTTTAAGAAAACTGAATCTGAATCTTGTGCCATTATACTAAAAAAAAAGTGTTATGTGGTGCAATGTATTGTGCAACCATCTATATGTGCAATCATATGAATACAGACTACTTCGTGGCCGATTCTGAGAACACCTTCGCGAAGTTGAAAGAAATGACTAGGACGCAGCCAAACCAGTCGCTAGACACGTTAATCTCCCTACTTATTCTATAAAGGATATGGAAGTTTCCGGCCTTTCCCTACATTTAGGCAGCTCGGAAAGCCGCAAAACACAAGAACAAAAATGTTTCTTCCAAATCGGCACTCTTAATCCCCACGGTATCAACGAGCGCTTTTCATCCAACTAATTTATTCTTGCTTCTCGTCACCACATTTCCACTAATAGCGTAGCTCCATTGTCTGCATGTAAACCCACACACAACCCACAACTCCTCCAGTCACTCTGACGATGAGCTAACGTTCGAAACGTAAGCCTTTACACTCTTTACGGTGGCCAATGTATGTTTTCAACTCAGTTGTTAACACTAAATTACCTATATATATATATATATATATACAAACAAATTAAATAAAAAATTAATATGAAATAAGAAATTAAATGATCTCTCAAAAGATTAAAATACATTTTTCTTTTCCCTGTGGTGGATCTGTACAGGGAGATCTCGGGAATCTGGGCATTCCTTGTCGATCGGTTCGTGGCAACTGACTTTAGTGAGAATTTCCATAAGAGCGGAAACTTTATGCATCACTGATTTTTCTTAGAATGGCAGAGAGAACTAAAGTAGATCTGAGTGCGTGATTCGCAATCCGGATGTCTGTGGTCTGACTCTGGCCAGCCTCCCCCTGGGAGCGAGGTTGGAGTCCAACGTCACTCTTAGAACATAGCCTTTCTTTCACCGACTGAAGTTATTAAGAAGCTACGTCATGTAATTTGAGGTCTGATGAAAGTTCAAAGATAACAAAAAGAAAACCAGGATAGCCGAAAACAGCGGTGATTGGTGCAGGGTACAATTAAAAAAGTGAAAATTGAGTCTCAATTTTTCAAAACGGACTAACCGTCAGAGTGATAGGCGTTGAGCTCCTTCTACTTTGTGTAATTAGCATAAACTGTATAGCCTTCTGTCTTTGCCTAACTAAATAAGTGTCCGGGTTATTGTTGACAAGGTTGAGACTTTTAGTCGAATGGAAAACAATCAAGTCAAGTCAACTTAGTATTATTCTTTATAACAAAAACCGCACAACTAAATTCTAGAAGCCTATGCGTGATCGCAAGTAAGCAAAGGCTTTATTCAAAGTGGGTTATATTTAACTGTAGTAAAAACACCGATGAACTCGTGGCACTTATTACACTATAAAGCGACCTAAAAATCGCTTTTGTATTTAATTCACAAGCTATACACTTAACAAGGTTATAAATTTATTATCATATCGACAAGTACAAATACATACATTAATTGATGACAACTTTAAAATGATTCAAGTAGCGAGGAAGCTTTCTAGTTATTTATAAATTTCTCATACAAAATGCGCTTGAAACTAGCAACTGATACTTTCTTACGCTTGACTCTATAAAACTCCATTGCGTAATTTTCCAAACCGTTAAAGTTCGTCATCCATTAGTTTTCCTTAGGTACTTTTTACAAATCAAGTTTAACATTACCACGGCCGAGGCTTTTAACTTATGCATTGTGAATCGGTATCAGAAACGAACTGTTATTCTCTGAACCGATTGATGATGCCTCGCATTATGTCCATGAGAGTGCGACGAATGGGTCTCATCTTCCAGCAGTATATAACAGGGTCCAAAGACGCGTTAAGGAAAAACAAAGTCATTACATAGAGCCGAGCTTCGTAAAAAGAGATTAAACTTAAAAGATCAGTTAGGAGTAAAAAAGAGAGAACATAGCAAGGCAAATAACAAATTAAGAACACAATACATACAAAAAATGTCCCAAGAGCCGACTTACGAAGCTTCAAAAAGTTAGATAAGTCGCCATTTTGAACTCCCTGTTGTACCTCTTGGATTTGAAGGCCTTCAATCTGGATTATGTGTCGCTTTAAGACTATATAAATCCTCCAGTAGACAATTACTACCACAATAAGGCAAACAGTCTTAATCACGAGCCCAATGACTTGTGAGATGAAAAGCAATGGATCCCAAAAGACACTAGAAGAAATAATTGCGCTTAACAGCCATATTGATATCACCGCTGCAATGACGCGCTTGTGAGTCACAAGCTCTTGATATCTGAGATGAAGATGAACAGCTAAGAACCTGTCCACACTTATGGTTACAACATTGAAGAGCGAAGATACACAAAAGAATTTCATAATGGCCATCAATCTCTTATAAGAAATGCAGTCGATACGTTTTCGATTTAACCAGCTGACTAGAATAAAAATATGGAGCGGCTGTGCCAACAAACCAACGCCAACATCGGAGGCAGCCAGACTCAGTAATAATGTTCTCAAAGGTTTTGGCAACAACGCAGTTTTCCTTATCGCATGGATGGTAAGGATGTTCAAAATGATGGCTGTATAACACAAACAGCTGTTGAAGACACAATAAGCGACAAGTGCCGGACGAAACTCTTCAACATCCGGAGAGGTTCCGAAAGAAGGTCTGTTCAGAAGGTCGCAAATGTTCTCCGCCATGAGAGCTGAGTGTTAAAACTACTGCGGCTGTGATAATTTCCAATTCTAAAACGAAAACTTTTAAGTAATATGTAGCTGTCAATAACGAGGATAGAACACAATCAAAGCCATCTGTACGTACAGTCAAGATGTCTTCAACTCCGGCATTTGAAGTTTTGAAAAAAAGCATTGAGTATCGCGTTAACTCACCGTTAGTTAGAACTAAGACAAATTATTTGTTTAATGCTTCAAGACATTCCAAGGAAACATGAGAGTTATATCCGAGAGAAGTTATTTAAAGGAAGGCTGTCATTAACATATTTTTCGTCCATCAAAATGAATAAATGAAACATTATAGTCAGTTAGACTAAAGAGCGCTTGAAACATGTTACCTTATTTCTAAATTCGTCTGAATACACGGAAGACATCTTCAGAGACACAATATTTTTGCATATTCCAACCGAAAGAAATACAGACAAGACATTCTATCAAACACTAATTCTGCATAAAGCACTTAAACGAAATGAATACAGGAAGCTTGGCTATTGTTTATATTGACGGCTGTTGTCAATTAAAAATGAGGGCTGGTATTATTTTTGCAACATTAGTACATGTAAATTAGAAGTGAAAAATGCGATATTGTGTTTGAATATGAAAGACTTTAGTCTGTTAGGGTCAGTAAGTGAAGAAAGAATAAAAAAAACACGAAAAGGCAAATGACAGGACTATAAATTTATTTCGTCCTGAAGTGAAAAGAAGTCTACAACTGAGCGGTGTCATGGATCGTTATAGTTTCGCTTTACATCGTAAAGTGATTGGTCAAGAGTTTTGCTCCATCTGTCAACTACTTGGAAGCAAATTAAAGTCAGTTGCCACTTTACTAATAAATAAGCAAAATGATTTTCCTAAAAAACTTTCTCTCTAAATAATCTGCTGGTTAAAGTTTGTCCACTATTGCAAATAGAGAGTGTTGAATTCAGGTTGCATTGAAAAAGCAGAACCCTAATAATTGTGCGCATAAGAATACTCCACGTGAATCTTGTGCCATTATGCCAGACGAAAACTTTTATGTGGTGCTATAAATAATGTAATAACCTATATGCGCCATCATATGAATGTAAATGGACAGAACTTCCATACTGGTACTGTTTGCAATGAGGTGAGAAGGGATTCCTACCTTTACGCCCGTAAATAAGACCCACTCAAATGAAAGGTGCTTTGGGGTTCCAGCTTAGTGTGGATGACAAATTAGTGTTTGACTATTTAAATGAAAGCTATAGCGTAGTATTTTAATGTGGTACAGTTTATCGTGCAGCATAAGGTGGTTCCGGCTTGGATAACATCTTGTATTTTTACTGCTCGAATCATGGAAAGCTATTTAGCAGTTCTACCATGTGCACAGTTTATCAAGCACCACGAAGTATTTTTAAAGTCTGTGGATCAAGCACTAGCGTTTGACCATTCAAATGAAAGCCACGGAGAATTATTTTTAAGGTATTTTATGTGTTTCAGTTCATTATATTCTTCAAGGTGGTTTTCACCACTAACCTTTGAGTTTAGTGGGCCGTACAGTGATATACAGCCTGCTAAATTGACCAGTTATAGCCCAAATACTAACCGAGAAATATAATAATGTTAGTTATCTAGAGCGTGGCATAACGGTGTAGCTCTTACGTTCGCACTCGGAATGAGATGGTGAATTGCAGAATGCATATCGCTCTCACGGTCCAGAATCACAGCTTAGATTAGTGTATACTTTTTGTAGTGAGTCTATTGTAGCGTGTCGAATTTGTCTCATCCTCCAGCCGTAAATAACAGGGTTTAGTGATGAATTGAAGAACACAAGCGTCTGTCTATAGAGGGAAAAATTTTTATTACAATATTGGGGCCGGTAATTACACTGGCAGCCAAAAGGATAATGCGAGGAAAATATCAAACCAAGAACGCAAAGTAAACGTATACAACACCGACAGCAGTTTTCATCATCCTTGCAAAATTTCCCATCTCGCAATTTTTTTTAGTTTGTGCCTCTTGTTCTCGTACTTGCTGAATTGAATGAGTTATATCTGCTTCTCGTTGGATTAATTTTCAATGTACTCTCAACTATTGTACTTAATTTGAAAACAGTTCCTCCTATCAATGACGTGGTGCAGCTTAGGGAATTAAGAGTACTTTTTAATGTTACATTTCGTGGACACTAACTCGAAGGTAGATCTTTACATCTAGAGAATTACAGGATAGAATGTCTTCGAAATTTCTTTTGATGAAACATTGAGGCGAGGTACGTCGAGTGCATTGAAGAGACCGCGAAATATCACCCTTAACTGTACTGGTTTTGTATCACGCTCGACGTATGAATTCGAAGTTGACAGCTGTTGCATTTTCTTTTCATCCTACTGACAATGCCATTTGCGTTGATTTGAATAATTGCATGACTTAGTTCATTTTTAGTATTCGTCTAATCTTCATGTGCGGTATCCAAATTAACGAAAACGGCATTGTTATTAGAAACGAGGGAGTAGAAGTAAAAGACAATAGCTGTTTACTTTAACATCATACAAAGAAAAACCTGAGATAAGGAAGTAGAGAAAAAACTTTTCGTCGTGTTTTCTTTTCTTAAGAAGCCTTGTAATTTTATTTCAAGTCATTGTAGTTCCAAAGAGACTTCTTCTGCCCTCCCCCCCTCCCCCCGAGAAAAAGTCGGAAAGCTTGCTTCTCAAGCATAGTGATGACTTCCTTGAAAGTGGAAGCCTTAACTCTTTCTTTTATTGGCAGACCTCGTAAATGCGCAGTTACTATGTCACGGTAACTAGATACCGTTCAGTTGACGGTGTGATTTACAGAGGTGTCGCTCCATTGGATGTTCGCCACCTTCCAGTTCGCCCCAATCAAAAAGAGATCGCTCCTCCACCAAAAAGCTGCTCAAATGACCTGACCGGGGGATGGTGGTATAACGATTATCACAACTAAAATTTGAACGGGCGGTTCATGAGGAACACAAGAGCTTACAGTGGTGTTGGCTGGGTTCGATTTAAACATAACCTCTCATTAAAGTTTGTAAAAAAGGGAGATGAGAGCTCAGTCCTTCCTGAAAGAAAAAGAGAATGAAAGGGAGAAATGAGACAATTTTTTTTTGCAAATTCGTGAAACAATTTTGAGTGCATTTATAAAGTATTTGTTACAAAAAATTGTAACGCGTAACTGTTTCGTCCACAAACGTAAGAGCTATACCGTTATGCCCTGCTCTAGATAAATATATGTTATCACCTAAACTGCGGTGTTATACAGGGATTTTCGGCCTGAGAAAAGCCGTAACAACACAAGTGAAAAAAGATCACACGTTTGTTGATATAGCCAATCAGCTGCTGACACGTCACTCGCCTTTGGCGCCACTCGGTCAGGTTGATGGATGAACGGCTAGCCTTCACGATTCTCGGCACAAGGTAGTTTGTCAGAACTTTCACGGATTATGGCGGCTAAAACACTAAAAAAATCCGTCTCGCTGACAGACAGTGAGGTTCAAACTTTCTTAGAAGGGGAAAAACCAATATACAAAAAGAAAAACCGAAAGTTACGTATGCAGTGCCTTTGGTGTTGGCATTTTTCGCGACTGAGAACGAAAATCGACAACTGGAAGATTCGCCACCGGCTGATTTTGGCCGTCAATAAATGAGAATTTTGATGGAACATTGTAAGTGATGTCCACATTTTTAAAAGGAAAGAAGAATATTAACACGGCAAAGAACGAAAATGTCGAATTAACTCACACACAGGTATTTTGTGGTAGATTGTGTGTGTTGTGCGAATAACTGTAATCAAAAATAAACTGTATTGGTGCCACGGATACCCTTCAATACAAAATGTAGACTTTAGACTGCAGACAGGATAAATAATGTAGACTGGGTACAAAATGTAAACTGCAGACTGCAGAGTGGGTACAAAATGCAGACTGAGAATCTAAAGAGTTTTTTCGTCTGGTATGTGATAACATGTCATCTGATAACTTACCGAGCGTCACGCAATCGCTTCTCCGTGGTCAGCTTTCACGATTATTTGCACTATTTGGAATATTCCTGAGCCATTTCTTAATGAAAATCGATCGTAATATAATTTAAAGCCTTCATATAGTCTTCTCACTTTGCAAGTTGGTTGGTGTGATGTCTGTACAGGTTTTACCAACGTAATAAAAGTAGATGTAAACGAGATGTCACTATTGAATATTTAACACGCGCAACATTCGAGAAACAATCGACAGCTTCGCACGTGGTCCATACTTCATCTTTTTAAGCGGTATGTGTTTATTTTGTTGACAAAAATGTGGATCGAGGCTAAAACTGTTCCTTCGACTTATTATATTTTCGACGTTATGCACCAGTCAAAGTAAACCCTCGCATCCCCCCGGTCGGGACATAGCGGGGCATTTGACAAGCGCTCACTTCTAAAGTTGCAAAATGCCCCGCACCCCAAGGTCAGGTTTTTCCTCTAATCGAATCTAACGACCCCGGTCACATCCCCCGCTCTTGTTGAGTGGAAGACACAGGCTAATCTAAATGGTTTCAACTTAATTTGTCAAGTAACACACGTCACCGCATACAATGCTTTTCAAATGGTATAAAATGTTTGTGGTGTCTTTATAGTCCATTGTTAACCGCCATCTTGCCGGACTAATACGGCCTAACGATTCTTGACCCAGTCCACCTGGAAAATACCCCGGTCCACTCCCCCGCTGCTCTTGGATGACGTGCAAAAGAGGTCAAAGTCACCGATACCCGCGGCCCTTTCGCTCGTCAAATAACGGAAAATTCCCCGCAAATGCCCCGCTATGTCCCGACCGGGGGGTGCGGGGATATACATTGACTGGTGTATTAGTGTATCACGTCATATTAATTCACCTCCGTAAGTCATTCATTCCAGATAACAAAATCAAATAAGCATGCTTATGATGATATCTGAATTCGTCCTTGGCCAAACACAAACGACTCCACAAGATCACTCTCTCCGGGCGTCGAAAGCATACACAAAATCGTCCATAGTTAATTTTAATCAGACATTCATCTAGAGATAGCACCAGGCAAAACAATCCAGAAAAATATAATCGGCACACTCAACAAATCATGAATCTTGCAACACAGCTTGCCGTTAAAGAACTGCTCAAATCAAAATGTTTGCTGCAATTCAACAACACCTCAAGCAATACGTGTTTCAAAATTTTTTTTCACTCACTCTCGTCGTGAAGGAACACTAACCATGATCGTGCTAAAGTGCACAGAACTCCATTTTCTCTCGAACAACTATCCACACGGTTACCATGGGTAATCTGATATCTTTCATCTGTCCAGTAGTATCCCATTTCTTATGAAGCGTGGTAAAACACACGTTAAAAAGACAGAAAGCCAAAAATTCTCATTCTGAAAAATGATTCCATTTCACGAACCGCTTTCTCTGTACGCTAACATAAATAATATATTTTTTTATTAAAAAAAAAACTAAAAAATAACTAACATCATTATATCTCTCAGTTATTGCGTGGGCTATGATTGATCAATTTGTGGTTAAAACCACCTTGAAGAATATAATGAACTGAAACACATAAAAATACTTCTCCTTGGCTTTCATTTGAAAGATCAAACGCTAGGGTGTGTTTTTGTTCCCATTTTATGCGCTGAATTTTTGGAGTTCTGCTTTTTTCATGATCTCTCTCACGGTATAGCTTTCTAAACAGTCTGTTACTCCTGACGACAACAACAACTTCTACTACATAACCGGGTCCTTACATACATTCACTAAGTGGTATTGAACATTCCAGAAGCATGTCAGCATGACTAAGCAGTCTGGAGATTTCTAGAAGCTTGTATTTACAACAACAATTACTTATAATAAATGCTATTCTCTGAACCGATTGACGATGCCTCGCATTACGTCCATGAGGGTGCGGCGAATGGGTCCCATCTTCCAGCAGTATATAACAGGGTTCAAAGACGAGTTGAGGAAAAACAAAGTCGTTGTATAGAGCGAAGCTTCGTAAAAAGAGATAAGACTTAAAGGATAGACCAGGCGAATAAAAGAGAGAATATAGAAAGGCAAATAACATATAAAGAACAAAATACATACATAAAATGTTCCAAGAGCTGACTTTCTTAACTTCAAAAAGGTTGATAAGTCGCCATTTTGAACACTCTGTTGTACTTCTTGGATTTGAAGGCTTTGAATCTGGTTTTTGTGTCGCTTTAAGACTATATAAATTCTCCAGTAGACAATTACTACTAGAATGAGGCAAACAGTCACAACCACGAGCTCAATGACTCGTAAGCTGACACGCAATGGATTCCAAAAGACACTAGAAGAAATAATTGCGCTTAACAGCCATATTGATATCACCGCTGCAAGGACGCGCTTGTGAGTCACAAGCTCTTGATATCTGAGATGAAGATGAACAGCTAAGAACCTGTCCAAACTTACGGTTACAACACTAAAGAGCGAGGATGTACAAAAGAAAATAATAACGGCCAACAATCCTTCGTCGGAAATGCAGTCGGTACGTTTTCGTTTTAACGAGCAGACCAAAGAAGAAATGTAGAGCGGCTGTGCCAACAAACCAACGCCAACATCGGCAGCCAGGCTCAGTAATAATGTTCTCAAAGGTTTTGACAACAATGCGGTTTTCCTTATCGCATGGATGGTAACAATGTTCAAAATGATGGTTGTATAAGACAAAAAGCTGTTTAGGACACAATTAGCGACAAGCACCGGACGAAAATCTTTAACATTCGCAGAGGTTCCAGAGAGAGACTCGTTGAGAATGTCGCTCACGTTTTCAGCCATGAGAACTGAGCGTTAAAACTACTGTGGCTTTGATATTTTCCGATTCCAAAATTCTAAAACGGAAAATTTTAAGTCATATGAAGCTCTCAATAACCAGGATAGAACACAATCGAAGCCATCTGTACGTACAGTCGAGTATCGAGTATCGCCTTAACTGGACGTTGGTTAGAATTAAAGCAAATTATCTGTTTAATGCTTCAAGACATTTTAAGCAAACATGGGATTTATACCTGAAAAAGTTATTTGAAGGAAAGCTGTCATTAACATATTTTTTATCTGTCAAAATGAATAAACGAAACATTATAGTCACTTAAATTAAAGAGCGCTTGACAAATGTCTCTATTTAAATTCGCTTGAATACACTTAATACAGACCGAATATTTCATGGTTGATGAGGGGTGGGGGGAGACCCAAATAATTATTACGAATAAATTACGTACTCGTTTGTGGCGGATCTCGGAGGTATTCAAAATGTTCGGCAAACTTACTAATCTGAGATGATACCGACATATTTTTCAGTCGTTTTGGAGTAGCTTGGGAATATTTTCCGGTGGTAGATTATTACAGATAGCCCTCCCCCCTTTAAAGAAGCAAACCGCATTTGGCTCTCCCTTTGACCACCTTCTCACAAGTCCCAGATCCACTTCAGTTCATGAAAAGCTGCACATAGCTCAGAAAAAGTCTAGCAATGGCCATGTAATATTTTTACATATTTCAACCGAAAGAAATACAGATAAGACATTTTATCAAATAATAATTCTGCGTCAAGCGCTTAAACAATAAGAAAACAGGAAAATTGACTATTGTTTATGCTGACGGCAGATGTAAATTAAAAACGAGGGCTGGCTTTTTTGTGACATCAATAGATGTAAATTTAGTGTGAAAAATGCAATACTGTGTTTAGAATATGAGAAAGACTTTAGCCAGTTAGGTTCAGAAAGTAGTGAAAGCATGAAAAACAACGAATCGGTCTATGACAGGACTATAAATTTATTTCGTCCAGAGGTAAAGAGTAGTTTGCAAATGAGCGGTGTCAAAGACAGTCAGGGATTGTATTAGTTTCTCTTTACACTGTAAAGTGATTGGTCGAGAATTTTGCTCCACCTGTCAGCTACTCCGACGCAATTAGATCCACTCGCAACTTTACCGATAAACAAAAAAATGACTTTCCTTCATGTTTCTCTCTAAACAATCAGCTGGTAAAGTTAAAAAATTTGTCCACTATTGCAAATAGAGAGTGTTGAATTCAGGTAGTATTGAAAAAAGCAGAACCCTAATAATTCAGCGTTTAAGAAAACTGAATCTGAATCTTGTGCCATTATACTAGACAAAAAGTGTTATGTGGTGCAATGTATTGTGCAACCATCTATATGTGCAATCATATGAATACAGACTACTTCGTGACCGATTCTGAGAACACCTTCGCGAAGTTGAAAGAAATGACTAGGACGCAGCCAAACCAGTCGTTAGACACGTTAATCTCCCTACTTATTCTGTAAAGCATATGGCAGTTTCCGGCCTTTCCCTACATTTAGGCAGCTCGGAAAGCCGCAAAACACAAGAACAAAAATGTTTCTTCCAAATCGGCACTCTTAATCCCCACGGTATCAACGAGCGCTTTTCATTCAACTAATTAATTCTTGTTTTCTCGTAACCACATTTCCACCAATAGCGTAGCTCCATTGTCTGCATATAAACCCACATACAACCCACAACTCCTCCAATCGCTCTGACGATGAGCTAATGCTCGAAACGTCAGCCTTTACACTCTTTACGGTGGCCAATGTATGTTTTCAACTCAGTTGTTAACACTAAATTACCTATATATATATACAAACAAATTAAATAAAAAAATTAATATGAAATAAGAAATTAAATGATCTCTCAAAACGTTAAAATAAATTTTTCTTTTCCCTGTGGTGGATCTGTACAGGGAGATCTAAGGAATCTGGGCATTCCTTGTCGATCGGTTAGTGACAACTGACTTTAGTGAGAATTTCCATAAGAGCGTTAGCTTTATGCATCACTGATTTTTCTTAGATTGGCAGAGACCACTAAAGTGGATCTGACCACGTGATTCGCAATCCGAATGTTTGTGGTCTGACTCTGGCCAGCCTTTTCCTGGGAGCGAGGTTGGAGTCTAACGTCATTCTTTGTACATAGCCAAGTGTTCTTCCACCGACTGAAGTTATTAAGAAGCTACGTCATGTAATTTGAGGTCTCTTCAGCTCCAAAGGGAATCTTCTCTTTGGAATAAGTATTTGTTTGCTGCGGTAGACAAACACTGATGAAAGTTCAAAGATAACAAAAAAACCAGGATAGCCGAAAACAGCGGTGATTGGTGCAGGGTACAATTAAAAAAGTGAAAATTGAGGCTAAATTTTTCAAAACGGGCTAACCGTCCGAGTGAAAGGCGTAGAGCTCCTTCTACTTTGTGTAATTAGCATAAAATGTATAGCCTTCTGTCTTTGCCTAAGTTAGTAAGTGCCCGGGTTATTGTTGACAAGGAAAAACTGCGCAACTGAATTCTGGAAGTCTATGTGATCGCAAGTAAGTAAAGGCTTTATTCAAAGAGGGTTATACTTAACTCATGTCCTTGTTACACTATAAAGCGATCTAAAAATCGGTCTTTTATTTAATTCACATGCTATATACATATATTATCTGATGACATAACCTTGAAATAATATTTCAAATAGGGATAAAGCTTTCTGGTCATTTATAAATTTCTCGTACAAAATGCTCTTGAAACCAGCAACTGATTCTTTCCTATGCTTGACTCTATAGTACCTCAATGTATATTTTTTCTAACTTTAAAAGTTTATCCTCCCTCAGGTTTCCTTAAACACTTTCGACAGATCAAGTTTAATTTAACGATGGCCGAGGCTCTTATCCCATGGATTGTGAATTGGCATCAGAAACGAGCCCAACCAAAGTGTTATGATTTAATCTAACCGATAGAAAAACACTACAATCCTACAAACTCAACTACTTTATTACACAACGAGTGATATTCTTAATAAGGAGCGACTCTTAAAGACAGTACAGTACTTATGCTCCATAAACTTACTTAAGCCCTCTACAGTCTATATCTTAGCTCGCCACTGAGTAGAACTCAGTTTCCTCCAACGTTTCTTGAAATTAACAATCTTCCATTGTAGCTCTCTCTCACGGTATAGCTTTCTAAACAGTCTGTTACTCCTGACAACAACAACAACTTCTACTACATAACCGGGTCCTTACATACATTCACCAAGTGGTATTGAACATTCCAGAAGCATGTCAGCATGACTAAGCAGTCTGGAGATTTCTAGAAGCTTGTATTTACAACAACAATTACTCATAATAAATGCTATTTTCTGAACCGATTGACGATGCCTCGCATTACGTCCATGAGGGTGCGACGAATGGGTCTCATCTTCCAGCAGTATATAACAGGGTTCAAAGACGAGTTGAGGAAAAACAAAGTCGTTGTATAGAGCGAAGCTTCGTAAAAAGAGATAAGACTTAAAGGATAGGCCAGGCGAATAAAAGAGAGAATATAGAAAGGCAAATAAAGAACACAATACATACAGAAAATGTTCCAAGAGCTGACTTTCTTAACTTCAAAAAGTTTGATAAGTCGCCATTTTGAACTCCCTGTTGTACTTCTTGGATTTGAAGGCTTTGAATCTGGTTTTTGTGTCGCTTTAAGACTATATAAATTCTCCAGTAGACAATTACTACTAGAATGAGGCAAACAGTCACAACCACGAGCTCAATGACTCGTAAGTTGACACGCAATGGATTCCAAAAGACACTAGAAGAAATAATTGCGCTTAACAGCCATATTGATATCACCGCTGCAAGGACGCGCTTGTGAGTCACAAGCTCTTGATATCTGAGATGAAGATGAACAGCTAAGAACCTGTCCAAACTTATGGTTACAACACTAAAGAGCGAGGATGTACAAAAGAAAATAATAACGGCCAACAATCCTTCGTCGGAAATGCAGTCGATACGTTTTCGTTTTAACGAGCAGACCAAAGAAGAAATGTAGAGCGGCTGTGCCAACAAACCAACGCCAACATCGGAGGCAGCCAGGCTCAGTAATAATGTTCTCAAAGGTTTTGGCAACAATGCGGTTTTCCTTATCGCATGGATGGTAACAATGTTCAAAATGATGGTTGTATAGGACAAAAAGCTGTTTTGGACACAATTAGCGACAAGCACCGGACGAAAATCTTTAACATTCGCAGAGGTTCCAGAGAGAGACTCGTTGAGAATGTCGCTCACGTTTTCAGCCATGAGAACTGAGCGTTAAAACTACTGTGGCTTTGATATTTTCCGATTCCAAAATTCTAAAACGGAAAATTTTAAGTCATATGAAGCTCTCAATAACCAGGATAGAACACAATCGAAGCCATCTGTACGTACAGTCGAGTATCGAGTATCGAGTATCGCCTTAACTGGAGGTTGGTTAGAATTAAAGCAAATTATCTGTTTAATGCTTCAAGACATTTTAAGCAAACATGGGATTTATACCTGAAAAAGTTATTTGAAGGAAAGCTGTTATTAACATATTTTTTATCTGTCAAAATGAATAAACGAAACATTATAGTCACTTAAATTAAAGAGCGCTTGACAAATTTTTCTATTTAAATTCGCTTGAATACACTTAATACAGACCGAATATTTCATGGTTGATGAGGGGTGGGGGGAGAGACCCAAATAATTATTACGAATAAATTACGTACTCGTTTGTGGCGGATCTCGGAGGTATTTAGAATCTTCGGCAAACTTACTAAACTGAGATGATACCGGCATATTTTTCAGTCGTTTTGGAGTAGCTTGGGAATATTTTCCGGTGGTAGATTATTACAGATAGCCCTCCCCCCCTTTATAGAAGCAAACCGCATTTGGCTCTCCCTTTGACCACCTTCTCACAAGTCCCAGATCCACTTCAGTTCATGAAAAGCTGCACATAGCTCAGAAAAAGTCTTGCAATGGCCATGTAATATTTTTACATATTTCAACCGAAAGAAATACAGATAAGACATTTTATCAAATAATAATTCTGCGTCAAGCGCTTAAACAATAAGAAAACAGGAAAATTGACTATTGTTTATACTGACGGCACATGTAAATTAAAAACGAGGGCTGGCTTTTTTGTGACATCAATAGATGTAAATTTAGTGTGAAAAATGCAATACTGTGTTTAGAATATGAAAAAGACTTTAGCCAGTTAGGCTCAGAAAGTAGCGAAGGAATGAAAAACAACGAATCGGTCTATGACAGGACTATAAATTTATTTCGTCCAGAGGTAAAGAGTAGTTTGCAGATGAGCGGTGTCAAAGACAGTTAGGAATTGTATTAGTTTCTCTTTACACTGTAAAGTGATTGGTCGAGAATTTTGCTCCACCTGTCAGCTACTCCGACGCAATTAGATCCAGTCGCGACTTTACCGATAAACAAAAAAAATGACTTTCCTTCATGTTTCTCTCTAAATAATCAGCTGGTAAAGTTTAAAAATTTGTCCACTATTGCAAATAGAGAGTGTTGAATTCAGGTAGTATTGAAAAAAGCAGAACCCTAATAATTCGGCGTTTAAGAAAACTGAATCTGAATCTCGTGCCATTATACTAGAAAAAAAGTGTTATCTGGTGCAATGTATTGTGCAACCATCTATACGTGCAATCATATGAATACAGACTACTTCTTGGCCGATTCTGAGAACACCTTCGCGAAGTTGAAAGAAATGACTAGGACGCAGCCAAACCAGTCGCTAGACACGTTAATCTCCCTACTTATTCTTTAAAGCATATGGAAGTTTCCGGCCTTTCCCTACATTTAGGCAGCTCGGAAAGCCCCAAAACACAAGAACAAAAATGTTTCTTCCAAATCGGCACTCTTAATCCCCACAGTATCAACGAGCGCTTTTCATTCAACTAATTTATTCTTGTTCTCTCGTCACCACATTTCCACCAATAATGTAGCTCCATTGTCTGCATATAAACCCACATACAACCCACAACTCCTCCAGTCACTCTGACGATGAGCTAACGTTCGAAACGTCAGCCTTTACACTCTTTACGGTGGCCAATTTATGTTTTCAACTCACTTGTTTACACTAAATTACCTATATATATATACATATATATACAAACAAATTAAATGAAAAATTAATATGAAATAAGAAATTAAATGATCTCTCAAAAGGTTAAAATACATTTTTCTTTTCCCTGTGGTGGATCTGTAAAGGGAGATCTCAGGAATCTGGGCATTCCTTGTCAATCGGTTAGTGGCAACTGACTTAAGTGAGAATTTCCACAAGAGCGTTAACTTTATGCATCACTGATTTTTCTTAGATTGGCAGAGAGCACTAAAGTGGATCTGAGCGCGTGATTCGCAATCCGGATATCTGTGGTCTGACTCTAGCCAGCCTCCTCCTGGGAGCGAGGTTGGAGTCTAACGTCATTCTGAGTACATAGCCAACACGTCTTCCACCGACTGGAGTTATTAAGAAGCTATGTCATGTAATTTGAGGTCTCTTTAGCTCCAAAGGGAATCTTCTCTTTTGGAATAAGTATTTGTTTACTGTGGTAGACAAACACTGATGAAAGTTCAAAGATAGCAAAAAAAAAACCAGGATAGCCAAAAACAGCGGTGATTGGTGCAGGGTACAATTAAAAAAGTGAAAATTGAGTCTAAATTTTTCAAAACGGACTAACCGTCCGAGTGAAAAGCGTAGAGCTCCTTCTACTTTGTGTAATTAGCATAAACTGTATACTCTTCTTTCTTTGCCTAAGTTAGTAAGCGCCCGGGTTATTGTTGACAAGGTTGAGACTTTTAGTCGAATGGACAACCATCAAGTCAAGTCAACTTAGTATTATTCTTTATAACAAAAACCGCACAACTAAATTCTAGAAGCCTATGCGTGATCGTAAGTAAGCAAAGGCTTTATTCAAAGTGGGTTATATTTAACTGTAGTAAAAACACCGATGAACTCGTGGCACTTATTACACTATAAAGCGACCTAAAAATCGGTTTTGTATTTAATTCACAAGCTATACACTTAACAAGGTCATAAATTTATTATCATATCGACAAGTACAAATACATACATTAATTAATGACAACCTTAAAATGATTCAAGTAGCGAGGAAGCTTTCTAGTTATTTATAAATTTCTCATACAAAATGCGCTTGAAACTAGCAACTGATACTTTCTTACGCTTGACTCTATAAAACTCCATTGCGTAATTTTCCTAACCGTTAAAGTTCGTCATCCATTAGTTTTCCTTAGGTACTTTTTACAAATCAAGTTTAACATTACCATGGCCGAGGCTTTTAACTTATGCGTTGTGATCGATATCAGAAACGAACTGTTATTCTCTGAACCGATTGATGATGCCTCGCATTATGTCCATGAGAGTGCGACGAATGGGTCTCATCTTCCAGCAGTATATAACGGGGTCCAAAGACGAGTTAAGGAAAAACATGGTCATTACATAGAGCCGAGCTTCGTAAAAAGAGATTGAACCTAAAAGGTGAGTTAGGAGTAAAAAAGGGAGAACATAGCAAGGCAAATAACAAATTAAGAACACAATACACACAAAAAATGTCCCAAGAGCCGACTTACGAAGCTTCAAAAAGTTAGATAAGTCGCCATTTTGAACTCCCTGTTGTACCTCTTGGATTTGAAGGCCTTCAATCTGGATTACGTGTCGCTTTAAGACTATATAAATCCTCCAGTAGACAATTACTACCACAGTAAAGCAAACAGTCTTAATCACTAGCCCAATGACTTGTGAGATGAAAAGCAATGGATCCCAAAAGACACTAGAAGAAATAATTGCGCTTAACAGCCATATTGATATCACCGCTGCAATGACGCGCTTGTGAGTCACAAGCTCTTGATATCTGAGATGAAGATGAACAGCTAAGAACCTATCCACACTTATGGTTACAACATTGAAGAGCGAAGATACGCAAAAGAATTTCATAATGACCATCAATCTCTTATAAGAAATGCAGTCGATATGTTTTCGATTTAACCAGCTGACTAGAATAAAAATATGGAGCGGCTGTGCCAACAAACTAACGCCAACATCGGAGGCAGCCAGGCTCAGTAATAATGTTCTCAAAGGTTTTGGCAACAATGCAGTTTTCCTTATCGCATGGATGGTAAGGATGTTCAAAATGATGGCTGTATAACACAAACAGCTGTGGAAGACACAATAAGCGACAATTGCCGGACGAAACTCTTCAACATCCGGAGAGGTTCCGAAAGAAGGTTTGTTGAGAAGGTCGCAAACGTTCTCCGCCATGAGAGCTGAGTGTTAAAACTACTGCGGCTGTGATAATTTCCAATTCTAAAACGAAAAATTTCAAGTAATATGTAGCTGTCAATAACGAGGATAGAACACAATGAAAGCCATCTGTACGTACAGTCAAGATGTCTTCAACTCCGGCATTTGAAGTTTTGAAAAAAAGCATTGAGTATCGCGTTAACTCACCGTTAGTTAGAACTAAAACAAATTATTTGTTTAATGCTTCAAGACATTCCAACGAAACATGGGAGTTATATCCGAAAGAAGTTATTTAAAGGAAGGCTGTCATTAACATATTTTTCGTCTATCAAAATGAATAAACAAAACATTATAGTCAGTTAGATTAAAGAGCGCTTGAAACATGTTACCTTATTTCTAAATTCGTCTGAAAACATGGAAGATATCTTCAGAGACACAACATTTTTACATATTCCAACCGAAAGAAATACAGACAAGACATTTTATCAAACACTTATTCTGCATAAAGCACTTAAACGAAATGAATACAGGAAGCTTGGCTATTGTTTATATTGACGGCTGTTGTAAATTAAAAATGAGGGCTGGTATTATTTTTGTAACATTAATACATGTAAATTAGAAGTGAAAAATGCGATATTGTGTTTGAATATGAAAGACTTGCAAAATGATTTTCCCAAATTTTTTCTCTCTAAATAATCTGCTGGTTAAAGTTTGTCCACTATTGCAAATAGAGAGTGTTGAATTCAGGTTATATTGAAAAAAGCAGAACCCTAAAAATTGTGCGCATAAGAATACTCCACGTGAATCTTGTGCCATTATGCCAGACGAAAACTTTTATGTGGTGCTATAAATAATGTAACAACCTATATGCGCCATCATATGAATGTAAATGGACAGAACCTCCATACTGGTACTGTTTGTAATGAGGTGAGAAGGGATTCCTACCTTTACGCCCGTGAATAAGACCCATTCAAATGAAAGGTGCTTTGGGGTTCCAGCTTAGTGTGGATGACAAATTAGTGTTTGACTATTTAAATGAAAACTATAGCGTAGTATTTTAATGTGGTACAGTTTATCGTGCAGCATAAGGTGGTTCCGGCTTGGATAACATCCTGTATTTTTACTGCTCGAATCATGGAAAGCTATTTAGCAGTTCTACCATGTGCACAGTTTATCAAGCACCACGAAGAATTTTTAAAGTCTGTGGATCAAACACTAGCGTTTGACCATTCAAATGAAAGCCACGGAGAGGCTTTAAGATATTTTAAGGTATTTTATGTGTTTCAGTTCATTATATTCTTCAAGGTGGTTTTCACCACAAACCTTTGAGTTTAGCGGGCCGTACAGTGATGTACAGCCTGCTAAATTGACCAGTTATAGCCCAAGTACTAACCGAGAGATATAATAATGTTAGTTATCTAGACCGTGGCATAACGGTGTAGCTCTTACGTTCGCACTCGGAATGAGACGGTGAATTGCAGAATGCATATCGCTCTCACGGTCCAGAATCACAGCTTAGTTTAGTGTATACTTTTTGTAGTGAGTCCATTATAGCGTGTCGAATTTGTCTCACCCTCCAGCCGTAAATAACAGGGTTTAGTGATGAATTGAAGAACACAAGCGTATGTCGATAGGGGAAAAAATTTTTATTACAATATTGGGGCCGGTAATTACACTGGCAGCCAAAAGGATAATGCGAGGAAAATATCAAACCAAGAACGCAAAGTAAACGTATACAACACCGACAGCAGTTTTCATCATCCTTGCAAAATTCCCCATCTCGCAATTTTTTTTAGTTTGTGCCTCTTGTTCTCGTACTTGCTGAATTGAATGAGTTATATCTGCCTCTCGTTGGATTAATTTTCAATGTACTCTAAACTATTGTACTTAATTTGAAAACAGTTCCTCCTATCAATGACGTGGTGCAGCTTAGGGAATTAAGAGTACTTTTTAATATTACATTTCGTGGACACTAACTCGAAGGTAGATCTTTACATCTAGAGAATTACAGGATAGAATGTCTTCGAAATTTCTTTTGATAAAACATTGAGGCGAGGTACGTCGAGTGCATTGAAGAGACCGCGCAATATTACCCTTACCTGTACTGGTTTTGTATCACGCTCGACGTATGAATTCGAAGTTGACAGCTGTTGTTATTTATTTTCATTCTACTGACAATGCCATTTGCGTGGATTTGATTAATTGCATGACTTACATCATTTTCAGCATTCGTCTAATCTTCATGTGCGGTATCCAAATTAACGAAAACGGCCTCGTTATTAGAAACGAGGGATTAGAAGTAAAAGACAATAGCTGTTTACTTTAACATCATACAAAGAAAAACCTGAGATAAGGAAGTAGAGAAAAAACTTTTCGTCGTGTTTTCTTTTCTTTATCAATAAAGGGCAAAATTACTGAGCGCTGATTGGTTGAGAGAGAGGGCATTTTTTCTTAATCGAGGGCATTTTTAGTAATCAAGAGAGGGCATGATTACCTGTTAATGATTGGCCAATCCGTTGCATAGCAACCGTTCGTTATCTTGAAATTTGTTAAAAATAGACTGCGCGCGTGATTTTCCTTCGTATAAATTTTGCCCTTTATTGATAAACAAGTAATCCCATGAGACCTCGTACTATTTAGGATTAATTGCACTTGAGTTTTCAAAGTTTTGGAAAATTTTGAGAACTCTCGTGCAATTAATCCTAAATAGTACTTGACCTCATGTGATTACCTATACTAAGAAGCCTTGTAATTTTATTTCAAGTCATTGTAGTTCCAAAGAGACTTGTTCTGCCCTCCCCCCCTCCCCCCGAGAAAAAGTCGGAAAGCTTGCTTCTCAAGCATAGTGATGACTTCCTTGAAAGTGGAAGCCTTAACTCTTTCTTTTATTGGCAGACCTCGTAAGTGCGCAGTCACTATGTCATGGTAACTAGATACCGTTCAGTTGACGGTGTGATTTACAGAGGTGTCGCTCCATTGGATGTTCGCCACCTTCCAGTTCGCCCCAATCAAAAAGAGATCGCTCCTCCACCAAAAAGCTGCTCAAATGACCTGACCGGGGGATGGTGGTATAACGATTATCTGAAATTTGAACGGGCGGTTCATGAGGAACACAAGAGCTTACAGTGGTGTTGGCTGGGTTCGATTTAAACATAACCTCTCATTAAAGTTTGTAAAAAAGGGAGATTAGAGCTCAGTCCTCCCTGAAAGAAAAAGAGAATGAAAGGGAGAAATGAGACAAACCTTTTTTGCACAATTTCGTGAAACAATTTTGAGTGCATTTATGAAGTATTTTTCACAAAAAATTGCAACGCGTAACTGTTTCGTCCACAAACGTAAGCGCTATACCGTTATGCCCTGCTCTAGATAAATATATGTTATTACCTAAACTGCGGTGTTATACAGGGATTTTCGGCCTGAGAAAAGCCGTAACAACACACGTGAAAAAAAGATCGTATTTTTTCCACGTGTGTTGATATAGCCAATCAGTTGCTGACACGTCACTCGCCCTGGCGCCACTCGGTCAGGTTGATGGATGGACGGCTAACCTTCACGATTCTCGGCACAAGGTAGTTTGTCAGAACTTTCACGGATTATGGCAGCTAAAACACTAAAAAAATCCGTCTCGCTGACGGACAGTGAGGTTCAAACTTTCTTAGAAGGGGAAAAACCAATATACAAAAAGAAAAACCGAAAGTTACGTATGCAGTGGCTTTGGTGTTGGCATTTTTCGCGACTGAGAACGAAAATCGACAACTGGAAGATTCGCCACCGGCTGATTTTGGCCGTCAATAAATGAGAATTTTGATGGAACATTGTAAGTGATGTCTACATTTTTACAAAAGGAAAGAAGAGTATTAACACGGCAAAGAACGAAAATGTCGAATTAACTCACACACAGGTATTTTGTGGTAGATTGTGTGTGTTGTGCGAATAACTGTAATCAAAAATAAACTGTATTGGTGCCACGGATACCCTTCAATACAAAATGCAGACTTTAGACTGCAGACAGGATAAATAATGTAGACTGGGTACAAAATGTAAACTGCAGACTGCAGAGTGGGTACAAAATGCAGACTGAGAATCTAAAGAGTTTTTTCGTCTGGTATGTGATAACATGTCATCTGATAACTTACCGAGCGTCACGCAATCGCTTCTCCGCGGTCAGCTTTCACGATTATTTGCACTATTTGGAATATTCCTGAGCCATTTCTTAATGAAAATCGATCGTAATATAATTTAAAGCCTTCATATAGTCTTCTCACTTTGCAAGTTGGTTGGTGTGATGTCTGTACAGGTTTTACCAACGTAATAAAAGTAGATGTAAACGAGATGTCACTATTGAATATTTAACACGCGCAACATTCGAGAAACAATCGACAGCTTCGCACGTGGTCCATACTTCATCTTTTTAAGCGGTATGTGTTTATTTTGTTGACAAAAATGTGGATCGAGGCTAAAACTGTTCCTTCGACTTATTATATTTTCGACGTTATGCACCAGTCAAAGTAAACCGTCGCATCCCCCCGGTCGGGACATAGCGGGGCATTTGACAAGCGCTCACTTCTAAAGTTGCAAAATGCCCCGCACCCCAAGGTCAGGTTTTTCCTCTAATCGAATCTAACGACCCCGGTCACATCCCCCGCTCTTGTTGAGTGGAAGACACAGGCTAATCTAAATGGTTTAAACTTAATTTGTCAAGTAACACACGTCACCGCATACAATGCTTTTCAAATGGTATAAAATGTTTGTGGTGTCTTTATAGTCCATTGTTAACCGCCATCTTGCCGGACTAATACGGCCTAGCGATTCTTGACCCAGTCCACCTCGGTGGAAAATACCCCGGTCCACTCCCCCGCTGCTCTTGGATAACGTGCAAAAGAGGTTAAAGTCACCGATACCCGCGGCCCTTTCGCTCGTCAAATAACGGAAAATTCCCCGCAAATGCCCCCCTATGTCCCGGCCGGAGGGTGCGGGGGCTTACATTGACTGGTGTATTAGTGTATCACGTCATATTAACTCACCTCCGTCATTCATTCCAGATAACAAAATCAAATAAGCATGCTTATGATGATATCTGAATTTGTCCTTGGCCAAACACAAACGACTCCACAAGATCACTCTCTCCGGGCGTCGAAAACATACACAAAATCGTCCATAGTTAATTTTAATCAGACATTCATCTAGAGATAGCACCAGGCAAACCAATCCAGAAAAATATAATCGGCACACTCAACAAATCATGAATCTTGCAACACAGCTTGCCGTTAAAGAACTGCCCAAATCAAAATGTTTGCTGCAATTCAACAACACCTCAAGCAATACGTGATTCAAAATTTTTCCAGTCACTCTCGTCGTGAAGGAACAATAACCATGATCGTGCTAAAGTGCACATAACTCCATTTTCTCTCGAACAACTATCCACACGGTTACCATGGGTAATCTGATATCTTTCATCTGTCCAGTAGTATCCCATTTCTTATGAAGCGTGGTAAAACACTCGTTAAAAAGACAGAAAAGCCAAAAATTCTCATTCTGAAAGATGATTCCATTTCACGAACCGCTTTCTCTGTACGCTAACATAAATAATATATTTTTTTTAATTAAAAAAAAAAACTAAAAAATAACTAACATCATTATATCTCTCAGTTATTGCGTGGGCTATGATTGGTCAATTTGTGGTTAAAACCACCTTGAAGAATATAATTAACTAAAACACATAAAAATACTTCTCCTTGGCTTTCATTTGAAAGATCAAACGCAAGGGTGTGTTTTTGTTCCCATTTTATGCGCTGAATTTTTGGGGTTCTGCTTTTTTCAATACAACCTGAATTAAAGATTCTCTATTTGCAATATTGGACAAACTTTAACCAGCAGATAATTTAGAGAGAAAATTAATGATGCTCATTTTGTTTATTCATCAATTAAGAGGCTACTGGCTTTTATTTGCTTCCGAGTAGCTGACAGATAGAGCAAAACTCTTGACCAATCACTTAACGATGTAAAGCGAAATTATTACGATCCATGACACCGCTCATTTGCAGACTTCTTTTCACTTCTGGACGAAACAAATTTATAGTCCTGTCACTTGCCTATTCGTTGTTTTTTTATTCTTTCTTTACTTACTGACTCTAACAGGCTAAAGTCTTTCACATGCAAACATAATATCGCATTTTCACTTCTAATTTACATGTATTAATGTTACAAAAATACCAGCCCTCATTTTTAATTTACATCTGCCGTCAACATAAACAATAGTCAAACTTCCTGTATTCTTTTCGTTTAAGCGCTTTATGCAGAATTAGTGTTTGATAAAATGTCTTATCTGTATTTATTTCGGTCGAAATATGTAAAAATATTGTGTCTCTGAAGATGTCTTCCGTGTATTCAAACGAATTTATTAATAGGGAAACATACTTCAAGCGCTCTTTAATTTAACTGACTATAATTATTCGTTTATTCATTTTGATAGCTGAAAATATGTTAAGGACAGCTTTCCTTTAAATTACCTTTTTTTAAAAATAAATAAATCCCATGTTTAGTTGGAATGTCTTGAAGTTTTAAACAGATAATTTGTCTTAGTTCTAACTAACGCCGAGTTAAAGCGATACTCGATGCTTTTTTCAAAAATTTAAAAGCCATAGTTGAAGCCGGGGACATCTTGACTGTACGTACAGATGGCTTTGATTGTGTTATATGCTTGTGATTGACAGCTACATATAACTTAAAATTTCCCGTTTTAAAATCGGAAAATATCAGAGCCACAGTAGTTTTAACGCTCAGCTCTCATGGCTGAAAACGTTTGCGACTTTTTCACCGAATATTTTATCGGGACCTCTCCGGATGTTGAAGATTTTCGTCCGGCACTTGTCGCTAATTGTGTCTTCAACGGCTGTTTGTCTTGTGCAACCATCATTTTGAACATCGTTACCATCCATGCGATAAGGAAAACCGCGTTGTTGCCAAAACCTTTGAGAACATTATTACTGAGCCTGGCTGTCTCCGATGTTGGTGTTGGTTTATTAGTCCAGCCTTTCTACATTTCTACTATGGTCACCTGGTTAAAACAAAAACGTATCGACTGCATTTACTACAAGAGATTGATGGCTGTTATGAAATTCTTTTGTGTATCCTCGGTCTGTAATGTAGTAACCATAAGTTTGGACAGGTTCTTAGCGGTTCATCTTCACCTCAGATATCAAGAGCTTGTGACTCACAAGCGCGTCATTGCAGCGGTGATATCAATATGGCTGTTTAGCGCAATTATTTCTACTAGTGTCTTTTGGGATCCATTGCTTATTAGCTCACTAGTCATTGGGTTCGTGATTATGACTGTTTGCCCTATTGTAGTAGTAATTGTCTACTGGAGGATTTATATAGTCTTAAAGCGACACAAAATCCAGATTGAAGGCCTTCAAATCCAAGAACTACAACAGGGAGTTCAAAATGGCGACTTATTAAACTTTTTGCGGAAGCTTAGAAAGTCAGTTCTAGGAACATTTTTTGTATGCATTGTGTTCTTAATTTGTTATTTGCCTTGCTTTATTCTCTCCGTTTTACTCATAGCTCGCCTTTTAAGTGCAAGCTATTTTTACGTAGCTCGACTCTATGACATGACTTTGTTTTTCCTAAACTCGTCTTTGAACCCTGTTATGTATTGTTGGAAGATGAGACCCATTCGTCGCACTCTCATGGACATTATGCGAAGTATCGTCAATCGGTTCAGAAAATAGCATTTGTTGGGTTCGTTTCCGATACCAATTCACAATGCATGGGATAAGAGCCTCGGCCATGATTAAAATCAAACTTGATTTGTCAAAAGTACTTAGGAAAACTGAGGGAGGACGAACTTTAAATAACGGTTAGGAAAGTTACACTATGGATTACTACAGAGTCAAGCATAAGAAAGAATCAGTTGCTAGTTTTAAGCGCATTTTGTATGAGAAATTTATAAATAACCAGAAAGTTTCCTCGCTACTTGAAATATCATTTCAAGGTTGATGTATGTATTTGTACCTGTCGATAGGACTGTAAATTTATAACCTTGTTAAGTGTATAGCTTGTGAATTAAATACAAAACCGATTTTTAGGTCGCTTTATTTAACAAATAGAGAAGCCTTGACTGTGCTCTGTTCTGTTATAAAGCACGCAGGAAGCGGCTAGAGCACGAAAGAAATGTAGGGAGAAACACGAGACGTAGACGCCACAATAAGCCAATCAGAATCCCTGTTAGAATGGTTCAAATAATCTGATTGGCTCTACAAGACAAAAGTTGTCAAAAGTGTCAAACCATCAAAGATCAAAAACCATCAAAGTTCACAATCTGCGATAGTTTACAAACTAAAACAGGTAATTTAGTGTTAACAACTGGGTTGAAAACGTAAATTAGCCACCGTAAAGGGTAAAAAAGCTGACGTTTCGAGCGTTAGCCCTTCGGTGGCTAATTTACGTTTTCAACCTAGTTGTTAACACTAAATTACCTGCTATACTCTCCCACCGACGCAGCACCACCGTTTCTTTAGAAACTTACCCCTTTACAAACTAAAACAGTTCGGCAGGTCGATTTTAACGCTTTTGCCTGAAGTTTTTAATACAGAATCTTTAAGCGAAATGTTCAGTGAACTTCAGCCGAATTATGGCTCATAAAAAACACGCGAGTTTTTCACATGACAAGGTAGAAAACAAACTGTTCAAGGCGAGTGTTTTTTAAATGAACGACAGCCGAATTCACCGGAACATGAAGATCGCTCGGGATGACAGCGCCGCAAAACTCGGCTGCAGTGACTGAAGTGACTTTCTACTCAACGCATCGGAAAGGATATCAGAGCGAGCTCTTATTTTTTCACTCGAAGGCCGGCCGATGTAGTTTCTGAGGCTTGCTTTACTGTAATGACCGGAGATCGCCGTGCTAAGCAAGCCGCGATGGACTTCAGCATGATCATATTTGCTCAGACACCGTCATGATTAGTATGAATTTTAACAGATACGTCAGTTTGATTATATTTTTCATAATTTCTGTTTTGTTCTGTTTTGTTTTTGAACACTGAACTTTATATACTATACGAGTGTTAGCTGTGTTTGATTTTTATTACCGTTCGTAAGCTTGCAATCTAACTGAGCGTGAAAATCTTTAAAACTCGGAATGTCTATTTTGTTTTTCGTTTGAGGATTTTCGTATCTGCTCACGTTTTAATAATGTAAATTACGGCGCCTGATATGTTTACAACCTTTGTTTGGTTCTTTTGTTGCTACTTGCCGGCTCGCTTGTTCCGAAATCTCACTTTCAATTATCGGAAAAAAGCTAAAAAGAAGTCCCGGTAAAGGTCGAATATAGTACAATTTGGCAGATGGCGTGACAGCTTTGGCTCAGCTCTATGCTCTATACTCTCATAGAGCACGCTCTTTCGACCAATGACAGCGCGCGTTATATCCGAACTTTATTATAAAGTGTAATAAAGGTCACGAGTTCATCAGTGTTTTTACTACAGCTGAATTTAACTCTCTTTGAATAAAGCCTTTACTTACTTACGATCACACAGACTTTTAGAATTCAGTTGTGCGGTTTCTGATATAAAGAATAATATTAAGTCGACTAGACATGATGGTTGTCCGACTCCAAACTCGCTCCTAGGAGGAGGCTGGGTAAAGTCAGACCACAGACATCCGGATTGCGAATCACGCGCTCAGACCCACTTCAGTTCTCTCTGCCATTATAAGAAAAAATTAGCGATGCGTAAGGTTAATGTACTTTTGGAAATTCTCACTAAAGTCAGTTGTCACTAGTGGATCGACAAGGAATGTCCAGATTCCTCAGATCCCCATGTACAGATCCATCACAGGGAAAAGAACAATTTATTGTAGGAAAGTCAAACTATGGAATTCCTTAGTCCTATCATCCAAGTGGAAGAGGACATTGACAGAATTTAAACGCTACTTAAAGAAACATTATATATATATATATATATATATATATATATATATATATATATATATATATAACTAACTGCAGACAGTACTGTTTCGGCCTTCTGGGCCCCATCAGTGCAGTGCTGATGCTAGGATGGAGGTAAGGCAATATAGCCACCCCAAGTGATCTCACACATGTGGGATCACTTAAGCCATGCCAGAGTGCTCAAACTAGAAAAACTAGTGAGCATGCATAATGCTAGCAGCAATGACTCATCCTAGTAGAGTGTTCAATTTGGACATGAAAGCAAAGCTTTGTATGCCAAAGAGCTATATCTCTATATCTTTATATATATAGATAGATAGATAGATAGATAGATAGATAGATAGATAAATGTGGGGGTAGATTCCACCTTAGCATAAAGTACTCAATGCTGTGGTATTGTATACATAAGTTAAAGAATTAAAGAGGACGCATCGATTCTCTGTGACTCTGAGTTTCGCGCCTAAGCGCTCGTCAGACAGAACTTTTGAACTTTTATATATATATATATATATATATATATATATATATATATATATATATAACTAACTGCAGACAGTACTGTTTCGGCCTTCTGGGCCTCATCAGTGCAGTGCTGATGCTAGGATGGAGGTAAGACCATATAGCCACCCCAAGTGATCTCACATATGCGGGATCATCTAAGCCATGCCAGAGTGCTCAAACTAGAAAAACTAGTGAGCATGCATATATATATATATATATATATAATTTGCACAATGGAGAATGTGCTTCCGTTTTCAACGCTTTATTAAAGACCCGACGCGTTTCGGCATTTGCCTTCCTCAGGGGCCTTAACATGCAATTGTTACAGAGTCGTAATTGGTTAATTGTGTGACGTAGTACAGTGCATGTTGCTTAATTAAATGCTGAGTAAAATCTCTCGTAAACAATTAGTGTTTCTAATTGGTAAACAGTTTTAAAACCTTTATAACGTATGTTATAAACAATTTATGTACCTAAAACTTTATAAAGGTTTTCGCGTAAAAGCTTTATCCAGTTCTTTTGTTTAGTCCATATGGCTGAAAGGAGTTTAATGTTCTTTGCCAAAAAATCTCTCTTTCTCTAAGAACTTCTTTCTTTTTGTCAGTCTCTAAATGATCTTTTCGGATTTGCTCTATAATGGTTATGGTAACATTATTGTTAAAGTCGTGAGTTCGTTTGTTATGTAAAAAGTGTTCCGTGAGTTCGCAGCTACTCACTCCCTTTTTAATATGGTTTCTGTGATTGTTTAACCGTAGGTTAAATGCAGTTTCGCTTTTACCAATGTATTGAAGTTTGCAAATGTTGCACTCGATTATGTAAATGATCCATGACGATTGGCAGTCCACTGTATGAAATATGGTATAGGTCTTGTTGTTATTGGGACTGGTGAAAGTTGTGGTCTGGTTGATCTTTTTACACCAACTACACTTCGTTCTTTCACATGCTCTACATCCCTTTGGTATCAAATTCTGGGGTGTTTCATTTACAAATCTTGAATATGATAATAGAAACAGTAACCCATAAAACCGAGAACATTTAGTCTGTCACGTGACCGAACGTCCTTTTATAAACGTTGCCATAGTAAACATGCAGAAACAATTGTATTACGAGCACAAATCTAGTCACAATGTAAGTAGAAGGGAAAGAGAAAAGGAAATGAGCATGCGCTATTGCATGCGCAACCTGGTAGTGGTAGGAAACCTAGGAGCAAAGTGTAGCTCCGCTTTTAAGATTGGCTAAATCCATATATTATCCTAATGCCAAGGGAAAATCCCGTTGAAAAATCTGGAACCGTCTCAGAAGGCTCTCGATAGATTTCGACTTTAAGGTAAGGCCTCACTGCTAAGTGATTGTTGAATTGAGGTCTCATTACTGAGAGAAATTAATTAATTTTTTTCTGTCAGCCACGCCATTACTCTGTGTACATGAAGAGCTCTAAATCAAGTCATATAGATTATATCTATTCGCTATTCGTACGACAAATTTTCATTATGCGCTCAGCTATCGCGCCAAATTTGAAACTAGTTCCGTGTATCGATAAAAAGCAGTTTAGCCACTCAAATTAAGAGTATTTTTTACAAAAATTTCTTGGATACTAAATCGAAGTGAGGTCCGTTTATCTCTGAAATGACTCTAGACGATTTCTCCAAATATTCTTGACGTGTAATACGACATAATTGCTTTAACTTGGAGGAGCTTTTCTGAAATTTTTATTTATCCATGATAAGTAGATGGTTGTGCGTTTTTTTTTTAACAACTTACTTTAACACTTTTGCTTAATGATTTTCATCCACAAAGGTCGCGAAAAAAAATTCCTCTCTCTTCTTTCAGTCGAAATATATTTCCCATCCCTCAGAGGAACTTCTTTTTGGTTTTCTGCCGCTTCAGAACAGCGTTGAAAGACTGAGTTCAGAAAAAGTAAGTTAATTTAAGAAAACTTGAAACTTCTGTAAAACCGAGCGCGTTCAAAACCAAGTGTTTTCAATAAGGTTTCCGCGTTGCTCCCAAACTAGTGGCGACCACGGTTTAACTGTAAACACGTTTGAAGACAGTTTTCATGATGAAGCAGAATAGATTATTGTTTTGAATCTCAAAACCCAATAGATGTTTCCTGATATTGTATGCTCTCTAAAACAGGAGCATTGAATTGAATGAGTTATATCCATCTCCTAGGTCTTTTTACCGCCAAATTTTTACATTTCTCAATATCAGCCTTTTATTCTTTATTGCTATATTTTATGTGGCTGCCACGGGCGACTTTCAGCAATAAATGCAGACAGTTCTAAACCCGACTTAATGATATAAACAAAATAACGAGCGAAACCTTTTACAATTTAAATTAAACTAACTACGCTAAAACTAAATACACTTAGGAAAATTACAACGAAAATAACAATGAAGTCTACATGATACTAAAACTTATATTTGTTGCGATGCTGAAAAAATACTGCTGAATTACTGCCAAGAAACGTAATATGAAATACGATCGCAAGCGGACTTACTGAGTAAAACTAACAATTTTGCACGGCGCACGCAAAAATTGTTCCTGTAATCAGTGTCGTTTGCATAAAAATACAGATAGACAAAAGTAAAAGACGTTTGTGATCTACATTTTAGCTTGATAAATCTTACCTATCTTAATCAAAATCAACAGATTTTTTAAATACATTTTTCGTTTTTTTACTTAGCAAACATATAAGTAATGTATTTAAATTTAAAATAAAAAAAAGTTATATCTGCTTTTCGTTAGATCAATTCTCAAAATACTCTTAACTATAGCACTTAAATTGAAAACAGTTCCTCCTATCAATGACGCGGTGCAGCTCAGCGAATCAAGAGTACTCTTTAATATTACATTTCGTGGACATTAATTCGAAGGTAGATTAGTGAATAAAATAGCAAGTGTTTCTCCGGCTTTAGGAAAACTTCATTCAACCGTCTCTGGTACCATTACCATCAGTGGTCATTTATTTTTGAAAAACACTTTTAATTAAATGGTTCCTTGAATTTAAAATAGATACTTGGTCAACAGCTGTTGTGTTTTGCGAACCATTCTATTCCATAGCGATTTACTAATGATACGTTAGAGAATGAGCGTTTTTTTATCAACTTATTTAATCTTCGCAGACTGTCTTCAAATGCGCTTACAATTTGACTGTAGACGCCAACATTGTGAAAACAACGCAGTAACCCTACTTTTTAAACACGCTTTCGTTTGACATTTTCTTTACACAAGTATTTTTTTCTGAACACAATCTTTCACAATCCCCCTTGTTTGCAGCAGGAAGATGAAACTCAAATGTCGCCCGTTATGGACATCCAATCACGTGCTAGCTTGACGTAAGCTCATTAAAATAATATCTTGTGGGGAGAAATAGATTGTTTTAGATTGATTTCTCTTGCAAGTGCCAATTGAAAAAGACACTGGAATTTTATTTCGTTTTAGTCTCGCACATAAGATCAAATACATCAGTAGATCTTGACCTCTCAGATCCCTGGCTGACCGTTTCTCGACTCTGGCCAATCTTTTTCTGATGAAATATCCGCTGAAAATTGATATTCCCTTCCGATATTAGTCTCTAACGTTAACGTACGCGTTAATATAATTTCCTTAAGACGTCACTGGAGCGGGTGGCCTGCATTGTTCAATAATCGAGGTGGCAAACAAATTGAGGTCCCCTTTGACGTTACGAAAGTAACAAGTATAATTTGTGATTCTCTTATTCAAATTTTTTATCGAAAGATTTCAGTTCCGTTCAGTCGAAGTCATAAACCTGGTTAAGAGTTTGAACGCGAGTACAGAGGAACTTCAGATCGTTGGTTGCACCGAAACGTTTTGCAGCTTTTTTGAAAACTTTTTTGGAAGATTCAATTTGGAGTGTTGTTCAAATAATTTGGACAGGTTAACCAGTGATTCCGTCACAAAAAGTAGGAAGTGGCTATTATTTCTTGAACTGGGCAAACTTGACATGATCATGAAATCGCCGTGCCAAAAATCGACAGAGGTTTTTCCCACAAGTTCCGAAGTTGAAGAGCTTTATGTCACCTACATTGTCAACTGCGTGTTCATTGGTGTTCTGAGTTACTCAACAGTCATGTTTAACATTGTAACTATACTTGCGATTCGAAAAATCTCCTTATTGTCAAAACCTTTAAAAACACTGCTTCTTAGCCTGGCTTTTTCAGATACATGCGTTGGGCTTTTGGTTGAGCCATTCTATATCTCTATCTTGGTCAAGTGGTCGCAGTTCAACAACCCTTCCTGCGTAACATACCTGGCGTTTCTAAACCTCACTAATCTGTTTCTATTGGCTTCTTTCTGTGGTGTCGTTGCCATAAGCGTTGAGAGATTCTTGGCGATTTATCTCCATCTTCGATATGAGGAACTAGTCTCTGATAAGCGTGTTATTGCAGTGGTAATTTCAATATGGCTTTTTTGCGCGTTAACTTCATCAGCTAGTATTTGGCGTAGCAGTGCGGTGTCTTCGCTGTTGTTCGTCAGTATTGGGGTTCTATGTCTTCTAATAACAACCGTAGTCTATATCAAGATTTATGCAGTTATACGAAGGCATAGGAACCAAATTCAAACCCTTCAACAAACGACAACGCGCAATAATAACAATATGAGTCTGTCGAGCGCTAAGAAATCCGCTACTGGTTTATTTTATGTGTATCTGTTATTACTGATTTGTTATGTACCTCGAGGAGTTTACTTCTTCACCAAAAAACTCAGCGGTTTCAATACCACTTCTAAAAGTTTTGCCGTATACTCCTTGACGCTGTTATTTTTCAACTCATTTTTGAACCCTGTTATTTACTGCTGGAAGATGAGACGCATTCGTCAGGCAATCATGGATACGCTGCGTAACATATTTCGTTGGCGACGAAATTCTAACTCATTTCCTTCGCACCCTGAGAAAAGTATGACCAAAGTCTCGTGTTAAATTTGGCCAAAGAGCGAGTAGAGGTAACTAGGAAGTATATAGATGTATATTTATATATATCATGTCTACGCAGCTTCCATGAAATGTCACTCCGTGGTCTGTGTTAGGAGCCAGTTAATGCATTGACCAGGAATAGAGTTCACAAGACTCTGTTATATCACAAGGGTTATCGAAGGACAGAAATAACACTTTTTTTATGCCAGGTGGAGAAGAGAAAAAAAGACGGAGACTTTTGAGTATTGTACGATAATTAACAGAGCATATAAGTATACTTATAGTTCAGACACTACACCAGAAAACCTTAAAAACAACATCAGTGGCATAAAGAGTTGAAAGAAAACAAAAATAAAAAGGCAAACAAACAAAAAATAAATCCGAAAGTAAATAGTAAGGCGGACGATGGAACACGCCTAAATAAACGAAATGTTATCATGTCAACCGAAGCATTAAACCATTTAATTTTCAAAATTTAATGAACAATTCTTCGTCGAAGGCGAAGGGAGGGATTATCGATTTAGCAATGCATGGGAAGCTTAATTAAGTAGAGGCTTTATTGAGATACGGACGATAGCAAGAGGTTTAGAGTTATTCTATGTAGAGCTTGCTACAGATCTTAAGTCTGTGCTGTTTGGAGTAAACGCTATTCGAGGGCTTTTAAATTAAATGGTTGATGTCCAAGCGCGTCAGAAGTAGTTTTATCCATCTTCCAGTCGCCGTTCGTCTTAAGTCTTAAAGTAATTAACTGTCTTTATTTGAAGACCGTTTTGGACTGAAGATGATTAGTGCTTTAGTGTTAATTTTAAATATTGCGCCAGGTGATTGAATCCAGGCGTAATGCAGTCCTCGACCCACTAGAACGAGTGTGTCTTCATCTGTATAAATCAATAACGGTTTCATTGTTATAAACATGACACATAAGAAAATTTGTACGCAGATGCGTGCCTAATTTTTTTTTCTCCCCGGGGCTGCATTGCGCCTGAAGGATTTCCGGGTAAAACGATTTATCGTAAGTGTTGGATATTTACAAAGCTAATCTTATACGTTGTGTAAGATAATACTTATGATAAAGAAGAAGCCTTCAAGTAGGCTAACTTTCAGACTCTTAATCCTATTGTGGTTCGAAAACTGACAGGAACAGGAACACAGGAAATGTGCTCCTGACAGGAATAACAATCAAGAAACTCGGCTCCTGTAATAAAAAGTTGGGTAATACAGCTAATTGACCGAGTGACTACGTGTTTTGCGATTCGTTGTTTCCCCTCATCTATCGGAGTGCCGACGTCAAGATGGCAGACATCACAGGAAAATTGTCATCTTTGTTTTGTTAACTATAGTTCTGAAAAAGCAGGTGAAGGCTTGAAAACAAAGTAAAATTAAATGAGTTTGTGGCAACTTCGAATGATGTAATTAAATAAGAACGAATGACTTTTCGAGCACATGTGGAGAAGTTTGCACATTGGAGAAATTTGCAAGAATCAGTGAAAAGAGTGCTGGGAAGCGCCGACGAGGCTTGGAACTAGCATTGTTTGAGGCGCCATTTTAGGATTTTGTGACGTGGCCATTCACATGCGCAGATATTTGATTTTCTTTACTGCGCATAAAGGCCGCTTTCTAAATTTTGCACACACTGTACAAGAAGTGTGGCGGTTTGGAGGAGTGTATCCGTGGACTGACGCTTTTTTAACGGGATTTTGTGTATTTGGAGGTACAGAATAGTCTTTTCGAAGCACATGGAGCACTACAGTTCGCTTGGGTGGATTTGGTTGGTTTTATGTGTATGGATTTCTTGTCCTGCGGCATTTTATCTACCCGGTCTGGCGCCGATTTCGTATTGCGAGACGGAAAAATCAACAAATCCTGTTTGTTTGGTAAGGTTCGGGGGAGTTAACTTTATATATTTTGCAATTCTGCTGTCTTATGTAACGCTCAGAACACTTTGAAGAATCTGATATAGATTAAATCAACGAATTTTGAGCCAAAGTAGTTAGAATTTTGTTTGTTTGTTGCTGATGGTGGTCAACGGTGATCAATTTCGCTTCGACTTCTTTCAACACCGCTACTGAAATGTTAAGGCTTTGCGCATATTCCAAGATAGCGAGGCAAACTTAATGTTATTAGGTAATGGTTGTTTAATTTATTGCAATCACACTTGCTTTTAGTTATGTATTGAACCTCTGCTTTTATTTTGTCTTGTATATTTATAATGTCTTTATTCACTTGTATATCAACATCGATTCGATGAAACATCTAGCTCTAGAATTTTACCATCAACAAGTTCTGATGTTTTCCTTAAACAGAAATTGTCATCAACTTTGTTAGGTTGTTCGCTTTTAGATATTTCGCAGTAGTACGCGTGTGAAAACTCGTGGTCATTACCGATCACATTATAATCTAGCCGTATCGAGTTAACGAAAGAAATGGCTATTTTTTTAGACATTTTGACATCTACTTCGCCAAGAGTAAGATTATTTTTTGTTTTTTCGATCCCTTTCAGTGTAAGTGCAAAGCGTGAACATCTGTGTCATCAATTTTACATTTCATGCAAGAATAAAACCGTATTTCCCTGACAACCAGCAAGATACGCTAAGAATGAGATGTTTGAATAAATTTACATTAAAGCTGTTAATTGAAAAGTTACGTGAAAGTTTTGCCTAAGGGTAAACAAACAAATCTAATGGTTTTTTTGTTGTATTTAAATTTTACATGAAGTCTCTTCAAATCTTCAATCTAGTGATTCCTGCAATTTATTGTTAGATTAGTATCACCCTTATAATATGGATGGCAAGAAATATTTGACCTATACCCTGGGTGTAAAAGGTTTTCAGAATCATGGGATTTTTCACCAAGGTGTCTAACATATGCATTACCATTGTTGGAAACAAAGAGGAATGAAAATCAATCTTGACCTCAATGCTCAGTTTTGGTGAATTTGTTCTAAATACATGTTTTTTTTGTTGTTGTTATTTCTCTAGTCCAAAATTGATTTGTTTGTGAATCGTCTGGATTCTGTAGAATCAGTGATTCCCTACGAGTATGCCAGGTTTGTAACTTTTACTATCAATATTATTGTTTTTTTTAGCCCTTTAACTGCTAGAAGTGATCAACATGTAACTTCTCCTTATAATATCTAAACATTATCCAGCAAACAGGTCATGAGAATATTCAAACTCATCAGGTAGAAATTGTTATCTTGATCTTAAACCAAATTCTTGTAACTTATTTATGAGGAAATGTGAAACAGCTGGAGGGGAGAATTAACCATCAGATCTCGGTAGTGAAAGGGTTAATACACTCAGTAAATGGTGTTAACCTAAGGGTAATAACTGACTGTGTAGTCTTTTTATCCAGGTGAGAGTAGTCCTGAATAGAACTGTCGTTGATTAGATCGAGCAATATTTTGACAACATGAGAACAAGTTCTAATCAGAGTTAGGGTTGTCCTTCAAATAAAAACCATTACTAACTGAGATAAACATACAACACAGTCAGAACTTTTCAATTCTGTTCGATCTTGATCTTTCTAACTCAGTTGATCGTTAATCCTTTCCCAGATCTCATCAGCAATTCTCCTTACTATTTGTCATACACTTCTTATGAATTTAGTTTGGAGAATTTGTTCTTGGAACAATTTATAATTCCCTAGTTGATTCTAATTCTTCTCAGTACCTGTTCTCATCACTTGTCTGCTTGATATTGTATTGATATTGTAAGGAGAAATTCTATCTTGGTCACTCATCGGAGTTTAAGAGTTAAGAAAAATGGTTGTGAACCTGATTAGAAGAAAACAAAGTGCATACTTAAAAATTGTTTTGACTTTAAATTCATTTTAAACAACAACAAAGTAAGGTTAGAAATTTGTTATTAGCAAGTACATGTCCATGTTAATGGGCGAAAGTCTTCATTTTATCAATTCACATGTTCAACTTATTTGTACAGGTTTGATTTCTGTGTACCACCCACAGACAAGACATCACCAACAGAAAACCTTGGACAGGTTTGTAAATAAGCATGCATGTAGACCATGTTTTACATAGATGGTGTTCTTAGCTCTTTGATTTGCCTATAATTTTATATATTTGCCTTATCGTGATCTAAAAAGGTTGTAAGAGCTGAAATAAAGATTGTCCAGAGGGAAAGGCACATTGTGTAATACTACTGACATAGTATTCTGGTCAATGCATATTCTTTTTTCCACAGCAATATTCAAAAGTAGAAAGATAATTAATTTTTAGTTTGGAAACGATATGAAATTAATATTCTGAGTCCCCATGAGGACATTCCAATTATGTGCCCCTAATGCTCTACCACTGAGCCAAAGAGACTCTACATGTGCTCTTCTCTTAGTCCAATGCTCCTAACAAAACAAAATGACATCTTCAAATATTAAAAGTTGATGACATAGTTTTCAGCTGAGTGTGGAGTAATGGAAGTTTAGTGACCAAAATGTGTTTTCATGACAACTGCCTCCGTTTTGGGTGGCAATGCTTTTTTTCACCTCCTGGTGGGCTTTCATATTTGACAGTTGGTGATACATGGCTCTTGAGATTCAGTCACCCTTGGAAACAAGGAATGTTGCCCTTGACAACATAATTTTTACAGTCAATTCCCTATCACCAAATTTTTTCCATGCCTCACTCAATTGGGAATTTGAGTACTGTATATCTCATTTTACACAGCTTCATGCTTCATTCTTGAACTTACAGCAGTGTTTTGCTTTTTTTACAGGTTGTTTTTGGAGAGAGGATAAGACCCTCCCTTTACAATGTAAGCAACAGCTTTTATTTACAGTCTTGTTTAGATGACTTCATGTTTATCTGGGCAATACACCAGTTAATATCTGGGTATATTTACTAGCTTTCTTCTGTTGTGTTTTAGTCAACTTTTCTGTGCTGTAATTGGTGTATTTTACATTCAATTTACATTTCCATAGTTTGGCAATCTTTGTTTATTTTTATTTGTTATTTGTTAATATGTTTGACAGATTACATTCAAGAGGGATGTAACATGTAAACAACTTTGCCCCAAAGAATACAAATCTGGCAATGCAGAGGATGGGAAGAAGCTGGAATTTTTAAGAAGTGGAATTGCTCTTAACTATCAAAATCATTGGTTAGTGTCGCTGCAGTCTCAACATTGTACTTATTGAATGACAATGTCTTGTTAGATTTCAGTATTAGATAAATACATTTTTGATTGTTTGTCTCACAATATAAGAGTCAGGCCAGTCAATGATATTGATTACGACGTTGTTGCTGTTTATAACATAACAAACCATGGTGCTATGAATAGTGACATGCAAACTTTCAACCTTGTTGTGTGACAAAGGCCAGCAAAATCAGGTACTTATTCTATAGGGATGTTCTTTGTGTCATCTTAAACTTACTTTTTTCTTAAGCTGACTCTGCTATACATCTTTCTAATCTTTGCAGGATTATTGACAACATGCCTGTGACTTGGTGTTATGAGGTTGCAGATGAAGAAAGAAAGTACTGTTCCACAGGATTTCCTATTGGCTGTCATGTGTCAGAGGATGGACAAGCACGCGATGCCTGTGTAACAAGTGTAAGCATTTACAGATTTTTCAATTAGTATACTAATGGGCCTGGTTGTTTTAAGGTGGATAATGCTATCTAATAGAGAAATCTCTGTCTGGTGGATAGCGCAGTATATTTTGCTTAGACTTACAGCCACTGGATAGAGATTTACATGTTGGATAGCAATTTACAATGAATGTGTTGGATAGTGTCATCCATCCTTTGAATAACCAAGGTGCAACCAAGGCCAGAAGTTTTCAATTGAGGGATAAAAACTGAAATTAAAGTCATCATTACAACCAAACAGAACAAAGGGGAAAATGATTTAAAATGTAAGTTCATGAAAAGTCACATTTAGACAGAGGCAAACGTCGAGAGGTGGGGGTTAATGACAAATCATGATTGGTTTTAGTTTTGCATCTGATTGGTTGAAAGGATGGAACAAAGGCTTTTTGACCAATCAGTGAGCAAACTGAAGGGAACCAGAACTAAAGCATTTCAGGTTTATCTTTTACGAATCCTTCAAAGTTTGCTCTACTTCCCATGTGTGGCATTGCAGCTCAGTTGGCAGTCGAGCCCATTTAGTCTTTACCAGGTTCAAGTTGAAAGCCTGGATGTTTTTTGTTTTATCTGTAATTTTGTTATTGGTAATTTAATTGTGAGAATTATTTTGTCCCTCGTTTATGTTTTTTGTTTCAGGCCAAGTTCAATGAACGCGGGATGCACTACATCTTTAATCATGTTGATATCGAGATCAAATACCATGATGGGTCAGGGGAAGACTGGGAAGGAGCTCGTCTGATGTCTGCAAAGGTCACTCCAAGAAGGTATGAACTGCACAAACAATACTGTCAGGAGGGCCACAGTGGCCTTATGGTCCGTGTGCTGAGCTGGACTCTTGAGTTAAGAGGTCTGGGTTTGGGATCTGCCCTGTTCCTTGCGTACTGTTGTTGACAATGAACTCCCAATGTCAGGGAAACTTGTCAAAATGCTGGACAAGAATAACCAGCTATTGATTGGCACTTCATGCCGGAGATACTGGGATAAAACTCTTGCAGGAGTCACTTGACAAGAGTGCATGCTTTATTTGTTCTTTTTTTACACCATAGTGCCTGAATGTTTTGTATATGTCATCCAACTTGAAGCAATCTTGTAGTAATAAAAGTTGTAAATTTTAAGCTTGTAAGTGTATTATTGATGCATTTTTTTGTCTTAACATGAGTTTGGGACAAAGAAAAGAGTTCCTTTTAGAAACCCAATATCATACACCTGTATACTGTACTTGCCGGTTTTACTCTGTGAGGTTTGATTCCTCTCAAGGAGTCAGATGCATGACAAGACAAAAAAGTCATCTATCCTTACACAGCAATCTTGTTAATTCTACAGTATCAAGCACGAGAAAGGCAAGGATTTGAAATGTGATGGTGATTTACCAGCCATGGGTTTTCCAGCTGAGATAAAAAGTGATGTTTACATTGCTTACACATACTCTGTTCAATTCCTGGTGAGTTTGAGCATTTAATATCTTAAATGTAGTCTTTCCCAAAATCTCAGTAGTGATTCTCCCTGCTCTCTGCCATACATTTCTTATAGTTTTAGCTCTGAGAATTTGGAGTTGAATCATATGATAATTATCCTTTAGTAAATATTTTGGTTAGTTCTCATCACTTTAAGCTGGACAATGTATTGAAATCAGAAGGAGAAATCACTCCTCAATAGTGACCAAGACACAATTTCTTCCTACATTATTAATACAGTATGATGCAGACGAGTGATGACAATGAAGAATAAATATCAATCAGAGGATAATATTATTTGATCCAATGCCAAATCAGGGTGTGAAATTGCGCCTAATACAGGCACCAATGCGACTAAATTTTTCACTTTAGCGACCAAATCCTGAAAGTTAGTCGCCAAATTGGCGACTAGAACGTTTCATCATGACCTTACCAAGAGATATAGTGAATTAAAAAGATTTGCAAAGATAAATCTGCGACAAACTTCCTTGTTAAGTTTGTTTCCAAAACGTAGCACATGCATCTCGATTGATAACTAGACGCCATCTTGGATTTAGATGAGCCTGAACGTTGTTTATCATCCATCCTAGTGTCCCCTTTGTAGCACGTTAAAGATCTTTTCCCTAACTTAATTTTGGAGGGTCTATCTAGAACGCTGACAGCGTAAAGAAAGATTTTGTTTGTCTCTGAAAATGGCGACCAACTTTTTTTGAATTGGCTACCACTTTGAAGAATTTAGGAGCCAAGTGGCTATCAGAAAAAAAAGTTAATTTCACGCCCTGCAAATATTTAGAACTAACATATAAGAATTGTGAGGAAAGTAAGGGGAATTACTGATGAGATCTTGGGGTTGAAAGGGTTGAAATCTTAGTGCAGCTAAAATCTTGGAAAAACTGGATAGACAAGAAATATTTAGAATTTGTTTGTGTTAATTCTGGAAAGTCATAGATTTTGAGTGGGGCCAGAGATAGCAATCAAATCAACAGAATATGAGAATGCAAAGGAAAGCACAAAATATTGTTTTCTAAGTAAATGGCTACTTTCACTTTCTAGGAAACCAACTTTTCAAACCTTTTTACAGGTATTATGTGGGCCATGAAAAATGCTAAAAAAGTCCAAGGATACTGTACCTTTTGGAAAGTGATGTTTCCAATTTTTTGTAAGGTTCTGAAAGGATACAAATGAAACTTTCCAAAAGTGACAGGAAAAATGCATTAAAACATACTTATGTGAAGATTATATTAATTTTACTACGCATGAGTTGAAAACTTTTTGCATTGAAGCATATTCTGTACTGGGTTTATGTCTACATGTGATATGCAAACTCCTTTCTTCACCCTCTCCTCCCCAAGGTTATTGTGGTACTTCTCTTTGTCCATGGCCTTGATGAGATCAAGCATTCCACTCTTGTGAAGAAGGGATCAGTGTCATTGAACTTGCAGTGGTATTTTTTTGTACTGAAGAGGAAATTTATTTTATTTTGCAGCCTGAGACTGATCCCAATCACAAATGGGCATCCCGCTGGGACTACATTCTTGATTCAATGCCACACACAAAAATCCAGTGGTTTAGGTAAGATATACTCCACATGTACTAACATGGGGTACTATGGCAAGTAATTGAGCAGAGTTGTTTATCTGCAATCAGGCACAAAAGTGAAGAATAATTAGTTACACTGTAGATGCAATTGTCAGCTATGAGTTGATCAAGGCAGGGTTTCAATATCTTTTTCTATAATCCATTGCTGATGGTGCATTGTGTGGCTATATTGTAAGGTAAAATGCAAACATCAAAATATAAATTAAACAATATCCCCTTGTAGATGAGCTTCTCTCCTTCCATCCTCTTTCTACTTCATAATGTATCGACAGTACAAGATGAATCCTCTTTGTAGTCTCTCTTTAGGGTGAAAGGGCTAAACTACATTTATATACAGTTGTTAGCAGATCATGTCACAAAGAGTCTTTGATTCAACTCAGAGGCTTGTATAATTTCCACTGGTAGGAATGCAAAGATGTGATGTTTTTTGCTACAGTCCTCTTGATGGCATTGATCCACTCTAACATGTGATCTTATTAGTGTTGTGATCTTTTGTCCTCAGCATCATGAATTCATTGGTCATTGTGCTCTTTTTGTCTGGAATGGTGGCCATGATTATGCTGCGAACTCTGCATAAGGATATTGCTCGTTACAATCAGATGGAGTCAGCGGTATGTAGTCAGATCTAAGATTTTAAATACCGGTAGAGAAGTTGGTTGGTGTAAAATGAGACTTGTCAGAGAACCAAGTTCAATTTTTTTGGAAACATTTGAAGTTAACTGTTTCTAGCCTTAATACCTCTTAATGACAAAGTTTGGGGTTTATGCTTCAAGTTGCTGACTGTGCTTTTTTTGCCTCTCTGATTGTATGGACAATTATATGAAAACAAGAGTTCTAAACTGAAAGTTAGAAGCAATTGATGATAAATGAGACATAATTTTGCTAATTTAATGTTAAGTGAAATATAACCCACTGTATGGACCAATCATGGCGATCATAATAACTGAAAGATGAAATTAATATAATTTATCACATTTTTTGTAGGAGGAGGCTCAAGAAGAGTTTGGCTGGAAGTTGGTTCATGGAGATGTCTTCCGCCCTCCAAAGAAAGGAATGTTATTGTCTGTCATGTTGGGTTGTGGAACTCAGATATTTATTATGGTGTTTTTCACATTAGGTGAGATTGACTTAATGTATTTTTCTATGGCCTCAAAAGAATTGTATACATTTTCATTTGCATTACTAGGTATGTTTTTTCCCCTCTGGATGAGATTCCAGTCCTTAGCAAGTTACTGTGGCAGTTTGCTAGTACCCACCCTGAGTGGGGAGAGGCATAGCAAGAGGATGATGACTTGTCGGAGAATGTAACATTCTAATCTTGACCATTCGCCAACTACTTTTTTCTACCCTTGTTTGAGTTTGTTTCATTTTATTTTTGCTCATGTCATGGATTGTTTTTTTTTTTTCCCTCAACTACGTGTATGTATTAACTTTGTCTTGAATTTTTTACCCAAGGCATTGTCTTATTGATCATATCTTCTTTTGCTCCTCTTCAGTGTTTGCTTGTCTTGGATTCCTTTCACCAGCGAACCGTGGAGCATTGATGACTTGTTCATTGGTGAGTTGCTGCCTAACATTCTTTGAAAAAAAAAAAGCAAAAATTGTCAAAATTAAATGTACATGTAATGCCCTAGTATAATAGAACATCTCTAAAAAATCTTTTCCTAATCAGCAACCACTGCCATATTGTTGTGTTAGATCTTTGTAAGGTAGCTGGTCAAACACCATTTTTCTAAATGCAGTGGTCAGTGAGTTTTGATTTTTTTTTCCTAAACCTCCAACAGGGGCTATTCAGCACAGGTTACATGTAACTCTCTATACACATGTAACCTTCAGTTTGGTAAATATTGAGAAGAGTCATTTGGAATAAGTGTGAAAAAAGGCGTGAGTTTTATTTACTAAAATGTTTAAGAACCCAGCCAGAGAAGTTTACTGAAATGACATGTATATGTATAGGTTAATAAGTACAATGTACATATTTTTTTATCTATTTTTTTTTTTTTTTTGTAGGTGCTGTTTGTTTGTCTTGGTTCACCTGCTGGTTATGTTTCTGCCAGAATTTACAAAAGTGAGTGCCATGGATAACAAGTGTTTGGTGGTATTTTCAAGGGAGAAAATTACATGACATCATTGAAAAAATTTTTGTTTTTATACTTTTTTCTCAGTAAGGTAGATTTTGTCTTTTTCTAAAAGGTATTTGCTTGTTCGCAATTTTTTGTTAAGTTATGTAGAAAGAAATTAACTTTGTCTGTATACTGTACAACTGTTATGCAGCCCTTCTATGCATGCCCTATCATCCTTCAGTGTCCCTGTTATTCTGGGTGGCATTTTCCATTCAACAGAATTCTAATGGTGCTTTGTAAACTTCTTTTTTTACTGTTTAGTGGTTGGAGGAGAATTATGGAAGACCAATGTCCTGTTATCAGCGTTCTTTTTCCCTGGGTGAGTACTCATTGATGCAAACATGAACACTACAGTATACAGCTGGAAAGAATGAAGTTTGGTGAAGCTGCTTCTTTTGTTTGTGACAGGAAGACTTTTCAGTTTGACTAGTAAAACTCAATGTAAGAGGTATTCACTGCAAAGATCTTTTAAGAAGGATTTGAAATTCTTAACATTACAATGTCAACTGTTAAAAATACTCAGCTTGTTAGCTACTCAAAGTAAGTCTAATGCCTTATTGCGTGAATTTTTGATTACAGTAGAAATGCATCTAAAAAGAATGAATCATCATTTTTATCATTGTCATCATCATCATTTCAATGATCTTTGTTATCATCTTTATCATTATCTTTATTGTGGTCTTCATCACAGTCAGTGTAATTGTCATTTTCAATATTGTTGCCATAACTATCACCCTTGTCGAATGTAATAACTTTTTTCTTTGATTCCAGATTGATGTTTGGAATTTTCTTCCTGTTGAATCTTGTTCTGTGGTCAGAGGGTTCCTCGGCGGCTGTTCCATTCACCACTTTACTTGCCTTGTTAGCCATGTGGTAAGTCTAAACCTGAATCATTATCAGCCCATGAATCTGCGCATTTTATGAAACATGCAGGAAATGTTAATTTTTCCTTTTTCCTTTCTTACTCGATAGGTTTGGCATTTCAGTTCCACTTACATTCCTGGGGGCTTACCTTGGATTCAAGAAAAAGGTAATTTCAGTACATGTATAAACCGCTGATAATTAAGGTAGCAGTCAATATAAACATAAAGTCAGCCTACATGTATTAGCTAGAAAACCCATCTGGCCAACACATATCCTGGTTTCCATAGCATAAACCCTAGACACCCTAACATTGGATCCATATTCTCCCAACTGTTCTCAATACATTTCCTTAGGTGTTGACTAGGAGAGTTTGTTAAAAAATCAAGAGCTTCTTTACTTGGTGATCATTTGCTTTATTCTCGTGACCTTCATGTTTGATTCAAGGGTGATATTGTAAGGAGAAATTACTTTAGATGCTTGTCATTCTCAGGAGTTGAGTGGCTAAGCGATTTGGGGTATTGTTTCCTCTTCCCTCTCTTAGACGAGATGCCAGTATGCGCGGGTTTGCTTTTGGCGTTTTTTTTCTTTTTTTTATCAGGTTCCTTTAACAGTTTCTTAATACTCATTTACGCTCCTAAGTGGAGAGGGAGATGCTGTGAGAGTAAAGTTTCTTTCCCAAAAAGGCATTATGAAGACCCTGCCTTGGCTCGAACCCTGACCTCTCGGTCCTTTAGACCTTTGACACCTTCCTATGTCAGTACAACTATGGATTCTGAAGAATGTTTGTTTTTTCCTTTAGCCAATTGAGCAACCAGTTCGAACCAATCAAATTCCTCGTCAGATTCCAGACCAGGTAAGTACAATTACGGACTCTGAAGAATACAGAGCACCTCAAGTTAGAGGTTTACAATCTAGGTGGTTCCACAGGTCAGTTCTAATTCACACACTACCTTTGCCTTAACCATTTTATATTAGACAATGATTCATTTATATCTTGAATTAAGATAACGACTGAATGTCTATTTTAGCGAAGTTTTCAATTGAGTGTCGAAAGTAATTCGGGATTTTGCTCTTCCTCGCACTGTGATTGGTTTAGGAAACTCGCGCCTCTCCATCAACCAATCAGATTCAGAACTAAAAGCAATCACGACTTGGTAACCCGCGTTTTCCCGCGCGTTAAGCCTGGGTTTTTATTGGCTCTTGTTACTTCGACTTGGTAACCCGCGTTTTCCCGCGCTTTAGACTTGAGCTTTATTGGCTCTATATGGTAACTTCTTTCCTTCTGATTGGCCGTTGCGATTACGGTGGTTTTGCTGTTACGTTACTAAATCAGAAAGCGCCTTAGTGCTCTACGTGTAATAGATTTGTATTAAAATCATTAAGATATTGTCTTAAAATAAAATATTGTTGTCTTGCAGAGTATTTACACCAGAGCAGGACCAGGAATCATCATGGGAGGTGTTCTTCCGTTTGGGTGTATTTTTATCCAGTTGTTTTTTATCTTAAACAGTATTTGGTAAGTCTCTTTATTGTATGAATTATGGAGATTTTTACCTAAATTTATGTTAAACCGTTAGATTTTTCTCCTTTTTTTTCTGTTTGCGTGTAATTTGTTACAGCCCCTTTACGTTTTTTTTCAAACTCGTAAAGCAGACTGCCTTCCTGACAAGCAATTAATATATTTGTAGGAGTATCAGGCGAACTTGGATGATGCAAACTGTATTTGAATCCAAATGTTCTTCTCCAAATTCTGCCATACATATATTTTGTCGTGCAAAAAGCTATTTTCTTCTCTATTGTAAGGAAAAGTCTTAACAATTTCATGTGAACACGCAATAATACAGACAGCCTCCTTTAATTCCACTTTTATTGTATAAACTTCTTGAAAAATATTCGCTTATTTATTTTTAGTTCGGATTATCGGGTGACCCAACAAAACGGTAGTTCGATGCTTCATTTTAGTTTGAACTGTCAGTATGAGTGATTTTATTGCTTTTTTTCTGCATCAACCAGGTCGCATCAGATTTACTACATGTTTGGTTTCTTGTTTGTGGTTTGTTTAATTCTACTGTTGACCGTGTCAGAGACCACCATACTGTTGTGTTATTTCCATCTTTGTGCTGAGGTGAGGAAATTCATGTGGTTAAATTCGAACCAAAACTAGTCTTTCCATGGCTGTTTTCTTCACAGTTATGGGAGGGAGCGCGAAGCGATCGCGTGTGAACGAGCGCGGAATTATCCCACCCTTAAGGGTTCACGTAGGTAACTCCCTAGCGGCTTCTTTTGCGCCCAAACATTGGACAATGATCGAAGGGAAAACAGTGATCTTCGAGCGGACCACACCAAAATTTTACTTTATCGTACGGTGCTTTATACACCTTAACGTTTTACTTTCGTACATTCTAGTCACCCTTACATTTCTATCTTTTATATTTTGACATTCAACACGCTTTCTCGTTCGTGGCAATTTTGAAGCAGAGAAAATTCTTGTTACGGTTGGAGGCGAAGCTGTGGCTTTCACTACTAGATAGAGCTTCTCTATGCATTAGGGTTACATTCGTGTTTAGTATCCGTGAAAGCTTAAAACAGTTCCCATGTACAGTGAAAGACCTGGTTTTCCTTGGTGCAAGTAGAAAGAAAGTCCACGAAACTTCACCTCTCGCCAGCGTGCGTTTGTAAGTTGTTCTGTCTCGCGGGTGCCAATCCCAAACGTCTACAGCACGCCAGTACGCGCATGCGGTGTGCTATTCAACACGCTTTCTCGTTCGTGGCAATTTTGAAGCAGAGAAAATTCTTGTTACGTTTGGAGGCGAAGCTGTGGCTTTCACTACTAGATAGAGCTTCTCTATGCATTAGGGTTACATTCGTGTTTAGTATCCTTGGAAGCTTAAAGCAGTTCCCATGTACAGTGAAAGAACTGGTTTTCCTTGGTGCAAATAGAAAGAAAGTCCACGAAACTTCACCTCTCGCCAGCGTGCGTTTGTAAGTTGCTCTGTCTCGCGGGTGCCAATCCCAAACGTCTACAGCACGCCGGTACGCGCATGCGGTGTGCCTCGTGTCGTATGTTCAAAACGAAACTTCATCCATTCTCTGCAATATTCGGAACTCAAAACTTGTCGATGTAGTTCTTAAATACGATCTTGTTCAGCGAAAAATCAGACTGTAAAGGGACTCGAGCCATAACTAGATCCTTTCCCACTGTTTGTGTATTTTCAGTGCAACTTATTATAGAGTGTCCCTAACAGTAATGTTTCGCTTATTTTCAACGCTTTACTCAATTGCAGGATTATCATTGGTGGTGGCGTTCCTTCCTAACTGGCGGATGTACTGCAGTGTATTTCTTTCTGTACTCGATTCATTTCTTTGTCACCAAACTGACCATCACAGGAACAGCCTCTACCTTCCTGTACTTCGGCTACACACTGATCATGGTGTTGATCTTCTTCCTTTTCACTGGTAAGTGCGTCATGGATCTTTGCCATTGTGATTGGTATTCTGTGCCGTTGTAATCGTTAACTTGTTCCAGGCTTCCGGGTGGCGGTGACTCGAGAACTAGAGTTACTCTCCACTGCGCCTTGAGCAACTCTAACGCAGCTTTCGAGATCTCCAACTTCCCACATGCATCTATAGATTCCAGACAAATGGACTAGCAACTCTTGCGTTTCTTTCGAGATCTCCAAACTTCCCGCATGCATCCATAGACTCCAAACAAATAGATTCCATGTTGCAGTGCGTCTGTTCAGTAATAGATCACAGAAGGCGTCAGAATGTGGTATGAACAAAACGTGGTACACGGGGCGCAGCTAAGTGTGTCAGTGATTTCCCAAACGCATTTTGACCTTATCTTTGATCTATCACTGAACGGACCCAAGGCAACATAGAATTTATTGTTATATATGATAAAAAGCACCATATCGTCGATGGTGACCTCGTCTACGCGTATGAACCGATGAAGATGCGTGTTTAATTCTGCTTTTCATGTAAACCACGATACTTGCACGTTGAGTATGGACCAATCTTTGAATATCAATATGGCGAATTCTGTGCCAAACTTTTATGCCTTTCATTTAAATCTAAAATCGCTTATACCTTTTCCCAGGTACTGTGGGATTTTTCGCCTGTTTCTTCTTTGTGAGAAAAATCTACAGCATCGTCAAGGTAGACTGAGAAACCCGATGGAAACTTTGCTATTTATGGATCGACAAAAGTATAGTGGAAATATTTGAACCTTAGCCAGCCACAACAAGAGACTAATGGCGAAGGTCGGGCTGGGAAAAGTCACTATTAGGATCTTGGTGGTTCCATTTAGTTGTAATTCAGAAGTCAAGGTATCAATCTCAATTGAAATTGTTACCTCCTTGTTCTTTTGTGTTGGAAAAAGTAACGAGCACACAACACGAACCAAATATGTAAATCTTAAAGTTGAAAAAATGTTTCATATTAAATAATTTCGGGGGATTATTTTTCTGCTTGGCAATATGACGTATTAGCGGAGCTCGCAGCACGCGCGCAGTGGAGCCCCAGTACTAAGTAGAAATGGTAGCAGTCCATCAAATCGAATTTTAGCTGGTAATTGCAATAATTTTGGTTGCTCATTTGTGGAGAATACTCAAGAAAAGATAATTTATTGTTCAGACTATTTTAACTCGTTTATAACCTCCGTGAGACACGGACACGGGGCGAAGTTGTCGGAGCTGTAGTTATCAGTCTGCTTGAAATACTCTTGCCAAAAACTTTACTGAAAGAAAATTTCTTATCCATGATGGCTGCTCATGTGAGCCAACGATTTCAAAGCGAAGAAACTTACCAAACGTGACGTAATTCATTGCCATCATGGTGGTTATCGTGATTGGATGTGACGAGATAAAAACCTTTTTCGACTAAACTTTAAATAATATACATGTGTTAATTTGGGGGGGGGGGGGGAGTTGTTTGTTGAGTGACTTTCAAGCAGCCATTTCGTTTTAGTGGTTAAAGGTAGAACAAGAGATTTCACAGCTTCAATCTGACTATGGTTAGGTATTTTTAAGGTTGTAAGAGGAAGGAGGAAGTGATATCACTTGTTATAAATTTAAGGATGTTCATCTTAGTTTTGTAGTTAACTATGGACAGTTTGCTGTGAATATCCCAGTTCTTTTCTGAAGCCTTAGGGCAACATAATGGAAGGTACCGTGTGGAGTCCAATGTCGTAACATCGAGGTGCACGGTGTACAAGGCGATAGCTAAAAGGAGTTTCAACTTGGGGTAAATTATTTTTTCCTTGCTTGGAAAATTTCATGTAAATTGAAATGTGAATGTCTTATACTTTGTGCACAGTTTGATTTTGCTTAATCAGCTGTTCCTTTTTTTCCATAATACCTCACGGTCGATGTATTAACTTCAACTTAAAAGTAAAGACTTTCTTACTGTATTTTCTGGAATAAAACCCACAAACTCCTAGATTTATTCCTCATATTCGGGATTATTACGTTTTCGCAGCTTGACGTTTCTGTTCGCTTAAGATATGTGCGGATTGCGTAGTTGGTGTAGGAATCTTTCTATAAAGCAAGCTTCATTGAGGGAAAACTTATGTAAACCTAATTTTATTATTTTAAGTTAAACAACACTTCGTAGATATTCCTCATGATTATGTTTTCTTTCTTCATTCTGGTTATATAAATTTGTTCTAGTGAGTAGAGTGTTATCCAGAAAGCTAAAGCTAGTTTCTGAGTTCCAAGAGCCCTCGCTTCCAAAACGAGGCGTGGCTTAAAAACTTTATCTGTAAATTAAGTTTTACTTGCATGATAATAACCTATCATTTTTCTACCCCCGTTTTAAGATGAAGGCTTGGAACATCTCAGAAATGTTCTCTTTAACAAAAGTAAATAAACACGCACTTATCAACTTACCGTGATTTGCTCCTTTAAATAAGAACTCATGTAAAGGTGTTTTACCGACTCTTAGGAAAGTGATTCGTTACTGGTTTTTTTTAATTCCTTTCTCACAGGCCTCTTCTATTCTTACACTATCATCTTCACCCTTCCTCCCTTAATTTATTTGTTTTTCTTAAGTGCTCTACTATTTTGTGCAAACCTCCGTCCGTTTTTTTTTCTTTTTCCTCAATCCTCCTTGAATTCTGACTTCTGTTTTGACCCCTTTGAGATGAGGAAATTTTTCGTCACCAACAGAACTACCCTTTTTCGGTCGAAGGAAAATTCTTGCCTGTCGAAAGAGCTGTGACCTTGAAACCAAAGCTATGTCGTTTTGATTTGCTAATCTCATGGTGTTAGCAGGTTTACATAACGAGGCAAGAAAATTAAGTCGCTAAGAGGAAGAATTGCCTTGGAAACTTCTTTTGTTCAAATAAAGCTTTTTAATATTGCATAAGTATAGTTAGAACCTTAAAACTCTGTCTGAAAACTTACAAGGCAATAAAACCGCGGTGAATATTTTAAAGAAATTTACCGGTCGGCTCACAACGGTGTAAAATCTAGACTTTGGGCAGTCTCCCTCTCCTCGTGTTACTAAACCTAGAGGCAGTCCTTCTCTCCCGGCGTAATTCTTCAGGTAGGTAAAGAGGTTTCAGTGAAAAAAACCTCAAGCTCTATGCTTGAGCGGCGGATTACACGGCGAAAGCAGAACATTTCACTATCATTACATGAATGGGTTCTTAGAGTCTCCAAAGAGTACTTGTCAAATCTTAAAAAAAATTAAAACATCTAGTTTACAAAAAAAGTAAAACTGCACTAAAGTAAGGTCTTTAAAGGTCTTTTAACTCTGTACACAAACAACGTTAATAAATATTACAATCACTAATCCAAATAAGGCTGTCTGTCTTGTAGCGGTGCACTCAAAAAGCTGTTTCGAGAGAAGAGTCTTCTTCCTGTGATGGAAAGGTGGAAAAAAAATAACGATTGATCTTTGGATTGAAATGTTGTAAGCGGTGAACTCTGATTATTGTTTTGTTTTTCTTGTATATAATCCCCAGTTTCTATAAACTTTGATCCTAGTGAGTAACTAGCATCTACTTCCTCTTTACGGTATCGCCCCTGAATCACTTAATAAGGTCATGAGAACAAAGGAAATGATCACCAACTAAAGAATCTCTTGATTATTCAACGAATTCTCCTTGTCAGCACCTTAAGAAATGTGTGAAGAACAGTATGGAGAATATGCATACTGATGTCAAGGTGAAACAGTAAGAGGTTAAAGGACTCCATGAGATGTCAAAAATTTTGGATCGATTATGGCATCGGAGCCCTTCCACTGAACAACGGTAAAGAGAGCTCTGGAGACGAGATTGGCGGAGTATCGACAAGAATGCACCGAATCTACCAAAGATGACACCACTAGACTAGAAAAAAAACCCATTCTTTTTAGCCCAACCCTAACGATGATGCCCAAGGAAAAAAGACTGGCGGCATAAATGCGGAAAATGTTTTACAAGGTAATTTATCTTCGCTTTTCTGTCGACAACTGCTCTTACCGTCTCTTTCTCTTCCTGTGAGTCAACGAAGAAATCATCGGGTAGCTCTTTCTTTTCCCTTCTCACCCGAGTTGGCGCTGTCTATTAATGAGAAAAAGTGTATACACGAGAACAAATCGACAAGCGAAGAAAGAGAAAAAGAGGGTTTCGTCACAGAATACGAGACAACCCAAGGCCAAAGCTAAACTGTTACCATTAGTCTGAAATAGCCACCTGGATGTTTTAGACAATTCTGATTAACAACGGAATTCGCCATCTAAACGAGCCGTCCTGGCCATTGCATCGATTGCATCATAAGTTTTCTTTTCCCTTTTAAAGAGACTAAACGTAATTTAAGCAAGGTTAAGCCAGTGCAAGGATTTCACCAGTCAGAAGCCCCCTTCTCCACTTGTTCCCTCCCACCTCCACACACCACTTTGTGTTCAAAGGTGCTTAGTAAAGGGTACTGGCTTGGTTGCCATAGCGACCTCCTTACTACTCAGGAGACCGTTTTCATTCCCCGTTGTTACCTTTACAGCACACAGCCTCCGAAATAATCATCGAAGTGTCTCTTCGTGAGGTGAGAATTTGTCTCCAAAGCATTATCGTTGTTCTTACCTGTTTTCCCTTGTCTGTTTCGTCTTCACTCTCGTATTCTTCGATTTCATCCTCGTCCTCGATATCCTCAAGACTTGTGCGGCTGCAAAATACGAAGAAATAAAAATTTTGCCTTGAATTTAACCTTTCTCTTGAATTCGAGGATCATTTCGAAAGCGGCACCTTTGGATTTACAATGAAGGCATAAGTGACGCAAAACGATCAACCGATCAAACGAGGGACCGACGAACCAAACGACCGATCGACCGACGGTCAATCAAACCAACGACCAGACGAACGGACAAAATATCAACAAAACCGACCGGACGCACGAACGAGCAACCGAGCAACCGAGCAAACGAGCAACCGAGCAACCGAACTATCAAATGAACGAGCGTTTCATTTCCAAACAATCCGTACTTACCCGATTCCTGATGTATCCTTTTTACTGTAACTTATTCGAGCCTTTTTGCTGTCTTGTCGATGTGTCTGACTTGATAACCACGATCTTTGAGATGATGTAGGAAGACTGAGGAAGACAACACGAAACTTTCAATCACAATTACATTACAAAGAGCACCTGTCACCGTGAATCCAGGCGGCATCGGTATTCATGCACAGGCTGTGCAGAATGTCAGAATGTATGGGAGTAGACCAGTGTTTTTCCTTATTTTAGGCCAGAAAGGTAAAATAACTTTTTCAAACAAAGCGATTTTGGCGAGAAATAAGGCGGTAAATTTTACCGGTTATCGCCTAAAAAGGACAGAACTAGAGTAGATGTGACCTTATACAGCACGATACCTTTCAAAATCCTGGTCATCGTTGTCTTGTTCTTCATCTTCTTCCTCGTCAGACTGTGATGTCTCCTCTCGCTTTCTTTTCACTGGTCCTTGTTTCTCAGCAGTAGACGCTTCCTCTGTATTGTCAACTTTATCGGTCGATTGGTTTGGTTTCTTCATCGAAGACAATGGAGCCTGGTCTTCCTGTGACCATTCTTCTGAACCTGACGAAATGGCGTCATCGTCATCTTTATTGTTATCATCACCAGCTTCTGACTCTTCCACAACTGGTGTGACAGGTTTCGCTGGTTTTGCCGTCGAGAGTACAGTTTGTTGTGCTGTTGAGGTGGTCGACTTCGGAGGCCGTCCACGCGGGCCTTTCGGCTTCTGTTGTTTGGTCTTTGTCTTAGTTTGTTTGGATATCAATTCTCCCTCTTTACTCTCGTCTCCTGAAGGAAAGAAAGCAAACGTTATGGCAAACGTGTGGCTCCGGCCGTTTAATACTGGAGTGAAAATATGTGGGAGCAAAGCTTACCTTCCATAGGAAGTTTTCTCTTTGCGCGACTTCCTTTCTGTTGTCCTTCAAATATAAGATGAGATTCGTATAAGACGTTTATCAAGTGTATCTGTCCGTGTCTGTCTGTCTTTACCAATCTGCTCGTCTGTTATTTCCTGTCTGTCGCACAGCCTTTCAGTGCATTTTTCTGTCTATTAGACTGAATATGATAATGCTAATCAGTCTGTCTTTTTGTCTGATTCTGGGTCTGTAAGTCTTCCAGAATCTGCCGTCCGTCTGTCATTCTGCGTCTAGGTCCAACTTAACACGAAACTAAGACACCTCATAGCAGTAGAGAACGTGATAAAAAATAGAGATTTTTTACTTGAATCTCTTACGGCAAATCTCACTTGCCGCTTGATAAATAACGTTTGTTTTCAGGCTTGACAACATCGCACCTTGCTAACTTAAACCCAGTTCTCTCGACATTTCCCCATAATGTCCCAGAATCAACAGTAACACTTGAGGAAATTCTGCATTACTTATCTTACTCATTGTTTTAATGTAACAAATTTTTCCCAACTTCTCCCCAGCCTTGAATATTTTTGTTTCCCTCGCAGAGACCAGCTAGGCTATCACCGAAAGAACTTATTTTAATGAATGTCATTTTCAAATTTATGACATCACGGGCTCCCTCCATACCTTCTTCTTCCTCGTCCTGTCCAGTCAAGCCGTTCCTGTATGATAGCAAAGGGCTCCACTGACCTCCCTTTTTGTGAATCATCTCTTTGGCATTTTCATCCAGAAATGATAATCTGCAAGTGGATAACAACAGGTTACAACCAAGACCTTACCATGAACCAAAATGCTGAAAGAATTTTCAATCTTCAGTGTTTTCTAGATTACCCCTTGACAAGAGCAATATTGAAATAGAAAGATTCACACGATGTCAAAGTCATTTTTAGTCGATTAATAATGATTTCACTGTTATTACGTTTTTCCATTAAATTCTTTTTTTTTTTTTTTTTTTTAATTATAAAGCGCTTTTCGATTGAGTGCCGTAAAACCAAAATTAAAGTCAAAGTAATTATAATGGCAAATTAGAAGAAAGGAAATACTATGAAGAACCAACGAGAACTCAAAGTGAAACCAAGCAAACTGCCTAAAGCGCGGGAAAAGGCGGGAAAAGGCGGGAAAAGGCGGGAAAAGGCGGGAAAAGGCGGGAAAAGGCGGGAAAAGGCGGGAAAAGGCGGGAAAAGGCGGGAAAAGGCGGGAAAACGCGGGTGACCAAGTCGTGATTGATGTTCATTTTGAATCTGATTGGTTGAGAGTGGTGCGGGTTTTCTGGACCAATCATAGAGAAAAGTAAAGCAAAACTAAACAAATTCCGGCTTCCTTTCAACACTCAATTGATAACTGCGATATCGTTCCCACACCACAATTCTAAATCTGGGTATAAATTATTACACTTACACGCCACTTTTTCCTGCCTTGTCTTGAGCAATCAACTTGAAAGTAAATTCGTTTAACACGTCCAAAAACTGAAGATTGCATGGTGGTTCATCTTCACCCTTCTGAGCATCTCCATTTCTAAGACTGTACTTGATGCCCTCCCTGTACACAAAGAAATCAATCAAACAACGACATAAAAGTCTGCACTCAAGTCAAGTGGCTCATCCCTGTTTTTACGAGTATAAAGTGACTATAAGTTTTCCTAATCGCCCTGGATGGGTTGCCAGTCCATCGAAGGTTACCTTCCGGCATTTCATCAGGATTCTCAGACAGTACAATTACACCCGTTTATACTCCTGGGTGAAGAGAGGCACTGTGAGAGTAATAAGTCTCTGAAGAACGCAAAACATTGACCCCACTAAGTCTCTAACCCAGACCTTTCGACCGAGAGTCTAGCGCGTTAACCTTAGACCCATCGCGCCTTCACACAAGCAGTGACATTGGAATCGGAATATAGCGTAGCTGTAACAAAAATACACTTTGAGGCAACAAACCTGTGCAAAGTTACAACACACTCCCGAGACTGAGGCTTCGTTGTGTCCACGCCGACTGAGAGCGCGAACCTACGAGCGAGTTCCTACAGAATGGATAGAAGTAATTATCCAATAAATAAAAATAGAACCGTATGTTGAAAAAAGTTGAATCATGTCAACCCTTTGACCCTTTAAGGGTGACTAGCATCTAATTTCTCCTCACAATATCACCCTTGAATCAAATATTAAGGTCAGGAGAATGAAGAAAATGATCGCCAACTAAAAAAGCTTTTGATTGTTAAACAAATTCTCCCTGTCAGCACGTTAGGAAATGTATAAAGAACAGTATGGAGAATATGCATACTGATGTTAGGGTGTTAAGGGCTGAGGCACATACAGCCTCCAAATTTAAGATGTGGCTGAAACGTCACATCCTTGTATAAGTATCTTTACAGTTTACGACTTGGTAGCTACGATTTTTTGCCTTCATTGCGGTAAATGTCTGAAGAATATTCTAAGGGTTACGATGAAAGTAAGGGAGTTTTCCAATTTTTGCCTAGTATTTGAAAAAAATTACCTTGATTCCAGCAAATTCCTTTGAGTTCGTGTCTGCAGTTCCGTCATTGTCATCTTGTAGTTTTTCAAACTCTTGTTGAAGACTCAGAAGCAAGGCTTTAGCAAAAGCTGAATTACTGATATCTCGGCATTTTGTCATAGTATGGCGAATGATATCGCCATAGTTGCTGTATGCCTGTACACGAGAGACAACATTCAGTGGGTTTGTTTGAAGCTGTAACTAATTACCGAATAAACTGTTCTGCACTGTGCTGTTTATTTTTCAAACGAACTTAATCTTAGCAGTGATATAGTGTCGTGCGCCTGTTAAGAAACAAGCCAGGCTACACTAAGAGCTCCTTCCTCAGCTCTTTGTGAGTAGCGTAAAGGTCAGTGAAAAATGATGTTACTCAGTGGATTAAACGGGCATACTCAAAAAATTGTGCTCCTAAGAGGAGTCGACCCTAGGACCTTCTTCTCTACCACTAAGCTTTAGGCTACTCGTGGTAGGCTGGGCCAATTTTTTCATACTACAAGGATAAGTAGCCGACATGTGATGCTTTTGTGCAACGATGATATAAATTAAGATGGTCAATTTTAAGCCTGATGATTTTAAGTGAAATATTTCAAGCGATAAGGTCCTTCAAAAGAAAAATGTGTTCCTCTAAGAATATCACACGTCATGCACGTTTTCATACCCTGATTAAGAATGCGAAAATGGGAGAAACCAGCTTCATATCAATCACATTATAAGCGACGAGTTTACAGAATCCTGCCAGAACTGTTCTCTTTTTGCTCAACTCCAAAGCACTGCTGTCCGTCTGGTCCTCTGTCGAAAAAAAAAGCATGTGAGCAAAAATGCGTCATGGAAAGCTGAGATTAGCTCCGACAGTAACGCACAGAGCCTTCAATAAAAGCCGTTGGCCGGCCAAAATCGCCAGCTAGTCTGATAATTTCACCTGATTTTGCTATGATTACTGATAAAAAAAACTGTAAATTTATGAAAAGACTATCGAAGAAATTTGCACCACAGCATTCCCCATTTTTTTGAGCGGAATTGAATGCAAAATTAAGCAGTGACAGGTTTAGATTTGTGGATCGATTCCACGTTTAGAATTTTCTTTAGGATGTGCATTCTTTGTGGAACACATGGAACATTTGAACTGAAGAGCTCCCAGAGGTGGTGCTCCCCTAGAGGCCCGTAGCATTCAACACGTTTTGATTCAACCATGATATCAGATGTTTCTTAAAACTTAAACCCCTAAGAGAGACTAGCAACTAATTTCTCCTTACAATATCACCCCTGAATCAAGCATCAAGGTCATGAGAACAAAGGAAATGATCACCAACTAAAGAAACTCTTGATTGTTCAACAAATTCTCCTTGTCAGCACCTTTGGAAATGTATAGTGAACAGTATGGAGAATATGCAATCTGATGTTAGGGCGTAGAGATTTAAAATATCTCACCGTCTTCATCCTCTGCTTCGTCCTCGTCCAAGTCCGTGAACACGTGACTGATGACGTAATCTCTGAGCCTCACTTGTGTGGTGTGATCAGCTTCATATACCAAAGGCGCCAGAATGGGGGCTGGAACATAACGACAGTAAAAAAGACATGTTTAGGGTCAGCCGAAATAGCACCAACAACAAGATCATGCAATCAAACGAGTCACAAATTACCTCTGTTCTTTAACTGCTTGGCGAAAACGATCAGCAAATCACAGATACAACAAAATGCCTTGAAGACGAAAAGGAAAACACAAGTTGAAAAATTTTAAAGATAAATTCTTCCAAGTGATAAAAAAATTAATGTGGTTAAATAACAACTGACCAAAGATCAGAAATGAATATAGGGGTAAGTCTCTAATGGGGGAGATTAGAACAAGATAATTTAGTTGTAGAAACTAAGTTGATAATGTGAATTGGTCACCAAAAAGAGTTTTTAAAGTTCACGTTTTCAGGGCTCGAACTTAACTTTTTTGTCTACTAGCAAAGTTTTGCTAGTAAGATTTTTTTTACTAGCAAAAGAAGGAACCTAACTAGCAAATGTTTGCTAGAGGATATTTTTTAGACTCGCAACTTCGAAAAACCACTCGCATTTCGCGAGTTTGCGAGTGCTAATTTCGAGCCCTGGTTTTGAGCGTTAGCCCTTTGTCAGAGCGAATGACGAAGGACTAACGCTCGAAACATCAGCTTTAAAACTCTTTACGGTGACCGTTTTACAAAATTAACTCAATTGATAAAGCAAATTTTTATACATTATGACATGCCGTTAATCGGTCCACCATCATTAAACAGCAGATATTTTTTGACTTACCACTCTCTGAACAGAATCTGTACTGAATTGTATGAGCTCGTCACAGTTTGACATAAACTGATTCACTCTCTTTTTCAGGGTGCGCATCTCATGCTGGGAAAGGAAACATACACGTGGTAAGGTCACGTTGAAACGGGGTTGGAAGGAGGGGGGTGGGGTGGGGAGAGTCCCCCACTTGAACACTACTGCTGAAATACACCAATGAACATTCGTCACGAAAGAGAAAAAAAGAAGATTTAAAATCTAACCTTATCCGGTTCGTTAACATCTATCTCCGTAAGACTCCAAACAAGTAACATCTGCATGCTTAAAAAGGTCAGCTCCAATATCTGTTGTATCAAAAACAAAAAGTCAAAAATCCATAGTTGACAGTCATTGTTAAGTTGAGTTCACACACATAACTCTCTTGATGGGAAAAAATAAATATTGTATTACAGGTTTTAGGACCCAGCTTTAAATTCCACAAAATAACGAAAAACACATACAACAAACAGGGTGATAGCAATAAAACATAACTAAGGGACAAAAACGCAAAACAAAATGGACACCAAAACCGCATTGTGGTGGCATGTGGACGGAAACAGGGGTAAGGGCTTGTGATAATAGGGGACCGGAGGGGTATGAGAGTTTTAAGGCGGGAAACGGGCAAGAAATACACAAATGACAGCGCGCCAAAACACACCAAGCGCGCCAAAACACACCCAGCGCGCCAAATCGCATCAAGCGCGCCAAAACACACCAAGCACGCCAAAACACACCAATAGCAAGAAACTAAAATGCTATAAATAGCGACACGTCAGTAATCTTTCGACCTCGTTGCCTGACGAAGACTAGTAGTACATGAGTCGAAACGTCGCGATGAATACACAAGAGAGCCTAATCCTACATCGATGGACAAACGATTAAACGTTCATTTATCAAGAAAACCACGATGAACAACCAAATTTGGTTATGACAAAGACGACTTGCCTACCTCGTCTGGTACGGTGTGCTTCGCAGAATAGTCAATAATGTATGACAAATCATCGTAAAGGTCCCATTTATTGAGATTGTGGGATCTGCATAACGGCAAAATGCTTAAATTGTATCATCATATCTCTCAATTAGTACTTGTACTACGATTGGTCAACTCAGCAGGCCGTATTTCAGTGTACGGTCCGCTAAATTCAAAACTTTGTTTGAATTGAAAGCTTCTCCCACCTGAGATATAACAAATATCTTACCACCTTCGTTTTCCTGGTCCTTACTGCAAGTTATGGATTTTTTCCCGCTCGATTTATGGCCCGCGCCCTACGCGCATGGGCCATAAATCCGAGAGGAAAAAACCCGGTTCGTAACTCTCATTATGGACCTCGAACTCGGTTGGTAATGGGTATATTCTTTTGACTCAACTTAATCGCATGAAATTCTATACTTACAACAGTGAAAAAACTGTATTGAATGTATCATTTACATGTGTAACAATATATGACCGGATTTTCACTGCATCTTCAAATTTCTTTGACAAAGAAACTACACAGGACACGAAGTTTGCAGACACAGATTCATGTTCGCTTCAAAACTACGAATTTCTTGCCAAAATTACAAGAAAAATTCAGGATTGTTTTTGCCCGACCGAATGTACCTCTCTTCCTTTAAAATACCCTCAGTAAAAGAAATCTTTCGTAGACTTTCAGGGGATAAAAAGGGTCTTAAAGCAATATCTTATTCTATCCTAAATTGGACAAAAAATTGATGTTTTCTTATAAAAAAACTACAAGGAAACGTACTTAAAGAAAGATGCAATTCTTGCCAGATTAACATGGAGAGCAAATCTCTCTTGATTGTCTTCGTCTGCTTCATCCTAACAAAACAAAACAAAAAACATTGACAAAGAACACGACGAAAACTTGTACATGTAATGTTTCCCAAATTTGCAGTTTAAAGAACGTAGTGTACATTGAATGACTGAAACGTCTCTCAACTGATTGACAAATTTGTTTACATTCATCACCTCTTCATTGAAAAAGTTTAGAAATTGAATAACAGTCATTAAATGTTAGGAAAGTGAGGATTTTGTGGCAGATTTTAATAAGATATAACTATGCAAACATTTTCGAGAAAAATTTAGAAGAACCGAAGAATACTTACTGCGTCAAGACCACTCTTCACGTTTTCTTTGAATTTGGCCACAACTGAATCAATCAGCTTGTTTTTGGCCACATCCTAGAGGGCAAGAAAATCAAGATAAAGTTATTTATGCATTTCGAGCTAAAAATAATTAAAATGTTAACGATACAGTGCAAAATGCAAGAAGATCACACAAGTGCTTGTGCACAGGACACCTATCCACTTACAGCTGAAGAGGCCAAAGTGAAGTCATTGTCCGTGAGTGTTCTTAAGCTCTTCCCACATTCATCCAAAACCTGCAAAACGAAAACAATAATCAAGTTTTTTTTGATGAGGAAGGCATTGGTTCCATTAACAACCGGTTACTGTCAGTCTACCGCCGCCTGTAAAACCAGGCTCTCGTGTTTGGATTTTGCCTCATGGCTCAGCCACCAATTACAAAATCGACAGCCGCTCATGAAAAAAGTTATTGAAAGCCCTGGAAGGAAGCTCAAGTGCAAAGATATACGTCAAGTTCTTGATGGACTGAAATACAGCACATAAATTACAGTTACACTGTACATTAAAAGCAAAGTTTCTTCACAATTTCTCGCAGTACTTACGTCCACATTGGAGTGTTTCTCCACTATTTCAGAAAGTTGTTTCAGAAGTTCATCCAAATACTGGAAATTGCAAATAAAAAAAGGTCACAATATTATTCACAAACAAAAGACCCAGAATACGGGTTTGAATATCTACAAACCTTTCCCAATCTCCGCTGTCCATACTCCTCCAGATCAAAGTATTGAGGAAGTGACACCAGGTTTATGACGTTTTCAATGTCAGTTCCGAACTGTAACAAAACAAAAAGTATTACAACATAGCTAGTGATAAAAGATTAAAGTGAGAGTAAAGTCTGTATTTCAATTAAGCGGCGAAAAAAAAAGGCATTGTATTAGTGTAGTTTGATCGTCCGGGTGAGTGTAGTCCTGAGAAGGATTGTTGTCGGTAGTGGTGTCTAATGTTTCGACAACCTGAGCGGAAGTCATCATTGGAGTCAAGAGGATAGCTGTTGTCAGTCGAATGTTCTTAGTTCGGTTCGTATAAACTGATTTGTCAGTTTTGCCGTTGATGTTATTGGCTGCAAGACTCAAGTGGTGTCGGTCGGCCGCGATTAGTCGGTATCGATCCGTTAGTAAAGTTGGGTCGTTCTGTTCGGTTCATTTGTAATGCTAATGTCGTGAATAGCTCGTTTGTATGGTGCCGGTGGTGGTTGACTCCTGTTGAGGGGAGTGTATTCTAAGTTATTAAACCAGCTTTCCAGAGTCAGGAACTAACTGCAGCAAACGGCAGTTCATTTAATATTAATTTCTAAAACTTCGTTGAAAGTAGCTGAGTGCATGTTACCTGTTAATCTTTGAACTCCTAAGATCTGATTGTTAATTCTCTCCTCTAGCTGCTACACATTTCCTTGTGAATCGGTTACGAGAATTTGATGTTCAATCAAGATAATATCTTGTACCTGATAAGTTTGAGTAATCTCACCACCTGTTCGCTGGATAATGTATAGATATTATAGGGAGAAGTTACATTTTAATCACCTCTGGGTGGTAAAGGATTAGCTCAATTTTGTGCTCAGTTGTACAGTAGTGTCACATTTAAGGGGCATTTATATTATACCTTGTTCAACAGGCCTGGTAAAGTCTGCATAAAGTGTGCACTCAGGTCTTTCTTTTCATTCACAGTAGTTTTGTTTTCCTTCACTTTACGAACTGCTCTTCCGGGGGGACCCTGTCGGGTAGATGCTTGTTTGCAGGCGCAGACCATGATGTCAATCAATGCCATTTCTTCACTGTCATTCAAACCTGAGGTTAAGGAAATCATGTAAACAATAGTATTTCTAAATTTATTCTTCACCGTCTATTAAAGATTTTGTTCAATGTTTGAAAGGTGACAACTTTTCATAATAAGATTTTCTTATCCACTGATTTCCTGCCACAAAAGAGTTGATTTTTAAGGAAACTAGACTTCACGCAGGTGTAGTTAGAACTCCATCAACCAACCAGTTCCTACAGACTGGACACTCATAACAGATCTCTCCAGGAGTACTAGAACTCTTTTCCCATATTAAACTACACTAAACAAGGCCTTGAATAGCAAAGCCACCATGTGCTGTAAATTGAGGTTTTCTTTGAATTTTTAAACGAGAAAAAGTGTTAAAAGATGATTGGTGTTGTGTACCAAATTTCACAAGTGATCTAAAAATCTCATCTTCTTGGTGCCATATTGAGTTGACTGGTGAAGGAGTTGGAAAATTCTAATAAGATAACAAATTTCTGGCTCTTCTATTCAATACTGCAAATTACAAACCCTGATTTATTGCCATGGCAACTCACCTTGCTTGTCATTTTTATCCAAAAGAATGTCAGTCATCAACTTCCAGTCCTGACATGCACAAGACAGCAAACACTTTGTTAGGTAACACTCTGTACATTGCATGACTATTTTTCAGATTTTCCAATGCAAAGAGGCTATCTTTTGTAGCAAAGCTGTGCTCTTGGTGGAGAGACTGCAGACCCAAAGGTCTCAGAATTCTAAGAAATCCAATCCTCAAAAGATTTCCAGGGAGCAAAATTATACATTGCATGTTTGCAAAAGATGTGCTGTTTCCTGACAGGAAAGCTGAGAAACTATTTCACACTTCTCCTATAGATCACAGGACTCAGGCAATTAAGTGTTGAGAGTTAATCATAGTTTTGCATAGAACAGGTCAGACATTTTCTTGCAGACTTAAGGCAAGTGACTTCCATCATTACAAAAGATTTAAATTATTTTACCCTCAGTAAGTCCATACTTTCCCACAGACTGTCTACAAGGTATGCTGCATGGTTGTGGACCTAGAAAAACGAAAAATGTGTCAGATAGTTTGAAGAAATAAAATGGGGTAATCAATGAGATGGCTTTAAATCACTTTCACCCTTTAAACCCAGACATCAGTATTTATATTCTCCTGACTTTTCTCTGCACATTTCCTGTGACACTGAAAAGGAGAATTTGTTTAATAATCAAAGCTTCTCAGGTTGATGATCATTTTTCATTATTCTCATGATCTTAATGAATGATTTGGCAGTATTACTGTGAGGAGAAATTAGTTAATGGTCACTCTTTGAGTTAAAGGGGTAAAGCTACATGTACCTTATCTACCAATGTAGGTATAATTGACTTGAGAAATGATCTAAATTTAGAATCAATATTGTGGTAATTATGTCGAATTAAAATTACCTCACTGACAATAAAAAACTCAATCAGCTTTTTTAACTGTACAAGTTTGATTTCCTGTTCTGCTTTTTTGCCTACAAAAAAAAAATGCAAAAATGATACATCACTTTTGATTCAAAATGCTTGCAAATATTTACAGAGTAAGTATCAAGAGGGCCAGTCAAGTGTCCTTAGCAGTTTGCAGGTTCCCCTTTTATACTCCTTGGCCCAGTTGAATGAAGGCAAATTAGCACTAACTCAGGGTTTAATTTTAATCTGGGCTTCTTTACTCCTTTGTTCGAAAGCCCTTTTGGGATCATTTTCTTTATTTTTTTTTGGGATCATCCAATCATCAAATTGTTGACAAAAAGAATTATGCTAAATTTTTCTCTAAAAGCTTTCAGATCTGAAATCAGATTTCAAACTAATCCCTGGGTTATCTTAACCCAGTTTTGAACAACCCAGCCCTAAGGAAAGAAAGAAAGTAAAGTGAATTGTAAAAGAATGCTGAACAACAACCCCAGTCCAGACTCAGTCGCAGACCTTTTGGTTGCAGGATCTTGCATGCTAACCAAACAACAGCCACTGACATCTTCCCCATTTAACAAGAAACCTGACCAAGGCTTACCTCTTTTTGATTTGCTTGCTTTTTTCACTTCTTCATCAGCAGCCATGACAAGCCTATCCTTGAGGAATTCTCCTGCTGCTTTTGCCACATTCCGACTTGTACAGAACACAATTAACTCAATCTGTTGGCATTCTTCCTCATCCAGTTTGTCATTCCTACAACAAGACAACAAATACTGGTCATCCAAGCAGCACACAAATATTCTACAATATCAGTACCTGATAAACACTGTTCCTTTTTCAAACTTCTTGCAAATAATTGTTGTCATTTTCCAAACCTAAGGATATGACTGTCTCAAATCACAAGGCCTGAGCAGAACAGTTTCTTTTTTCAGTGTTTGCTTTAAAACTTGAAATTCTTTGATTTTGCAAATAAGATTATTTTGGCCAAGTTAGTCCACGAATATGCAGACACCTAACAAGCACTTCCTACAACTTGGGACAGAACCCAGACTTCTTAATAGCCATGGGTGTGGTACTCTATCTTGAGGATAAAGGGGGTAAGTTTCTAGAGAAACTGTAGTGCTGTGTTGGTGGGAGAAAACAGGGTAATTTAGTATTATCAACTGAGTTGGAAGCCCTAAGACACCCCAAGTGAGGTAGGCAGTGGTTAATTGATTTACACATTTTCTGGATCTGGGCAGTTATAAAACAGGTCTTCAAACTTTTTTAAGGGTTCAAGGATTGGTCTATATACAAAACTAAACCATAATCTGTAGCTGAGTCAGATCACGTTTTTCCGTTTCAGAATCATAATGGAGCAGAAACCATCACACAACTCTCTCTTCAACTTACTCATAGACAATTAGAGTGATGAAATAATTTACACCTCTAGAACTTACATAAGAAGAAGGTTAACCAGCTTGACGGCTTCCACTGCCACTTCATTTTCTTTGTCTAAGGTCATAGCTACAAGTCTTTCCTGGGATTTAAATGAAAAACACTTTTGTGATGACTTTGATCTTTACTGAATGATTCAATAACATATCAATTTTCTTTTCGATAAGAAAAAAATAATCATGATAATACTGAAAGTTGTTCTTCATGCCAGTACCTTAAATCTCTCAGTCAAGGGCTCAAGCTGAGAAAGGAAGTCATCAACCTCATAGAGGCCTCTCAATGAATTGATGGCCTTCTGCCGCACCTCTCCAATCTAGCAGATGATGATGGATAAAATTGATCAACTCAATTGTCTAAGAAGAGGCACTGTTTCTCCTAAATCTTTTTTTTCCCCCTTTGGTGTAGTTTTGATGCACTAGTGGAACCACATTTCAAGAACATGCCCAAAACAATATTTAAAAGGAATCTTTTCAACACAAGAGTTAAAATTTAAGATCAGATAGCATCCCAAGACTGAAATGACTAATTCAACCCCTAAAACCCTAATAGTGATCAGTACGTAATTTCTCCTGACAGCAATACTGCTGAATCATTCATAAAGATCATGAGAATTAAGGAAATGATCATCAAACTAAGAAACTTTGATTGTTAAACAAATTCTCCTTATCAGTACCAAAGGAAATGTATAGAGAACAGTATGGAGAATATCAATGCTGATGTTAGGATGTAAAGGGTTAAAAACCTGTTGAAAAAACTTGCCTTATCATGTAAGCTCCACACAGTATACTTCAGAAACTTGTCACTCAAAAAGTAGGAGCTACAAAGAAACAGAAATTATGGTTACAGTAACAATGGTTAATAATTTCTATGTTGTGTAGAAAAATTCCTTGTGCAAAACTTGTAAATGCACACCTGTATTCTTTCATCCAATGACCCATTTCTGCAATGCACAGCGCCCTGATTTCATGTCTGGAATCCCTGAAATTGCACAGAAATTAAATGCAAGTCTGATTAAACAGAGTAAAAATAAGTCTAACAGCTGGCCACAAAAAATAAATGACAGCAAAATGTTGCATTTGGCTGGTAAAAAATACAACAAGTAAAACCCTCAAATTTAAATTAAGGAAGACACTCTTGATATGATGCAGAAATGAAAACCAGCAAACTGGTTACCCAGCAGAAATCCACATTCTTTTCAGTCATCAACTCAAGAGACCCTTTGCACTTTTATCTGGAGCTCCAGATACCTACAGCATATGAAGTGGTTACATGTACCTGTATCTATGGACAAACATTCCCTGGTGCACAAAATTCATCATGTCTTCCAAGTCACTGACATTCTGTCTCAGCTATAAGGAAAGAAAATAAGAACCAGTATTATAGTGAGCCTACACTTGATGGACCCTTCAAAACATGGCATAGATGTGAAAGGATAGCACTTGTTCTGTACGGGAAGAGATTTCTGCTTACCTCTTGCCTCCTATTGTTCAACATTTCAATTTTTTCCATGGCTTTCTTGGATGAAACTTTGCTGCTTTCGCTGTCTAACTGGCGCTACAAAAATGATTTTGAGATATCTATGTAAGTAAAACAGACACCTCCCAAAATGCAAAATTCCTACAGCTGTAACTGAGGATTTCATAAAGACACCAATGGTTTGTAGATGGTTAACGCTGAAGCTGTAAGAGGTTGAAAGTTGAAACTTTCACACTGTGTCTATTTAAACAAAAATACAACATACTATACCTGGGTGTGATCCAGCTCTACATGAACACGCTTTGCCACTTGTATCAAAGCAGAAACAAGTTTCATTCCTGTGGGTAAAATAAGTCAGTGACAGGTGAGGCACACTCAAAATATGGATCAAGATGAACCTGACTTCATGAACTGGATGTTGGGCTAGAAAACATCCACAGAGCACAAAGGAAAGCATTATACATGTAGATGAAGGACTCCAGAACTAGAGATTTAGATTCAAACCTTGGCCGAGTCCTTGGGCGAGACACTTAGTTATCACATTGCCTCTCTTTGCTAACAAGTATTTAAAGCATTTGCAGACTGGCTGAGAAACTTTAAAAAATTGTTGGAGGGTAGGGAGAGGAGTAACAAGGATGTCTCGCTATCCTGTTTAGGAGGAGTATAGATAACTTGTAGACACTTCAACTAACAGAAACCTGAATAAGTTCTAGTGAAAATGGATCATTAGGTCTGTGAGACATAAGAATTAATTCTTACCAGCTAAAGTACTTGTGTGTCTAAAGGCGCGGACTTGTGAGTCTGACAGCCTGATCAGCCAGGACACCAGTGTATCCAACATGTACTCGTCATAAATGATACTGTGTTGGCATTGCTGAACTAGCGAATCCACAAACTCTACAAAGTTTGTCTAAAAAAAAGAAAACAAAACAAAAACAAGTCTAGGTTGAGATCTTTAACCCTTAAATCTCTGAGAGTGATTAGCATTTAATTTCTCCATTCAATTTTTCACCCCTGAATCAGACATCAAGGTCATGAGAATAAAGAAAATGATAATCAACTGAAGAACCTCTGGATCGTTAAACAAATTCTCCTTGCCAGCACATTAGGACATGTATAGAGAACAGTATGGAGAATATGCATGCTGATGTTAGGGTGTAAAGAGTTAAAGGAGTTACTGTACACTCTCAATGACAGTATCTCAGCAACTGTGTACCTACCCTTCCCCTAATCCAACATTAACGCTAACTTGTTAGTGATTGACTGTTGTTGGGGGGGTAAGCAGAGGGGTAGGTGTGCAGTTGTTCAAATACTGACATTGATTTGTGCATTTTGTATCAGATAACAGAAAACAAATTCAACTGAATGGTACAATACTCACCCTAAATTTTTTGTACGCTGGACCCGTCATTATGAGTGGGTATTCATGGCTGGCCTAATGAAGAGAAAAAAGATAGCAATTATAGGTCCAATACATGATTGAATTGACAGAATTCAAAGGACTCAGTCCTATGCAGTTGAACTAACCTCGTCAAACTGCTCAGTAAGTTGACGGATTGCGTTGACACTTTCTTCCTCCTCCAACATTTTAGGTGTTACAGTTCCTGAAAGGAAATGTATTACTTTTCAATTAAAGTCACCCGGATTCAGACACTCATCAGCTAGGAAGCATCTGAGGTTACATACATGTAGATATATAATTATCATGCTGTCTCCAGTTTTCTGAGGGGTGGATAACACTATCCACTGGATAAATCACTCTCCAGTGGTAGAGCTTTGCTTTTATGAAAGCTTTCAAGTACTGGGCACTTCGTATAGTGATTCTTCTGAGTACAAAGCTTTGATCCATCAAGACATGTTTTACACATGTTCATTGTACATGTACAGTACTGCTCATATATATGTTAACTGTGCAGACAAATAATTATTTCATATGCTCAAACACAAGGTAGTCAGACGTGTGTACACGATTTTTTTGTGCGTATGGCCAAAAAAAATGCGTGACTCATGCCTTTGTTATTCAGTGCTTTAAGTTTCCTTTGTATTACATTGTTGTGTAAAACAAAGTACTTTTAGGTTTGAAAAAGTGGTGAGTCAACAATGGAAATTTTACATAATGAAAAAGGCTATTACATTATACTTGCATCGCTTTGCGAATTTATTGAATAACAAGCAGTAGCAGTGGATTTGCTTGATTTTAGTTGTTGATGACGTAATAAATTTCTTCCCCTAGAACTTGGTCTTGTTCCATTCAAGTATGAAACAAAGGACTTGGCCATCTACACCTTAAACAAGCTACAAAGGTTTTTTTGATATGATAGGACTTTATTCAAAATATTTATTCCTTAAACTGCTCAGAATACAATTTCTAAAAGTTTCTCCTATACAAAGTATCAATTTTACTTCAAAAAACCTTATTAAATCAGAACAAACCTTTGCAGCCACAACATTGGACAAAAAACTGTATGAGATCAACCATTCCATTTTCTTTGTCTGTTGTGTAACTCTCAATCCAGTCATCCACAACAGCCTGTGAATTTTACATGGAATAAAATTTACAAAAGGATTTACATGTACCTGGTGTAAATGAAAAACTGCAAAGGGTTAATTTGAAAAATGTCAGGGGAGGGGGTTGGTTGTTCTGGAAATCCAGTCCAGAAAGGGATTTTGAACGTTTTCTTTCAGATCTTATCTCTGAGTCAGTAAATGTCACAACATTCTCATGTTTTTGAAAATGCCACAACAACAATAATGTACAGATCAGCCTTGCTCTCCCATGAAAGCCTACAGTATATCACAGTGTACACAACAGCAACAATTTCATTCCCCACTCATCCTAGTGGTTAGTTGGGGTAGTCCTCTTAATGAGGACTTTGGACATAAGGCTTCAGCCAGAGGAAGCCACTGACTCCTGTTAGTTGCCATCAAGCTGCCATGGCTAGCCATAGTGAAACAGGAACATTCTTAACAACTCAGTGTATCAAAAAGAACTTTACTGTATTTAAAAAAAGTTTAGATGTAACATTAAACATAATTCTTACCCTCAGAGCACCTTTTCCAGCTTTCACAATATCAAACAAGGTTCCCTGACTCTCATCTGCATCTGCACTTCCTTTTGATTTTCTTGATTTCTTCTGAGATGACTTTTGAGCAGAGGGTTGTTTAGATTTTGCCCTTTTTGCTGCCTGCAAGAATAAAATTATTTATAGATACACCTTTGGCTATTCACAAGAATGACTCAAACAAACAAACAAAACCACAAATGATCCAACTAACTGAAAAAATATATCAATCAACTATACCGGTGTAGCTTTGGAGGTTTCTGCCGCACGTTTCCTTCCTCGTACTGAGGTAGGCACCTGAACAGGAGTTTCCAAGTCACTGTCGTCACTTGATTTATTTACTGATGACTGTTCCCTGAAAAGACAAAACATTTGAATAAAAAAATTAATATCATTTTGTTTTCTGAATCATCTCAGTGGGCTGAAATTTTAACTCCTTAATTCTGATAGGGAATTGCATGTTTGTAATTGATCTAGCTTTTTGTACTGTGGACCACAGTCTACAATTTTTTTCTCCCCTTATCTCAGCTAAGCAGGAAGAGGAAACCAGCAAGAAAAAAGTAAATAACTTATTCACTGGTCTAGGTTGGTCTGTAGTGAGAAAAAACTGTGCACTTGGGCTTGAGTACGGCTCTCAATTGCTTAAGATCTTGGGTACCTCTCCCCATAATTATATAAACCTCCCACCCAACACATAGCATATAACTCTTCTCTTTTCTAGCCAAGTTAGTTCTACAACTAAAATGATTTTGAAATTGCATCATTGAGTACCCAGCTTCTTCATTTCCTTCTTCTTCGTCATCTGACCCACTACTCTCTGGTGTCATTTTTGTCTTTTTGGTTTTGGACTGCTGTGGTGTGACTTGTGCTTTACTAGCCAGTGGCTGATGACCATAGAGAATCCTCTGCCTGACCCTCCTGCCGCTGCGTCGTGGTGACTCTCCCACCTAAAGTGGTAAAATATTGATTCAGTTTTCTAAATTAGCTGAAGATTCATTCACTGAAAGAAAAGCCTGCCCTGCAAACTAAATGATATCTTGGTTATTAAAAATTTGATCCTTAAGAGTGATAGGCATCTAAAATCTCTCAACAGTATCACCCTTTCATGAAACATTAACATCATGAGAATGAAGGAAGTCATCACCAACTCAAGAAGCTCTGGACTGTTAGCAAAATTCTCGGATCAATATCAGTATCTGGGCAACTGCCCACCTACCCCTCCCCTAACCCAACAACAGTCAATTAATGACAAGTTAAGGTTAATGTTGGGCTAGGGGGAGGGGTAGGTGGGCAGTTGCCCAGATACTGATATTGATCCAAATTCTCCTTATAGGTACAATAGGAAATGTATAGAAAACAGTATGGAGAACTTGCATACTGATGTTAGGGTGTAAAGGTTTAAAATGTTTATCTAAAAATTTATGGCCTCGTGGCACAAATATCATGCTATGAGATAATCTGTAAAACTAAATTTCCGTAGCCGACAATCATGGTAACTTTAACATTTTGTAGTTATATGCAGGACAATCTTTCTATCTTTTTTCCTTTTTTATTCGCCAGAATGTACCCTGGTCTTTGAAGGAGATGGTGTGCTGCTCACAGCTGGACTTGGTGCAGCACTGCTGCCACTGGCATCCTCTTCATCTGGCTGTGTTGTAGACATCATTCAGGCAAACTGCAAAAGACAGAAGGTTTCTTGTGACAAAGTTGAAATAACACTTGCCCAAATGCTCTTATACACCATAAAAAGAATGGACAAACAAACTATTATGTTTTTATCTATTAGTTCATCTATGTTTTAGTGATGGATGTTTTGTTTATCTAATTGTTTTACAGTTTTGATTAATTTGTAAGAGCACTTTACATTTTTCAAATCCATCTTAATAATTCTAAACAAATAATTTACAATTCTGAATCCTGCTGTGCATCATTTGCTTTTGACAATTATTTATGTTACTAAATTAACTTCTTAATTCATATTTACATACTTTGTTTTCAGAATTTTAACCCTTAAACTCCCACAATCTAATCATCAATTCTCCCTTCTGGCTACTAAACACTTCCTTATAAGTTAGTCACAAAAACTTGGTGTTACCGGTAAATCAAGGTGACAACTTCCGATAATTTTTAGGATTCTCTTTACCCTTTTGCTGAATACTATAAAGACATTATATGGAGAAGTTACATGTTAATCACTCTGAGAGTAGCAATTAAAGGTTAAAAAAACTTAAATTAGATTTAAATGTGTGTCAGAGATTTAATTTGATTGTGATTAATGTGATGGAGTTGATTGGACAACAGGTTCTCAATTAAAAGGTGTCATAACCCAGTGTAGAATATCTTCAATACAGGTGTAGAATATCCACATTACAGGTAAAACAATTTTGCTGCTTTGAACAATGTACAACTTGTTGATTCAGTCGCACGTCAAGAAAGAACACTATTGCATATCAACAACCTCAAAATAATTATCGCCAAAAAATTACAGTCTGATGTTGTGGATCAGCGTGTCAAGGGTAGTTTAAAGCATGCAGGCACAATGGATCGAGTTCTCACAGTATCTAAGTTAAGATATATTTAGAACTTGATTTGTACTCGGCGATTTTTAGCTGATTCAAACGCATTTAAAAGCTATCTGGAAGACATTAGAGTAATATCCAAATTGTATAAGACGACGATAGACTTCAAGGAGCTTAAAGAAGGTCGAAAACATGTGCAGGAGCACGGTTTGAAGATAAATTCAGGGCTGCATTGTCCAGAGGACGACATGACATATACATACATTTGCCAAAGACCTCTCAACTAAGTCATTTGCTGGATTCTGCTCTTTTTTTGCCTGATATCTAATCCAGTAAACATCTTTACTAACCTCCTTACTCAGGTAACCGATCTATCGTTCATAAAAGGTCGTAAAAGACAGCATAAATGAATAAACTTCTATGTTTTCAGTCACAAGTTCTCCCTTTGGAGCTCGATTCTGTTTTGGCGGGCGTTGATCACATGATCGAAATCAAGTAGACCGCTGACAACAATAGAACTCGCGGGAAAATGAGATAAATTAGGGGAGGGTGGGGTGGAAAGGGAAAACTGAAAGCTAATGAATATCAGCGTTCTATCACAAACGCTGTAATCTGATTGGCTGTCTTATCCTTGATAGTGGATGAAGTGAATAGTCTAACTTTGTGTCTAACTTCGAGCCTGTTTCGCTGTTATTATTTGGACGGCTGTTATAATTATACTAAGACAATTAGCATAATTAGATAATTAGATTAGATAATTTCGCTCTCGATCTCTACGTATGATTCGTCTTTGTCAACTTTTATCAAATATTACGCGATAGAATTCCCAAGCACATAACCTTAGTGATAAGCTACAAAAGGAACTTACACCATTGATGTTTGGTTACCTAGCAAATTTACATATTGCCAAGTGACGTTTCAGTTGGAGAGGTGATAATTTTGAATTCATGAATTTGACCAACGTTTGTATAACTGGGTGCAATTTTAGACCATCATTTTTCCGATAAGAGAGAGGGAATTGCGGTCGTTCCGCCCGAAAGACAATCCGTCTGAAGTCGATCCGCCCGAGAATGGAAGTCGATCTGCCCGACGAACAAACAGTGCATCAAATTACAAAGATTAAGCTATTATTCCATTTTTTAATTTCTTTTAGTTATGTTTGTAAATATTTGTTGGCCGCATTATCAAAACAACTGCTCATTCAACCGCTGGAATATTTAACTTCTTTGGAACTTCTGCGATCAAAAGCGAAATCATTTTGTTATGTAATAGACACATCGAGGCCAAATATCTGAGGCCAAAAGTCAGTTGTGATGTTAGTTGAATAAAATGTCTGGTTTTGTAAGATATTTCACTGAAAATGCTACCACCACGGAAACGAAATGATTCTACGGGCTTAAGAATGGGATACCAAATTTGTTTAAGTTATGCTTTTTACGGCGGTCATGCCACCAGTGAACGGAACGTAGACAAGACGAATTTTACCGCCGAGTCAGTATACAACTCGGAAAAAAAAATATTAAACCATTCATATTGTATTTCGTTACAAAAACTCATAAAACACTAGTTTTATTTAAGATGTCATTTTAAAGAACTCTACACAACTCATAGATAAGACGACGTATACATCGGGCGCAATGACTTCGAAGTTCGGGCGGATAGGTCTCGGGCGACCGGATACTCGAAGGTCTTGGAGAATTCTCGAGAAATTTTGCAATCCTCTGACAGCGTGTCGGGGTTTCATTACTGTCTGTATGTCTCTCGACCTAGTTTAAGTTTTCATTTATTCATTTAGGCTTTGTAAACACGATAAAAATCATCCTTATGCTTAATTACAAAATGTCTTTATCACCATGGTAACTTGATAAATGTTTTGACTGAAATTACACTGAACAGTCCAATTCCATCTGTCTGAGTCGAACAACTCAACTGCAACTGCAACAACATGACCTTTGAGCTATATTGCACAATTTTTGTCTCTATTTTCTTCTTTCAGTTTAAAGAAGCAATATTTACCGATTACAAAAGCTCTCTTGATGTTTCTGACGGAATTTTAAGCTTCGCTAATCTTTTCTCGTTTCCTAATCATCTACTGAACGCTACACCATTTGAATCTCTCTTCTTGGATGGGGAACAAGACTGCCTTCAAGCTTGTACAGAGAACCCTCGATGTCGATCGTTGAATTTCAAAGAAGGTCCTCGGTTAAATGGAAAATTTCTCTGTGAACTCTTGGACACTGACAAATTTAAGTCGTTGAAGCTATTTGTTCCAAGTTTGGATTTTCATCACTTCAGTGCGACAGTGAGTATTTTTAAAAATTGAACTGTAACCAGGATATGACATAGTGAGAAAGGTAAAAAAAAAACGTTCTCTCGTTAAAAAGGTTTTAAAATATGAGCTTTCGGCTATTATACTATAGCCTTTAACGAATGTAGAAAATATAAGCGCGTGAATGGAAATATATACAGGGGAAGGTGTGAGTATTTTGATAAAAAAAAATTTTGATAAAAAAGTTATTTTATAAATATTTTTATGCGTGTATGTGCGTTGTGCTATCTTGAAAGACAGCAGGTAGTTTTGTCAGAAAGGAGCTCAAATTTTGGAAAAATTCTTTAATTCATCTCCTACTATTTAGTTATTTTCAGTTTTTCTTCAAACTCGAATAAATCTACTTTTTAAAATGAAGTGCGCCCTGAATTAAAATTTAAGAAAATTTGCGTAATTTACGTATATGCACTGAAGTTGTCTTTATAAACCAGCCCAGTTCGCACAAGTTTGTGCAAGACATCGATAATAAACTTCGACTTAATATATTTATGGGTGTGGCATTTTTCAATTAAGTTTTTCTGACAATATCACAACATATGACAATATCTTTTTACCAATGCCTTACATATAATACTTTTAATTAATTAGTTATGTTATTTTGAGAAAGCTGCCTTTCCTCTATTTGACATTATGACAAAACATGAACAAATCGAGGAATGCTGAGTGCAAATCTAAATACATCGAAATAAATAGAAATTTTTGATGGTGAAAAAGGGAAAATTTGGCCTTCTCCTTTCTTGCAATTATTTGTCAAAAAAATACAGGTGTATTCAGAAAAGCAAGTCACTGCTCTATACTAGTTGCAAAGAATCGATATCTCGACGGTAAATCGATCTGTCGTCGAACAGGATAATCCACCTTAGTGACTTCCATCGGCTATGAGAAATCATAACAATGTTACGACATTTCAGAGTTGATATGTCCTTCCCGAACTCGTTTCGCCTTCATCTTGCCTAGCTTTGTGAGGATACCCTTACTAAGTCAGATTGTTGGTTCTTACCAGGCCCCTTGCGAGCTCGATCCGTGCGAGAACGGAGGAACCTGTCACCCAGTCGAGATGGCGTACGACTTCAAATGCGCCTGCCCTCCAGGTCTCTTTGGGAAGCAATGTGAGAAGTGTAAGTATGGTTGCATTTTTCAGATAAAGCAAATGCTGCTGAGAAGATGGCTCGAGGAAAGTGGAATAAAACTAAGATATTTACTCCTTCCTTACATAGCTGCTTGTTAGTTGCTGGTGACCATTTATACTCCCAGATGGAGCGGGGCACCGTTGGAATAAAGCGCCATATCTGTTAACACATAGGTTCGAATTCAGATCTTAAGATTAGGAGTCCTGTTAAGAATAAGCTACAAATTTATTCGTTCTCTAACGGGACGAAACAGAATGATAAAAAAGAGACATTATTAATTCACAGGTATTAAACGAAACCCCGTCCCCGTCCCTCGGGGGTCCCTTAAGGGCATGTATATCAGTAAACTTCTTTCTCGTCAACTTTTTATTTTAGTGACCGAGAGCTGCGCTGAGCTGCTAGACGCTGGCTTCACAAACAATGGTGTCTACAAAATTCTTTTTAACAATTCCCAAGTGTTCGACGTGTACTGCGATCAGTCCAGCCGGGGAGGAGGTAATATTAAAAAAAACTTTACCTTATTATGCACGAAATTCCTTAGAAAAACTGCTTTGAAGACCTATGCGCTTAAAAAAGAGAAGTGTTCTTTCCCATCGACATCTTTTGGCGCAATTTTCGGTGAAGTGTCGAAGGTCATCTTGGATATCTTTTATTTTGCTTTACTTTGCTGCGTGATTGGTCCTCAAAGCTTGCACCACTTTGTCAACCAATCAGATTTTAAATTTAAACCAATCACGCTTTGATCACTTCTGCTCTCCTACGCCCTAGATGTTTTGCTTGTTTTGACTTAGAGCTCTGATCCAAGACACGAAAAACTTCCCTTTCCTGGTTTCACGCATGCTCGCATAGCTTATAACCTCATATTTTCCCGCGGGCGCAGTAACGGTCGTGCGCTTAGCGCTGATAATGTTGGCCTGCTTGCACGCTTTCCAGGTGGTGCATATGAGACTCAAGCGCCGGGCGCATGGCGGAAAAAAGCTTGGGTGTACTAAGCTCTAGTTTTCGCGGAAAACAATCTATTTTGTATACAGGTTGGACAATGGTTTTCAAGATTGTATCTGGCGTCTCGGTTAACGGTAGTAGCATCTCACAACTGTGGTTTTCATCGGAGACGATCAATGAAAATAGATCAGAGGCACTGAACATCGATTCTTCATTCAAAGAACATTACAAGAACCGCTTTGTGCCAAATTGGCACCTTGCAAAACCCAAAGAGGTAAGTCTGTCTTATTCGCCCATGACAAGTTTTTATTGTCATATATAGTTGACTTATGAGTAACTCAGACATAACTTCTCCTTCAAATATGGATACAATAACAAGCACCCAAGTGATGAGAAAATAAAAAAAGTATCAGTTAACAGCCGGAATTATTAGTCGATCCAACACCAAATTCTCCAAACTCACACCATAGGAAATGTATGGCAGACAGTAAGGAGAATTACTAATGAGATCTCGGTAGTGAAAAGATTATTTGAGACTTCTTATGACGCGTATTCAGAATTCATTTAATGCGTACTAAAGCAATGGTCCATGTCGAAAATTGTCTGGGACTGATAAACCATACCTCATTTATATTCCATTTTCTGATTGGTTTAAAAAGATCGCATCATCTATGTCGCCAATCATATTTAAAACTGAAACCATTTTAGATATCTGGACCAGCCCCCTTTTCTCTTCGCATGCTCATTTTTTCCACCGTCATTATTGACCGAGAACCTCTCAGAGGGTCCTCTTAGGGACGCTCTTATAAACTGTAGGGGGGGGGAGGGGGAAAGGAGAGAGAGAGAGAGAGAGAGAGAGAGAGAGAGAGAGAGAGAGAGAGAGAGAGGAATTTAATTGTCACGATAAAATCAACGTAATTCCCCGTAAGGCTCTGTAGTATTTTGTTGATTCCCCTGTCTAATGTCTCTCCATTGGCGACGACTGACTCAGTCCCCCCCCCCCCTCCCCTAATAAAAAATGACTAGTCCCTTACGGATGTAATTTGTTTTTTGTAGGTGCAGATAGCTTTGTACAAACGGAATGGCTCAGATCCCGAGACCCTTTCTATCGTATTCAACTCGACTAATTCTGACGACAAAAACTGGTTTTCTAAAAGTCGGATCGTTCACTCCCCCTGGACAGATTTGGAAAGCGAGCGCCAAAACTACTTCTCGATCAAGGGCTGTTGCAATCGAAGGAATTTCTACATTTCCAAAATTCACAACCATTGCTCGAATGATGAAGGATGGCTGGCCATTATCTCTAGTTATTGTCCATGGGAAAAACGTTTTCCTCTCTCCACTGTTTTGTACAGTAACAGGACGACTTACACAAATTGGAATCATCACGGTAAGATTCGCGAACAAGCTATTGCATTCTTTAGTCCAGTGTTGCAAAATCACTGCTGCAAGCTAATCAAAAACCTCGCGGTGTGATTGGTCCAGAAAACTCGCGCCACTATCTCAACCAATCAGATTCAAATCAAAAACCAACCGTAACTTAATGACTCGCGTTCTCCCGCGCTCCAAGCAGTTTATTTTTCACTCTACGTGCTGATTGGCTTCCGCTGAAACTTCCCCTTCGATGCAATTGGTTGCTGTGATTACTTTGCATTTGTGTTTAGGACATTCAATCGAAAAGAGCTCCAAAACACCGCTTTCGCATTTTAGATGCGAGCGTATTCGCATTTCATTGAGGAAGGAATAGTGTTTCTCTGCCTTTGCAAATAGATGTATCGATCACTTGGAAGGTTAAAACTTTTAATTATGGTTTTTACTTTCGAGGATTTAGCTTGTGTCCTTATTTAAATTTTATCGCAACTTAGCGTTGGAGGAAAAGTCGTTTCTACTTCTAGGACGTTAGGGGACTGGGTATGGCTTTGTTCTCCCACTGCTCTGGCCTGGGTTCCATTTCCCAGCCTGATGTCAGCTTGCTCTGGAGTTTTTTCTTGGGGTCTTTCGGTCTTTCTCCCTCCGCAAAAAACCAACATTCTAAATTGAAGTTTGACGTGGAAAAAGTGGACAGGAATAGCCACCTTTTATATTATCGAACACAAAATTACAAAACTAATTGTACTATTTATACCACTAAGAATGATAGTCATTATTTTTAAATCGCACAGAAAATGTTGGAGTCGCAGATTTGTTTGTGGTGTATATTCGTTAATAATTTACCAGATAAGGTAAGTTGATTATTATAATTATTTGAAACAATGAATTTTTATCTGAATATGGTTTTGAATATGGTTGACGCATGTCTAGAGAGGTAAAGGACAAAGAGGAAAGGGACTCGAAGGACACACCCAACTTAAGAAGAATAGGGGGTCTGGATATGTGCAACCCCCTTTCATGAGTTGCCCTTTCTTCTCTTCCACCTCCCACCCCCCCCCCCTCCCCTCATCTAACCGAACAATTAATTTGAGCTACGCTCTATTGAACTTAGATAAACCAAATTAAAACGCAATATGAACATGTAACATTTAACAAATAGAGAAGCTTTAACTATGCTCTGTTCTGTTGTAAAACATGAAGGAAGCAGCTAAAGCAAAAAAGAAGAGCACTTCTTGAGTCCACTGCCACCAAGATACAGAGAGCTCCATTATGATCTCTGCCAGGCTTCGGTTCATATGTGATGCAGGTCATACATAATATATACAATGAGCTATCACGATAGATAGGGACAAAACGATTTTTTTTCAAAACTCATTACAATATTTTTTTCTCCTAGATATCGCCGACTGAGGTAGAAACATCAAAGCCTGTTGAATATTTAAGTTAAGTTATATATTTAGTAAGAATTTGCTAGATAAAATAGAAATGTGTTATATTCAGTTGTGCTTCAAAGACTTTAGAGTATAAATGACTGCAAATACATGAAAATCATATATATGTGAACTGCGGTTGAAGAAACGAATATAAAAACAATCCTCGCAGATACGAATACTACTGAACTAGTAGTGAAAATAAGAACTGAAAATAATTCAGAACCCAGAGGTCACGAGAGGTCATGGGTTAGAGGTCATGGGTTAGAGGTCATGGGAGAGATCATGGGTTCAAATCCCGTACGGGCCTGGATTTTTTTCAGGCCTGATCTTCACTACTAGTATAGTAGTATTCATAGCTGCGAGGATCGCTTTCATATTCGTTAATTTAGAGAATTTTTTTTTTAATGGATGCTTAAAGTAAAGAAGAATTACCGTAGGTTTTTTTGATAGCACGTAACTCTATGACTGGTACAAAACAAAAAATCGATAAGGCTATGGTCGACGCCATAAGGAAATCAGTAGAACTCAAAATTTCACATTTCCTCACGAAGCTTCGCTTCTTGGCCAAATCATGATTCGTTTTATGGAAAATCTGTCAGCCGCGGACTTTTAGTTGTCAGCTGATATACCAGCCCCCTGAATAGAATATTTAGTATTATATAAGTATAATTTAAAGAAATGTAAAAGTTAGGCCACCGAAGTTTACAGTGATTTCAACTTTGCTTAACCTATCTGCCTAGGTTAATTTGTAATCAGATGTATGATAAACCCTCTCTATATAAGGACATCATGAGTGTTGAAGTCTTGTGATAACAGCAGTTGTAATATTTTCAACACTGCACTTCTTGTAGCGTAAGGAAAACTAAAAACTGATTAAAAAAACGATTTTCCGTGTAAAGTGTGGTTTATGTGACTTTTGTACAGCAAAACAGTTACTACAGATATTTTGCCATTTAGGGTTGTTTTATTAGTTAGCCCAAACTGTTTCTTTGATATACCTATTTACTATTCTTTCTTTGATATACCTATATACTATTCAGCCCTTCGTCAGAGCGAAGGCCTGAAATTATACGCGTGATTTCAGAAAGTTTCTTCCATTTTCCTGCAATCTGATCAGTTACCTTAAACAAGGCTTGAAATCCAGGTGGTTGTTGTTTTTAAGCAAGTCTTTCTCATCGGTTGGGAAAAACATGCGACTGATTTAGAGCAAAAAATTGTGCGCTTCGTGAATTAACTGCACCAGTGAGAGCCGCTAAGATTGCAAGGATCACCAGGGATTTCAAAATGGATGTTTTCGACAGGTAAATTGACAGTTACCAGCTCCCTTCATTTCCCCTTACCTGTGCGTGAGAAGGAAGTATAGGTCGTCAGTTTAGTGCACAATGTGGTTGATTCCGTATATTTTCCCTCCCAGTCACAATTTGTGGAAGTTGTGGCGAGCCATCCTACATCTTCAGAACAACCTCCATGGTTCCTGATGATATAGACGTCTCTTTTAGTACAGCAGCCTTTGACAGAGATGAGATGATGTGGTTCATGAGTCATTATTGAGATCTGTCCAGGGAGAGTCAGTGACGCGAGTTTCTGGGAACCTGTTGACGTTGTCAGAGCTTGTAGAGTTAAAGACAATGGTAGGATCTTCTGTGCCTCCTGTGAATAGCAATATTCCTATTCACTTCATGCTACGGAAACTGGGATAAGCTCCATCACAGTGTAGTCACATTCTATTGGGGAGTAGTAAGGATACTTCAACTTGCATTACACTACAGCTGAACTGGAGTGGAAGCTGCACCAGTTGTTCTTGTTTGCAGACTCGACCTTTCAATGACAACGATACTTGATTTCCTCTCGCCTCTGTCCTAATACTATTATCGTTTTAAAAGACATGAAAGCCTAAAAAACCGTGTAGATTACCTGATCTCTGCAACGAAAGTTTCATTCATAACTAAGACGCCACTCAACAACCCCAAAATAATTATCGCCAAAAAATTACAGTCCGATGTTGTGGATCAGCGTGTCACGGGTAATTTAAAACATACAAGCACAATGGATTGAGTTCTCACTGCATCTAAGTTGAGATATCTTGAACTTGATTTGTACTCGGCGATTTTTAGCCGATTCAAACGCATTTAAAAGCTATCTGGAAGACATTAGAGTGATATCCACATTGTATAAGACGACGATAGACTTTTAAAGAAGGTCGAAAACATGTGTAGGAGCACGGTTTGAATATAAATTCAGAGCTGCTTTGTCCAGAGGACGAAAGGACATATTCATACATAAAGACCTCCTAACTAAGTCGTTTGCAGGATTCCGCCCTTTTTGTACTCCATATCTAATCCAGCAAACATCTTTACTAACCTCCTTACTCAGGTAACCAATTTATCGTTCATAAAAGGTCGTAAAATACAGCATAAATGGATAAACCTCCATGTTTTAAGTCACAAGTTTTCCCTTCGGAGCTCGATTCTATTTTGGCGGGCATTGATCACATGATCGAAATCAAGTAGACCGCTGACAACAATAGAACTCGCGGGAAAATGAGATAAGTTAGGGTGGGGGTAGGGTGAGAAGGGAAAACTGTAAACTGATGAATATCAGTGTTCCATCAAAAATTCTTCAGTCTGATTGGCTCTCTTATCCTTAATAGTGGATGAAGAGAATAATCTGACTTTGTGTCTAACTTAGAGCCTGTTTCGTTGTTATTACTTGGACGGCTGATACATTCATATCAAGACAGTTTAATAACCCGCTCTACGATCTCTCCAACTTTATATCAAATATTACGCGATAGAATTCTCAAGCACATAATCTAAGTGATAGGTTACAAAAGGAACTTACACCGTTGATGTTTGGTAATTTAGCAAATTTACATTTTGGCATATGGCGTTTCAGTTGAAGAACAACAAGAACATAACAACTACAAACGACCTCCTGTTCACGTGAAGTTTTGAAATGCGTACGGAAAAAATAATGGTGCTAGTTTGATATTTTGGTATTCAGAGGATGTCTCAGTTAAAACTAATGCTAAGACACACTCGCACGTAGGTGAAACAGGTGATAATAAACAACTAATATACTTAATTGTAAAACTGTCAAACTGCCTTTAATGAATTTAATAACAAGAATTCCACCTCATGACAATAGTTACAAATAAGCCTCACACCTTACTTAGAAAAACAGCTTATTAGGTCAAATGTTTTGGTCCATTGATTTTTATTCAGATGATAAATATCAGCAATTAGTGATGTAAATTAGCTGACATACTTTTCATCACGAATTGCACTCGAAATCATGTGATTACCTGTACAAACATGAGCAAAAGTAGTCAAAATCATTAATAACTACAACGAATGTAAAACTTGCGGATGCTGTGCGACCCACGCGAATTGCGTGAGAATCATCACCACTCGTTCACCTACTCTCAGTTAATGGGAGCTTCTTATATCATTAACAACTGACTCAAAATTGGCTAAAAACTGCTATCTGTATTCAGAAAAGAAAGTCACTGCCTTGGTTGCAAAGAATCGATACCGCTATAACCCGCTATATGCTAATAAGTATTAACATAACACTCAAGTATTTTTATGAAATATTTAAGATATTATGCGCGCTTTCATTGGTCGATAAGTGTGTTTGGATGAGAATGTGTTTACACAATGTGGTGTTTAAGTCGTGTGTCTTACTGAGAAATATTTTAGAAAGTCACGAAAGCATTTTCCTGCCTTCACAAAGCCTTCTGTAAACTCTCGAAGGTCTTGGAGAATTCTCGAAAAATTTTGCAATCCTCTAACAGCGTGTCGGGGTTTCATTACTGTCTGTATGGCTCTCGACCTCGTTTAAGTTTTCATTTAGGTTTGTAAACACGGTAAAAATTATCCTTATGCTTAATTATAAACAATCTTTATTTCCATGGTAACTTAATAAATGTTCTTGGCTGAGATTACACTGAACAGTCCAATTTCATCTGTCTGAATCGAACAACTCGACTGCAACTACAAAAACATGACCTTTAAGCTGTATTGCACAATTTTTGTTTCTATTTTCTTATTTCAGTTTAAAGAAGCAATATTTACCGATTACAAAAGCTCTGTCGATGTTTCTAACGGAATTTTAAGCTTCGCCAATCTTTTCTCGTTTCCTAATTATCTACTGAACGCTACACCATTTGAATCTCTCTTCGTTTATGGAGAACAAGACTGCCTTCAAGCTTGTACAGAGAACCCTCGATGTCGGTCGTTGAATTTCAAAGGTTCTAAAGTACATGGAAAATTTCTCTGTAACCTCTTAGATACTGACAAATTTAAGTCGTTGAAGCTATTTGGTGCAACTTTGGATTTTCATCACTTCAGCGTGACGGTGAGTATTTTGATAAAAAAATCCTTTTGTAAATACTTTTGTGTGTGCATGTCCGTTGTGCTATCTATAAAGACAGCAGGTAGTTTTGTTAGAAAGGATCTCTATCTATTTTTTTGGAAAAATTGTTTAATTCATCTGCTACTATATAATTATTTTTAGTTTTTCTTCAAACTTGAATAAACCTACTTTTTAAAATGAAGTGCACCCTGAATTAAAATTTTAGGAAACCGAAAAAAAAAATTGCGCAATTTACGTATATGCTCTGAGGTTCTTCCTATAAACCAGCCCAGTTCGCATTTGTGCAAGACATAGATAACAAACTTCGAGTTAATATCTTTATGGATGCGAGATTTTTCGGTTAAGTTTTTTTTAACAACATCATTTCTCTAACGTTAGACCAACGCCATATGTGTAACACGTTTCGTTCGGATTTGATTAATTATTTATGTTATTTTGAGAAAGCTGTCTTTCTTCCATTTGACATTATGATAAAACGTGAGCAGATTGAACAATGCTGACTGCAAATCTAGTTATAAATGCATCAAAATAAATTGACATTTGTGATGGCGAAAAAGGGAATATTTTCTTTTAGCTGCTGAATTTTGCAATTACTCAACGGCCCCGTTTTTAGCAGGTTTCATTATTTTTCATTACAGCGATATTTGCACAATCTGTTGACTCATGAATCGCATTTTCTTCCTAAACTGCAAATAATGTATAATTTATAATTTGCCTCATGTCTTGTATTTGGCCTTCTCCTTTTTTCCAATTATTTGTCGAAAAAAATAAATAGCTGTATTCAGAAAAGAAAGTCACTGCCTTTGTCGCAAAGAATCGATATCTCGCCGGTAGATCGATGTATTGTCGAACAGGAAAATCGACCTCAGTGACTGCTATCGGCCATGAGTAATCAGCACGATGTTATGACATTTCAGGGTTCCCGAACCTGTTTCGCCTTCCGCTTGCCTAGCTTTGTGAGGATACCACAACAACTCTGAGCCCTTGGGAACCCAGACTTCTGTCACCCTCACCTAAGTCAGATTTTTGTTTCTCCCCAGGCCCCGTGCGAGCTCAATCCGTGCGAGAATGGAGGGACCTGTCACCCAGTCGAGATGGTATACGACTTCAAATGCGCCTGCCCACCAGGTTACTTTGGGAAGCAATGTGAGAAGTGTAAGTATGCCTGCATATTTCAGATGAAGCAAATGTCGCGGAGAAGATGACTCGAATAAAGCGGAATGAAAATAAGATATTTACTCCATCCTTACATCGCTGTTTCAAAGTTGCTGGTGAGCATTTATTCTCCTAGACGGGGAGAGGGGGCCATTGGAGAAAAGTGTTATATCTGTTACCACATGGGTTCGAATCCAGATCTTAAGACTAGGAGTCCTCTTCAAAAAGGAGCTACAACTTTATTCTGTTTTCTGACGGGACGAAAGAGAATGATAAAAAAAGAGGTATTACTATTCCACGGATATTAAGAGGAACTTCGTGCCTAGTAAGGGAATTTATCTTAGCAAACTTGTGTCTTGTCAACTTTTTATTTTAGCGGCCAAGAGCTGCGCGGAGCTGCTGGACGCTGGCTTCACAAACAATGGTGTCTACAAAATTCTTTTTAACAATTCCCAAGTGTTCGACGTGTACTGCGATCAGTCCAGCCGCGGAGGAGGTAATATTAAAAAAAACTTTACCTTATTATGCACGACCGCACTTGAAGACCTATGCGCTTAAAGAAGAGAAGTGTTCTTTTCCATCGGCATCTTTTGGCGCAATTTTAAGTAGATTATCGAAAGTCGTCATGGATATCTTTTATTTTGCTTTACTTTTCTGCGTGATTGGTCCTCAGATCTTACGCCACTTTTTCAACCAATCAGATTCAAAATTAAACCAATCACGCTTTGATCACTTTTGTTCTCCTACGCCCTAGATTGCTTGTTTTCATGATGCGCTTTCGTTATCCCTTTGGGCTATTTCTCCCCACCCCTCTTCGTCCTTTGATTGGCCGCCAAAACTTTGATTTCGGTTTTTTTTTTTCGACACTCAATCGAAAAAGTTCTCTCAGATGTCCAGATATGTAAGAAGTGGAGAAAGAGAGAGAGATTGCATAGGCAACCCATCAAGCTAATTTTTAAGCATGAAAGATGACACCCAAGACATGAAAAGGCTCCCTTTCTAGTGCATTTCAGACTCTAGCGCCGGGCGCATGGCGGAAAACTGCTTCGGTGTACTAAGCTCTAGTATTCGCGGAAAACAATTTATTTTGTATACAGGTTGGACGATGGTTTTCAAGGTTGTATCTGGCGTCTCGGCTAACGGTAGAAGTAGCTCACAACTGTGGTCTTCATCGGAGACGATCAATGAAGATAGATCAAAGGCATTGAACATCGATTCTTCCTTCAGAGCACATTACAAGAACCGCTTTGTGCCAAATTGGCACCTTGCAAAACCCAAAGAGGTAAGTCTGTCTTAGTCGCCCATGACAAGTTCTTATTGACTTATGAGTGACTCAGACATAACTTCTCCTTCAAATATGGATACAATACCACGCACCCAAGTGATGAGAAAATTAAAAAAGTATCAGTTAACGAGTGGGATTATTAGTCGATCCAACACCAAATTCTCCAAACTCACATCATGTATGGCAGACAGTAAGGAGAATTACTAATGAGATCTCGATATTGAAAGGGTTATCAAACACTTCTTATGACGTGTATTCAGAATCCATTTAATGCGCTTTAATGCGTAGTAAAGCAATGGTCCAGTGCCGAAAATGAGCTGGACCTGAGAAACTTTACCTCATTTATATTCCATTTTCTGATTGGTTTAAAAAGATCGCATCATCTATGTTGCCAATCAGATTTAAAACTGAAACCATTTTAGAAATCTGTACCAGTCCCCCTTTTCTTCTCATGGTCACTTTTTCCATCGCCATTATTGACCGAGAACCTCTCAGAGGGTCCTCTTGGGGGGGGGGGGGAAGGGGGAAGAGTGAGAGAGAGAGAGAGGAATTTGGTTGTCACGATAAAATTAACCTAATCCCTTATAAGGCTCTGTAGAATTTTGATGATTCCCATGTCTAAAGTCTCTCCTTTACTCTCCATTTACTAGTCTCTTACCGATGTCATTTGTTTTTTGTAGGTGCTGATAGCTTTGTACAGACGGAATGGCTCAGATCTCGAGACCCTTTCTATCGTATTCAACTCGACTAATTCTGACGACAAAAACTGGTTTTCTAAAAGTCGGGTCGTTCACTCCCCTTGGACAGATTTGAAAAACGAGACCCCGAACGTCTTCTCGATCGAGGGCTGTTGCAATGGAAGGGATTTCTACATTTCCAAAAGTCATGGCGGCTGCCTGAATGATGGAGGATGGCTGGCCATTATCTCTAGTGACTGTGAATGGGAAAAACGTTTTCCTGCTTTTACTGCTTTGTACAGTAACAGGATGAATTACACAAATTGGAATCATTACGGTAAGATTCGCGAACAAGCCATTGTATTCTTTAGTCGAGTGTTGCAAAATCACTGCTGCAAGCTAATCAAAAACCTCGCAGTGAGATTGGTCCGGAAAACTCGCGCCACTATCTCAACCAATCAGATTCAAATCAAAAACCAACCGTAACTTGATGACTCGCGTTTTCCCGCGCTCCAAGCAGTTTTTTTTACTCCACGTTCTGATTGGCTTCCGCTAAAACTTCCCCTTCGATGCAATTGGTTGCTGTGATTACTTTGCATTTGTGTTTAGGACATTCGATCAAAAAGACCTCCAAAACACCGCTTTCGCATTTTAGATGCGAGCGTATTCGCATTCTACTGAGGAAAGAGTAGTGTTCTTCGGCCTTTGCAAATAGATGTATCAGTCACGTGGGAGGTTAAAACTTTTAATTAGAGTTTTTACTTTCGAGGATTTAGCTTATGTCCTTATTTCAATTTTATCGCTACTTAGCGTTGGAGGAAAGTCAGTTCTACTCCCAGGACGTTAGGGGACTGGGGATGGCTTTGTCCTCTCACCGCTCTGGCCTGGGTACGATTCCCTGGCCTGGTGTCAACTTACTCCAGAGTTTTTTCTCGGGGTCCTTCGGTCTTTCTCCCTCCGCAAAAAACCAACATTCTTAATTAAGAATTTGACCTGAAAAAAGTGAACAGGAATAACTACCTTTTTATATTATCGAACACAAAATTACAAAACTAATAGTACTATTTATATCACTAAAAATGATTATTTTTTCAATATTTTTTAATCGCACAGGAAATGTTGGAGTCGCAGATTTGTTTGTGGTGTATATTCGTTAATAATTTGCCGGATAAGGTAAGTTGATTATTATAATTATTTGAAACAATTTTTTTTTTATCTCCACCCAGCTTAGGGTGGAGCTTAGGAAGAAGAGGGGGTCTGGATATGTGCAATCCCCTTTAATGAGTTGCCCCCTCTTCCCTCCCACCCCCCGCCCTCCACCTAACCGAACAATTAATTTGAGCTACTCTTTTATTGAACGTAGATAAACCAAATCAAAACGTGATATGAACATATAACATTTAATAAATAGAGAAGCCTTAACTATGCTCTGTTCTGTTGTAAAGCATGAAGGAAGCAGCTAAAGCACAAAAGAAGTGCACATCTTAAGTCCACTGCCACCAAGATGCAGAGAGCTCCATTATGATCTCGGCCAGGCCTCGGTTCATATGTAACACAGGTCATGCATGATATATACAATGAGCTATCACGATACATAGGGACAAAACGATTTTTATTCAAAACTCATTACAACATTTTTCTCTCCTAGACATCGCCGACTGAGGTAGAAACATTAAAGCCTGTTAAATATCTAAGTTAAGTTATATATTAAGTAAGAATTTGCAAGGTTAATAAGAAATGTGTTATATTCAGTTGTACTTCAAAGACTGTAGAGTATAGATGACTGCAAATACATGAAAATCATATATATGTGAACTGCGGTTGAAGAGACGATTATGAAAGCAATCCTCGCAGATATGAATACTACTGAACTAGTAGTGAAAATAAGACCTGAGGTCATGGGTCAGAGGTCATGGGTCAGAGGTCATGGGTTCAAATCCCGTAAGGGCCTGAATTTTTTTCAGGCCTTATTTTCACTACTAGCTCAGTAGTATTCATAACCGCGAGGATCGCTTTCATATTCGTTGCTTAAAAGTATTTTCTTTTTATTGGATGCTTAAAGTAAAGAAGGATTACTGTAGTTTTTTTGATAGCATGTAACTCTATGACTGCTACAAAATAAAAAATTGATAAGGCTATAGTCGACGCCACAAGGAAATCAGTAGAACTCCAAAATTTCACATTTCCTCACGAAGCTTCGCTTCTCGGCCAATCTTTGGAGAATCTCTCAGCCGCTGAACTTTTAGTTATCAGCGGACATACCAACCCCTTGAAGAGAATATGTAAAATCATATGGGTATAATTCAAAGAAATGTAAAAGCTAAGTCACCGAAGTTTACAGTGATTTCAACTTTGCTTAACGTATCTGCCTATGTTATTTTGTAATCAGATATATGATAAACCCTATCCATATTAGGACATCATAAGCGTTGAAGTCTTGTGATAACAGCAGTTTGAATATTTTCAACACTGCACTTCTTGTAGCCTAAGGAAGACTAAAAACTGATTAAAAACGATTTTCCGTGTAAAGTGTGGTTTATGTGACTTTCATACAGCAAAAAAGTTACAACAAATTTTTTTCTGCTGTTTAGAGCTAGCCCAAACTGTTTCTTTGATATACCTATTTTGTATTTAGTTGACAAAATTCCAAGGATCATATTTGTAAACAAAAATGTCATAAATAACAGGGTAGGGCTAAGTTTTGCTCTAAGGTGCATGTACCTACCGGTTAATGTTAAAGGTAATCCAAATAGGGATTCCTTGAAAGAAAGAATAAAGTTGAAGTTTCAGTTCTATGTGATCCTAAAAGCTGAAACATATAAACACTTTTCTCCTAAAGAATTTTGTAAATTGACTCATAACGAAGAATATAAAAGCACTTTTCTCCATTTGACATGAGGAAAGTATTACTTATGCATTAGTTGAATTAATAGATTGAGCAGCTTTATGGTACTTTTGAAAATTTTCCCTTGGCTTAAACCTCGACTTCCAATCCAGGCTTTTTACCAACTGTTGATTCGACAGGTAACCAACAGGTTAGCGACAGGTGGTGAAATAGCTTTATTAGACACCATATTAACGTTTTATAAAACTGAACATGCATAGATGTGTATTTTTGCAAAACTTATCATAAATGATTGAAATTCCTCAAAATGCCACTAAAACCTAAAAGGCACGACAACATTCGCTTGTAACAGCAATTTACATTTTTCAAATCCATCTTAATCGTACAAATAATTTACAACTCTGACTCTTGTCTGTATGATCCTCAACTCACTTCTTAATTCATAATTAGAAGAATTTGGTGTTAAATCAAGGTGACAACTTTCGATAATTTTTAGGATCTTCATTACCTTTTTGCTGAATACTATATGGATATTATACCGAGAAGTTACATGTTAATCACTCTGAGAGTATCAGTTAAAAGGTGAAATAAAAAAAACTTAAATTAGATTTAAATTTGTGTCAGAGATTTAATTTGATTGTGATTAATGTGATGGAGTTGATTGGACAACAGGTTCTCAATTAAAAGGTGTCATAACCCAGTGTAGAATATCTAGGTAAAACAATTTTGCTGCTTTGAACAGTGTATAACTTGTTGATTCAGTCAAGAAAGAATACTATTGCATATCAACAACCCCAAAATAATTACCGCCAAAAAATTACATTCCGATGTTGTGGATCAGCATGTCACGGGTACTTTAAAGCATGCAAGCACGATGGATCGAGTTCTCACAGCATCTAACCTAAGATATTTTGAACTTGATTTGTACTCGGCGATTTTTAGCCGATTCAAACGCATTTAAAAGCTATCTGGAAGACATTAGAGTGATATGGACATTGTATAAGACGACGATGGACTTCAAGGAGTTAAAAAAGGTCGAAAACATATGCAGGAGCACACTTTGAAGATAAAGTCAGAGCTGCTTTGTCCAGAAGACGAAATGACATATACATACATACGCCAAAGACCTCTCAACTAAGTCATTTGCAGGATTCCGCTCTTTTTTTACTCCATATTTAATCCAGCAAACATCTTTACTAACCTCCTTACTCAGGTAACCAATTTATCGTTCATAAAAGGTCGTAATATGCAGCATAACCTCTATGTTTTCTGTCACAAGTTTTCCCTTTGGAGCTCGATTCTGTTTTGGCGGGCATTGATCACATGATCGAAATCAAGTAGACCGCTGACAACAATAGAACTCGCGGGAAAATGAGATAAATTAGGGTGGAGGGTGGGGTGGGAAGGGAAAACTGTAAACTAATGAATATCAGGGTTCTATCACAAATTTAATGCTACAATCCGATTGACTGTCTTATCCTTGATAGTGGATGAAATGAATAACTTTGTGTGGTCGAGCCTATTTCGTTGTTATTTTTTTGACGGCTGATATATTTATACTAAGACAGTTGGATAATTCGATCTCGATACCTTTGTATGATAGCGGATTTGGCCTTCGCCCCCATCAACTTTTATCAAATATCACGAGATAGAATTCTCAAGCTCATAATCTAAGTGATAGGCTACAAAAGGCTACAAAAACTTACACCCTTGATATTTGGTTATTTGGCAAATTTACATATTGCCAGGTGGTGTTTCATTAGAGACGTGAGAATTTTGAATTCATAAATTTGATCGACGTATGACTGACCATCATTTTTCTGATAAGGAAGAGGTTGTAAGAGCTCAACATAACAACTACAAACGATCTCCTGTTCACGTGAAGTTTTGAAAGATGCGTACCAAAAAAAATTATGGTGCTAGTTTGATATTTTGGTATTGAGAGGATGTCTCAATTAAAACTGGTGCTATCTTAACAAAAATGCCCACCTGTAGCAATTATGACAAACTCCCACGTAGGTGAAACAGCAGATAAAAAACAATAAATGTACTTAATTGTAAAACTGTAAAATGGTCTTTAAAGAATTTAATAACAAGAATTCCACTTGATGACCATAGTTACAAATATACCTAACACTTAAAACTGGAAAAACAGCTTAATACGTCAAATGTTTAGGTATATTGATTTTCGGAGACTATGGGCAAGTTTAAATTTTATTCAGATGATAAATATCAGTAATTAGTGATGTGAATTAGCTGACATCCTTTTCATCACGTGCAAGGTCTCAGCTCAGCTCAAACTGATGAAATTTTATCAATGTTAAACTAGCAGCTATGATTCAAAGATAAATCTTCTAAGTTGAGTGAGCTTGTGGTCAAGATGATTCTTTAGAAGTGACTTCATTACAGAGGAAAACATGAGCGCACGTAGTCTAAATCATTAAAAACTTCAACGCCGGGATGTAAAATTGCGGATGCATCTGCCCTTAGTTCATGGGAGCCATTTACATTATTATTGACTGACTTAAAATTGGCTAAAAAGCCGTTTTATGCTAAAATAAGTATTGAGTGAAACAGAACACTCAAGTAATTTTATGAAATATTTAAGATATTATGCGCGCTTTCATTGGTCCATAAGTGTGTTTGGATGAGAATGTGTTTAAGCAAGGTAGCGTTTAAGTCGTGTGTCTAACTGAGAATATCTTATGAAAGTGACGGAGACATTTTCCTGCCTTTACAAAGCCTCGTGTAAACTCTCGAGGGTGTTGGAGAATTCTCGAAATATTTTGGAATCCTCTAACAGCGTGTCGGGTTCCATTACTGTCTGTATGTCTCTTGACCTTTTTTTAAAAATTATCCTTATGCTTAATAACAAAATGTCTTTATTACCATGGTAACCTGATTAATATTCTTGGCTGAGATTACATTGAACAGTCCAATTTCATCGAACAACTCAACTGCAACTGCAAAAACATGACCTTTAAGCTGTATTGCACGATTTTTGCTTCTATTTTCTTCTTTCAGTTTAAAGAAGCAATATTTACCGATTACAAAAGCTCTCTCGATGTTTCTAACGGAATTTTAAGCTTCGCCAATCTTTTCTCGTTTCCTAATTATCTACTGAACGCTACACCATTTGAATCTCTCTTCGTTTATGGAGAACAAGACTGCCTTCAAGCTTGTACAGAGAACCCTCGATGTCGATCGTTGAATTTCAAAGGTTCTAAATTACATGGAAAATTTCTCTGTAACCTCTTGGATACTGACAAATTTAAGTCGTTGAAGCTATTTGGTGGAAGTTTGGATTTTCATCACTTCAGCGTGACGGTGAGTATTTTGATAAAAAAAATCCTTTTTTGAATACTTTTGTGTGTGTATTGCGTTGTGCTATCTATAAAGACAGCAGGTAGTTTTATTAGAAAGGATATCTATCTATTTTTTTGGAAAAATTGTTTAAGTCATCTGTTACTATATAATTATTTTTAGTTTTTCTTCAAACTTGAATAAACCTTTTTTTTTAAAATGAAGTGCACCCTGACTTAAAATTTAGGAAACCTTTTTAGAAAAAAATTGCGTAATTTACGTTTATGCTCTCAAGTTCTCCTTATAAACCAGCCTAGTTCGCATTTGCGTAAGACATACATAATATACTTCGACTTAATATTTTTATGGATGTGGCATTTTTTAGTCAAATTTTCTGACAATATCATATCTCCAACGTTAGACCAACGCCTTACGTATGGAAATTTTTCGTTCGGATTTGATTAATTATTTATGTTATTTTGAGAAAGCTGCCTTTCTTCCTTTTGACACTATGACAACTTGAGGAATGCTGAATGCAAATCTAAATGCATCGACATAAATTGAAATTTTTGATGGTGGAAAAGGGAAAATTTTCTTTTACCTGCTGAATTTTTGCATTTATTCAATGCAGGGATTTTAGCAAGTTTCATTAGTTTTCATTGGAGCGATATTTGCACAATGTTTTGTGTCTCCTTTTATCCAATTATTTGTCCAAAAAAAAAAAATACGTGTATTCAGAGAAGCAAGTCACTGCCTTTGTTGCAAAGAATCGATATCTCGACGGTAAATCGATCTCTCGTCGAACAGGAAAATCGACCTTAGTGAATCTTATCGGCTATGAGAAATCTTCCGCTTGCCTAGCTTTGTGAGGATACCACAACAACTCTGAGCCTCTAGGAACCCAGACTTCCCGTCACTCTTACCCTTAGTCAGATTGTCGGTTCTCCTTAGGCCCCCTGCGAGCTCGATCCGTGTGAGAACGGAGGGACCTGTCAACCAGTCGAGATGGCATACGACTTCAATGCGCCTGCCCACCAGGATTCTTTGGGAGGCAATGTGAGAAGTGTAAGTATGCCTGCATTTTTCAGATGAAGCAAATGTTGCTGAGAAGATGGCTCGAGGAAAGTGGAATAAAACTAAGATACTTACTCCTTCCTTACATAACTGCTTCCATGTTGCTGGTGTGCATTAAACTTCCAGATGGAGCGAAGCACCGTTGGAATAGAGCGTTATATCTCTTACCACATAGGTTCGAATCCAGATCTTAAGATTAGGAGTCCTGTTAAGAATGAGCTACATATTTTATTCGTTCTCTAATGGGACGAAAGAGAATGATAAAAAAGAGGCATTATTATTTCACAGCTATATTAAAAGAAACCTCGTGCCCAGACTTCCTCGGGGTCCCTTAAGGGCATGTATCTCAGCAAATTTGTTTCTTGTCAAATTCTTATTTTAGTGACCAAGAGCTGCGCTGAGCTGCTGGACGCTGGCTTCACAAACAATGGTGTCTACAAAATTCTTTTTAACAACTCTCAGGTGTTCGACGTGTACTGCGATCAGTCCAGCCGGGGAGGAGGTAATATTAAAAAAAACTTTACCTTATTATGCACGAAATTCCTTAGAAAAATCGCATTTGAAGACCTATGCACTTAAAGAAGAGAAGTGTTCTTTCCCATCGGCATCTTTTGACGCAATTTTAAGTGGAGCGTCGAAAGTCATCTTGGATATCTTTTATTTTGCTTTACTTTGCTGCGTGATTGGTCCTCAAAGCTTGCGCCACTTTTTAAACCGATTAGATTTAAAATTTAAACCAATCACGCTTTGATAACTTCTGTTCTCCTACGCCTAGATGTTTTTCTTGTTTTGACTTTGTGCTCACACTGTCCCTTTGGGTCATTCTTTGGGTCATTTCCCCGCCCCATTTCCCCCCCCCCCCCCTGGCTGTTATAACTTTGACTTCGGTTTTTACGACACTCAATCGAAAAAGTTATCTAAGATTTCCACACATGTAAAAATTGGAGAAAGGGAGAGAGATTGCATGGGCAAGCCATCAAGCTAGCTTCTAAAGTATGAAAGATGACACCCAAGACACGAAAACCTTCCCTTTTCTGGTCTCACGCATGCTCGCATAGCTCATAGCCTCATACTTTCCCGCGGGCGCAGTAACGATCGTGCGCAAGCGCTAATAATCTTGGCCTGCTTGCACGATCTCCAGATGGCGCATTTGCGAATCAAGCACCGGGCGCATGGCGAAGAAATGCTTGTGTGTACTAAGCTCTAGTATTCGCGGAAGACAATTTATTTTGTATACAGGTTGGACAATGGTTTTCAAGGTTGTATCTGGCGTTTCGGCTAACGGTAAGAGCAGCTCACAGCTATGGTCTTCCCCGGAGACGATCAATGAAAATAGATCAGAGGCGTTGAACATCGATTCTTCATTCAGAGAACATTACAAGAACCGCTTTGTGCCAAATTGGCACCTTGCAAAACCCAAAGAGGTAAGTCTGTCTTAGTCGCCCGTGACAAGTTCTCTTAGTCATAATTTCTCCTTCAAATATCGATACAATACCAAGCACCCAAGAGATGAGAAAATTAAAAAAAGTATCAGTTAGGGGCCGGGACTATTAGTCGATCCAACACCAAATTCTCCAAACTCATAAGAAATATATGGCAGACAGTAAGGAGAATTACCAATGAGATCTCGGTAGTGAAAGGGTTATCAAAGACTTCTTATGACGCGTATTCAGAATTCATTTAATGCTTTAATGCGTAGTAAAGCAATGGTCCATGCCAAATATTATCTGGAACTGAGAAACTTTACCTCATTTATATTCCGTTTTCTGATTGGTTTAAAAAGATCGCATCATCTATGTCGCCAATCAGATTTAAAACTGAAACCATTTTAGACATCTGTATCAGACCCCTTCTTTCTTCGCATGGTCACTTTTTGCCATCGCCATTATTGACCGAGAACCTCTCAGACGGTTCTCCTAGGGACGCTCATTATATACTGTATGGGGAAGGGGGGAAGGGAGAGGAAGAGAGGAATCTGTTTATGTCACAATAAAATTAACCTAAACCCCCATGGGACTCTGTAGTATTTTGATGATTCCTCTAACTCGCTGGCAGTTAAACGTCTAAAGTCTCTCCTCTACACTCCATTGGCGACGACTGATCCCCCTCAGTCCCCCCCTCCCCCCCCGAATAAAACACGACTAGTTCCTCACTTATATAATTTGTTTTTTTTAGGTGCAGATAGCTTTGTACAAACGGAATGGCTCAGAGACCCTCGTATTCGACTCTACTAGTTCTGACAACAAAAACTGGTTTTCCAAAAGTCGGATCGTTCACTCTCCGTGGACAGATTTGGAAAGCGAGCACCAGAATTACTTCTCGATCGAGGGCTGTTGCTATGGAAGGGCTTTCTACATTTCCAGAAATCATGGCAGCTGCCATGATGCAGGATGGCTGGCTATTACTGTGAGTGCCTGTGGATGGGAAAAACGTCTTCCTCCTTTTACTGTTTTGTACAGTAACAGGACGACATACACGAGTTGGAATAAGTTCGGTAAGATTCGCGAACAAGCTATCACGTTCTTTGGTCAAGTGTTGCAAAATCACCGCTGCAAACTAATCAAAAACCTCGCGGTGTGATTGGTCCAGAAAACTCGCGCCACTATCTCAACCAATCAGATTCAAACCAAAAACCAACAGTAATTCGACGGCTCCCGTTTTCCCGCGCTCTAAGCATTTTATTTTTTTACTCTACGTTCTGATTGGCTCCTGCTGAACCTTCCGCTTTTTTGTAATTGATTGTTGTGATTACTTTGCATTTCTGTTAAGGACAATCAATCGAAAAGTGCTTTATAGCACCGCTTTCACATTTTAGATTCGAGCCTATTCGCATTCCATTGAGAAAAGAACAGTATTTCAGTAATTACAAAATTTATAGTTCCATTTATATCACTAAGAATAATATGTCATTATTTTTTATCGCACAGGAAATGTTGGAGTCGCAGATTTGTTTGTGGTGTATATTCGTTAATAATTTATTAGATAAGGTAAGTTGATTATTATAATTATTTGGAACAATAAATGTTTAAACTGTATATGGTCTTGAATATGGTTTGCGCATGTGCAGAGAAGTAAAGGACAGGGGAGGGACTTGAATGGACACACCCAGCCTAGGGCGGAGCTCAATGAGAAGATGGGGTCTAGATGTTTGCAACCCCCTTAATGAGTTTTGAGTTGCACCCATCCCCCCCCTCGTCTAACCGAACAATTAATTTGAGCTAACCTTTATTGAACTTAGATAAACCAAATAAAAACCCAATGTGAACATGTAACATTTAACAAATAGAGAAGCCTTAACTATGCTCTGTTCTGTTGTAAAGGATGAAGGAAGCGGCTTAAGCACAAAAGAAGTGTAGGGAGAGCACTTCTTGAGTCCACTACCACCGAGATGCAGAGAGCTCCGTTATGACCTCGGCCAGGCCTCAGTTCATATGAAACGCGGGTCGTGCAAAACACATTACAACAATTCTCTCTCCTAGATATCGCTGACCGAGGTAGAAACATTAAAGCCTGTTAACTATTCAAGTTAAGTTATATATTTAGTAAGAATTTGCCAGGTAAAATAGAAATGTGTTATACTCAGTTTACTTCAAAGACTGTAGATTATAAATGACTGCAAATACATGAAAATCATATATATGTGAACTGCGATTGAAGAAACGAATATAAAAGCGATCCTCGCAGATATGAATACTACTGAACTAGTAGTGAAAATAAGAACTGAAAAAAAAACTCAGGCCCGTACGAGATTTGAACCCAGAGGTCGCTTTCATATTCTTTATTCTAAAGTACTTTCTTTTTATTGGATGCTTAAAGTAAAAAAGGATTACCGTAGTTTTTTTTTTTGAGAACATGAAACTCTATGACTGGTCCAAAATAAAAAATCGTAAGGAACTCAATGGAACTCAAAATTTCACATTTCCTCAAGAAGCTTCGCTTCTTGGCCAGATCATGATTTACTTTTTGGAAAATCTCTCAGCCGCGGACTTTAAGTTATCAGCTGACATGCCAGCCCCTTGAAGAGAATATTTAGTATTATATAAGTATAATTTAAAGAAATGTAAAAGTTAAGCCACCGAAGTTTACAGTAACTTCAACTTTGCTTAACCTATCTGCCTAGGTTATTTTGTTATCAGATATATGATAAACCCTATCCATATAAGGACACCATGAGCGTCGAGGTCTTGTGATAACAGCAGTTTTAATATTTTCAACACTGCACTTCTTGTAGCGTAAGGAAAACTAAAAACTCATTAAAAAAACAATTTTCCGTGTAAAGCGTGGTTTATGTGATTTTTATACAACAAAACAGTTACAGCAAATTTTTTTCTGCTATTTAGAGTCAGCCCAAACTGTTTCTTTGATATACCTATTTTGTATTTAGTTGACAAAATTCCAAGGATCTTAGTTGTAAACAAGAAGGTTTGGGGTTATGAAAAATGTCATAAATAACAGGGTGGGGCTAAGTTTTGTTCTAAGGTGCATGTACCTATAAGTTAATGTTAAAGGTAATCCGAATAGGAATTCCTTGAAAGAATTGAAAGAATCGAGTTGAAGTTTCGGTTCACTACAATCCTAGAAGCTGAAACACATAAACACATTTCTCCTAAAGAATTGTTTAAATTGAATCATGATGAAGAATAAAACAGCACTTTTCTCCATTTGACTTGAAGATAGTTTTACTTTTGCATTTGATGAATAAACAGATTGAGCAGCCTTATGGTATTTTTCAAAATTTTGCCTTGGCTTAAACTTCGACTTTCAATCCAGGGTTTTTACCATCTGTTCATCGAAAAAAAAAGTTTTGACTGCTGAAATTTTTTTCTGTGGATTCTGGAGTATATATCCTATTATCATCTAGCTTTGAACCTAAGGTGGAGGCAAAGTTTCTTTATAGTTTAACTCTGAGACTTGTAAACGTGCTGAACAGCAGATTTAAGACTCATTATCGTTGCTTAACGAATATATACCACCATAACATCAGCGGTGCCCATGTTTTCTGAGAAGAAACAAATTAGAAATCACTTTCAATTACCACACTACTCCAATATAAGCTGAAACACAAGCCCAAAACATACTCAAAATGTTGCTTTTTTCAAAACGTTTTCAATCTTGAAAATTTTTTAATCCCCTTCGAAAGTGTCCGTAATTTACTTGAGTGAGGTGCAAGATAACTTTTTTTTTATCAATTGATTTGATAATTTAAATTGGCCACCGTAAAGAGTCCTTAAAACTGACGTTTCGAGTGTCAGCCCTTCGTCAAAGCGAAGGCCTGAAATTATACGCGTGATTTCAGAAAGTTTTCTTTCATTTTCAAGTAATTTGATTGGCTACCTTAAACAAGGCTTGAAATCTGGGTGGTTGTTGTTTTTAAGCAAATCTTTCTCATTGGTTGTGAAAAAGATGCGACTGATTTAGAGTAAAAATTGTGTGCTTCGTGAATCAACTGCACCTGTGAGAGCCGCTAAGATTGCAAGGGTCACCAGGGATTTCAAAGTGGATGTTTTCAAGCGGTAAATTGACAGTTACCAGCTTCCTTCATTTTCCCTTACCTGTGCGTTTGAAGGAAGTATAGGTCGTCAGTTTACTGTACAATGTGGTTGATTCCGGATGTTTTCCCTCCCAGTCACAATTTGCGGAAGCTGTGGCGAGCCAACCTGCATCTTCAGAACAGCCTCCATGGTTCCTGACGATATAGAAGTCTCTTTTAGTACAGCAGCCTTCGATTGAGAAGAAAAGAAGCGGTTCAGTATTGAGATCTGTCCAGGGAGAGTCAGTGACGCGAGTTTCTGAGAACCAATTGACGTTGTTAGAGCTTGTAGAATTGAAGACAATAGAAAGATCTTCTTTCCCTTCTGTGTACAGCACCACTCGTGCCTGGAAGCGAGAAAAAAGGAAATGAATCCATAAAGGAAACAAAAAATGAAGGAACATCCCACGAAATTGGAGAATTAACCACGTAGACCTCTTCGGAGAAAGTGCCTCACTCCCAGAGGTCCGTGTAATGTAGTCATATCTATGGGAGAGTAGCAAGGATAATTCAAGTTGCGTTATACTAAAGCTGAACTGGAGTGGAAGCTGCACTAGTTGCTCTTGTTTGCAGGACTCGAGCTTTCAGTGACAACGATGCTTGATTTCCCCTCGCCACTGTCCCATGACTAACATCGTTTCAAAAGACATGAAAGCCTAAAACATCTGTGTAGATTACCTCATCTCTGCAACGCGAATTTCATTCATAACTATGTCGCTACTCCGAGCCTTTAATTTAAATTAATAATAATTATCATTAAATTACAAGTCTACCTCGGTAGGGTTCACAGTCTGCCAGTTCGTCACCATGCGGTTCTTGTAATGAGCTTTGAAATCTGAATTGGTGGTCAGTGCTTCTGGTTTGTCTTCGTTCAAAACACTCGACGATGTCCATAGCTGGTGAGGAATAGTGGAAACGCCGGACACCAGTTTAAAAACCATCGTCCAACCTGTAAGATAGAGGATGGTTTGTCATCGACAAGAGGTAAATAAGGTAAAAAAGGTTACGATAAGTGATAGCTGTTAATGCAGTCGTATATTAAGTATTATCGTTTTAAGATTTTAGATATATGAAAATTTCACATATTTTCACTGCGGTGGAGATCCTCGCAGCTCCTAATTTCATCTCTCCACCGCAGTGCAAATATGTGAAATTTTCATATATCTAAAATCTTCATTCACTTGGATGTTTATTTGTACCCAATTCATTGACTAGCTCCCAGTTGGCTTGTTAGCTCAATTGGTAGAGCGCTGCACCGGTATCGCAGAAGTCATGGGTTCAAATCCCGTACAGGCCTGAATTTTTTTCAGGTCCTATTTACAACTACTCGTTTCAGTAGTGTTCTTAGCTGCGAGGATCTCCTAATTTCATATTATCGTTTTGTTAGAAGCTGTGCGATACGTTAATTATTCTCATTGACATTTAGAAGGGATTTCGTTTATTTATACATAACTTGGCAAACATGTATGCGGCACCTTTTTTTTTATCGTCCCATGTATGGTACTGTTTCATGTGCTTACAACGGGACCTTCAGTGTGTTTCCTTCGACTAAGCCGAGAGTTGTGAGTGGGAGTCAACCGAAGCATAGGGGCAAAATTGTTGAATCAAGCGAATAAATCGTGAGTTTATAAGGAAACGGGGTACGGCCTTTTCACGTTTTCGACAGTTTGTCTCACGATGAATCCATTTCCTATGTGGATTGTGATGTTTTCTGTCAATAAGGTCGAATACATGCGCATTACGTTATGAAGCTTTCGTCTCAGGAATACCACCCCATCACACCTTAAAGTATTTTTGAATGAAAACTCATTAGCGCGAGTAGGGCCTCAAAAGTCCACGTTTAAGATGGCAGACGTTTAGGTAAGTGAACGCATTTCGATCGTGTGCCGTAAAACCAAACCAAAGTTATCACTGCAGCTAATCATAAAGAAAAGGAAAATATCATTAGGAGCCAATGAGAACCCAAGTTAAAAACAACCAAACTGTGTAAAGTGCTGGAAAACGCAAAGTCATGATTGGATTTAGTTTTGCACTTGATTGGTTCAGAGAGTGGGGCAAGTTTCCGGACCAATTACAGAGCGAAGAAAAGCAAAACAACTGTAATCCCACACTGCTTTCGACACTCAATTGAAAATTTCTCTATATAAATAATAATGAATTCATTACCTCCTCCTCTACTGAACTGGTCACAGTAGACATTTATCAACCCTTCTGACTGGCTGGGCTTGATGACGTAAACTCCACTCAGAATATATCCAGCGTTGAGTAATTCGATACAGCTTCGATATGCTATGAAATAGAATTCAATGACAGTACGGTGCATGCAAACGCCACAAGCAAATTTATAAATAAAAGTAGGGGTGTGATCCTGAATACATCACCAGAGAATAAGATTAAAGTGTTTTAGGCTGATATAATTGCCGTTAGGAAGTCTCCTTCATCCGTGCTTCCGGCGATTAGAAAAATAGGTCGTGACGACCAAATTTACAGAGAAATTTGTCAATTTTGCGACATGTGTTTAGTGGTCATATGGAACGCCGTTACGTTTTATGGCCTAAAGTTAAGCAAGGAAGACATCTGGCTTAGAATATGTTAAGATATTGCACAGAACATCCTTTTCCGCTTTTTTTATTTTTTATTCTTTTTGCATAAGGAAAGAAACGAGAGGGAAAATAGTTTTGACGGGAAAAATTGTGGTAGCGGCGTCGGAAGTCACTACTTCATCTGTGTGAGTTTTTTTTCAGGCAACAACAATTTTATTTCTTGCAGCCATTGTTTGATTTTAGTTGATCAATTTGCGACTTTGAAAGTTACGATCTCTGGTTCTTTTGGCGTAAATAGTGACAAAGTGTCAAAAGAATGACGCAAAACGGGTTATACCATCTGACCAGTTCGTATAAGATAGTGGTTTTTGACCTTCGATTAAGCCTCTGATATTTTACATCTTTTCCGTTTTAAACCGTCAAACTGTCCTCTTAGATTGTATTTCTAAAAGTATTTCACTGGGACATAACTTTGATCTATTGCGGCAAGGATAGTGAAGATAATATTTCAAATGCTTACTTACAGATGTTGCAAAGTTTTCCTTGTAGACCCGGCGGGCAGGTGCATTTGAAGTCATACTGGCCTCTCACTGAGTAACAGGTCCCTCCGTTCAAACATGGATCGTTCTGGCAAGGGGACTGGTGAGAGACAACAAAACAAGAAGAAGTTTGTTTTAAATTAATTTTCAAAATCGCCACAAAAAATGTGAATAAGATTAAAAAAGCATTTAGGCTGATAAATGTGAAAAGGAGAAAAGCAGTTGATAGGAGGGTTTCAATGGAGTAACGGCTATTACGGCTGACAGTTAAAATTTTGATTTTATATCCGTGACTCAAGTATACAATAATTCAGCTGTTTCGTGCCAAAAAAAAAAGAAAACGGCATCAGAATTTTCAGTGTCCGAAAAAAATATAAATGAATCAAAAACAACCGATCGCGTGTTATTAGCCTTTGCCTAGGAATCCTTTTTTAGCCACTGCGATAAAAACTGACGGATTGACAGTGGTCATGGCTTCAGAAATTGTGATCAATACAGAAACTGAAAACAAGACAAATAATGGAGCTTTACTTCTAAACTAAAAACGCCTTAATCAGTTTTCATTTCAAGAAATTGAAGTATTCAGGTTAAAAACATAAAACAAATTGGTTTTGTCTATGTATACACTTAAAGTATATTAATACAACGCCAGTGTGGCTCCTCGATTGTTTATCACAAATAACCTAGCGCGGTGATGGAAGATAGAAATTATGATACCAATTCTAGAACATATTTATCATAATTTAGTTATTCATAAACCAAAAATTCGACAATTTGACCTTCAACCTTCCGATAATTTCAAAAGTATTTTTGCGATAACAATGTGCCCTTGGTTTCCAATAATAGAACGAGATTGTTTATAAAAGATCTTACCGTGAAGCTGTAATGGTGAAAACCTTCGCTCACATTGAATAATTGCGGGAAGGTGAACTTATCAGTGTCTAGTAAATAACAGAGAAACCTTCCATCATTCCCAGCGGCTATCTTGAAATTCACAGACTGGCAGTTTGACGTGTTGATACATCCTAAAAGACATTCCTCTTCTCTTTTAACTTCGTAAGATATGTTTGATGAAGAGTTTAATTGATGGCGACGAAAAGGCATCGGATTACCGAACAAAAAATATCCATTCGAGTAAGAATTCTTGAAATTTGTTGACTCGGCCACACTGTATGCGAAAAGAAAAGGACATAAAATGAAGAGGAAGCAACTGTAAGTGTTGGCGACACGATCCAGTTTCATCTTTACGGATGGAGGTAGTCTGTGAAGAATGTTCTCTAATTACGCGCGTTTGATTAATCAATTTTTCCTAAAGAATAGTATTGTTTTGAAAACATCAATAATTCATTGTCAGATGAGTGATTTCCAACAGTGAGGGTGACGCATCTGTGAAGGTGAAGGGTAATGGTCAGCACTCATGTCTTCGTCCAAGGGAAGTGTTGCAACGACTTGTTGTTAAGTTTGTGCGTTTTAATAAATAGCTCTCACACTAAACATAAACAGTATGTACACTATCTACCTTCTTAAAGCTACTACGTAAATGATAGTTAAACATTGTAGGCAGAGAACATATCATTTCAAGGTTAACAAGAATGATAAAAGGATGGTTAACATTTTCCATTTTCAATAAGCGAAAAGGATGGTAAATATTTTTCCATTTTTAGGTACTAAAATACACAAGAAGCACCATAACTAATTTCGAAAACTACCAACCATTTGGCATTTTCCGGTGAAAGAATATGAAATATGAATTTACACATACAAGAAAACTTTATCTTTTCTTAATGCTTTGTGTGCTATTTTACTAGTTTTCTTAGCAATTTTGAGCTTCCCAGTCTCAGACATAAAAGGCATGCCTTGATAACTACATGCCAGGTATTTTTTTCTGAAGTTAAGAGTCAATGTTTTAAACGTTTATACAACTTACAACATTCAAATGCAATAACAAAGACAATGTAGAGAGCAGAATACGACAACAAAAAGAAAGAAAGGAATGGTAAGAGAAATGCCAAATGACAGAGGCATCCAAAGAACTTCTTAAAGTTAATATGTTGAGACTCACTTTCGGACAAATATACACCAACACTTTAACTCCTTCACAAGCTAATTTTCTAGGACATTTTTGACGTTGCGAAACAGTCCTCAAATAAAAATGCAATTTGTAAACCTCGATGGACAAAAGAATCCTATTGAAATTCAGTTCAAATTGGCTTGGTCGCATCCAGTGACACATTCCTCATTCTGCTTGCCACGCACAAGAGCTATTGTGGTATTGAATTGACTGGGACATTTTTATTACAGAACATTTTATAGCGGATATTATATAAGTAAGTAGAAACCAGGGAACGGGTCAATAAGCAGATGTCTGACTGTGTACATAACTTTCAATGAAATTTTGATAAAATAATTGCTATTTCAGCCCGTTCGCTGTCCTGCCTAAGACAGTGAGTCAGTTATATAGCGCTTCTGAAAGAGTTTGTTGATTTAAGAAGGTTGTCTTGCATTGATGTGCCAAAAACTTATCTGAGCATCAATTTATAGTCATTCATGTCCATCTCCTGGTGAGTCTTTGGATCAACGAACGAAAACCACAAGAACATCGGCAGTGCCAACATTCTCTAAAAAATAAAAAAGGAAATTTGTGTTGGTGAAAGTTGTCTAAACATGGAATTACAAATTCCCTTGATATTGAATGGATCACAGCGAAGTGTTTATGCTGTACAACACAGGGGTTCTCAATGGGATGATTGATTTTTACGGCTAATGCTTAAAACTTTGGCCAGGTTTACAGCTTCAGGTTAATTTCTTTCTGTTACGGTTATGTTACAGAAATGTTAAATGTTAAGTTCATAAATTAATTTGCATTGTTCAAAAACATATTTACTCACTCGTTTTTGCCTCCATAGTCAAGCAAAAAGAGTAATTCTAGATCGCGCTGCTGTTAGGTTGGATTTTCTTTTTTCCCACATTGGCCGCAAGACAAGACATTCAACAGTCTAAGATTTTCCCACTTGTAAGAATTCAAATTGATAGAGAAAGATGTTTTTCGTCTTGTCACGAGCGAGTGGGTCCCCATGAGGAATTGAACCTCAGACCTTCCGATTCCGCACTGCGATGCTCTACCACTGAGCCACAGAGACTCTACAGTAATATACTACTGCAGCTGGGATCAACAATGTCGATAGCGTCATGTTTGTCATGATAGAAAAAGAGAGACGGTAAATTTTGAGCTCGGAAAAAAAGTAGAGCATCGGAGCGAAGGTCTGACGTTCGTTTCCTCATAAGGACTAAGAATTTTTTCTTCGTCTCACGCTCGTGACAAGACGAAAAACACCTATTTCTTTACCGAGCCTTTAGGTGGGCGTATATCGAGAAGGAGATAGTGATAAACCGTGAGAAAGTGTGGTATAACCATAAAATATCACGCCTCAGGTAAAAAGTAATCTATCAGATTGGTTCCGTCCCTCTATCCCCAATTGGCATACGAATTGAGAAGTAACGTGTCTTGATGTGTGGTCTCGTTGAATCATTTAACTCAAGTTTACAATTCAAAATCGATACTTGTTTCTTTACCTTGAAAATTCCAGTTCGTGTAGTTATGGAGTTTACTATAAAGGATCACTATGGGTGGAAGCTTTTCTTCGTATTCACAGGGTTTTCCCTCTGTTACCAAGAGCCATCCTGCATCTACAGGGCATCCCCCATAATTCCTGTTTATGTGAAAACTTCTGCCTGAGTGAGCATGTGGATCAATGTTGGAGAAAATGTTTTGAGATTCACTTCCCAGGTCTGTCCATGGCGACTCAGTCACCCTATTCTTTGCAAACCAGTTTATGTTGTCAGTGCCAGTTGCGTTGAACGAAATGAAGAGAGCTTCAGAATCGTTTTTGTAGAGAACGACACGCACCTAAAATTACATTTAAAAGAAGTTATCACCGAGAAATAAATTCAGAGTACAATCTTCAGGATTTTTGGTTTCGCGTTACTTCGCTTTGTGATCGGTATGATAACGACAGTGACGTTGCAGATGATATTAACACTTTAGTGGAGGCAAGGATGGCGCAGTGGTGATAGCAGGTCACCCGCCTTTACCTCGAAGTGTGTATGGGTTTTTTGCCGTAACCGTAAGTCAAAAGCGGGTTAACATCATTATTGGTTCCCGTCCTAACTCTAAGCGTTTTTCCTGTCTCTCAGTCTCCACATAAACCAACACTCAAAATCTCAATTAGCCCTGGAAACAGCGGTCGAAAAGCCATTCTTTTGATCTGTGACTGCTGAATCTAATTGTATCCGTCTAAAATTAAGTTAGTGATGATCACGATGGCCATGAAGAACAAGACGATAACAGTGCTGATGACGAAGGTAACGAATATGAAAATGATAATGATAATGACAGTAAGAATGACAACGACAATGATAATGACAATGTTAATAACAAATGACGATAAAAATGACAATGAGAATGATAATAACAATGTTAATAACAAATGACGATGACGATGAAAAATGACAAGTTTGAGGATGACGATGATGACAATGACAATGACAATGAATTTGAGGATGACAATTACGATGACGATGACAATGAGGATGAAAATGACGATGACCATAACTTCGAGAATGACGATGACGATGAAAAGGACAATAACTTTGAGGATGACAATGATGATGAAATTGACGATGACGATGAAGAAGACAATAACTAAGGATGACAACGACGATGACAGTGACGATGACGATGAAAAACGACGATAACTTTGAGGATGAGAATGGCGATAGCGGTGACGATAATTACGATAATGACGTTGACGATGAACATGACAATAACGATGACGACGGCGATAATGATAAACACGACAATGACCGTAGAAATGACGTGGACGGTGAATGCGGTGATAACGAGGGTTATAAGTTCGATAGTGATACCGAAGATGGCGATCATAAAGAAAAAAATACATATATATCATCATACTCAGTATCACATATCATAATGACCGCGGAAAATTTTCAGGAATTTTCTCACCTCCTTTAGTCCTAAGGTATTCCAGTTCCTTATCATGCGGTTCTTGTAATGTTCTTTGGGCGTTGAAGTGGTATTCAATACTTCTGCGTTGTTTTCGTTTAAAGGGTCACCTGATGACCACAGACGAGAGATATCAGCTGAAACTCCGGCCACTAACTTGAATACCATAGTCCAACCTGTTGGCAAACACGCAACACGTAATTTTTTCGTTGTGTAGCGAGGCCCAAAGTGGAGGTGGTGGGAAAAATAAATGGAATTTTGGAAATTTATGGGTTACGAGATGTCTCATGCGAACTTATATTATTGACTCCGAAACTGAATCAAGTGATCAGAATCAAGGAATACGTTTAGGCTTAGTGATTTGGAGAGTCTTTTGATGGCTCCCACGCGATTCAGGAAACTAGGTCGAGGATATAAAATCTAGGCTTCTTCTAAACTTCTGGTAAAAATAAATAGAGGTTCTCAATGGGGTTAATCGTTTGCCGTGAAACGACCAAAAAGGCCGTTGGACCTAAAAAATGACAAATTTTTGACCATTAGTCATAAAAAAAAGAAACCATAATTTTTTTCTAGAACGTGTCATTTTGTGTCATTTGGGGTCAACCGTAGCCGTAAATTGGCCAAACTTCCAACTGTTGGCAGTAAAAGCCATTATTCCGTTGAGTACCTTTAAAAAATGGAAGGCTTCCTTCTTAATTTAACGCGTTTTGCTTAGCTTTTCATTTTTCCTTAGAACTTTCTCTCAATTCAAAACTCACTAACTCACTTCGTAACCCAACGAACGCAGGCTCATCCTTGCAACCGTAGTATTTAACCAAACCGAATCAGTTTGCAAACCATAGGGATTATAAATCCGGATTTCCGACTACTCGCGACCTGTTTCTTTGCCATAAATTGTTTAAAATAATTTTCCCTCTTCTCTAGTGCCTCCCCTTTTCGTTTTCATTTTGGAGCTCATTCATACACCAAGATTTTGTGATATGAGGAGCTCTGTAAGAGTGTAATGCCAGGGTTTTGAGTTCGATACAGAAATCATTTGGAGAGTAGACTGGTGAAACGATTAGCCTTGTTACCTCCTCCTTGATTGGTTTGATCACAAAAGATGCTGATGATGTCAGTCCCATCTGCTGCAACTTGATAAATGCCACTTTTGTTCGATCCGTTTTCCAAAAACCATGTGCAAACATTGCTTCCTTGGGAAATTCTCGCTGTAGGTAAAACACCAAGGATAATCGATCTATAAAATGTTAAACTTGGGCAGACATTCAAGATAAACTTAACTAAAAATGAAAAGAAATATATGTTATTCACCAGACGGGAAGTCCGTATTGGGAAAAACTGTGCCCGACGTCTTGGATACCGCCCGAGGCCGTAGGTCGAGGGCGGTACACAAGACAGAGGGCACAGTTTTTCGCAATACGGACCGACCTTGGAAAGTAAATAACATTTTTATTTTTTTCTAAACCTAACAAATGGTTGCGAAAAGAACCTCCCGCTGTGAGTGGGCCGGATGGGGAGAATACTGCCCGCTATCGGAACCAATCAGATAGCAGGATTTGCAGAATACCGCCCGCTCACGAACTGAGAAAAAAATAAATTGAAATACTCACGAAGATCGCATTTTTTTCCTCCAAAATGTTCCGTACACTGACAATTGAAGTCGTACTTTTCGATTACTGGGCGACATTTTCCCCCGTTCTTGCATGGATTGTGATAACAAGGAGCCTGAAGAGGGAGAGAATTTGCACCTCCTCTCATTAGATAACATTATTATTAGATAACATTATTATCTCATTAGATAACATTATTATTAGATAACATTATTATCTCATTAGATAACAGCGTAAGGTTAAGGCAGCTCAAAGCACTTTTCACCTTACTGTTTCAATCATGGGCTGACAGCTCACTCATAAAACTGTGCAAATGATATGGTTAACACAGTAAAGTGAACGCATAGCATTTATTAGTGGAAAAGCCTTTTGGTCCAAAAAGCCAGAGCTTATCCCGGTTTCCATCGCATGAAGTGTCTAAGAGTATTACTACTCTCCTCTGGATGGGATGCCAGTCCATCCCAAGGCTACCCCCCCCCCCCCCCTCAGCATTTCATCAGGCTTCCCTAACAATTCACCAGTCCCCATTTATACTCCTGGGTGAAGAGAGGCATGGGGAGAGTGGAGTGTCTTGCCCAAGAACACAACACAAAGACTCCGCCAGGTTTCGAACCCAAACCTCACTGCATTATGTGCCACAATTAGTGTAACTCTCCATTACTCCGCGTGTTATTTCAATTTGACAATTGCACTCTGTTGTGCCGCCGGTTAAAATTAACACTTCCTTTGGTAACCAACATATCTTGCCATTGTTTGCATTTGATGTTTATCTCATAGCGAAAACGAAAAATTAATTTATTTATCCATATACTATGTTACCCAATGAGCAATAATCTGGAGTTTACTCGCTTTATTCGACGTCCACTTGTCATTAAAGACTATTGAACTGTTTCTGTTTCGTATATCTATACTTTTTATCTAATCTGGCTTGCGGTCGAATTTGTGATTCGCTGGATTTATGATTGACATGACACAGTTCATTTTAGAAACAGTTGTTTAAGTCTGGGGAAAAGATAAACTTCAAGTGAAAAAAGAATGGCTTTGACTTACGTTACTGAGGCAACGGGTTTCGACGTCATCATTTCACAAGATATTTTTGAAAGCCTTATGTACAACATTGTTTCCATAGAAAACAACTCCTATAATTGAAGGCATAATCTTAACCCGATGCCAAGGGCTCAATATTTCCTTAAAGTTTGCCTAAGGTTTTTCAAGTTCTTTACGACAATTAAAAATACAATTTCCATCCGATAAGAGGAGTTTTTCCGAGCTGCGGATTCATATCAGTTGCCGAATGAGAAGCTTAAGTATATTTTTCTCGAAAATTTATTATTTTAGAATAAAAAAACCGTGAAGAGTTAATTTTTAAACGAAGTTCCTACCATGTATGTAGAAAGTGATTAAGCCCGGTAAATGAGTCTACAGCGGTTTAATGTAAATTCAGTTTCATCGGAAATGTAATGCCACTATAAAAGCTTTCTTTAAAGCTATATGAATTCCCGAATTACGAGTTTCTGAAAGCGGTAAAACCTTATTTATCTTCGTAGATCTAGCAACTGGAAAAGCTTTCATTCCACTCAAAGTTTCTGCCTCAGAGATGGAAAGGAAATTGGATTTAAAAATAAGACAAATACTCTTCTTAATTTTCAAAATCATTCCTGAAACTTACGTTATCCACACCTAAATATTTACGATATTATTTTAAATAGATAAAAAAACCCCGCAAACTCATACTAACTTTGTGTTTACCGTTCCTTTGTGAATTCACACCTGTTTTTTTGTAAATTTCCCACAAATATATTGATAAAAGGAACTAAGGAAGTAGAGTGCACAGTTGCAGGAGATTAATTATTAAATTCGAAGTCTATGTGGTAACTGTGTTTTGTTAATTAAAATAATTTTGAAAAAGAAAAATTGAATGCGTTGCTTTAAGTTTAATTGCTCGAGGAATTTCTCTAGCGATAAACTTTATCCAGGAAAGGTGAAAATTAAATCAAACGGAGAAAAATAAATGGAAAAAAAGTGATACTCGGATTTCATCTACTTACCGCTAAACTGTAATGATGAAAATCCGGGTTTTTCTCGAATAAAGCTGAAGAGTTGAATTTGTCGTTGTCTAAAAGATGACAGTCAAATTCATCACTTTCCTCTGCACCATGTTTGAAATTTAACGATCGACAGCGAGAAATCTGAGAACAAATTTCAATACAATCTTGCTCACTGTTAACTGCGTGAGTTTCAAATGGTCTTGAGTCGAGCTTGTGATGCGGAAATGAAAACACATTGGCAAATGAGATGATTCCATCAGAAACTTCGGTAGAGTCTTGAAGTCTACCAGAAGAATCATCTGTTGCAAGTATCAAAACTGGCCATAATAGGACTAAAACAAAATCTTGATACCACTTTGTTATCATAACAATCTTTCGGTGTTCGTGGTTCATTCAACTGTTGTGTAAAGATTTTGGTAACAATTCGTTGTTGTAAAATCCCTCACTTCATTTTGTTTGCCACCCAATTCTTTGCACACACTTTATTTATAATCATCTTGAGAAACATGTGGGTTTTAATCAACACAGTATGAAAAACAATGCTTATGCAAAATATTGTGGGAGAAACAGATTGTAATGTAGATAGGGGATTGAAGATGTCGAATAAAAAAACGCAAGGGTCCAAAGCTAATGGAAAAAATAACATCATGACGAATGACGCATGAGTTATTGGTATTTTCTCAAATGTTAATTCATTCTCTTTTTATCCCTAAAGTAGATGTTTGAATGGAAATAAAAACCCATCGATCGGTAAATCTCCAAATATAATTTACCGTGTGGAGACAATATCTCACATTCTTATAATTTACGACAAATAAAATCAAAAAGTTTATCTCAGCCTTTTTGTACAAGTTAATTTGCATTTATCAATTATATGGCATTGATAGTCTTGTTACGTAGCTTCAGCGCAAATGTTTCTCAAACAACTTTTTGGTTATCATGAAATTCAGCCCTTTAGGATTCCTCCTTCATTAGAAACGGATTTTTATCTTTGTCAACATTTGCTACCAGCGGAAGCTTATCTCAAAGTTAAGGCCACCTCCCGTTTCTGTCAGATAGGCCAATAGTCGTCAACGCCTGAAAAATGTAATAGACACACAGTCAAATGGAAGTTTCAAACTGATTAAACAGGATCATTGCGCTCCTTAAATTCCACGAGTGTTTGATGATGTTTTCTTCTAATGTGATCAATGAAGTCCAAAGCAGATAAGCCATGAGAATAACAAAAGCTAAAAAGTTAGGTTTATGATTAGACTAAACACCAAATTCTCTGGAATAGAACCATAAAAATGTAACGCTAACAGTGGGGTGAATTTTTGACAGATCTTGGGGTGAAATGGTGAAAAGAGCATCCACGAGAAATTATGTCTCACGTATCACTGACAAGAGGTTTTGATGAGTTTTAATTAAAACAGTGTCTTGAAGTTCTAATTTACCTCAGCGAATATACACCACTAAGACATCTGCGACGCCAACATTTTCTAAAGCAAAACAGAATAAGGAAATTGAAAGGTAAACAAAGAAGAGATACAACGCCCTGATTGTCTTTTGGGGGAACAAAATTCGACGCTTGTGAAATGAATATCGAAAGTAGTCTGGGATTGTATGTGCTTTGCTTCTTATCGTTCGATGATTGGTTTAGAAAAATCGTGCCACCCTATCAACCAATCAGATTAAAACTTGAAATCAGCAGTGACCTGATCACTTGCGTCAATTTTACCGCCCTTCACGCAGTTTCCTTGCATGTTTTTAACTCAGTGAGTTCTCCTCAGCTCCTTGTGAAATTTACTAGGTTCTTACTCTGTGTATTCCAGTTGGTGTTGGTTTGAAGTCTGCTGTATATGAAAGATGTGCTCGGGAGGCTTGTCTCGTATGTGCAGTGGTGCTGGGTAATAGAGAGCCATCCATAGTCTCCATCACACCCAGGGTGGGGCCCATGGACATAAAATCGTCGTCCATCGGCCCCAGGAATAGAAAAGTAAGTAGGCAGATTGCTCTTCAAGTCAGTCCATGGTGAAGAAATGACTCTATTTTTTGTAAACCAGTTTTCATTGTTGCTGTTTGAGGCGTTAAAGACAATGGAGAACAGTTCACTTCCATCTTTGTAAAGAGCTACGCGAGCCTAAGGAAATTAATGACACAATGATGCTTGTAATGATGGAATAAATCATTAAATTGAGCGATCCATTGTTAGTCGACCAGCTTACTGTGACATTCTGACTGACTGACTAACTGATTCACTGGCTCACTGGCTCACCGGCTCACTGGCTCACTGGCTCACCGGCTGACTGGCTCATTGGCTCACTGGCTCACTGACCGACCGATGGACGGGCGTATTAAAAGAGTGATTGTGGAACTTAATCATAAGAAATTTAAGAACTTTTTTAAAGTTCATATAAGTTTACATGACATTGGTCAACCCACGCCCCCAACACACACATTTAGTCAAGACACAGTCTAACCTACCTCCTTAGGAGCAACAGTTTGCCATCTGTTCACCAGGCGGTTCTTGTAATGATTTCTGAACGACGAGTTTACGTTCAGGGCTTCAATTTTCTCTTCGAATAAACCGTTTGAGGCGGACCACAATTGATAAACATCAGATCCTACACCAGACACCGCTTTGAATACCATGGTCCATCCTGGTTTTAACAAATAATTAGCGAGGAGAGAGAGAAATAAAAATGAAAAATAGGAGAGAGAGATATGACTATCGTTTTGAATGCAAAATGCATGCATGCAAAGTTAAGGTATATATGTCATTTTGTATTATTTAATTTTCGATGTACAGAGTTAGAACTACGTTTATCGCACAATATAAACCTTAGCATATTACTATGGTTTGAATTCTTTAGGGAAATTACCCTACGTTCGTTTTCTTTTAGGGTTTTCTTCGTATTTACGAATTCGCAAGTGTCAAGCCGAGGTGAAAATTCTTGGGTGGGACAACTTTTTCGCGATGGTAGTATTCTTGGAAAAGGAAATAGATCAAAAGAAATTGTTTTAAGAGTTAGAAGAGACTGATTTCCCAGGTCAAGCTGTTGGTAAATCCCAAACTAACCTAATGTTTGGTATGGTACAACCAGTAACCCTTGTTGACAAATTGTGAACGAGAAGTAAACTGGATAGAGTGCCTATTCAGCCTCTCTTAATCAATCTAAAAATCTACTTCTGCAATCAACTCTTGACGCGTGGTTGGTAATCCTTCTGCGATAAATGCTAGACTGCTAACATCTTACACTGCGCGAACATGACTTTGAAAGTGATGCTCATCGAGTTTGCATTAAAATTCCGAAAAACATGTGATGAGTCTCTTGCCTGACACGAAAAGTCGGATTATAACCGTAACAAACTATTTTTAACCGAAAAGGAAAAGGTTTGTTTTGCATTAAATTTGAAATAAACAGAATTACTTAAACGGAACAAATCAAACTACGAAAAATGCTTTTTTGCATTCTTTACCTTTTTTTGCGAATTTTTCTAAAAGCTTAAACTTGATTTAGTGTAACAAGTTTTCCTAATTTTCTTTTAAGCTTATCTTATTTACCTCCCTCGATGTGTTCTTGATCACAATAAACGTAAAACCCGCTGTCACTATGTTGATCTTGAATCATGTATATCCCACTTTCAGTCACTCCAACATCGCGCAGCTCGGCACAACTCTGGTAAACTGATTAACAAAAGAAGACTTAGTCTGAAAAAATTTTTAACACTGAGAACAATTCTTGATTTCAGGATGAAAGAGTTCTTTGTACATTTTAGACAACGTCAGTTGCTGCATTTTTTTGAACGACGAAATTCGTTTAAAGTCAGTTTTGCTTCAATGTCAGGGAGAGAGAGGGATTCTGAATCTGATTATATTTTCCGCTTAGGTTGCCGAATCGTCTGTCAATTCTACCCACAACAGTCATTATAAGACTGTTTTGGGCTGAAAAATCAGTAAAAACGATCAGCTGTTCCCACAGATATTTACATCAGGAATTGTGCACATTCAATTAATTCAATATTGCCTTATTAGAGAGGAAAATATTCAAGTCAGTCTAACATAAAGTAGTCTATCATTGAAATAATCTTCAAGAAAAGGCACAAAACATTACACTTATCGCAATGGCTTCCCCTTGTGCTTCTGACGCAGGCGCACTTGTATTCGTACTTCTGGTGATCTGGTACGCAGGTCCCTCCGTTCTTACATGGATTGCGCTCACAAGGGGCCTAAAACGAGTATGAATGATAGCAATTTACTTTACTTGGAAAGTCTTCGATAACAAATGATGAAATTACTGACAAATATAAGGCAAGAAAGTTTAAAAAACCATTCATATGAAAACTCATCAAAGGCCTCCACTTTTTTCCACATGTGAGGATCTTCTGACCTGGGTTTTTATGATGGAGCACACGATGAATAACAATTAAATTCATGTTTAATTAATAAGGCGCACGAAAGCAAATAAAAGTAGGGATCTCGCATGTTGGCGTGAGATCTGTAATGTTTACAAGTTTGCTAAAGCTCCTTCATGTCCAATTTCTCACTGACTGCAGAGAACAGCTCAATATTTCAAAAAGTAAAGAAAAAAGCTAAAATTCCAAAAAACATTGAGAATTCTTCTATTCCAATGATAATGACGATATCAAAACTACCTTATTTTAAGTGAGAGGATATCGTGGGCTTTAGACTGAACTCAGGGTTTCGGTTCTGATGGACTCATTTGTTCAAGTAAGGAATTGATTTTGTCGTAAAAACTTTCCGATCCACTAAAAAACTTCGCAATTGTCTACAAAACATTGTGCGTGTACACGGTTGACATATTACAAAACTAAATTAACTCGAAATGACAACGAAATGAAAGTCGAGGTTAATTATGATAAAATATATTACATTAATGGTTTCTTAGGAGCAAGTACATTATGTTAATTTTATTATTTACTTTTCGATAGAAAATGGTATTTTTTACAGCGATATTGCGATATTTTTTACAGCGATAATGCCTGAAGAGAGTATGGTGCTAAAAATCGTGAACCACGAACAATTTTTCGAAAAAAAATAATTGGCAATCTTTGGATGGGTTTGATCATGACAGGCTCAGTACTTGTGCAGCGTAGCAAGAAATGGTCTATTGTTCCGGCTCAATTTCTCGCATTAAGTATTAAAGAATAGTCCTTTTCTTCTTTGTAGCGCTGAGGGACCTTGGCCGAAGCGACGCGAAAAAGTACGTGACTGATCGGAAAAAAAATTTCGATGTGTCTCTAACCTCTCTCTGCGTACTTTATTTTTTTATCAGACAGAGTTTGTTCACCAGTTACGTGAAAATCTTTTTCCTCTTGTTTTTAGTTTGGATGCTTTTCTGTTTAGCTGCAAAATGAAATATCTAACCCTCGGGTCTGTCAGTGGCCTTTTGCCTTCTGCCACTGAACGATAAATAAAGAATAAAGTAACAAATTCTTACCACGGAGCTGTAGTGATGAAAATCCAAACTTGCAGCGAACAAATCAGTCGAGTTGAACTTGTCTGATTCCAGGAGTTGGCATATAAATTTCTTATCTTTTTCAGGAACAGCTTTGAGATTTATCGAGCGGCATCGATGACTGACGGTGCATGCCTCTATACAATCCTCTGTAGCAACTACGGCACGGGATTCGAACGGTGTTGAATTAAGTTTGTGGTTTAAAAATGGAAAACAGTTGCCGTAAACAAATACTCCACTATAGCCATCGTCGAAAGAACCTTTCAAACTTATGTATTGAGCTATAACAAGTTGCGTGAGGATTGCTAATACTCCAGAGAAATACAAAATGCCAAGAAACATAATTCAAATGAAACTGTACACAGACTTCAGAAACGTGATGTCCAATTGAATGAATAATTTCTTCGTTTCTCCGCTTAGCCCAGCTTGATCTCTCAGTTTGTTTCTTGCCACCTGCGACTGTATTTTACGATTCAAATCTTTTCCATATACTCATTACATGTTTCGAAAGGACACACGTAATTACGATAACGTTAGCAGGTGAAATTATTACTCGAAAGTTAGAAAATTTTTGAAAAAAAGTCATGCGTATGTTTTTTTTAAAACTGAAACTTTTTTTTTCACTTGCGCTCTGTAATTTCGACTCCACGACTTGTTTAAGTTTCCCAACTAATAACCCTTAATTTCATAAGCACTACAACGAAGCCTAACCTTCCAACAGAGAAAAAAAATGGTTGCAAGTCTATTTTTTCCTGTCAAGAGGACCACACGCTTTGCAAATGCAAAATTAAACGCGTTGAATGATTTATTAGGAACCAAACAGAATAAAAAGTTCACACTTTGGTATCGACACGGCGAATGCAATGATTGGTTCGTTGATAAGTTCATTACATGCATACGTGTGTTTGTTTTGTTAACCAAGTAATTCATTGTTTTAAGGAGAATAAAAATGAAAATGCTGTTGATGCCAAAATGAACTGCACGGTAATTGCTTTATTTCTCTCCATGATAATTTCTGGTCCTCAATCCGATAACTCTTTAATTTATACCTGCTACTTTTAAGAAACGCGTCGTCTAAAATCGAAGGAAAGATTTCAATTCTAGAGTCGAACGGGTTCAGATTCTGTCCATAACTCTAATAACGAAAAAAGGAAGCGTTAATGAACTGATCTTAATTTACGCAGGTTTAACATACATGGCCTACATGCATATTAGCGATGAACTAAGTAATCAGAGGGCGCCTGTGGCCAACTCCTGGATAAAGTATTAAAGAGAGAGATACTTGTAAAGTTGCTATCAATAAACGACGGTGTTAAAAAAAAGATAGAAAGTAGAACCATTGCAAGAAAAGAAAAATTATAGTACTTGAGTATGTGATGAAAGCTCCGGGGGGTACATGGGTCATTTTTTGCTGGGTATGTGCAGCTGGCCTCTCAGAACCTCTGCCGTATTTTAGCCTATGTTGTGGCCAATTAAAGACCCCATCTTTGTCCGCTTTTGGGCAAGACCGGAATGGAACGAGAACCGTTTATTAAATATTAAATACGGTAACACTAGTTTTTTTGTGAAAAGATAGAGGGGCCGCAGCCAGGATAAAACATATTGTAAAATTTAAAAAACGATCTCTGGCTAAAACTTTTAAAATACGAGCTTTCGGCTGTTTGCGCTACAGCCTTCAACGGGTAAAATAAAATTACCCGTTGAAGGCTGTAGCGCAAACAGCCGAAAGCTCGTATTTTAAAAGTTTTAGCCAGAGATCGTTTTTTAAATTTTACAACTAGTTTTTTTACCATGAATCTTCCTGTTTATGAATCCTTGCGCCTAAAATCTCAAAAATGTGTTACCCCGTTCTAGTAACTCTATTGAAAATTGCTGAAAATGCAAAACGATACCGGTCAGATTATGGTCCTGCTCTTGGTAACGACTAGCAGAAACCGATCATGCTTTATTTTTACCATCAAAACAGTCACGTTTGAATAGAAAAACAACGAAACGAAACGACCATAATGATAAAACCGAAATTAACGTCGCTGCCGAAACGTTCGAAAAACCCCTGAAACGAAAGAAATAATGCTGTAAATTAACATTTTTTTTTTTAAGTCGTTGGTTCATGTTTCCGTGGGAATTTCCATGTCAACAGCTTGTTCTGTCACTCCCCAACTCTTGGTGATTCTCGCTGCTCCTCATTATGTTTAGTGCATGGACGATTCGAAGACCCTTCAAATTTGGTGTTTACGTTGATCATAGCACTAATCTAATACATTCGAAGTCCATTTCAATTTAGTAAATGTCGAAACAGCCGTGTAAAGGCAATAAACATTGCAACGATCGATGCAATCACAATGGCGCCAGGACTTCGGACTTCTTCGGAAGGATAGATCTCGAGTTCGGAGCCGACTAATTACGACAAATTACGAAGACTCCACGCCAATTTGCATATCCCAAAGTGCCCACAACAACTCGTCTCTAAACTATCGCATATCCACGAGTTAAAAACTGTTACCGGAATAAAATACTTTACTTTCATATCCAGTTTTAGCTTCTGAAGAAAATCAGTTAAATTCATTCGAAATGAATTTCAGAAATGAAATTCAAATGATTTCCGATAAGATTCCCAAATCTATGTTCTTAGCTTTCTTCAGAATCAAAGAGCTTTGCCAGTTTACCTGGGAATGGAAAGTTAAACATTTTATAGTCGTTTTCGTATATCTTTGCTAACTGCAAGATTTTCGTATTAGGAATTTGCGAATAATATTGCAACAGGTCAGCGGTGGTGTTCGACGCGCGAACAGGAGGGAACGAAACGCGGTCGTCAATTCCCGCCTTTTTTACCAAATAAGGAGCTTCCTCAGCGAGATCTTCGTAATGTCCAATAAAATCAAAGTTAATTGCACAAGGATGGCAAAGGTTGTCAAATGGTCTCCAGTGTTCATCGTACTCTTTTGTTTGCAGCAAAAAATTCGTGAATTCTGGAAACGTAACAACACTCCCTGTTTCGAGGGCATGTTGAGTAGCATTTGGCCGAAATCGTGCAATGATTTTTCTGCCAATTGCGCGTCGGAAAATTTTGTTGTCTTCTAGTAACTTGTCTTTGTAAGCTGAAAGTATGCGTTCCATCGGGTCGCGAACAAACAGGAACGTGAAATAACTCTTCAGCATTTGCCGTGCTTCTTGCTCAGAAAAGTAATTCAAGTTGTTCTTAGCTACGGTAACGTTTGCATTACGAGACATTTCCTCATCTTCCTCTTTCAAAACGAAGAGTTCTTTCTGCCATTGCGTACTTGCAACTTTCGGGACAAAACAATAGATAACTTTTCTCTTCCGAAAGACCAGAAAATAGCGGAGATTAGTTCCAAATAGAGAGTCACTGGCTTTGTGCCTCTTGCAGTAATCCGCAACCATCTTTCTTCGGGCCTGTATTCGATCTTCAAGTTGTCGAGCGTTTGTAAAGTCCTGAAAGCAACAGATTAAAACTTTATAGCTTGTATTTTAAAGTTTGTCAATCTAATGAGCGGCAAGAAATCTTATATTCTAAGGTACCAGTGGGGGAGTCGGAGTATTTGTGGGGATCCCATGATTTTTACGGAAAGGACCGGAAACGGAAGAGGTTGGGAGAGGAGTCGGTCGTCTCATCTCTAACATTAAGTGGGCAATATGGCAAATTGACTTCCGATGAGGAGAATACTTGATATCCCTTAAAAAAGATAAATTTACCTGTTCCCGTAGGAGCAGGTAAATTTTTTTGCGACACAATCAAAATTCTCCAACTTCCCCTTGCAGTCGATGAATAATGATCGGTCCCTTGGGAGTTATATTTAGCTACTGTTTCATACATTCGCAATTAGTAAGGCTCACTCATTATTACATTACTAAAAGCAAATACGTAAATGAGGTCTTTCTCTCTCTCTCTCTCTCTCTCTCTCGATCCATAATCGATACAACTCGATTGGAAGGTAATATCTTGTAGAGGATTGTTTAAACGAGGAATGGGTATTTGCATTGAATTTTTACTCGTTGTACAACTCAAAAACACACACAGAATAATATATCAAACTAACATGTAAATTTGAGTGAAAAACAATTGTTTGAATACCAAAAGAAAAAGACTTTAGTCCAATCATTTGCTTTTTAACAATTCCTATAATTTAGAGGGCAATTCAAATAATAACCGTCAAATAAATTTAATTTGTATCATGATGTGATCCGTAACAGTCGGTTTCGTTACTTATCGATTACACTACATGTTCGCTACTTACATGCCGAATTCGCTACTTACTTCATATTACCATTCTATCATTCTACTTCCACGATCACTTCGAACCAACGTGGTGGTTATCATCGACAAGAGAGAGAAATGGCAGACCTAGAAAAACGACTGTTAATGGTTCGCTCCTCTAACCTTTGGTCTGGAAGAGATTTCTTGATGACACCTTTTCACTGTGGGAAATTTCTATGAAAGAAGCTTACAATTTTTTAGACTTCGCCAATACGTTCCACCCTACAATCAGGTTTACTTCTGAGACGCAACCTCGCAACAATCACGAAAACCAACGAGCCGGTTGACAGCAAACCTTAAGGCAATTTGCATATAATCAGTTTAACTGACTCAAAATGGCAATCACGCAGTTGGGAGTATAAGTTACAGATATTGCTTGTGAACTAACAGAGGCAGCAAATTCTGCACGTTGGTAGCGAACATGTAGCAAAGTCGAACGTAGCGAACTTGACGAGTAGCGAAACCGGCGTAAAGCATGTGATCAGACTCAAGCGAGATAGATTTGCAAAATTTTGTTCTCCGCGCGGATATTGCGAAAGGAAAAGAGGAAAGTGACGAAAAAATGTTGCCGAGGTGTGTCGTACTGAAATAAATTTTTGTTTTCCAAGAAATTGTCTCGTCTGGTCCGAATCAACCTCCTAATTATAGGATTCTTTAAGCAATAGAGCGTAATTTCTATCAGTTTAGCGCAATGTTGAGAGCACACGAAAACAGTTCAATGAAATAAATTGACTTTAATTTTCTTAAGGGTTACCGGTGCAGTAAACGACAAGTTTTTAGACAAACCAGACCCTCGTAGTATATCAGATATTTTATAAAAGAAAACCTTTCTTTACTTACCACGGAATATTCCTTTCGAAGTGATGTTTTGGATTCTTCCCTAATCGTTGTCAGCGTAAACTTTGAAGTAAATTCTACATAATTAAAAACAGATCTCGTGAGAATTAATTTTTATTTTTAAGCCGGTCAGAAGCCATTTTCAAAGCAAGATATGCAGCATTCTAGATTCTAATCTCTACAAACCTTTATAGATATCTGACCACCAAATGCTTCCAATGCAGAAGAATATCAGAATTGTCCAACAAATTCGAATCTTGAAATTAAAAGACATTAATTCCGTTAGACACAAAAGCGACATACACAACAAGTCTTCAAATGGTTTTCTTTCTCTTCCAGTTCATGTTCTTGCTTTGATTTATTCAAATAATCTACACTGGCGTTTTTGTTGAAGAGGTTCGGTTGTCATTAGAAATTTCAACCACAGTGAGTGAATCATCAATTTCATTTCAGGAGCTAAAACGGCCTTGATAAGACCAAAGAGAATTAAAAGTGCGTTTTCAAAAAGACTTGTTGTCTAAAAGAGTGAAAAGCTTCGAAAAACTAATCTAAAAACTCATCTAAGTAACTGTCAAGATTACTTCCGCTAAGATTGTCGAGAAGTCAGTCATTCTCAAAGACAACAGCGTAAGTAATCATTTAAGTGACCGTTAGTAGACTAGAGACCATGTCTCTTGCTCCAGAGATAGTGGGCCTGACCTACGGAGGTTTTACAAAGACAAAACTAGGCGATAGTTAAGTCTGAAAAATTAATATAAAAATTAAACGAAGCCTTGTGCTGGGCTGTTTCAGAGGCCTAAATGACTACTACGCGCTAAAATTCCTCTTATTTACCTCTATTTTTTTGCCCATGATGCAACGGTCTGGGATCTAGTTTGCGTAGTGTCTCGTGCCACCAAAATATTTATTTCAACCTTCTTCGCAAACTCATTTGCCTAAGAAAGCGTTTCTTTTTTCAGGACTAATCTCACCTGGAAGAAAAGGCTAAGTACAATAACATGACAAAACAATAGAGCGTTTTTCGATTAAACCAAAACTAAAGCAATCGTAACAGCCAGTCATAGCAAAGAAAATATCAGCAAGAGCCAATAAAATCTTGAAATAAAAACAAGAAAAACTCTGAAGCGCGGAAAACGTGGTCTTAGTTTTGAATCTGATTGGTTGAAAAAGTAGCAAGTTTTGTGTCAACATGTAGAAGGAAATAGCTGCCTAGTAAAATCAAAACAAATAACCGATTGGTTAGTTAATTCAAATTTTCTTCTAGAAGGTGTAAAATGCATCCGAAATTGGTGATCATCAATATTTAACTCGGATAGATAAACAAAAGGTCTTTAAAAAAGGTTTTATTTTTATAATCTTACATTCATACCAGCAAAGCAATATAAAAACTATTCAAAATTGTGAACATATTACAAACTGATATTATATATCGTAACACCGTAACACTACCTGTGATGATATTTTTTTTATTTTCCTTCAAAATACAATCTTCAGAAAACCACTTCCACCACTTTCAGGCTTTCATTAAGTCAAACGATCTATATTGACATTTTCACGAGAAGGACTCGGTTTCCATGGAAAATAGCTGTTTCTTGTGGAAATGCTGTGAAATCATCGGGAGAGAGCAGAAATAAAAACACAAAAAATTAAAGCTTGTCGACGTTCGGGAGCTATTTTTTTTTCAAGAACTAGGAACTCACTGTTTCAAACTGAGTACTTCATCAGCTCAGGAAAGGAATTGTTGTTACACTGGCCTCGATTTAAAATATTTGTTTTTTGCTAGTTCAACTGTGAAATGATCACTCAAGTCCTTTCTTTGTGTTCTTTTTAACCCGTTTCGTTAAACTACATAATGTGAGTATATAAAACTTTTTCCCTTTTTTCTTACAAAAGTGTTTAATAGTCCGTAAAAAGATAATTTTTTTAATTGCTGTGTCACCATTTACTTAGTCACGAATTACAACAAAAAGGCTTAAAAAGCACAAAATTTGCCCTGAATAACGTATGAGGCATGGGTACAATAGTGTTATTCTATAGATTGATAGATATTAAATTTACGTGTTATATGGTTCACCAAGAGATTATAATCTATTTGGCACATGGCATACCACCGTGAAATTTTGTGGATAGCTCGATCATTCATATATGAAGAATGATCGTATCTTCATTATCTGACACTAACGGGTAAAACAACTTTGAAATATAATATCATGAACCAAACATAAACCTTAACATAGTCGATAAAAATGATCAGTAACGTAAGTATTTCATAACTATTACAAGCAACAAAAACTCGAAGTCTTCATCACATAATAAAACTCCTTTAACTTTTTTTAACCTGAAATTCTAATTGCATATTTTTCTAAAGGGCAAGAAACTCTATTCAAGGAAAATTAAGAAGTTCACTATTTGTATCGGTTTAATATTCCCGAATAAAGAAAATTCAAATGCCTTTCAGATAAATTGAAAGTGCCGTTTGCGAGGTACATGTCGCACTCAACTTCCAATCGCGACCCGTTTCCCTTAGAAAAGGGACGTGAGATTTTCTCAAAGCCACATTATAGCCAAGGATTGGGTAAATATTCACAGCTCTTCACTGATATAATTACAATATGCGAAAGTCTTTGAAGTTTATTCTTCGCTTGTAACCGCTGGCCACCATGACTCCTCCGCGCCCAATAGTCGGGAATCGACTCTTGAAAACGGCGACCACTACATCATCTATGAGAACCTTTACTTCGCTTCCGTTGACCTTGAGGCGCACATCATACCAACTTCCACCCCGCATGAATCCGTATGAGCATGTCAGGGATTTCGGTTTTCTTCGTTCCCCTTCGTTGATTTTGGTGCCTTGAAGGTACCCTATTTGAACGCAGTCATCGCGGTTGTAGGGTCTGGAAATGAGAGTGGAAATATGTTATGAAAGCATTACTTCGTGGAACCCCCCGTCTGAGAGAGAGTAAGAGTAATAAAAGGGGTAAGTTTCTATAGCAACTGTGCTGCTGAGTCGGTGGGAGGTATAACGAGATACTTTGGTGCTATCAACTGAGTTGGTAAAGTAAACTAACCACCGTTAACAAGAGATTCCAAATCCGACGTTTTCAGCACAAGCCCGAAGGGCTACAGCTCGAAACGTCAGCTTTTAAACCCTTTACGGTGACCAATTTACGTTATCAACGCAGTTGATATTACTAAATTACACCGTCTATCAGGTGATTTAGAATGAAAAAATTATCGTAAAATAGTTGAAAGAACTTCATAAATATTTAAAGATAAAACAGTCTCATAAACCTGAGTAGTATTGAGATGGCCTGTTGGGTTTCATAAAGGTCAATTCCCTTATTTTTTAAGCCTTACAAGGCTTCAAAAAACAAAGACGTGGCCGCCAGAAGTACCGGTAAATGTTATTCAGCATTATTTTAAAAATCAGCTGCGATAGAAACTCGTGTGTTTGAGAAAAACTTACTAAGTGACTCATAGAGCAGTTCTTTGTTTTGTTTAGCACCAAGATTGGTCAAGAAACTCGCACCACATAGTCAACCAATCAGGTGCAGCGCCAGAACCAATCATGACTTCATACTTTGCGTTTTTTTCGCGCTTGAGGTGGGCACATAGACTCACTCTGACTTCTCATGGGCTCTTAATATTTTCTTTCGTTTGACAGGCCGTCTTAGTAAATTTGATTTAGAAATAGAGAGTATCGATGAAAATACGCCCCATCGAATAAAAATAGCTAAATCGTTTTTTTATAAATTTATTCTTACCGGAAGTAAACAAACTCGAAGCTGTCAGCGTTCTTCACATTAAACATGACGCCATACTTTCCACCCAGCAGACTCCCCTGAACATAAAAACTGACGCTGATGACGTAACTAGTGCCCAGGACATTTTTCGGGTACACTGCGCGGCACACACCGGGTTGAGTAGTGTCTTCAATTCCGGGATAAGCCATTAAGGTGAAATAGCTCCCAGAATCCCTTGCGCCCTGACAATTCTTGGAAGTAAAAGGCAGTAACGGAAGCGATTTCACGGTAAAGTTCCTGAAACGAATGGACTTCTGGCAACCGCCCGTTACAAGAACACCGGTACCTTTGTTGGTGGAGGGAAAATGCGATTTAAAAGTTGCAGCAGCTAGGCCGTTCATGAAAACGCTTACGATGTTACTGCGGATTTCCAGGCGGACGTTAAACCATTTCCCGCCTGCTACGGTGCAGGAACAGGGCCCGGTTTTGGCTCCTTCTCTCCTCTGCCGTCCGCCCATCATGTATCCTGTTTGGTAACAGTGATCCTTCCAGTAAGGTCTAGAACAAATTAACAATTGGTTCATGAGTTAGTTTAATTGGCACGAAAAAAGGCGTACTAGTTGCGCAAGACAATTAGTTATAATCATTTTTTATTATAAAATGTTAGCATAAACCTTGTAACAATATCTGAAGTTCAACCTTAAGTCGTAATGGTGGCAGAGTGGACACTCGTTACTTTTTCAAACCTTAAGTGTTCACAAACACAAGTTGCTTTATCACCAAGCAACGCACATAACTATTTCGGCCAACTTGATCTTTCCTTTATTTTAAAAAGAAGAGAAGGAAGGGCAATTTTTCAGAGGAAGGCCTTTTGGTAAAAGGTTTGGTCGATAGGATCGGCGTTTATTCGAAGGGGGTGCTAATATGAGCCTTTACGATACGATGTTTAGGGTTATGCTTTAGGCGTTTACCTGAAGTAAATGAAGTCAGCATTATTGATATCACGGGCATTGAAAATAATTCCAAGATATGCAATCCTGTCGCCACTCCAACCCAGATCACTGAACAAGTCCACGGACACTTGATAAGTAGATGTCTCCTCCAAGTTGACATTTTTCAGAAGAGCGCGGCAGAATCCTTGCGACCAGAAGTCGCCTTGACTTATCATGGAGTAGTACTTTGTGTTATCCTGCATTGTAGCACAACTCCTTGTTTCAAACGGCAAAGAAGGTATATCGTTGATGATAAAGTTCTTGAACCGTACAACACTTCCACGGCGATTAGCCAATAACACACCCCCAGCACCTTTAGGAGGGAAGTGGCCTCGAAAAGAAGTCACGTGAACTCCTTCTAGGAAAACTGAAACTTCAGACTTTCGGACCTCGAGTGTAATGTGTATCCATCGTGCATTGCGAGGTGGGCCGTGCGGACAGGAGCCGACCTGGGAACCATACCAGTTCAGCCGGCCTCGCTGGATCTCACCAGTTTGGAAGCACGGGTTGTCACTTGCTCCAACCCTGAGTGAGTAAAATTCCAAAAAATGGTTAAGCATTATAAGTTGATATCCCCATAGAAAAATAGTTATCTATATTAATAGTCGTCTATATTAACCTTAAAGAATTAACTTGAAGAATTAACTTGAAGAATTACAGAAAATACCTCCTCTTCAAAAATTTATTTTGCCTTCGTCAAATTCAAACTCCGGCTCGACTTGTGTTTTTAATTTTTTTTATCTGGAATATATGGGAAGGTGTTGTAAAATAGACATGTTTTCAGGGCTCTCAAAAAGTATGCAATCTTTCTTATGAACAGACTTAGGCCCAGCAATAAGGTACATGTTTCTGTACTTGGACTGTTCCAACTTGATTAAATGACTTTTCCTAAAATTCTTTTGAAACTCCCACAATGGAGAGAAACCATGCCATATATTTACACGGAAGAGGATATTATTTTATAAAATAATTCAAATAGTACACGCGCTCTGATTGGCAATAAAACCATTTTACATAAGCGTCTGTAAACGCGGTTTTCGTTCCTCTTTCATTAGTTATTTTATAAAAGAAATGTAAGATGGTTTCCGTGTTTACATAGCCTGATGTAAACACTTGGGAGGTTGGGAGATAACTCGATAAGCTGCTTATCTCGTGTTCTCCCAACCTCCCGCGTGTTTACATCAGGCTATGTAGACACGGAAACCATTTTACTTTTCTTCAATCACTGACCAGGGAAATTCAAATTTAATTCGTTTAGATAGAGTAGTTTTTGTTTCAGTGTCGTAAGACCAGGATCAAAGTAAACACAACAGGCAATCACAGTAAAGGTAAAAATATCACGGGGAGCCACTCAGAGCTCAATGAAAAAACAAAAACGCCTAGGGCTTCTGTCTTGCATATGATTGGTGTAGAGGACGGCTCGAGTGTTCTGAACAAATTATAGAGCGAAGTTAAGCAAACCCATAGCAAACCCGTGAATGAAAGTGATCCTCGCAGTGATGTGCACTACTTAGGCAGTAGTGAAAATAAGGCCTGAAAAAAAATGGTGGTTCTAAATAAACCCGTGAAGTGATGAATAGACGGTTAAGAATATATGAAAGTCATATATTTGAACTGCGGATAAAGACGTGAATGAGTTCAAATCATGGGTTCAAATCCCGTACAGGCCTGAATTTTTTTTTCAGGCCTTATTTTCACTACTGCCTAAGTAGTGCACATCACTGCGAGGATCACTTTCATTCACGAAGTTTTCTTTATAAAACAATATATCATCTTCAACATTTTTACCTGAAGAATATAAAATCAAAGTTGTCCTCATTCTGAGCGTTAAAGAACACACCCACGTAGGTAACCACCATTGAGCCTTTAGTGCCAGGGATATAATAGTCAGCGGACAGCCTATACATGTCAGGCTCCGATGCTCTGTGCGCACTCAGTGCTCGGCAAAATCCATCTCTGGGCCAGAGACCCTGACTGGCATTTAAAGTGTATAGATCTCCATCTTCAAGTACGTTTACGCAAGATGACACTTGGCCTGAAAATGTGTTTTACAAAGAATTCCAGGATTAGTTTGTACGCCTTCTGAGCCTAATTATGAGATTGTGCGATCCCATTTCAAGGCTCCATTAGCAGATGGAGAAGGAGGGAGAGGGGAGGGGTCTGAGTATCCCGTATCCTATAAATTTTTGGCCTAAATATCTTGTTGTTTATATCCCTATAATTCTAAAGCTCGATATCCCGGAATCTCTATTTCAAATATCCCCTGTCCCATTTATTTTTTCCTCGAGTATCCCTTATTCCTATCATTTTTACCCCAAATATCCTGTATTCCGATAACTCCTAGAAGGGCCTCCATTTCATCATCATCTCGGCCATAGGGTAACTTTCCACCAAGTTGAAACAGCTCTAAAGGCGAAAGGAGCTGCACACGAGCCTTCCGTAAAAGAAACGTAATACGAACTAACCTCGTAGCAAACGGACGAAAATTATGTAGTTGATTTTCATGAAACAATCTTATCTAATAATTTCGTGCTCTTCTTCAATTTCTTTCTTTCTTACAAGAAAACTTTCGACTGCGATTTAAATAGTCGTCTTTGTTTTCTCCCTTATTTTGAATTCATTAAATGATTTTTACAATTTACTAATACAAACAGAATATTGCTCACAAAACTGTGTCGTCTTCACTTCAACATTTGCTTCTTTCCCGATGCCGGCTTCTGTTCTAGCTTGTATACCGATTTTGTATGTTGTGCCGTGTTTTAAGTTGTCAATGATGAAGTCAGTTAGGTCAGAGGAGATGACCACTGTGTTATTGCTGTAAGTGATAACGTAGCTTATGACAGGAAATCCCCCACTGTCGTCTGGGTGGCTCCAGCTTAAGACCACGCTGTCGCATGTTGGTTCCCCGGTGAAGTCTCTTGGGCTACTTGGTGCGGCTGTGGAATACGAGCAGAGTAAAAGATTCAAAACGTGTATATTTTTTTTTAGACAAGATACCATGTTGGATCTTACCAAATCGGCGCTTTGGAAATTAGGTTACGGAGGCACGAAGCTTGTTAAGAAGTGTATCTGAGGTTTATTTAGCTCATTTAGTGATTGAGAGACGGTTTGCTTGTTTGTTTGACCGTTTGGTTAGTTGATTGACTTGAGCATATTCCGACTGAGCAATGCAAAACCAAAATCAAAATAATTAAAACAGCCAATCAGAAGAAAAGCGAGCATCATCATTAACCAATGAGAATTCAAAGCAAAACCAGGCATTCTACTTGAAGCACGGGAAAACGCGAGTAACCAAGTTGGGATTTGTTTCAGGTTTTTATTTGATTGGCTGAGATTTTGGCACGAGTTCTCCGCTAGACCAATCACAGAGCGGAAGAAAGAGGAACCAAAACAATCCATTACATTTTCATCATATCCGTTTTGAACACTCAATTGTAAAATTGCTCTCTTCAGACGTTGCCATATGGTTTGAAGGTTTGTTCGAGTTTTCAAAACGGTCTTTCTTTAGTGACTTAATTTTCATTCATTAAAGCATTCATTCAAGAAGTCAGCTCCGGCAATGAAAAGGCCGTCTCCTGAGAGGCCAAGAGCCTTGTTCCTCTTCATTTTCAAAATGAAGTGTTAAGAACTCTTAAATGGCCTTATAGTATTTCCATACTCGTTACCTGAAGATCGTATCGCAAAGGTGTAGTTCTTCTTGGATTTCCCTACTTCGTTTTCGGCCATGCAGACATATTCACCGAAGTCATCTACGCTATCAACGCTAACGCTGTACGAAATTGAATCCTCGCCATAAGCCAAAACTTGACCATCCTTCAAGATTCTTACATCAGGAGGCGGATAACCGCTGAACTCGCAGTTGAAGACTGAAGGTTCAGGGTTTCCAATGTAGGAAAGAACAGGCTTGGCGCGATGGGTACTATCCGCTGGTTTAGGTTCAACTGGCAAAATAAATGAATGAATGAGTAATGCAGTGAGTACTTTCACTCTGAAATAAAAATCGACTGTGTGGTGTGATCGACCAATTAAGAAAAGATAAAAGTAGTTTTAAAAAAGACTGCTATTGTTAATATAGTATGACGTTACGAAAACTTGAGCGGAAGTCATTGTCAAGTGAAGAGCTGTTTGTCAGGGGAGGTGTTTTAGGCTTCATCGAAACTGATTGGCTAGTTTTCCAGTGATACCATTGGCTGTAAGACTCAAACAGTGTCAGTTGTGATTGGTCAATTCAAATACGTCAGTCAAACTGCTTGGATGCATCGCCCGGCTCGATCCATTCGTTACATCAATGTCATAAATAAGTCGTTTTGGGTACAACCAAATATCATTATTACAAATAATCCAACTCACCTTTGACGATAAGTTTCATGTTTTGCACATCAACCAGCTCCTTCCCTTTGTCGTTTTGTGCTCCATTTTTCGCTTCACAAATAAATTGCGAGTTGTCTTCCAATCCCAGGTTCAGCAGAGTTATCTCACTCTTACCAGGTGATTTCTGGCGAGAAAAAAACATAAAGTACAGAAACAATATGAATAAAGGAGGTACGTTTCTAAAGAAACCGCGGAACTGTGTCAGTGGGGAGTACTACAGGATAATTTGGTTTGATCAACTGAGATGATAATGTCAATTGGCCACCGTACATAGTTTCAAAGCGGACGTTTTGAGTGTTAGCCCTTCGGCTCAAAACGTCAGTTTCGAAATTCTTTACCGTGGCCAATTTAAATGACTAATTCAGTTTATGAAACAATAGTTTGTAAAAAAGGCCTCTAGCTCTACGGCCACATCCCGAAAATCAGTAAATCGCTACAGCAACACAGGATGAGATTCGTAGGGCATTGTTGGCGCAGTAAAGACGAACTTGCAAGGGATGTATTACTCTGAAAGCCAACACATGGAAATCAGCCGAGAGGACGCCCAAAAAAGACCCACATTGACCAAATGATGGATGACACAGGATGCAGACGTGAATAACTATCAACTGCAATGGAAGACAGAGAAATATGGAGCATGTCATGGAATACGGAGCATGCTCGACCTGATGATGATGATGATGATGAGAAATCATACACCAGAAATGATGGTGTAATCCTCAGTGCTGTTTTAGTTTACACATTTGTAAGCGTGGGCTGCAGACTTTGTGTTTTAGGTTGAAATTGCACGTCACAGGTTGCAGAGTGTAATTTGAAATTGAAGGATGTGAAGTGCACGTTGCATGTTGCAAGATGCATGTTGCAAGTTGCATGTTACCGGTTGCAGGCTGCAGGCACAGGTTACTGATTACAATTGCAAGTTGTAGCCTGCTTGCCGCCGGTTACGTTTTGCAAGGTTACAAATTGACAGAAACTGTATAGTGGAATGAGCAAGTCTAACATCTTTCAGCTCAAAATCACATAAATTAAAAATCGAATATGGTGTCAAAACGGTGCCAATTCTTAAAATACTAAGCCCACTATTTTCATGTTTTAGAATAAACTGTCGACAAAGCTATTCGGGAGACATGATGATCAAACCTTGATTAGTACAAAGCAGCCGTGCTTTGAACTGCATGGTCTTGAGTAATGTGTAAATTTAACACATAAAAATCCACCTGTCTCATGAAGTTTGACAGTGGGTCTTTGTGTCGAGAACAAACTATGCATTACGAGACTATTGTATATAAATACCTGCTCATCAAAAAACTCCTTTCCCTCTGATATCCATTTTACATCCGGGGTCGGGACTCCAGAAGCAGTGCAGGTCAGCGTAGTATTTTCCCCTTCATATACCACCACATCAGGTATCGGCTTGATCTGGGGCGACACTGTGATGAATTCAATTGAAAGGAATATTAAGATTATTCGGAAGAAGTCATTTTACGTTACCCTCAACAGAACACTTCGTGACATATAAGCACAAGTGTATAAGTAATAGTTATCTTTTTTAGAAGTTTCAGGCGGACCAAACCTCCCCGCCGATCACTCAATACAGATTTTCAACGATGTGATCAATGTAAAAAGGAGAGCGAAATAATCTCTTTTGAAAGAATGTACCAAAGGATCCTTTGATCGAAAGGAATCCTAGTATTGAATGAAAATAAAGCCGGATCTAAAATCTTTGCTGGCCTCTCACCAAATATTGTGCCGAATTCCACCTGAACTTTCGTGGTTTTCAAGCTATTTGTCGCCTCTATCGTCCAAATTCCAGCGTCTTTTTCCTCCAATGTTTTAATGGTAAGATTTCTTTCACTCAATAAAAAGCGAGGATTGACCAAAGTTACATATCCTTCCGAAGAGCTCTTCCATCTCATTTCCGGTTTTGGAATACCGGAAACGTTCCATGTCATGGTCACTGGAAAGCCTGCGGTTAGATTTCCAGAGGGGACCTTGGGCTCTAACGTAAACTTCGGAGCCTCTGACAGAATGAATGAAATGAACGTAAACTTAGATTTTGCTGACTCCACTAGATAATGACGTTTTGTATCTCACGGCTAGTTTATCTAACTATTTTCAATTGAGTGTTAAATGCAGTGTGGGATTGCAATGCTTTTGATTCGGTTCGCTTCTTGATTGGTCTAGAAAACTTGCCTACCCCCCTGCCCCCCTCAACCAATCAGATATTTAGCTGAAGCTAATCGCAACCCGTCAACTTGTGTTTTCCCGCGCTTTCAGCTCATTGGCTCCTTGAATGGCTGTAGAGGGTATTTAACCTTGGCCATAGGCGACAACACCCAATTGAAATGTGCCCTGAAGATCATTGACAAGAATCGCTCACCGGTGTAGCACAACTATCATATTAATTTTATGGAGTCAATACCAACCTGATCTCTTGACTTCGAAGGTATAATTTAACTTGGAAAGACTGACCACATTCTCGGCGACACAGTGGTACACTCCGTAATCATCGAGGCTATCTGTTACGATGTCAATCCAAACTGATTCTATGCCATTCACCACACTATCATCATCCTTTGTGATCCGCACCTCAGGGGGAGGGTAACCGGTAAATGCACAGGCCAGTCGGACGGGGACTGGGCTCCCGAGCTCACTATATACGGGTTCTTTGACCAGGTTTGAATCGTATGGCCTTGGTTCAACTGAAAGAAAGCGTTATGATTTAAAATTGCACAAAATACAACAAATTCAGTCATTATTGAAGGGTTATATAGGGTTTTCTAACCGCTTTGCTTGTCATGCTCACCAGAGACACATAATCTGCCTCCCCTACTCTTCACTCACTTTCAGCCATATTGCCTCGATCCGATATGGAACACACAAACCTACGTCAGAGCCTTAAGTCACGCGGCATCGTGACTTTGTAATTCAAATATCATTTTCGGTGGCAAAATTACCCTACCTCTAGTTCTTATAGAATGGACACTTTTTAACGTGAATCCCTCAAAATTTGGAATGTAGTTTTCCAACATCGCATTTAAACAATGTACTAAAATGTTTCATTAAATTAACGTTTTTGAGAAAAACACCAGTAAATTTTTTTCGACCCTAGTTTTCCTTGGCCCTGCTGTCGTGACTTCGTGCCCAATGGCCTCTCAAGAAACATTGATCCCATCCAGTTTCTTTTTTACCTTTTTTGACGTGATTTACTGTTCTTAGCAACGGCAGACATGGGAACTGTAATTAAAATGGCCACCTTAGCAAAGTTGACGTAAAATACCTACCCATAACAAAGAGATCAATAGCAACTGTCTTGACAATAATTTCTCCTTCCTCGTCCGTTGCTGCATTAAAAGCTTCACAAATAAACTTCGAGATGTCGTCTAAGCCGAGATCTTCCAGGTTCAACACGCTCTCGCCAGGTTTTTTCTGTGGTTTAAAAGGTAATAGGAAATAAACTATGCACGACAACCCGCTTTCCTGTCCCGTTTATCCCGCCTATGCGTCAAGGAGTACTAACAATTTTTGGCTGATATGAGCAGATTACCGCCAGAAATCGGACTTCAAGAATAATTTATTGTGTAACTTCGAATTTTCAGTTTCAATAAAAAAAGTCATAACGAAAACCGATGAAATAGAGCTTTAAACAAGTGTCCATGTCGGAACCCACCATCTGTCCTGGATATTCTTTGTTGTCCCTGAGCCAAATCACTTTCGGGAGAGGGAAACCGGTAGCGGTGCATTTCAATGATTTAGAATCTCCTTCATTTGCGGTGATGTTTGAAAGCTGATGAATCTCCGGCGGCACTGGGGAAGCAAAGTTCTAAATCAATACATAATTACCAAAATGTTTACTTTCTAGCGAACCAGCTGATTGTATCTGAAATATAGGCCGTTGTTGCGAGAATGAGCTGAATAAAATTAGAGTTAAAAGATCTCACAATTTATTCGCGAGCCAGCAGAGAAAGCACTGTTATGAGAGAAGCAGTATCTCATTGAGAAAAAAGCCGAGCACATAACCCTCACTCAAATTTCACAGCACAAGCAAACTTCTTTGGCGTGTTAAAAGTGTCCATCCTTAATTGATATGAAAATTATTGATTTAGAAAAAGTCCCTAAAAAAAATTTTAGTGTTAAACGCCATCCCGACGAAATGACTTGATAAAAGGCCAATTTGATTCTGCACTCTCAATATTTACTGCACCAAAACGTGAGTTCCTTCCTCCCCCTTTTCCTACGAGATTTGGGCCTGAATGCCTGCAGTTTCAGCCAAGTTTCTCCCACGTTTCTTGTGCTCAGCTTTGGTTACAATGATGGTTGCCATGAACCATCATAATCGGGCATTACATACATTTTCTTTGTCGTTTATAACAATTTATCTATCGCATATTGTAAAAGAATATTTAAACCTTCCAATTTTATCTTAAAAAAACTTACTATAAATCGCCTGAACCTCAATCTGTCGGCTGGCACTTCCCACAGAATTTATCGCCTCACAGGTCCATCTGCCCATATCCATCAAGTTTACTTGAAATATCTTTAAACTACCGTCGCTTTGAAATGAAATGCGTTGCTCAGACCCTGTGACTGTCTCTCCATTTGGGCCGGTCCATGTGACTTCCGGTTTGGGAATACCGGAAACTAAACATTCTAATGTCGTTGGATAGCCAAAGGTGAGGTTGCGTTCCGCTGGCTTTGTGGTGTCGATCTGCGGAGGGTCTATGGATTTCAATTAACTTCATTTAGTTTTTTGTTTGCGATATTTAGACAGGTTGGCCCAGTTCGCCTTTAAAGCTGGTTTGAGTGGGAGGCCTACCGCCTACCGGACGAGGAGACAATATGGACTAACCAAGCGCAGAAACCGGAAACACTTTTAACGAGCCTGTCTTCTTATCAAGGTTCAAACGACTAGCACATTTATGTTGCAACGTAAGCATCATTAGAACAAGAGAGATGGTACGTTTTGAGCTTGGTAAAGAAATATAGAAAGATGTTTTCGTCTTGTCATGAGTGTGATTTTCCAGAGTCTCTGTGGCTCAGTGGTAGAGCACCGTAGCGCGGAATCCGAAGGTTTGAGGTTCGATTCCTCATGCTGTCTCAGAATTTTTTCTTTGTCCCATGCTCGTGACGAGACAAAAAACAGATTTCTCTATAAGGATCATTTGCCTCCATATTTGTGCATGATACTTCCTTCGGGCTTCACCCCAAACCCATGTGAACGAAATCTTGAGCTTATGATCTCAATTTTAAATGTAACGAATATCGCTTACCAAAAATCCTAACTTTAATTGTTTCAGTGGTTTCCCGTCGTCTGTTCAATTGAGATATTCTCACTTTATAATCTCCAGCATCTTCGGCGGACACTTTACTAATTTTGATGGTTCCATCCGGTAGGAGACGAAATCGACCTGAGTTTGCGTCAAGTTTGACTCCATTTTTCTGCCAGAGATACTCCGGAGCCGGGTACCCAATCTTGACACCGACAAATATCTCACCTTCTTGGTTTAACCATAAGTTTTGAACGTCTGGAGGATCCTCCACAGAAACTGTCGACGCAAAATTAGAGAGACCTTTAGGTTTAAGAAGGCTCCACAGGGTTTTTTTGACCGCACAAGATCTGAGTATAGCATAAGCTTTAAAACATGCAAAACAAACATGGCGGCTCGATACGATCGCACAATTGTTATCTATAAAAGTGTGTTAAAAACAGTTTAACACAATACATTTTTTAGGGCATCTGTAATATTCATAGGCCTAGTACGCCTGAAAAAGAAGTCAAACGAAAAGAAAACACCATGGGAAAGATTGCCAAGAGGCGACAGCTTCGGAAGTCTACGCATGCTCAGATAGGCTTTCACGAATATTGATTTTTTTTAGTGTTCGGCTTTCAAATTTGTACCGAAATTTCAGGGATGGACAAACGCTTCATCCTCTCGGCAGTGGGATTTCAATCCTAAACAAATAACCTCACTGTGATTCGTCATTTTTCCCCTGACAGTTTGCCAATTCACGTTTATAATCCTGGGTTAAGAGAGGTACTTTAAGAATAAAATGGCCCAATAAAATGGCCCAATAAAATGGCCCAATAAAATGGCCCGATAAAATGGCCCAATAAAATGGCCCAATAAAATGGCACAATGAAATGGCCCAATAAAATGGCCCAATAAAATGACAAAATAAAATGGCCCAATAAAATAGCACAATGAACCAGCTTGGACTCAAAACTAGACTTCTCTATCTGTAGTTGTTTCCAGCATATTAGCCGCTAGGAAACCGTGTCCAAATCAGACTAATTTCTGCAGAAACTCAAGTAAAACGTTTTCCAAATGCGTCTTTCCACTCGCAACATGCACATTCCTCATTTTTTTTGGTAAGAATTTAAAATATCTATCAAGGTTTATTTTTTCATAAATCAAAAGTTTACCGAACTCTTTTGAAGAGAATTGCAATATGCTCGCCAATAATCCTCTTGTCAAGAATTTTCTGAGGAAACTTGGCCCGTTCTTTCCCTTATGTTTTGATCAATGCTGTTTCAAACCCTTGCCATTTTACAATGGAAGAATGGCTCCTGAATGTTTTTCTATCATTAGACCATACAGCACTTACATTCGACGTAGAGCGAATAAGTTGCACTCGTTTTGGTTCCACGGCAAACGTATTCCCCGCCATCAGATTGCATAAGCCTGCGGATTACAAGCGAATAGCTGTCATCTTCGTCCTCCACATACATTCTGTGGTTGGGACTTGTGCCAATGATTTGTTCCCCAGTTGATTTAAACCAACCAATAAATTCCTGTCCACTCACAAAACATATGGCTCTGGTACTCTTGTCCATTCCGGCAACGACAAAGTCTGTGCGGTGAGAGAGTCTTACGACTGGGTCTGTTGAAAGAAAGAAGAAATGGTCGTGAATGGAGCTGAAAAACGTTGAAGTTTTTTGGTAAAATTGTAAGAACTTTTTCAACGAGTATTGCAAAGCGAGACAATAATATAAATTTGTCAATGCGAAAAGAGAGCTTTACGCTTGGTTTTGGAATATAATCCATTGGAGAATCGTGTATAGAAATAGCTGGGTTGTAAACATGGCCAACCACATACGAAAAAATACACAGACCTTGGGCACCTGATTTGTTCCATTTTGTGATGTCCTCGATAGAAATAGTGAAAAGGAACTGCATCAAATACGTCAAGCTATGCTATATCATCAAAATTTCCGCACAAGATATAAGAGAAAAGGAAGGTTTTTCTTTTGACGTGATTCATTTAACCTATCTTTGTTTCGTTTTCAGAAATTCAGGATTGCATGAGGTGAAGTATTCCGGGGAAGTCTCTAGGAAGTCTTCATTTCGTGTACTCGACCCAGTTTTCCTAACTCGCCCCGACATAACGAACATGGGTTTTCAAAACTATTTTAAATTGCCCACAGGTAGGAAAAAAACGTATGTAAGTTGAAATGTATAAGCTGTTACCCTCTTGACTCGTACTTTGCACTTCAGTGTCCTTTGTGGGTTCTATTCTTGCTATTATGGCCTTCGTTCGCCCAGACATTTCCTCCGACAATGGTCCAATTCCATGTTGATTGCCAGCTGATATTGCAAACAAGTACTCCGTGTCCGGATTAAGGGAGTCGACCGTGACTGACTGAACGTACTGCGGCACTTGGATTATTCTTGTAAGCCCGCCTGAGAGAGAGAAGAAGATTAGTAACAGAAATGAGCTACAACAGCTAAAAATCACCACGATGTAAGCGAAGTGCCTTCGCCACCATCGGTATCTTGTAGACACTGTGTTCGAACACTGCTTAAATGACAATACAGGGTTATGAACAAACATATTTGTCCAGGAAGCGTTAGCCTGGAAATACAGACGCCTCTTCAGGCCTTTTGTATCAGAAACTGTGAAAAGTGGTAAAGGTATGCTCTCACAGACGGAACTTGGACTAAGGACTTGCAGGATGCATTGCAATTAGTTACAAGTCAGAGGGAACCAGAGAAACCCTCTATATCGCCTCACTGATAATACTTCAATAAAGATTTTGAGCATTTCTAAATTTGAAATTTTCAAGACAGAGAAGACGCCTATCTACCGTCCAAAGTAGCAATCATCCAAATTTCAAGGTTATTTGGCGTAAATATACCTATACCATAAGTGTATCACAGTACAATAATGATTATCCATCAAAAATGCAACTACATGAAATCTTGCTTTAGTTACACAGACAGTACTTACCCCCACTGACGTCGATAACTTTGACTCTGTAGAACAAAATGTTTGCGCGTCCCTCATGTGGTGGTATCCAGGACACCTCTAGCTCCGTTTCCGAGATGGTTTTGGAGGATACTTGGATTGGAACGCCAGGAAGAGTCACGGAAGATCTTATGGAATGACTCTAAATGGAATTGAGGGAAGAAAAAAATAGTAATGAGGGTTGCTCTCGAAAGATGAATAGTCGTTCGCAGTGAACAAATGCAATTTGGCAACTCAAGAGGAAGCAATCATTAAATTCAAGTAAACAAAAAATCGTATTGAGAAGGTTTTCAATGAAAGAAGTCATTTTATTCGGACAAGGACTACCGCGAAGGGTTTTGAGACGTTAGTCATGACTACCGACAAGAGAGGGTCGTTTATGCGATTACACTCATAATCATGATCACGCTGTCGAATGGTATTACATACTTCTAAAATGAAAGTGGGTTTCTTCGTGAGTGTTCCGTGTTTTTATTATGAACGATGGAGCAAATAATTTTGTCACATCTCAGGAACGATTAATACTTTAAGACAAAGACTGTATACCTCCGTTGGTGTAGATGATGTTCCTCCCTCTTTCGCTGAATTTGTTTTCCCTCCATTAGTAATTGTCATTTTCTTTTCAGGATGTGTTACTGTGGTCCGTTCTTCTTTTGGCTCGGGGGTAATTCCTTTGTAAGAAGAAGTTGAAAATTCCTGCCCTTGTGGTATAGTTGTTACCTGCTCACTTGGTTCAGAGCTTGTTCCCTCTTGTTGTTTCTCGGAGGTAGGTGGCACAGCTTCTGTTGCAGAAGTGGTTCCTTCTTGCTGTAGAAGAGATGTTGTCCCTTCTTGATGTGTTGCAGATGTCGATCCTTCTTTATTTGGTGCTGAAGTGGTTTTTATGAGCTCTGGTCCGGAGGTTGTGGCTTCTTGACTTGATGGAGATGATGTCATGTCTTTGTGTGACTCGGGGGTCGCTCCTTGATGATCCGGCGCATATGTCTTTCTTCCTGGCTGTGGTGACAAGGTCGTCCATTCCAGCTCAGGCACTGAGGTAGATGCTCCTTTTTCAGGTAAAGTGGTTGTTGCTTCTTTGATAGGAAGGGAAGTTTCTTTTTCTGGGTCTTTTGCTACTGGGTCCAGTTCAGAGGTCTTTACCTCTTGGCCAGGTGAAGGTGTTGTTTCCTCTTTACCTGTATTTGTTCCTTCCACCTCTGGTTTAGAGGTAGGCCTTTCGTGTTCAGGTGCAGATGTCGTCGTTTGTAGGTCCACGGCGGATGCTGTACTTTCTTGGATTGGTGAAAGAGTGGTCATTTCCTGTTCTGCCTCCTTAGTGGTACTTTCTTCGTTGGTGGTAGAAATTGATCCTCCATGAAACGGACTAGTTGTTGTTTGTTGTAGATTCAGAGCAGAGGTTGTTATCCGATGATCTGGTTCAGAAACTGTTCCATCTCCTTCCACAGCTGACCTTGTCGTAGTTCCTTCTGGTGTAGCCGTTGTTCCTTCTACACTTGGCGCTGAAGTTGTCATCTCTGGGGAAGCGGTGGTACCTTCTTGATATACGGCGGATGTCTTTTCCTGCTCTGTTGCAGGTGTTGAAACTAGGAAAGGAGTCGATGCAATATCCTCTCCATCTGTTGCTGCAGATGTTGTACCTTCCTCATCTGGCGTAGATGATATGTCATCTTCATCTATCGGAAACATAGTTGGGAATATTTCCTCCATCGAAGAAGTTGTCTTTATTTCGTCAGGTGTGGTTGTCGGTATTCCTTCATCAGACGTTACTGCTGTAGACGTTGTTGCAATCGTGGTCGCAATAGTAGTAGGTGTAGCTTGCGCATCTAGTTTAGTTGAAAACAAAAGGATGAACAACATAAAATGGTGTTGTGTATTAATGAAGAATCACAAGCATAACACTTTAAGTAAGAGGAGCGTGTTGGCATCTATACTGGCACAATGTTAACCTGCGAGAGGGCCCTCCTCACGGGCCTTCCGGCACTAGGTTTCCTCGCTCACGGAAAAGAATGAGGCTTGAAGCAACGTAAGCCAGCGAGAGGTCGGCGAGGGGTCTGGCACTGATATCAGAGCCAGACTCCCGGCGAACCTCCCCCCAACTCGTCTCAAATCTCCCTGCGAGCAAAGGTACGCGCATCCTGCAGCGCTTATAAAAGGGGCCAGCTCTTAGGCAAGCACTATGCGGAAAAAGAAAGAAGAAGAGATACTAGCACATTCACATCAAGAATACAGCAATTGACCCTGATAATACTATAATGAATCCTAACCTCGAAATCTAAAGATTAAACTTGAGACCACGTAAGAACAGTTGTGGACTTGAACCTGGACTTCTGGATTCAGGATCCAGCATGCCGCCCACTCGGCAACCACGTTCTCAACAAGCCAAATGACAAAAAAAATAACACGCATCCAGACATACCTGATTGTTTGATGAACACATGAGGAGGATAGGATAGATCCCGCGTGTATGGGAACTCAATCAGAAGACTCAAGTCAGTGCACAGATAACACGCTTGGCCTCCGCCCTCCCACCACTCGATTGCTCCACAGCCTTCATTGCAATAACTTTTACATTCCTTAACAGTCGTTCCTCGGCTCATCAAAACTCTCCCCACTGGGGTGCACCAATATGGAGTGTATTCCTCCCATTCTGTGCCTGCAACTCATGGAAATGTCCAGTGAAGCTCACTATTTTTTCTTACCTTAATTAAAAAAAGCTCTTAACTTCGTTCGCCCAGGTTCGTTAGGTTTGGACACGAACTAGGCTTGAGAGAATTGACTTAGGAACTTTTTCATAACCCTAAGACTCCTTAGAGTGACCAGCATCTAATTTCCCTTTACAATGTCATTTTTAAATCACAAATCAAGGTCATGAGGTGAAGACGCTTTTAACTGCTAAGTAAATTCTCCTTATCCGCTCCCTTGGAAATGTGTAGAGATTTGAATGGAGAAAATCCCTATTGATGTCTGGGTGTAAGGCGTTAAAAAGGGCATATGGAAACGTTTTGAATAGGAGCTCAGGATGAGCTCCTTCCGGTTTAAATTTTCATCGATTAATTCCCTTTACCAGCTTCTTTCAATTTGCTCCTGTTTTGCATTTATCTAAGCTCTACCTAATCTCGTACCCAGATCCTACCGTGTAACTGTCACCTTGCCCGTGAAAGGTCTGGGTACCAGACTAAGTTCCACCCACACTATGTGAGATCATTACGGGAGGGGAGAGCTTTTTCACTTTACAGAGCTGAGAAAAATCCCAGCTGTTTTGCCGTCGTATTGTGTAATGCCAATAATGCTTAAAACATCCTACGAAAAAAACCGCAGGAATTCATTGCCAGTAGGGTATAATTATGTCACCATTTCAAAGCTGTGTTTTTATAAGCTGTTCTGCTTCAAAAATATTTAGTTTTTAAGTTTTTCTGCGAATATCTGACGTCCTTTTTCGCAATGAACGTGACCCTTTCTCGTGAGCGTAACTCTTCGTAAAAGAAAGAACTTAGACTTTTCAACGTTCAAAAATTGAGTATCATTCTCTTAAAACGTTTCAGATGTGGTGTATACGTCAATTTAAGAGTCAATGCGTTTTCTCTATTTGGGAATGTACTGTTATTGTTAGCTTTCGGTTTATAGATAAGTACATTATCTAAAGAAGATGATAGATATGAGTTTATTGCTAACGAGAGAGACAATTATTTCAATTTTCCTTCAAGGAGGTATTATTTTTTTTGTTTTTCACGCTAATTAGTTTAGCAGTTGATTTATAATTAGACGTAAAATTTTTACATGAAGTTGCTAAACCTCAGCTGCATCGGTCATTTTCTCAATAAACAGATGTATATCTCAGTTATTCAGTTATCTCCATGTCATATCTGTGAGTATTCGTGTGTTACTGATATCTGTTAAGTGGCTACTCGACGGAGATTCTCGGAACGATAAATTTACCCGACGCCTTCACAAATTACTTAGTGATAAGCAGGATAGAGGTTGCTCTCGTTAGAAATTTTTCACTTTTTCGTTTTGAGACACATTCGATGATCCCCTCGGTTAGAATCAGTTAGCGATGCGTGAAAATATAACTTCAAACGAAAGCGAATAAGAAGAGGGGCAAAGAGTAAAACATTTTAGCCTTGTAAATGGATCCAACCATAATTTTCTGAAATTTGTTTTTAAGTCGCAAAATCAGACTTTCTCCCGCCGATCTGAGACTCAAAGAAGTAAGAGAATTCCTCAACAAATTAGTCACACTTTCATTAGGTACGGAACGTCTTTCTAAATGATCTTTGCATACCAGAGGCAAAAGGTTTTGATTAAATTGGATTGGAAAGCTCGGTATAAACCTAGCAACCGCAGCATAGTGCATTTATTATTCATAAAAAACACTGTTCGCCTAACCAGCTCACCTTGGGTCCTTACGACGGATGCAAGAGTTCCTAAAACAACGACCAAACACAACACAAACGTCTGCGCCATGGAGACACGTAAATTCTTGTACATGTGTTTCTTCCCACTGCAAACAAAGCTAGACGGCGGGTGAGAAAATTCCGGAAGGAAGTTTCACCTCAGTAAAATAGGTATTTCCTTAGCCAGGCGACGCTACTTGAATTAATTGCCTGAGGAATAAAAATGGTAGCCAGCGACCACTAACCGCGGAAATGTGGCAAAGATTCGATCCATTCAGCAATTTAATCCGTTCATTGTCATATCGCTTTCCTCCACAAATCCAAATTATGCCGACATGGTGTAAACTTTCGCTAAATGAGAAGCGGCTAGCATACTACAGCTATGTTTGTTTTACACAATTTGTGCTTTTATAAGCTATGGAGTACGTTGTAAACTTACCACTTAATCGAACTTAATTGTTTTGAGTCTAGACATTGAAAATTACTCCCTTACGGGTATCTTCATGGCCGACTGCATTTTATCTGTTATCATTTTAGTATTTGAACTTATTTCCTTTCATTTGAACTGATGGATTAACAGTCGAGTCACACTTCATATTTTTTTTTTTGCTCTGCCCAACCTCTTGACACAAACGTTGAAACGAGTTCGAGCTGACGTATCAATCCATATCAATTTCGCCTTGCAGATGTGAATTTGTTATAAACCCATCAACGATAAAATGGTGTGAACAGCTGTATACACTCACCCAAACCAATTATGCTCGGTATTTCGGTGAAGAAATCTTCTCGGATTCCAGTAAATGCCTATGCCCGCAATGAAAGCTTTTTAAAGGGAATAGCCTTTTAAGGCTTGGTGCCTAAATAACTTTCTGTTAGAAATTCAGTTTGAAATATTTCCCCTTACTGCTCATGCAATAAGGGGAAATACTTCGGTGCAGAGCCTGTGCCGTTTTGATAACATGCTGTTGTAGGCTTTTATTGACATCAAATATTGCGACACGGTTCTGGTTCCATCTGAATTTTCTACCATATCTGCTTGCTTCGGTTCGAGGTTCTTATTGAGTCAACTAAATCTAGTTGGAATCATTGTTTGGGTCCAATAACGTGACTGGTCTATTTTGCGAAAGAAAAAAAAAAGGAAAAAAAAGGGTTTTTCGCACCGGTCACGAAAACTTAAAAAAGTCTCTGAATTCTTCAGTTTTATTCGAAATAATCTCTGCCTGCCACAGCTTGAGCTTATTGGATAGCTTTCTGATAGGGATACTCAACTTCACGTCCAAATATTCATTACAGCGATGTAAATGTTTCCAACATCTCAAGGAAAAAGAGGAGGAATGTTTACTTGTACCCAGTTTCTTACGGCTGAAAGTGCCAGGTTGCAAAGCAAATTCATGAGCGATTGAAAATAACTTTCTCTCCAAATTGGTCAAGTTATTTCTGCAAAAAAAACCTTCAAAATTCTCTATTAATCTACTGGTTCAGGTAACTATATATCTACGATACCTTTATGAGTGGCTAATACTCCTCCTCATGGTGCTTTTTTGAGGAAAATGTTCGTATTTTGAACCACATTCATCAAAGTTGTTTACCTTGGTCACTGGTCGCTGTTGGTTGTCAAGGACAAGTGAGATTTGCATTTGAGGCGAAAGGCGGCTGAAAACATCGAATATGAGGTTCAAGACTCACGTATTAAAAGAATCAAAACGTATCCTTTTTAATCAAAATGCTAGTAGGTAAAATATAAGATAGACGAGACGTAGATCACGCGCAGACGTACCGTAAACACCGGCAGATTTGACTCAAGCCCTACCTCTGGATAAGCCGATGTACCTTGTCGTATCATTTTCCTTATGCTGACCAGAAATCACAACCAAATTGCGCTCCACTCAGTTCAAAAGCCATTATTTATAATAATTTAAAACTTTAGTCGTAAATCGATTTTAAAGTGCTACACCTTACGTTAAAACGAACTAGAAAATAGAACCTTTACTTGACTTTGTTTCAACATTTCGATTAACTAAGAGTTTACCATTGGTTACAAAACGTCTCCTCTGCATTTGTATTATAACATTCTTGACCAACGACAACAGATAAGGATCTTGTAAGTTGTGTCGGTTGGACATCAGCTGATGAGCTGTTTTCTAGTGGGTAGGTTAATTCGCATGTATTAGATGTGATTGGTTAAGAAATCCACCAGGAAAAAAGATAAAAGAAAAACAATGGTGATGCACAGGGACACCCAGTGCTCTAATTGCTTGCGCTCCACTATGAGGCAAGAAGTTTAAGTTTGAGTACTTCTCTGCACCTAGGAGAACAAATGGGCACTCAGGTGAACTGTCAGGGAAGCCTGATGAAATGCTGAGGGATAACCTACGATGGACTAATTAATATTCAATCCAGGGAGGAGTAACAATGCTTCTAGTCACTTCATGCAACAGGAACTGAAATAAGCTCCCAAAGGATGGGCTACTTGGCTTGAGTACAGACTTAACCCTTACCTTCACCGTATTCAATTTGATGATTCTTTCAGGTGATATAATTTAAACCAATTCATACCTGAATTGCCTTTTTTATCTCTAACAGAGATGATCACAGCATATTGAAATGGAATCTGTTATCAGATGAAACCACACAGGTAGGCTTGTTTCATTCCCAGTGTTAGAAAGTTTATTGTCATTCCAATGTTGTTGGTAATTAATGATGAGTTCTTAAACTTAATGTGGATTTTTTTCTCTGTCAACATTTCTGGTGGTTGTCTCTTAAACAGGTCATGAAATTGCCAGCAGAGATCTTTCCAACTGATATACACTGGTTTCCGCGTGGTGCTGGAGGAAAAAAACAAAGTCAGTCAGAGCTTTTTGTCCTCACCTCAACAGATGGTAAGTTCATTTGTAAAGATGAGGTTACATGACTGCCTCATACAGGTCATCCAGCAGGTCACTTTTCTTGCAAATTTATCAGTAGTCACTGAACATGCTCCTAACTCCTAAGTTCAAACTTTGCATTGCATTTTAAACCCTTAAACACCCAAAAGTGATTAATATTTAACTTCTCCCTATAATGTTCATTCATCATCCAGCAAACAGGTAATGAGAATACTCCAATCCAACATCAAATTCTCGTAATTTATTTACATATACAAAGAAATAAGGGAGAATTAAGAATCAGATCTCAGTAGTTTAAGGGTTTAAGAAGGAAATAAAGGATATTTTGTCTTAAATTTATTGGGTGTATTACCTGGTATTTGTTATTTCCTATAGGTAAATTCCACTTGATATCTCGGAATGGTCGTATTGAGAAATCTGTTGAAGCTCACAGGGGCGCTGTACTGTCTGGAAGATGGAGCCTTGATGGATCAGCAATGGTAACAGGTTTGAAAGGCCTTCCTTATTTGAGTAAGCCATTATATAGTTGTATACATAGTTGCCAAGCCTTTGATTTAGAGTGAGGCTGAAGGTGTCCATGTTGTGATAGAGACCGGTATCTTGTTAGCATGATAACAAAGTGATTTCAGTTTGTATCATAACAACCCTGGTGAAAATCTTTCAAGGATCTTTAAGGATCTTACAAGATCTTCATGAGGACCTTTGAGGATCCTCTTGAGGATCTTCATGAGGATCTTCAAAATTCTTGTTAAGATCTTCAAGGATCCTTCATTTTCTTGTCAAGATCTTCAAGGATCTTTGATTTTCTTGCCAAGATCTTCAAGGATCTTTGATTTTCTTGCCAAGATCCTCAAGGATCTTTCATTTTCTTGCCAAGATCTTCAAGGATCTTTGATTTTCTTGCCAAGATCCTCAAGGATCTTTGATTTTCTTGCCAAGATCTTCAAGGATCTTTGATTTTCTTGCCAAGATCTTTGAGGATCTTTGACTTTCTTGACAAGATCTTTAAGGATCTTTCATTTTCCTGTCAAGATCCTTGAAGATCTTTACATGAACTTTGAAGATCCTTTAAAGATCTTTGAAAATTCTTTGAGGATCTTCCAAATTCTTGTTAAGATCTTTGAGGATCTCTCATTTTCTTGACAAGATCTTCAAGGATCTTTTTGAAAATTTTGAAGATCCTTAAAGATCTTGGAAAGAAAATAAAAGACCCTTAAAGATCTTGGCAATAAATTGAAAGATCTTTGAAGATCTTGGCATAAAAAAGAAAGATCCTTGAAGATTTTGACAGCCAAATTAAAGATCTTTGCAAGAGATTTGAAGATCCTTAAAGATCTTGACAAGAATGTCAGTGAACCTAATGAAGATCCTGGCAAGGAAATGGAAGATCGTTGAAGATCTTAGCAAGAATGTTATAGAACCTTCGAAATTTTGACAAGAAAATAAGCATACTTAAATCCTCATTCTAAGTTAAAAAGAAAAATTGAACCAAACATAAAAAAATGAAGATAAAACTTTTTTTTATTGCTAAACGAGAATTACCCATCCTCTTCTAGTAGGACTACTTCTACACTATTTCTGTTCAGACTTTAGGTTAGTACTAAGATTTTCATTTTCCAAAAAATCTGGCAACAGTCCAGCTCAAAGATAAGAAGACCAAAATATATGTGTTAAACTTGTCTAGGACTAGACTATGACCAGACTCAGACTACTCTTACAGAGGGGGTAAACATGAAAAAAAGGCAAACAAGAGTACTTCAATGACTATATTTCTGAACCATATTAACCTATATACCAAAGGAAAGCTTAGGAATCACACATACTGAATATAACTAATATGTTGCCCTAAACTAATTTGTTATTTGACATCAGATCAATTTGTCCACCACATGGTGTGAAAAACCTAGGTAAACTTGAGAAAAGATAACTGCACAAAGATTGCATGAAATCAAGTGTTTTTAGTGTCAAAACAAAGTACTAGGGTCGTTCTTTTGGATGAGCTGAGGAACTTTTGGAGTCGTTTATATTATGGGCACAATGCCCGTTCAAAGTTCACCGAGATTTACAATTATTATTGTGAGTTATTCCACAACATCTTACTTAAAATTCAGCTTATAGAGAAACTGTCAGCTTATCCAACTCAACTCAGTAAGAGGATACAGCCCTGAAAACTTCAGATTAATCGAACTAATACATCCTGAGGTACAAAATAAGGGTTTTCGGGAATTCATATGACAACCTCTAAAAGAGCTTTTTAAGTTGGTTACACAGAACCAAGTAAATTCACACCTTCTTCAGAAACATGTCCTTCAGTGAGCGTCGAGGAGAATCTCTCTAGATCGATAAGCCTGTATCCTTGTCCCTGTAACACATCATTTGCATCCTCACTCTCCAAGAGCTCAGAGTAAGAATCATTAAGCGAGGATGGCATCTTCATTTTCTTTCCAGAAGTACCAATGAATTATTTTCATTCAGCCTCACAGTCAGAGCAATCGCGAGACCTGCTTGGAGTTTGATTGACGATTTCGGTTGTTTCTGTCTCTCTTTTCGCTTGTTTCTGAACTCCAGAAAACACCTTTCCTTTACCTTTATTTCTGTGTACATTTTCCCTTTAGTTCCGACCATTGTCGATGATATTTGCCGTAAAAACGAGCTTCTTATGTTTTTATGCGACCGTTAAAAATCTCGGCGCGTATAAATTCCTATCCCATAATGCAAAACCCTATTTGTTGTCATGTAAGTAGTCACAAAGTTTCCCGAAAGCCTCGAGCATGGCGTTGCGATGCGGTAACCTTCATTACACTCATTGCACAATAATTTTCTGCGAAAATTCCTTGTTGTGTTTAAATTATAAAACAGTGAGCCCTCAATTTACAATTTTGTTATGTTTGAAATTACTTGAGGATTTCAAAGGAACCTAAGTCATAATGCAGAGATGTGGTAGAGATCTTGACAAAGTTGCCTTTGAGATCCACGTCAAATTCAAAAAGGATCCTTACAAAGAGCTGTACAAAATCATGAAATGAATCTTTTAAAGATATTTGGAAGATCCTTTTCAATTCCTTGAGGATCTTAAAGGATTGTAGAACAGATCATGCAAAGATCTTGACTAGGATCCTTGTAACTCCTAATCAAATTCTTAAGGATCTTAGCAAAGATGATGATTTTAGCAGGATCCCTAAAAGGTTCTTTTGAAGGTCTTTAAAAGATCCTCATTAAATCCTTGAGGATCCTGAAGGATCCTTGAAAAGATCCTGCAAAGATCTTAAGGATCCTTGTAAGATCCTGATCAAATTCCTAAGGATCCTGGCAAAGATCTTTACAGGATCCTTGAAAGGATCTTTTGTAGGTCTTTAAAAGATCCTCATTAAATCCTTGAGGATCTTGAAGGATCCTTGAAAAGATCTTGCAAAGATCTTGAGTAGGATCCTTGTAAGATCCTGATCAAATCCTTAAGGATCCTTGCAAAGATCTTAATAGGATCCTTGAAAGGATCTTTGGAAGGTCTTTAAAAGATCCTCATTAAATCCTTGAGGATCTTGAAAGATCCTCAAAAAGATCCTGCAAAGATCTTGACTAGGATCCTTGCAAGATCCTGATTAAATCCTTAAGGATCCTTACAAAGATCTTGAAAGGATCCTTGAAAGGATCTTTTGAGGGTCTTTGAAAGATCCTTGCTAAATCCTTGAGGATCTTGAAAGATCCTTGAAAAGAACTTTGTGAGGATCCTTATGAGGATCTTTGTAATATCCTTTGAGGATCTTTATCAAATCCTTGAGGATCTTAACAAACGTTTTTGCTTACAAAGATCTTTGAGGATCTTTTACAGATCCTTTAAAGATCTTTTAAAGATCCTTGTCCTTAAGGATCTTTGGCAGGTCTTTGTCAATCCTTGAAGATCCTCAAAGATCCTGTGAGGTTTTTCACCAGGGAAGACCCCTAGCTTTGACACCTCTGTTCAAAGGATTGGCAACCAAGCATGCAACTGTAAAATGGACTATTATGCACCTGAATGCAGACTGCATATATAAGAGTTTATTTTCCTAGCCAGCCAGTAGATTGTCTGAAAGAAAACTCTCAAATTACCATTTGTTGACAAAGTATGGTTGTAAGAGACACTTGAGAACAATATATTGATTTTGGTTGTGCTTCACCCTGTTTGAACTGTGTCTTGTAAAATAACACAGAAATGTTGAGCCTGCAAACCCATTTCTTGGCTGGTTGTTTTACCTTAGGAGAACAAAAGTAAATTTGGCAGCAAGGAGATAATAAATGCCTATTCAAACTTAAAGCATTTAATACAGTGTATATCTTAGTGTACTGCTATTAATTTTATCTTTGGATTTTTTTACCAGTTGGAGAAGATGGCCAAGTAAAGATATGGTCTAGGAGTGGAATGTTAAGATCAACACTGGTTCAAGCAGGTTTGTGCACAAAAACTTTAATACAGTGCTGTAAATTTTTGGTGCTTCACAGATTAGAAATAAGCTAAGGCAGAATTGTATTTGAATGGGTTTCTCCCTCTACCTGAAAGGTTTACAGCCTTGCATGTAAAACTGATTCTTGGAAGATTTGACCAAGACACCTGGGGCTTGACCTAAAGGTTTGGAAATTGCTATTTCAAGAATAGTGAAAGTCTACCTGCCAAAATCCTGAAAATTTCAGCCAAGATCATGCTTGTACAATTGAGTTTGACTTGCCTTAATTACAAGCTATGCTACAGTGGTAATATGTTTTGGTAATTGTGTTTTCACAGGGACCCCAGTATATTCTGTATCATGGAGCCCAGACTCTGACCAGATTCTTCACACAAGTGGAAAGCAGTTAGTGATTAAACCTTTACAAGCTGCTGCTAAACCAGTGCAGGTACTGTTTGTAACAACCCAGGTAGAAATCTTATTAAGATTCTCATTAAGATTCTTAATAGGAATCTTAATAGGATCTTAGCAAGATTCTTATAATAGATCTTATCAAGATTCTTGTAAGATTCTTGTAAGATTCATGTAAGATTCTTATGAGATTCTTGTAAGAATCTTACAAGATTCTTACAAGAATCCTATAAGGATTTTATTAAGTTTCTTACCAAATCTTAAAAGATTCCTGGCAGGATCTTACTAAGATTTTTAATAAGAATCTAAATAGGATCTTACCGAAAATCCTTTAAAAATCTTAATAAGATTCTTGTAAGATTTCTATGAGATTCTAACAAGATTCTTACAGGTATCCTATAAGATTCTTACAAGATTCTTATAGGATTCTTATAAGATCTTACATCTTATTAAGGATCTTGTAAGATTCTTAGAGGATCTTATAAGATCTTGTAAGATCTTAATAAGATTTCTAGCTGGGAAGCTGATAACTTAGTTTGCACCTTTAGCTTACAGAATATTCTAACCCATTATCTATTAGTGACTGGTATTTAAAATTAAATCTATTTGGAGTTAATTTACTCATGTCAAAGTGGTCACAAACCAGTGATATAAAACTCTTTGAAGGAGTGCAGCCCTGATCAATGACAATGAACACATTTGCTACTACTTTGATGTACCTGTATATACTAGGTAGTTTGGGAGAGAAGAACTGTAGAACAATTATTGTTATGTTATGTCCAGGGATGTGCCAGCTACCTCTGAGTTGTCGCTTTGTGATGCTATTGAGAAGACACAACAGATTGGGTGATATATTTACTTCAATTTAGCTAAGAAATCCCTTCACTGTAAATATTTCAAATTAATCTCATCTTTATTTTTTATATCTCATAACATAGTGGAAAGCTCATGATGGAATTGTGTTAAAAGTGGACTGGAATCCTATCAATAACTTGATCATATCTGGGGGAGAAGACTGCAAATATAAGGTACTTAACATACAGGCTTTGATTTATATTCAACAAGGAAAAAGACAGATATGGCCTTTGCTGAAAATGCTGAACAATTATGAAGGCAAGGAATAATTTTCTTTGTTATCATTGGTTTCCTGTTAGGTCTGGGACAGTTACGGCAGAGTGTTGTATTCCAGCATGTTGCATGAATATCCTATTACCAGTATTTCATGGGCTCCAGATGGTAAGTTTCTTTTTATTTGGACTTTTAAACAGGCATTGAACAGACATTTTGCTTTTGGTATCAAATCTCTGCAGTCACTTTGTCTGAGATTTCATGTCTGTCGTCAAGAATAGATACACATGAATGATAAATGTTACAAAGTAACTTAATGTCTTTATCTCTCTTTTGTAGGTGAACTCTTTGCTGTTGGGTCTTTTAATACTCTGAGACTCTGTGACAAAACTGGGGTAAACTATTATTTTTAAATTTAATGTTGATTTAGCAGAAAAAGAAATAGAAAATTAAATAATTATACTCCTACAGACTAAATCCTCTCAATTCAACCAATGTCATCAATACAATACAGTGTAACAATATTTCAAAGAAAATATTGGAACCCTTTTTGCTAGTTGACAAAATATGTTAAGTATGCAGGAATACAACTACTTATTACAAAGACAAGGTGCAGAATGCATGAAGTCTTGTTATCACTTTAACCCCTAAGAATGACCAGCATCTAATTTCTCCTCACAATATTAGCCCTGAATCAAACATTAAGGTCATGAGAATAAAGGAAATGATCACCAACTAAAGAAGCTATTGATTGTTAAACAAATTCTCCTAGTCAGCATCTTAGGAAATGTATAGAGAACTGTAAGGAGAATATGAATACTGATGTTTAGGTGTAAAGGGTTATGAAAGGAGGTACATAATCTGCCGACAAGCTTATGAATTGCAGGATTAAACCTTAATCAGAGTTTCTAATTTTAAAATCACCATTGAGCTCAGGTTTTGAAAGCTACTTTTCATATTTAATAGTGTTTTCTGTATTATAACAGCACAGTTTAATTTGTTCACCAGAAGAAGTAGTCTGTTTAAGTTGGCTAGTTCTGAATTTTTGCCAAATGCAACTGGAAGCTACATTATGATGTGCTTTGTACCAATTACCACTGTGTTAATATATATGTAATATGTAATTCTTTCAGTGGTCATACACTCTGGAGAAACCCAATACTGGCTCAATCTTTAACATTTCCTGGTCAAGTGATGGAACACAGCTTGCAGGTGCTTGTGGGAATGGTCAAGTTATCTTTGCTCATGTCATTGAAAGGTGAGCTGATCTGAAAATGAGACATTGGAAAATAATTTGCTACATGTGTATTATATAGTTTACAGAGTCTGAAAATTGAGGCATATCATGAATTGGAATTGTTCTGAACTGTTTCCTTTGGCAGACGTCTCGAGTGGAAAAACTTTGAAGTAACAGTAACAGACCGCAAGAGCATTCTTGTCAGAGATGTAATGAACGATGTGAAGGAATCATTGGGTAATAATAAATTTACATATCTTTGAAAGTAATTTTTTTTCAGATCCTTGACAATCTTGTTACTAAATCTTTGGTTTCCATGATCATTCGTAAGAGCGTGTTTTGCACTAAACAAGATCTTCATGATTCCTTTAGACTTCCGAGATCGTATTATCAAGACTTCATTGGCTTTCAACCACCTTGTTGTAGCAACAACATCTCAGTGCTACATATACAGGTTAGTTGCATTAGAATGGGTATGGAGTCTTAATAATAATCAATGAACTAAGATCATTGTTGTATATGCTGATAGTTATCACTGATTTGACATATTTGCTTTTTATTTCACAGTGTCAGAAACTGGAACACACCAATGATATTTGACCTCAAGAATGGAAATATTACCCTTATTGTTCAGACCGAAAAGTAAGTAATGATTAGAAACATTTTTTTTTTCCACTTATATAATTAATTTCTGTGTTTAACAGTTTGGTGCTTGCTAAAAAACTTTCCCCCTATTTTTAATCCTCAATTGTATCTGTCCTTCAAAATCAAATGTTTGTGAGAGGCAAAATGAACACTCTGCTGCTCCCCAATAAGATGATTATGTGGGATAATTTTTTTGTTAACAATTACATACAGTTTACAGAAGGATGTCATCTCAAGAGTCCCCAGGAGACTGCCTAGTATAAAGGGCTAACACTCAAAATGTGACCAATTTTCATCATCAACTCAGTTGATAAAACCAAAATTTTATCTATGAGAATGATCTTAAAGTGAGCTTTAATTGTTGCTTTATTTTTTCAGACACTTTCTTCTAGTTGATGACTCAGGACTTCAAGTTTACTCATATGAGGTTCGTGCCAAAATATTTACACTGGCCACTTTTGAGTCCTATGCATTTTCTGTACCTCTGATATCAGCCATGATGGTTGAAATAACATCATAATTTATCCTCATGAAACTCTTAAATTGTGTTTTTAAACCATCCATTGTATTTCATTTGTTCAATCTTGAAGGGTCGTTTAACCTGTGTTCCAAAGTTTCAAGGGCTAAGGACTGACACCTTGAATGAACAAACTTGTACATTAAGCAATGATACACTTGCAGTCAAAGATCGCAAAGATGAGAAAGGTAATGTTGGAAATTACACCTTCAGTGGATTAAACTTCTAACTTATCAAGTCCTCGGGCTTTACTGGGGAATATTGGCCTAAGGTTGTGGCAGTACACACCAAGCACAGCAAGGTCTGTACAAAATTGACCAAGAGCCAATATTCCCCAGTCCAGCTCAAGCAAATCAGGTTAGTAAGTAGTTTATTAAATGGCCCTAGCACTTAAGTTGTTTATTTAGAATTCTTGTGACCAAAAATACATAGTTTATGACTTTTTTCATGGAAAAAATCTGTACGGCAAAATATGGACAAGTACAAACCAATCAGATTGCTTGGATTTACTTCAGGACTTCCTTGCCATAGAATAATCTATTATAATGCTACAAGGCATGGTGAAGTATCTTGTAAATGACCCAAGAATTGAGTTTGTTTGTACAGTTTCATTGCATTGTTGTTGCTGTTTTTTCTTTCCTTTTTTTCAGTTATCCATTTATTTGAAACTCAGACAGGAAAGCCAGTTGGAAGTGGCCAGCCAATCCAACACTCTGTGAGTGTTTTCATTCTATAAATTAAAGGAGTTGTAAATTGCGTTTGGTTTTTTCCCAACTCTCTATACACAAGCTCTAAGAGGACTTGCTCTCAGCATTATGTGCACTGATGCAATCGTCTTCTGAGTTCACTCTTTTAAAGTACTATGCAGGTCGAGTCTTGTTAACAGATACTCTAAAAAGATCATAAGCAAACCTTGTTATAGTTTACCATTAGCCACTTCTTGCAAATTGTTTGAATTATTTATTTTCTTTGTTTATTGGATTAACCTGCTCCCCTGGTGTCTTCTTATTCCAGCTGGAAGTAATGGAGATTTCTCTGAGCCAGTGTGGTCAGACTAGAGACAGGCAACTGGCCATTATTGATAAAAACAGAGATCTTTATCTTACACCTGTCAAACACATTGGTCCAGCTGAAAGATTGGTTAAACTTGGTTAGTACAACAGACAACTTACTTTGATTATAATAATATTTGTGAATTATGGAAGTGTATCCAAATTTATAGAATTGATTAGAGGCTCTCTTCAACTGACATCTTTGAGAGGTAAATTTGAATAAACATTTTGTGACTGGGATGGCCTCATATAAAGTAAATACAAAATGTGAAATGACTCTTTTGGTGATCTGTGAGCAAGCAACATTACTAGGTAAATCCTATTTCCTGTTTGGTTTTCTGAGGAGATTGCTTGATTTCCTATTTTGCTCCTGCAGAAGTCACAGGAATGTAGGCAAAAACCAAAATGGCAGATTTGATGAAATTTCATCAAAGCAAGCTAAGTGATTGTTCAAACGATGAATTTATGGAGTTGACAATTTTGACATATTGTCAATGTAAATTAACTGATTTCCAAAAAGCCTGACCTCATGCCTGGTTGGATAATTGTGTGATTTAATATCATAAATTAATGTTACAATAGTTTTATGAGGATTTAGCACCCCAGATGTTATCAAGGCATAGTATTTATTCTTTTATCTAAAGTTACTCTCCACTGGCAGACACACTTTTTGTGGTTAATTTGAGTCTTGTTTAATTTACTTCTCTTTTAATCTAGGAACAATGATAACAACCATGGCATGGAATGACAACACAAACATGTTATCAGCATTCCAGGATGGTAGATTTATTGTTTGGTACTATCCAAGTGCTGTGTACGTTGATCAGGATATCCTGCACAAAACACTTCTTGAGAAAGATTCCAGGTAAAGAAAAAAATATCCCTGCCTATACTTAAAAGTCAAAAACACCTTTATCATTTTAAAGGGGGTGGGTTGGCGCATGACTGATAAGTGCTCAGCAAAGTTTGTTTGCTTCCCACCTTTGTGGTGTGACTTCAAATCCTGTTTTCCCTCCTCTTCTGTTTTGTAAACTGTTGTTGATAATGCTCAGAAGTGCAGGTTTTAACCAAATAGATCCTGACTTTTGTACAACTCTGTTTGGTTACATTCTTTATCATGGCACCTGTACAACCCCTAAAGCCCTCCTTTTGAAAATCAAGGGAAAAAAATTGTGGTATGAAGGCTGTATTTACAATAGATGATGATGTAAGCTGCTCCAGAACAAGCTGTTCCATTCTACGAGATACAAGCTTAAGTTTTTTAAAGAAGAACGTTAAAGTGACGGATATTTTGACATCTGTCATTCTTTCTTTCATCTTTTAAAATGCGTATTGGCTGAGTTAAGTCAGGCACAACAAGAAAATATTTGGCTCTGGGTCACAACACAATCATGGACCTTGAGTTGAGTATTTTCTGTCCATCTCTTCCATCCAGTCAATAACAATCCCAGACACCCATGGATTTTAAGGTTATCAATTTTAGTATTATTTATTGATTCATTAATGATCAAAAACATTAAAAAACAATTTCCTTTACTACCACACTTGGAATTCATTTGAACAGATGTTGCCCAGTTGCTGGTGATCCCTGAAAAAAATTTAGAGCCATCTTAAGAAGTGGTCTGCCTCTGGAGTTGAATTGAATTACACTCTGTCATCATTTTTTTTCCCCCCGTTTTCAGTGATTTTGGAAAGAACCCCCAGATCGTCAGCTTCCTGGAAAATCACTGCACAATGAGAAGAGCTGATGGCTCCCTGTGCAGTACAATGTGAGTTTTCTCTTCACATCAGTGTTATAAAACTAGACTAGTTCTCTCAAATATACTTTCCTGATTTATAGAAAATGAATCTTAACTATACAACTTGTGGTGATGTATGGCAATTCATCTGCTAGTGCTCACACAAACTTTAAAATCCAAATATCAGGTCTTTATCTATGATGCAATATTAACCCTTTCAGTCTTAGAAGTGATTCACTTGTAACTTCTCCCTACAATATATATCCATCCACTATCCAGCAAACAGGTAATGAGAGTATATACTTAAGTGTATCAGGTAGTTGTTTCCTTGATCTAAAACCAAACTCTTGCAACTAATATACAAGTAAATGTGTAGCAGCTAGAGGAGAGAATTAACAATAAGATCCTGGGAGTTAAAGGGTTAACACTGCCTGTAAGTTGAGTGTAAGGATGAATTTTCCTGAGGGTTGTTGTTGGTTGTTTGATAGAATTTCACCATATCCTTCAATGCTACACAAGTATGCCAGTGAGTCAAAGTGGCAAGATGGTATTCGACTTTGCAGATTTGTAAAGGTAAATCAATAATTATTAAATCATTAAAATGATTATTGATTTCATGCTATTTATGTGTGATAGTCCAAACAGAAACAAATATGAATTTGAACGTAACAAATCTTTGCTTCTGAAGAAAGGACTGTCACAGTAACAAAATATAATCTGGACAAGATTAAGAAAAATTGATAAAATTTGGATGGAGAGTCAAAACCATGTTATTGCTATTTTTTCAGGACACTGTTTTGTGGGCGTGTTTAGCGACAATGGCTGCTTATGCAAAGGATCTCAACACCGCAGAGACAGCATATGCTGCTATAGATGAGGTTGGTACTAAAGCTTCTTTTTAACTCTTGAATGCCCAAGATCTCATTAGTAATTATCTCCACTGTCAGCCATACAATTCTAATGATGCTATTTCTGAGAGTTTGGTACTGGACCAGGTAGAAAATCCTCAATCTTATATTTTTCTTTATTCTCATTAGTTATCTGATTGATATTATATTGATATGGTAAGGAGAAATTCTGTTTTGGTCACTCATGGGAGGTGAAGGGTCAATATTGTGCTGTTATTGAGTGAGCTGCAGCAGGTTTGGACTGAGGGGAGTTAAAGCAGAACTGATAAATAGGCCAGGTGATTGGATTTGTGGAAAGAAAAGAGCAGATGGGGTAGGGTGCAATGGAAGAACACTTGAAATCAAATGCCACAAAACTGCACAGAGTTGCTGAAAAAATATTGGCTTAACCCTTTCACTCCCAAGATGTAATTAGTAATTCTCCTTACTATCTGTCATACAATTCTTATGATGTTAGTTCAGAGAATTTGGTATTGGATCAACTAATAATCCCATAATTGATATTATTCTCTATTCTCATCACCTACCTGCTTGATATTGTATTCATATTGTAAGGAGAAATTCTGTCTTGGTCACTTGTGGGAGTGAAAGGGTTAAACTACTTGTGAACTTCATGTTCGCCCACACTCATGAGACAAACTGCTGACCAGAAACACCTGCCATGAGGGTCTTAATGGGTGAAGCTTAAGCAGTAAAACAGCAAAAATTTTAGCCAATAGGCTTTAAATTCAAATTTTATTTTCAAAAGTTAAGCAATCATAAAAATTTTTCTTCTGACCATAATAGACAGAAATTGACTCTTAGCTAGAATATGGCCAAAATTTTAACCATTAGTCATAAAAGTCATCCCATATTGAGAACTGTCAAATTGCCATCACTTTAATGTAAATAGTTAAGCCTCAGAAATCACAGTCAAACTTGTTTTCAATTTGCAGGCTGACAAAGTCCAATACATCAATCACATCAAGGAAATTCCTACTAAAGAGGGAAGGAATGCTGCCATGGCATTGTTCTGCAGACAGACTCAAGAAGCAGAGACAATTCTCCTACAAGCTGGACTCATTTACAGGGCAATACAGATGAACATAGATCTCTTTAACTGGGACAGGTATAGACTGAGACAGAAATCACTGTGCAAAAAGAGATTTTCCTCATTGATAGTCTTTCAGGTGCATTGAGAAAGTGAAGCCACTGCATTTCTAACAGATGTGATTAAGGGAAATAAGGATTAGATACAACATAAACCCAGTTTTCTATCAACAAACGGATGGCCTAATATCTTATGTTTGTTTTCCTTTGTTTTATGACAGGGCCCTTGAACTTGCTGTTAAGCACAAGACTCATGTGGACACAGTTCTAGCACACAGACAGAAATATCTGGAGAACTTTGACAGGAAGGAAACAAGCAAACGTTTTCTTCAGTATGCACAAGGGGTAAGCATATACATCTTCTTTTAACTGGTTCAAGTTTCCTTTCTGTGGACCTAAATCCATTCATGACACATTCCCACTGTTAAAATAGTCGATGTGAAACATATTTTTGACAAAGACTAAAATTTGTGTATATCAAATTGTTCTGCAATCCAATATTAATTTACATGAAAAAATACGTGCTTCTAATTGGCTGAAAACAAGTGCATATGCTCATGTAACATGGGTGCAAAGTTGAAATATGAGTGCAAATTACAAAAAGCGCAGGCACTCTTTCAAAATTTCGCCTTTCTTGACTTTTGGTGATGTTTCTTCGTCTTCATTATAAACAATTAATAAAATGATTTCTCTTACAATTTGGTGCAAGAAGCACTTGAAATTTTTTCAAAGACTACAAATTAAATTGCACTCACCCTATGGGCTCATACAATTTTGTTGTGTTTGAAAAATTTACCAGTGCTTATTAACACCAAATTGCAAGAGAAATCATGTTACTACCTTTACAAACAACATGGAAATATTCTGTAATTGTCTCACGAGTGCCTTCTCAAGAGAGAAATCAGTTTTAACACTCATTAAAGTTTGATAAATGTGTCTTATTTGCATGGTTCACCTGTATGTTATAGGTGGAAGTTGACTGGGACAAAATCAAAGCCAAGGTTGAAATGGAGCTACAGAAAGAGGCAGCAAGGCCAGGAGCCAAGCCTTACAATGGCTGATGATGCTTTCATTTGACTGTTGTTAGTTTGATGTACATGTATCTACTGTAAATAGTTGTTGTTAGATTAGATGCAATGTGGATTGAAGTAGTTTTGCAGAGAACTTAGATCCTTTTTTATTGCTGAAATAGCAAGTTGATTGCCAACAAAGTTGTGTTCAACTTTTCATCTGACACTGCTCAGCTGTTTTATAGCAAATACAGCAAGGTGGGAGATGGAAGATTGGCTCATTAAATCCTGATTGATGTTACATCATATTAAGCCTAACACCCTTTTATATTATTATACAAGTGCAAGATGAATTTAGATTGGGTAACTGTGATTGTAAACTTTATCAGGAAGATAGAAAGATCAAGTTCGTAAGTATTTGTTCTCCTGTAAGCAGAATGCTGATAAACCTGGGATTCCTGTGGTCTCTAATGTGAGCCCTGTTAATAGCAACAACAAAAGTCTCTGGTAAGAGAAATTTTAAGATGAATTAACCAGATTGCAAACTAAAGAAATTACATGGTCTTGTCACAAGAGTTGTAATTATTACAAGGAAGCTGATGAGAATTCAAAGAAGAAGTCGGTATAAGAACAGCACAAGACAAACATCCTTACCCCTTTAGCTCCCACGAGTGACCAAGACAGAATTTCTCCTTACAATATATCAATACAAGTGATGGGAATAAAGAGAAGTATTACTTAAAAGAATTATTAGTTGATCCAAGACCAAATTCTCCTTGTATGACAGACAGTAAGAAGAATTACTGAATGAAAGGGTTTTAAGCCATAAGATTAAGTTGTGATATCATTGGTGTTTGTTTTGAAAATTATCTAATACCTATTGTACACAAGCTTGCAAGTGAAATTCCAATATTCCTTTCTTTCTTTTGCAACTTTACCACCACATTTTGCTATGTATAATTGATAATATTATTTATTTATTATTAGTTTGTTAAAAACAAGAAGTATCTAAGGAAGGTATCTGATATTTGCCCTAGTTCATCAACTTCATTGTAACTAATAAGCACAAAATAATAAACCAAGAAGATTCATTGTTTATGGATGTCTTCATCAGTTGCAATTTTTTTGGGTGAAAACTCAACTTATCACATCATTTTGTGTGCTGTACTTGACAAAGGTATTGTTTAAAAATCATTTCAGTGACACATTTCACATTAAACAATTAACCTAGCTATTTATTTACAATTATTATTTTTCATGGAGTTTTGTTTTTGTTTTCAGGAAGTAACATTCCATAATATAACATTTAAACTATGTTTACAAAAATACAAAATGTTTCTGTTAAAGAAGTATTTTGACAATAACTAAATGTAAGTTTATCTTTCCTGCTTTTGAGTAAGCATATCAAGGGCCAATTGTATTCAAATTATTTGTTGAATGTTTTTGCCTCATAATGGGGAACATAACAGCAGCTTTGAATTCCAATTGTTGATCAGTGCCATGTGTTAGATGTCCATTTGATCCATAACCTGAACACTGACCTTTGACCCTGAACCATTCCTCACTTTTTTGTTCTTCCTTCTCAACTTTACCACATTTTTATTCCAATTTTTTTAAAATTGTTGAACATCATGGAGAGGCAACTCCAAGCTCATCTAGAGATAAATTTTGTGTCCATTCATATAATTTGTCAGCTTGATCTTCCCAGTCCTCGTCCTCAAACAAATCATCCTCAGGCACCTGTGTTGCTGGTGTCCCACCCTGGCGACTTTCAGGCAGTTTTGGAGAATCCAGTCCAAACATTTTGCGCATTTTTGCAACCCTTGCTTTAGCTTGTTTTGACCTCCTGGCTGGGGATGAGATGGTGTAATCTGTTTGCGCTTTTTTCCTGGAAAGAAAAAAGTTTCTTTTATCATTTAAGCACTGATTAGGTGATTAAAGGTACTACAAAGGTTAAGTCTACACTTGAGCTAATTATGCCACTCAGCTGGAGCTTATTTCATATTCCTTTGCTTATAGCAACAAGGAGTATCACAACTCCCCCTGGATAGGATATTAATCCATTGCAAGCTTACCCCCTCTCCCCCCCCCCCCTGCATTTCATCAGCTTTCCCTAACCACTCGCCAGTCCCCACTTATACCCCAGGGTGGATAGAGGCACTGTGAGAGGAAAGTGTTTTTCCCAAGAACACAACACAATGACTAGATCTGGTCTCACACTCAGAACTCCTGACCCAGAGTCCCAGCACATTAACCATTAATCCAGGGGGGAGTAGTAATACTGTTAGTTGTTTCCCACCAAGGAAATGGGGATAAGCTTCCACTGGATGGGTCTGACCTCCTGTGACTACAAACCTTACCTTTTTATTAAGGACTTTACATTACACACTCAGGTGGCAAGTAGGAGAGGAAGGTGTAGTAGAGACAGAGCTAAAAAGTGCATTACTGGTGTAATTGTCGGAGGACATCAATAACACTTGTATAAGATCATTTGAAAAGCTATGCCTAATATAAATTACAACACTCACTTTTGGGGAATTTAAACAACTTTGCCACTATACCTGTACAAAGGAATTGCCTTGATACTGGCCACTTGAATTTCCTGAGTAGCTGGTCTCAATGACAACAAGTCTGGACACTCCTCAAGCAGTCGCGGGGTGGAGATACCACATGCCACATAACTGAAGATATCGTGGACAATATTGTGCCTTGGGATAGCTACATTTGGACAAGATGTAAAGTGTAAACTTAATTTAAAGCTTGCAGGAAAAGTAAGACATAAATTTACATGTATCTATGGATTACACAGTAGAAATTACACTCTGACACAGCCAAAATTGTTTTTATAAATATAATATTGACAATCTTTACATATATACAGCTGTACAAGTAAACAGATGTTAATTTAAAGGAATCAGACCTTTATTTAAATAGAGAAACTCCTTTTGTAAGATAACTACCAATTTGTGAAATTGCACAAATCATTAAGGACATTTTGCTGACATACCTTCAAGGGTGAGTCTTCTCCAAGTATTTGACTTTCCTCCTGTTGCGGCAGGACATTCATCTAGATGACTTAAATACTGTCAGACAGGAAAAAAAAATTTTAAAAATAAACTTCCACAAATGCAAGTTGGTATAGTAATAAAATAATATTTATTTTGCCTTAATCAACCTACAGTATGATGAAATGATTGCCCATGAAATATGTTGGTGTGTTACTCTAGGGATCCCTTGAGCTTGGGCTAGGAAAGCAGCTATAAACAGGTCAACTTGGAAACACTTTACCCTAACAGCACATCTTTCAATCAAGGGTTAGAAATGGGTTGTACTATACTGGCAGAGTGTCTAAGGATATTGACAAAGGGTTGGGAGTGGGGGTTTGGGGGGGGGGGGGGGTGAGTAAGCTTTGTAATACTTTAATTTGCAAAAAAAAAAAATCATGAACTACAGACACAAAGCTGTAGGTAGACTTTTTGCATCATTCCTCATACCTGCATATAATCTTTCATTGTTGTTACATCAGTTTCATCAGTTATTCTGTCTTTCTCTTGCTGACATGTATCAGCTATTAACTGATCATAGAATTTTCGATTTCCCATTAATCTTAGTGAGTCACAAGCTGCCTAGAAATAACAAAAAAAATTACAGTATTGAACTAGATGACCACTGTTTATCGAAATTCATAGCCTTATACTGCAAATAGTCCCACACAGAAAGCTAATATTCTTAGTTACCTCTGAGGCAGGTTTGATAACCTTTTTCCCACAATAATACTTGACACCATGTCCTCCACTGTGAATAAAAATCTTGAACAAAATAATGGGTGGAAATTCTGATCCTCCAAATCTACAAAAAATTTCATAGAAAAGGATAATGAAAAAATAAAACCAGCAATCATTGATCAGATTTGCCTCTATCTGTATGTAATAACTGTAACTGTTACAGTTATAAGAGAAAACATTTTGTACAAGTTGTTTTTTCCTAAATGGATCCACTTTTTATTTTGCTGAATTGGCTACCTGGTTGCCCTGTGGTGTTTCATTGGGATTGGCTGATAAAGTATTTGATGTGCACCTTCACGTTTTGCAGAGTGTGATGGAAAGTCAATTCTTTTGTTTTACTCGCAGAAGAGCTACATTTCACCTAAATTATGGACATACTTTGGTAACATGTTCTTTGCATCTCCAAGCTCTCTGTGTCATCATAGCCTGAATACCGTTCCCCACAGGAAGAAGTGTCTGAATTTTGTTCCCATAAGCAGGGTAATGGGGTGGGGGGAATGTTTGGAACAGGCTTCAATAGTTAATTTCAACACGTCAAGCAAGATGTGAACCAAAACTTTCATCTATTATAGATTCTTCTAGATACTATTCATTTTAGATCTCTTTTGCCTTGGATTATTCTTAGCGTAAAGCTGAAAAAATACAAAAAGCAACAACAACAAAACCTAAGCCTTCGAACTCCCCATACCTGAATCTCACTCGTGCTTGGATCACAGGATCACGCAGAAGGTCTGCCTCGAGTGGTGACACCTTTCTAAGCACCTCATACGTAAGAGAATGTTCCTGAAAAAAGGAACATCATGAATTCTACACTGGCAACAAAAGGAAGACTATTCTTTCACAGTGCAATCGTTCAGCGCACAAATCATATTTCAAGCTTGATTTGTACAAACTTACCGCCGCACATATTGCATATTTTAGCAACTTGAACATTTGCTTGTCCCGGTAAGAACACCAGTATCGTTCAATCTTTCTTGCTGCTTCAATTCTAGTTAATCTGGAAATCAAAGAATGCATAGGACCGCTACAGCTCTCCTCAAAGTTATTGGCACAAAAGCAAATCTGACAAAACAGCCTTTCTTGTCACCAAAACCCTACCGTGAACTCGGAGGCGCTTCGTTAAGATTTTGTCCCATTCTCTTAAACAATTCGAAAAATATAAATACGAAAATTGACCAGCAAACGCTAAAATTCAAACAGAATATCGCCCATACATGCAACTTAAATCGGCCATGTTTTTATTTTTGACCCAGAATGCAGCTGGTTGCCATGGAAGCGAGTCACCACTTACACTAGCGGTCAGCTGAATCTTACAGTTTTATCATGTATCAGCAACAATGTGTAACTAATTCTCCACGAGTACAAGATGGCGGCCAACATGGCTATTCTTTTAGAAAGAAAATTGTTTTTCCGATTTCTCGTCGCCAAAAGGTATTGATTGACTCTCACTTCAAATTTGTCTTTTCTTATGTTAAATCTTTTCTTTTAATATTACCTTTTTTCATTTTATCTTTCCAAGTAGGAAGCAATTAGTTTGGAATTTTGGTTCCAACTATACTACTGGTGAGTTTTCTAAGTTTTGTAAATAATTCCGTAACGGTTACGTCTCAGTTTTTTAGCACTGTAGAGATAATTTTTTATCAAATATAATTTTTTTTGTGTGTAAAATACATGGATCTAACAGAGTTAAAAAAAAAAAATTAAAAAAAAAATTTTAACAACTAGTTCAGTAGTGTTCTTAGCTGCAAGGATCTCTTGATTTCGTAGGGTTTAAAAATATTATTTTAATAAAAATTAGTTACGATAGTTATAAAACTTTACTTCAAGCGTTATGATAATTTCAGTTAAATTGAAAACAACCAGAAATTTTGATTTCAGATTTCTAGCTTGATGTGTAATACTTTGTTTTAGAAACTACGTTAGATGTTTTTTTCCAATCTTGTTACAAAAACTAACTTTCAATGAGGGAGATTCATGTTTCTAAAGCGATGGGTGAATTAGTTATAAAGAACTTGACGGTGATTCAGTTGGCACAGCTTAAAGTTTTCAAAGGGAGGTCAGAGTCATGAATTTCTGTGCACCCTTTATGAAGTGGTTTATACTACTTCCTTTTCTAGCATATCGGTAGGATCTGGTTCAGGATGGTGTCTGGTTTAAATTTCAGGCCATATTCAGGCTCTTGACAGCCAGAAATTTTCATATGGGTTGATTCTACCAAACTGATGTTTGTATTTTGGCAATCCTGAATTATAAGACTTTTGTGTCATTGACTTAAAAAAAAATGCTTTCCCAAGGGAGAGGGGGTTATAGGCTCTTCAAATTCCTCCCTCACCCCCTCAGTCACATTCCTGATATTGGTGAGTTGATCACTCTTTGGGTGTGTCTCCTCTTTAGGCCCGAGAGCAATTAAGAAGGTTGTCATTGCCAACAGAGGTGAGATTGCCTGTCGTGTCATGAAAACAGCCAAGAAAATGGGGATAAGAACAGTTGCTGTGTACAGTGATGCAGATGAAAATTCCATGCATGTAGACACAGTAAGTAAATTATATTAATTTTTACAAAATTACACTTAGGTTAAAAAAATATTCTAGATCTGTGTTTTTCTAGGTCATGCCGTAAGTTGACCATAGAAGGCTGGAGAAATAAGAGAAATTAACACTCTGTGATGATAATTAATGTTTTAGACAAAAGTTTTCATAGAAATTTTATTTTGCTAAATGCATTGTTGATCTAGAAAAAATATATCACAAATTTTATGATGATTCTAGCTGCAAAAATAAGAACAAAGCAAAGTTCTCCACAACTTACAGATTAGATAAAGTATATTTTTAACTGAGTGTACTTTTTAAATTTCTTTACTTTCAGGCTGATGAAGCCTTTCACATTGGGGCAGCTGCATCTCGAGAAAGTTATTTGAAAATGGAGAAAATCATTGAAGTTGCCATCAAAAGTGGAGCACAGGTATGAATAAAAAAAACTTTAATACTGTTTGATTTTGCTGGGAGTATCGGTGGTTTATTTCAGAGTCCAGGGCACTTGCAGTTATGTCACTACGTATGTCTTTGATTTCTGGTGTTTATGTCAACACCAGTCCTCTCACTCTCTCTCTGATTTAGGCCATTCATCCAGGCTATGGCTTTTTATCAGAGAAACCAGAATTTGCTGAGCTTTGTGAGAAAGAAGGGGTAATATTTATTGGACCACCAGCTTCAGCGATCAGAGATATGGGTATAAAGAGGTAACTAAGAAGATTCACTGTAACCCTTTAACTCTCATGAGTGACCAAGGCAGAATTTCTCCTTACAGTATTAATACAATATCAACCCAATAAGTGATAAGAATAAAGAAAAATATCAATTTGGGGATAATCAGTTGATCCAATACTAAATTCTCTGAACTAACATTATATGAATTGTATGGTTGCCAGTAAGGAAAGTTACAGATTTGATCTGGGATTTAAAGGGTTAAAATTACTTGAATTGCAAATTATTTCCTGCAATCTTGGTCTGATATCTTGCATTTTTTATTGCAGTACATCAAAGGCCATCATGGGCAATGCTGGAGTGCCAATCATTGAAGGTTACCATGGTGATGACCAATCAGATGAGAGATTGAGACAGGAGGCAGAGAAAATAGGGTAAATGTTTTTTGTCTTCAATCAAGTGTGGTTCTTGACTGTTGTTCTCCTCAGTTCATATTCTTTGGCTCTCTTTTTTTATCCAGATATCCTGTCATGCTCAAGGCTGTCAGAGGTGGAGGAGGAAAGGTTTATTTGCTTGGAAAATAGCAAAAACATTCATTTTTCTCTTTTCAATTGCAAAGGTCAAAATTCCTTATTATCATGGTCAGTTCTCTCAACTGCTTTGGATTCATTACATTCTGAAGCTCTGATCTTTTGAAACTTTTCCTAGGGGATGAGAATTGTAATGAAGCCTGAAGATTTTGATGATGCCCTTGAGTCAGCTAGAAGGGAATCTTTAAAGTCCTTCAATGACGACAACATGTTGGTGGAGAAGTTTGTAGACACTCCCAGGTATCTGGTTGCACTTGAGTGGCACTTCTGCTGCATAAGCCCTTTACACCCAAACATCAATATACATATTCTCCATACTGATCTTTGTACATTTACTAAGGTGCTGACAAGGAGAATTTGTTTAACAATCAAGAGCGTCTTTAGTTGGTGATCATTTTATTTATTCTCATGACTTTAATGTGTGATTCAGGGGTGATATTATGAGGAGAAATTAGATGTTAATCACTCTTAGAGGTCAAAGAGTCAATTTAACTTTTGGAAAGGAAATGTTGAAAATTACAGGAACTTGACTCATTCTTTGTTTTTACTGATGCTGGAAAAAAAACTTTCCTCCACACTTCTCAAACTCATTAATAATTCATGCTGAGAAAACAAAGGAAATTACAACCGTGAAGGAGGTTTGGATATGTGACCATAATTATCACAAACTTTGTTTAACTTTTGCTTTGATTTTCTCCAAGAATTATCAATGGTTTGAGAAGCTATATCAAACATTCGAAAGGGTGTTTCATCTGATATCCAAACACCTTGAAGTTGGTTCAAAAAACTTGGCCACACCTCATTTTTTTAACCACTTCTTGGTGTTTGGATATAGGAAGAAACACTCTTCTTCGTGTTTGATATATTACTTGATTAACCTGCTTTTTTCAGACATGTAGAGGTTCAAGTATTTGCTGACACCTTTGGCAACACAGTGTACTTGTTTGAGAGGGACTGCAGTGTTCAAAGAAGACATCAGAAAATCATTGAAGAGGCTCCTGCCCCAGGTGTATCCTCTGAGGTGCGGCAGAAAATTGGTGAGGCAGCTGTGAGGGCAGCGGAGGCAGTTGGTTATGTTGGAGCAGGTATTGATGTTTACCATGGTCAGAAAATCTTTTTTGAGCACACAGAAATTTGTTCAGGAAACTTTTTTATTGAATCAGAAGGGACAGATTGTCATATGATCAAGGGTGACAGATGTAAGATCACATTGAGATTGCAAGATTCAGAGCAAAACTACAGGTTTATCTCTACAAGCCTAGAACTTTCAACTCTCAAAAGAGAACTAGTACTGTGGGCCAGGATGTAAGATTTTTTCTTGTTACAGGTCTGCTTTCATTAAGATTTTAAGACTTTAGGAAAGTTATGTGAAGTAACTAGGCTATTAGGAAAAAAAAAAAGATTGCAAGAACTGTAAAATTCTAATAAAACAGTTAAGCATCTTTTTTTTTTTTTTTTTTTGGATTTACTTTAAAGGTACTGTTGAGTTCATTATGGATAAAGACCAAAATTTCTACTTCATGGAAATGAACACACGTTTACAGGTAAAGAGAGTACTGTAGAACGATAAATGTATAAAGTCATTTAGTATTGATAATATATGCCTATATATATATATATATATCAATCTTATTGAAACTGTTTTAACCTGATATTGACCTCAGCGTCTTCTCCACCAGTCAGTCATTCAGTTAGTCACCAGTGGAAGTTCTGTAGCTTCTGTGCACTGTAGTATCCAAGACGCATGTCACATATGAAGCTGGTAATGGCCTAACATACTACAGAGTTTTTGACAACTCAGTAGTGGAGCATTGGAGTGCAAGACCCGAAGGTTCTCGAAATCCGACCAAATCCGAAGCTTCGGCTTCCTGAAGATATCTCAGATTTTCTCGTCGCCTCATGCATCGTTGCAAACGAATTACATTCCTCTTTACGTTGGGAATTGTTGTTATTTAGAATAAAGTAGAATGGAGTGGGTAAGTTTCTAAAGAAACTGTGGTGCTGTGTCGCTGGGAGAGTATAACAGAGTAATTTAGTATTATCAACTGAGATGATGACGTAAATTGGTCATCGTAAAGAGTTTTGAAGCTGACGTTGCGAGCGTTAGCCCTTCGTCAGAGCGAATGACGAAGGGCTAACGCTTGAAACGTCAGCTTTTAAACCCTTTACGGTGGTCAATTTACGCCATCAACTCAGTTAATAATACTAAATTACCGTGATAATGAGGTGGAGTAGACGAACAGAATTCTTTTGTACCCATCAGGTGGAGCATCCTGTGTCAGAGATGATCACAGGACAGGATCTGGTGGAGTGGCAACTGAGAGTCGCAGCAGGTGAAGCGTTACCTCTCACACAGGAGGATATCAAGCTAACAGGACACTCGTTTGAGGCTAGAATTTATGCTGAAGATCCTGATAGGTATGCTGTACTTCGTGTTATTTCAGCCTTGTCATCTTTAGTGGAGTTCAAAAACGAATTTTGTGCTGGAAAATATTGCAACGAAGGTGATGCCTTGCCTTCCATAGAAGAGCTTTTTTACGAAGGGATTATTCGCGAATTCTGACTGTTGTTCTGATTGAGTTTTTGTATGTACGTTTTTCCTTTTAGTGATTTTCTCCCAGGCGCAGGCCCTCTATTGCACCTTTCAACACCGCAACCATCTGACACAATCAGAGTCGAAACAGGAGTACGACAAGGTATGTACACCACATTGAGCAATTTATACCACCTCTAATTCTACTGGATTATGCAGGTCTAAACACTCTGAAATGTCACTAGTCTTCTTCAGTGAGGTTCCCTGTACTAACCAGCTTATGTCCAGCGTGACTTCAGGCTGCCTATTAAGGGCGATTTAAGGCAGGAGAATTCCAAACCGGCCTTTTTCTTAACTTGAACTAGTTCTTACCGTTAAGCATATTAGTTCTCAATGCTTGAAAAAGTACGGAAATTTTCAGACCTCAAGAAAGGTATTGAACTACGTTTAAAGGGGTAAGTTTCTAAAGAAACTGTGGTGCTGCGTCGGTGGGAGAGTATAGCAGGTAATTTAGTGTTAACAACTGGGTTGAAAACGTAAATTAGCCACCGTAAAGGGTAAAAAAGCTGACGTTTCGAGCGTTAGCCCTTCGTCAGAGCGATAGACGAAGGGCTCACTCTCGAAACGTCAGCTTTTTTACCCTTTACGGTGGCTGAACTACGTTTAGATTACGTTCGAAAGACTAATAAGGACTATCGGGATTTTTGCAAGTAAGAGCGTAATTGTCGGGTCAGATCCAAAAACGGACCTCATTAAAAGTTGGAAAATCGAAATAAGGTTTGAAAGACTGAAAAGAACTATTGAGATTTTTCTAACTTTTCAATGTTAAGTTCTGTGTTCGGACAATGTGCTTGTCTTCCAATGGTTTCGTGTGTAACTCATTCTTTATTTGCAGGTGACGAAGTATCAGTGCATTATGATCCAATGATAGCAAAACTTGTAGTTTGGTCAGAAAGCAGGGACCAAGCTCTGAGTTTGTTGAAAGAGTCTCTGCAGCAGTATCATGTATGTATCAGGTTTATTTCCGTACTTTACAAGGCCTCTTCTCCTCAGTAAGCGGCCGAGCAACTCACGCCTTACTTTGGTTTATGATTTCACGAATCGTGCTCGCCTTTTTGCATATTCACACGCCTTATACTAATTTTGGCCTTAAGTTCTTAACCCCTAAGAGTGACTAAAATCTAATTTCTCCTTAAAACATCACCCCTGAATGAAAGATGAAGGTCATGAGAGTAAAGGAGATTATCACTAACTAAAGAAGCTCTTGATGGCTGTACAAATTCTCCTCGTCAGCACCTTAGGAAATGTATAGGGAGCAGTGAGGAGAATATGCATACTGATGTTAGGGAGTAAAGAGTTGATCACGTGTCATGTATAAACCCTTAACCACCTTCTGAAATCATACTAACCTTGTGATTTTAAAATCACGTTCGCGCGTCGCACTTTTTCGATTTTGAAATTACGCGAATGATTTTTGGCCAAATTTCACTTCAGTCAGACTAATGAGCATCATTACTGACTTGCCTGACACTTAAATTTGTTAAAAAGAAAACATCCATCATCTTTTGCATATCCATCATGACTATTTAAATAGTTTATAAAGAAAATTCAATTTTGAGGTTATCAAAATGTTTTACCTGAAGGAGTGGATACGGGAAAAGAGCGCCTAGCTGTGTTTGTAAAACCCTTTTTGCTGAAAGTGGCTGTTACTTGATATTCTCTTTCAACAGATCGTGGGATTGAATACAAATATCGGCTTCTTGTCAAATCTGTGTGAACACAGCCATTTCAAGGAGGGTGACGTTCACACTGATTTTATTAAGGTGGGTTGAAAGAGTTTATGCTTTCAAACCTTTTAGGTCTATGAACTTCACTCGTGTCGAGTCAGCTAAAAAAGTGCTGTGTGTCATCTAGCAACTTAGAGCTGACACGCGCATGCGTAGGTATGACTTTCTTGACATCGACAAAATCGATCTCATATAAACGAATATGAACTTGGTGACTCTGAGTCAGTTGCTTTTGTTTACATGTTAATTTTCATAGTAAGGATAAAAGCCAGAATAACAAGAGTTGCAGGATCTTTTATCCGTCGCATTGCAGTGTTCTTTAATATCTGCCCTTTTGAGTAGTTTCTGAAATCTTCGTCATGTAACCTTAGGAAGTTATCGGATCATCTTCGTCAATTATCGGAAGTCATCGTAACATCTTCGAGACTTTTCGGAAATTGTTTTAACACATCTCGAAAATCCGGATAATGCGCTATTGGTAATAGAAACATGTATTTTTTGTCAAGTTGAATTATCTGCACTTAAAATTCCCTGCAGCAACATTATCAAGACCTATTCCCAGTAAAAACACCGCTGAGCCACGAAATACTGGCGCAAGCAAGCTTGGGACTCTTATTACTCGAGAGACAGGAGCAGGAAAAACGAGCTGCGCTCTCTTCTGGTGAGAACATCTATGTTGACGTATTGTATGCACCTCATGAGATGTTACGGACGTCTTTGGCTTCCAGCATTGGTCATTGTACCTCTGTCGGTGCTGGTAAAGTACCAGGCAGGTGAAGAGGCGAGGTGACGCTAACATCCCTTGTTTTTATTCGCAAGACGGACTTTGCCGAAAAGCAAGGACTGCTCGTATGCATACGCATACACGCATACGCAGTCGTATACGCATGCATAATGTTGTATACAGTTTATAAATAATATTGGAATTGTAATATAGAATATTTTATTTTATTTTAGCTTTTCTCAAAGATATTAGCTCTACAGCTACACTGTGAATTTCGAGCATAAATAAAGTATATGTATGTACGTATGCTCGTAGTCTAAGCTTTCTTTAGTTTAAAATAAAATCGCAGAGTTTTCAATCCAACCCGAATGTGAAAGATAAAAAATGAAAACGTGATAGCACGCCTGAAAATTCTCTTCTCACATCTTGATGGTATTATATTTCGCTATGATATTTTATTTATTCTAGCATATTCCTGATTTTATCTTATCTTTTATCTTTGCAGATCCGTTTTCAGTGTGGAATTCTAATGTGAGCTTCAGACTCAATAATGTTGCAAAGAGAAAAATACGACTTGACGATGGTGATAGAAGTAAGGGAATTGAATTTTGTGTAGCTGGTTTTGCTCAGAATTTAAGATTTTGAAAATGTTTTTGTACTGGTTTACTGTCATTCAAATAGGTAAAGGGATCTGGAAGAAGATAGGTTAAAAAAAATTATACTGAAAAATTCCCCGACCGTAAAAGTTTAACAGCCCGTTAAGAGTAAGTCACTATGTACCAGAAATTTATCTCTTGTTTTGTCAATGAAGGAAATCGCGGTATTTTTATTAAGTAACTTCTTGCTTCGATCCTGAAATATGAGCTTTACACCTTGCCCAACCTTAAATGATACGCTAAATCGTAATTTATACCGCGATCAACACAATTGATAGCCTTACTCTAAATCGTGAGGCAAACGATTAAACGTTCATTTTTCTAAAAAAGCCACGATGAACAACAACATTCCCTAGAACATAAACCGTATTTTTTTGCTTTTGTTTCAGAGGTTTACATCATTGTTTCCTACAACAAGGATGGAACTTATAATTTAGAGGTAAGTTTAGAAGAAGCGGTATGTCTTACTCTATAACATCGAAACAAGGAATGTTTTAAACTAGGCTTTGGCAAACTTTTGTCTTTGAAAACGTTTGCTATTTAACAAAATTCATATACATTTTTGTATTAACCCTTTAACTACCATGAGTGACCAGGACAGAATTTCTCCTTACAATATCAATACAATATCAACCAGACAAGTGATGAGAATAAAGAAAAATATCAATTTGGGGATAATTAGTTGATCCTATACTAAATTCTCTGAGCTAACATTATGAGAATTGTATGGTTGACAGTGAGGAGAATTACAAATTTGATCTGAGAGTTTAAGGGTTAATATGTTATGGGGTAATCAAAATTTGTTGTTAACTGGAGAATAACGCAGCATCTTGTGGCAACATTTTACAACTCGGCCATACCTAAGTCCCAGGGTAGAGCTTTTCCTAATGGGGACTCGGGGATTAAGATATATCCAAGAGGGAATTTCTGTGAAATCATGTTCAAAATGTTTTTTTATCTTATTTGTGTTGCACAGATCGATGGCCGTCGCATGCACGTTAAAGGCAAGCTACAGACAGAAGAATCACGAGTTAGCCTCACAGCTAATGTGGATGGACGTGTCTTCAAGTCTTGGCTTGTTGACTTGGAGGGAACCCTGCATATATTTACCAAGGTACATGTACGAATTGGAATTTGGATCGCAGCACTAGTTATTGCGGTAGCTTTAGTAATTCAAAGTTACTTATGAAATAGTTTTCCACTGGATGCCGAAGGTCATCTGGGTTTTCACTGGTTTTTCTTTAATGTGCTTTGTGAATGGTTCAGAGACACGCGCCATATCTTCTCGACCAATCAGTGCAAAACTAAAACAAACCGCCGCGTGGTTGTCCGCGTTTTCCCGCGCTAAAGGTTTATTACCTAATTCCCAATGGTGATTGTCGAACGGCAAGCTGAATATTACATTTTGGTTCTTATCTTAGGATGGCTGTCACAAATTACAACGCCCTGTTCCCAAGTTCTTGAGGGGCGGTCCATCAGCTGTCTCCCAAGGTTCTGCGGTAGCACCAATGACAGGCACTGTTGTAAAGGTACGTTACGCGATACTTTCTCTACCCCCCACCTCTTCCTCGTTTTGACTGTCAATTTTTGGAAGACTGGTAAAGTTACAATTATTAGGCAAAACCTCTTCGAAAATTTTCTTTGAGCCTTACTAAAGCATTGACTCTCTTTAAGTCCTTTTTTTTTCGGCGAAATTCGTGTAGTGTTAAAAGATGAAAAAATATCGCTTAACTATTCAAGAAGCGAAATATATTGAAGACCTTAAGTTTCACGTGCGCAAATTCCGAGCTCACCCGTTTCGGGTGTCTCTTCGGCTCCCTTCGGAAAGGAGACGCTAACGACGAAGAACTTCCGAAAACCGTCGAGTGGAATAGGATTGGAATCATTGGATTCTCATGGCTGTAGGTTTTTTTTCAAGCATGGTAAAATTATCCTCTGCTGTTGGTATGACACGCTATTATTTTAATATCTGGCGCAGGTTTTCGTGGAGCCAGGACAGACGGTCAAAGAGGGCGAGACGCTAGTTGTCATGGAAGCTATGAAAATGGAGGTAAGGAAGATTTCTGTTTTTGCCGCTGGTTCCTACTAAGACTGCAGTAAAATTAAAGGGTGAAGAGGGAGGGGAGGGAGGAAAAACGATAAAAGAAGAGGGTAGGCCTTAAAGCAACGCTGCTCAACCGTGAGTTGCATGACCTGATTACCCTTTCACCGCTTAATGGCAAGCAGTCTGTATCCAGCGCTGGAAATTCAATTTAATTTCTTTGAACGAATACACGTTTTGTTTTGTGTAGGCCTTCCCGCTTGATGGTAAGCAAACCAGTTGCAAACTGGTCATTTCATTTTCTTTGTCGCTTGACTGGCTCAAAGGAGTGTCCTTGACGCGAGGAATTACCATGTTTTGTGCTTTTTTTTTGCAGCACGTAATTCGGGCCCCGAAATCTGGTGTGATTGAAAAAGTGTTGTACTCTTCTGGCCAAGCTGTGAACAGGCATGCGCAGCTAGTACAATTCCAGGAACAGGGAGAGGAACAAAAATCTGAAGACGACGACGAGGAAGGGCCTGAGGCCGAGTGAAAAAAATTGACATCGCGCGGACTGGCCTGGTGGCTGGTTACGATTGTTAGAGGCAACTCCAAAGTTAATATTGCGTTACAAAGATTTGAATCACCCAATTGCGGTTGTGGTCATCAATTTGATGAGACAGATAGATGAGAAGTACTATAAATTCCTCGTTTTCTTTCAACGGAGTTCTGCAGAGGGAAAGCTTCGTTATTTCGAGGGAAGTGGTCAATTTGTCACACAATACAACAAAGTCACGGTTACCGTGTCGCCTCTTTCGAGTGTGTACCGTAAGTGGACTGGGGCGAATATGCGGTGCGAGGCATTGGAACTTGCAATTACTTAAAAAATTTGAATCTAAGAAGACCAGAGTAGGTTATTGCTCTCGGTGTGTATTTTAAACAAGCAGTGCTCCTAAAGAAAATCTGAATCAAAGAAGAAAACCTATATTTTTAATGGTAATATATTTTAAACTGTAACTTAACTTTCATTTCTTGCGCGAAATAATGACATGAATATACAAATGTTGGCAAAATTATTTTCCTATTTAATCAAATGTTGGCCCTAGCTTATCCATCAAAAACGTGCATTGAACAAGACAAGTTACATTTGGCATATTGGTATCGGAACTGGGTGGAGTTTGTTGCAAAAAATCAGAGGATAACGTGTGATTGATTAAGACAATTGGGAAGCTTCTTAATTTTACATCGCAAGAAATTGTTCGAAATATAATCTGAAGTGAAATCCGAATTGCGAAACTGAAATGCAGCTGAGTGTTATCTCTTGTAATATTGTATACGAGAAGATGAAGTAAATGATTAACTTGCGAAGTGTCATTTAAGAACGATTTCTCCGAAATAAAAACCGGATAAAAGCACATGTAATGCCAGTAGTTATTGACAGAGCGATGAGGTTATTGGCTGAGTGAGAGGGCTAGACGGGAAAATATCAATATCTGGCTTTGGGTTGTGATTTAGGTATGAAATGCAGCAAAAAAGTACATCGTTTCATTAACTGCCCGTAATTTTATTCCTTACATCACTTAGATGTAACTTGCATCGAGTTATAAAAATATCAATTCAAAATCATTTCGGATCTGGCGATTTCAATCTTAAGTCCTTTCACTGTTCACTGTTGGCGAAAGAAGAGTCATACCTTTCCAAAGAGTAAGAAGTACGGGTGGATGTAGTTTGTAACAGTATTTGATTGATTGAGGATTTTTAAAAACTCACAGCACCATGAAGTTGGCAAGATCAATAAAGATCATTACTTAAAAATGAGATCGTTCGCTTGATGCATGAACAGAACAGCTGTAGATTAGGTACTGTGCGTAAAATTGAATAGGCCGAGATCTGATCCATCGATAAATTAGTTGTTATAATTCAATAGATAGATAGAGTTCTATCTGTCTGTACAATTTTCTACATCAAAGGAATGGTTTCCACACAAGTTCCTCTCAATTCTCTTGAACGTTTCTCTTAGTTTGCGGCGTCTTACTTTTAGCCGCGCATGCGTCAGCGGGCTTTTCATCGCTCACAGGCCCGCTAGGTTTCTCATCCGGGCTCTTCGCATCTCCATTTTGTTTTACCTCTTCTGTTCCTTTTGCTTTCTTCTCGTCGTCTCCCTTAGAGACCTTGCGCTCCGTGCTTTTTTCACTATCTTTCTTAACCTCAACTTCCTTCGTTTTTTCCTTGGGCGTTGGCTCAGATTGGCGCTCTCTCCAATTCGCCGAAAGACTTCCACTGCTCGGCCGGAATTGGCCGCCGCTATTTCCTCGGGGTCTTTGTACTGGTTGTGACTGTTGCCTTTGCTGTTGAGGTTTACTTCCGCTTCGATGCCTCTGATCTTGTCGGCCCTGCTGTTTGCTTCCGTTGCCGTGGTTTGTTCTAGACTCATTATGATCGTTGTTCTTTCGTTGTGCGTCGTTTCGTTTCTCGTCTTTTCCTTCGCTATCTGTTCGTCGGTTGCCTCCCGTGAACCAAGGCGACGGTCTCCTAACTTTTCCTTCTCTGGGTGGGGAGGAGGCTGGAAACAAGTCAAAAAGGGACGTCACGTAAAAATACTCCAAAAGGAGAATACTTCTGAAGTCTGCGTATTATGCCAGATAATGAAGTTTATTTTAAATAATCACTTCGATCGTAATTCGTGCAATGTTCAATCAAAAGGCGTAAAGAGCGATTTCAACTGAATGTCGAAAATAGCATTAAATACTTCACTTATTTTCCCTTTGAACCCAATGCTACTCTTGATAAGTAAAAAAAAAACTCGTGCGACATTTCAAACCAATCACAATCAAGACTAAGTGAAGCAAATCAATGAAGTTTCCTTGAACATACTTACATGTTACAACCTCTTCTTTCTCGCTGGGTTCATTTTTTGCGGTCGCGCCAGTCTCACTCTTCCCCTGATCGCTCTCCTCAGTCTCCTCTTCGATTCCTTTCAATTCTGGTGTGGGCGTTGATGCCCGCCGGTTTCCAGTATTCTGGAACAAAAAACCAGATTCAGAACAATGTAAGATCATGATGGAGATCATGATCAGTTGAGACTTTAAAAAACCGCGTAGTCGAAAAACTTTCAAGGTTTATCATGACTTACAACGAACTCAAATTCAAAACTTGCCTTCGTGGACTGCTGTGAATTCGCTTTGTTCTCGGTACCTTCCGACTCACTGCTCGACCTTATTCGTACGGTCGGCTTCGTTTTCGGGCCGTCTTTAGTGCTTACGAACATCCCTTCACTCAAATCCCCCGCGAAACTCTCCGTGGTTAGAGAACGGTCTCGTATGCTCAACATATTGTCCTGCCCAATGAAGGAGAGGCTCGGTCCAGGCCGCATCTCCGCCGGGGTGGGTATGTAAGCGGGGCCTGGGGGCGGGTTTATCCCCATACTCCTAAGCTGACTGTCTAGACTTTCCTTCTCTTTCTTCATCAACTCAACATCCTGTATGATAATACAAAAAAAAAACTTGCAGTCGATAAACTCTAAGCCACTAACACGGCCAACGATTTTCTCTTTGATCCACTGTAAAGTTAACCTCTCTGTGTCCAGCAAACTAATTTATTTACATTCTTTCCACGGCAACTTAGAGCGCTTCACATGAACATTGCTCACAAAGTCAGTTCCTATCGACGAACTTGTTGTCCAACGATTCAACATTCTATCTAAATGCTTACCCTTAAATGCGATAAATGATAATCTAACATCATCCGCGCATTAGCAATGCACTCTTTTGTTCCAACAAAAAGGAAGGAAACTTCTTTCTACAACAAAATGGAATTATGTTAGAGATTATACGCACTCAATCTCCGCAGTCTGTTTTCCCGCGCTTCGCAACGGCCGCACGCTAGCCTGTGCTTGGCGCTCTGCGTTACGCGCGCTTGGTGCGAACTCTTGGCAGCAACGGCATGTTTTTCCCGCGCTTAATAACGGTCGTATAAAAGTCTCGCCTTGAGGACCAGTTTCCTATTCCACGTTTTCCGCGCTTTGCACAAGAGACCCTTTTTCCCGCGCTCGGCAACGGCTGTTTAGTGACCTGTGCAGTTAATTGCACATTTTCCCTTGTCGCAAGGCGTAAGTCATGTTTCCCGCCATTTTCTAGCGCGAAAGGGTTGCGTTCTACGCATTTTGTTCGGCCACTATCCTGAATGCATAAAGAAAGTACTGTCACTTTATGATAACAAACCTTGGCAGCCTTCTCATCCATAGACGATCTATCTTCTGGAGGTTCAATTTTAACACGCGTCACGCCTGACCTGTCTACAATGTCTTGTATGATGCGACCACTCTTACCTATGACTTTCCCTAAGTGAAAAAAAAAAATGATTAAACAAGACATTTATGTTACGTCAAAAGTTTTTGTATTTCGGTGTCCAATAGTCCCCTTTATCTAAATATACAATTATCTTTCTCTGTTACAACGAGGAATGGTGATGCGTAATGTTCTAAACGCGTCACGCGATTTAAGATGTCCTGACTATGAATTGAGGAATATCCAGTGATATTCCTCGCAAGTAATCCTCAATTCTGAAAACTTACGTTCAATTTGATGAAGATCTTCGTTTTAAGTTTAATTCAAGAAGGTAGAACGTTTCGCTGTTGTTAAGAAGAAGGGACAAGTTTGTTTGTTTCGAAGAAATCAAGTCTAAAGATCAATGGGAAGTTGGAAAGTTAACAATTTACGCGGGAAAATATTACGCGGGCAGTCATTTTTCATCACCTGGGAGGGGGTGTAGCGAAGCATTTTGGTTGATCATGTTTTCATTAGAACGGAGAGGGGAGGGGGGGGGGTTGGTCGCCGCTAACAGAGTATAAAGAGGAGGGGACTTTTAGTCGCGCTCGTGGCTAAAATATCCTATGGATAATAAACACATCAGTTCCCAAAAATGAACAGCTACCTGTTACCAAAGCCCAACCAAGTAACACTAAGAGCTTCTAGGAAGCAGGCGTTCATTTTGAATTCAAAAGCTACAATTTGGTCTCCACGAGCCCTTATCAATAGTCACAGCGAAGGAAAAGCTGGAACTGGCAGAACTAGAGTTTCAAAATAGCACCATAAGAAAAAGGGAAATTTTTCCAAACTCACCTACAAGAGGTCTCGGTACATAAACAGTCTCCTCGGCAAACTCTAACAACCGTCTGGCTTCTTTAACGCTTGCTTCGTTCTAAAACGTAAAAAAAAAGTCTATGCTAGTCACTAGTGGAAACTTAAAGGGTCAAAAAACGATACAAATTACTTACTTCTCCGCAGATGTGGAAAGTGCAGTTTTCCTCATCCACCTCAATAGAGATGATCCCTGCTAGTCTCCGAGCCTGTTGGATGTTAGCGCCCTGGGCACCAATGGCAAGACCCATAAGATGATCGGGAAGTGTCAACATCTCAACGATACCCATCTGTTTCTTCGCAGTCTGCAACATATAAGACAACTAAGAAATCGAAAAAAAATACCAACTAAAATAATTTGTCTTAGCATGCACAATTTCTCCAAATGTGGACCGGCATATGTTCTATTAGTTTTACATACAGTCGAACCAACCATAATATCAAGTCTATGTGATCGCTTACGGGAGGTGGTCGTTTACGGGAGGTGGTCGTTTACAGGAGGTGGTCGTTTACAGGAGGTGGTCGCTTATAAGAGGTGGTCGTTTACGGGAGGTGGTCACTTACGGGAGGTGGTCACATACCAGAAATGGTCGCCTACCAGAGGTCAGGCCTCAGGGGGGGTTTATATTTCGGGTAATACGCATATGATGACCGGACCCTTTCGCCATGATGATATCACAGTCAGTCCCAAAAGTTTGCAAAAGGTACAATTTAAGGTAGCATCTTACCTCCACTTGTCTTGCTGTCTCATCCATCCAGGACTGTAGCAGCATTTTTGTTCTAAGACTTCTGAAGTGAATTTCACTAAGCATAGCAGCACACTTCACTGGGCGTTCAGAACGAGACTGTGGAATATAATAACAAGTAGTTCTTTTGATAAAACAGATGTCAATTTTACTACATGAAATTGCAAAGGCCATGAAAGCTCTGTCTTTAGAATTAACCTGGACATCAGTAAAATACTGTAGTACGTAAAAAATTATCCTCAAAAATCTGCAAGATTCTCCTTTGAGGTCTGAAACTAGTCATTGGTGTATTCTTACCAAAGCAACAAGCACTGCTAATTCATCAAGGTAATACACACAAGAAGCACCACATTGTTTCTTGAACTCTCTATGCGTCATCTCATCCTTGCAGCTATGACAGAAAGACACAAAATCTACATCAAATTTTCTACAAACCATGACCATCCTTGCCATGAAATTTTACAATCGGACAAAATTTCAACAAACGCTTTTTAGGCAACTAATTTATTTCTCTATTTTTCACGTTACCATGTTCTGACCCAAAGCATAGGCGCCATTTTCATGAATTTAAAACACAAACAATCCCAATTACTCTATTCACCCTTGAAACATCAGTTTAAGGATTCTTTTTAGTGGCCACCTTACATTGCCAATTCAGTTGATAAAACCAAATACCCCCACCCCCCAACTGATGCAACACCACAGTTTTTTTAGAAACTTACCCTCGTAACAAAAGGGTTTCAGTTTTTCTTAATCTTGTTTGTAGCACGCAAGTGTTGCAAACTAAAAGTCAGTAATTATTTCAAGGCATATTTGCAAATCGTTTAGAAGCTTACTATTAAGTTGATGATTAATTGATTAATACCTGTATATTATTTTTTTTAGGACCTGTTTACATGGAGGTGAGGAACCCCTGGTAGGTGAAGTAACCCGCCTAGGTGGGGTAACCTGCCTGTCCATATAATCTCTACATGAAAGGTGGGGTGACCCGTCTAGGCGCGTTGCCTAGTCTGTTGGGTAGGGTAACCCTGTCAGCGGGGGTGACAATTTGCCATGTAAACGTCTCGCCACAACACGAAAACCAATCGTAACTTCGTCACTCGAGTTTTCACGTTGACTTCAAACAAGTTTCATGTTTTTATTTTGAGTTGTCATTGGCGAACGATGATGCTCACCTTTGCTCTGACTGACAGTTGTGATCACTTTGGTTTTTTGGGACGTAATCTTATTCTACTCTATCCATTATTATTAAATGTTTTCAACTCCGCGGAATATTGCATCTCTAGTGTTCTAATTGGTTCACTAAACCCCAGTTACCAGCAGATATTCTGAGTCACCTTATTTGGAAATGCATTGCCCCAACTGTTGTGGAGCTGAAAAAAAGCTCCAAAGATCAAAACTTTAAGGATTTAATTAAATTTAATGCAACAGTTATTCCATTCACACATATTGGATTGTACCATCTCGCCACAGAATAATCAAACGTTCATTTGTGGTTGGAAATTTGGCTGTACCTAATCAAAACGAGATGAAGTAAAAGCACTTCACGCACGCCACACAGATGAGTACTGAGCTTTTAGCGCGCGCCGATTAGCTAGTTCGGGAGTGATAACTCACTTATTCACCTCGCTCCGAGTAGCCAAAGAGACAAACTCGCGCGTCAAGGGTTTATTTTCCGACTATTTTTCGATGAATTGACAAAAATTAACTTTTTGAGTGTGTGTGCGTGTGGTACATACTAAAACATTTACCAGTTTCGGAAAAAGTGGTGGATATTTACCTCCACATTAATTATTGTCAATTACTATAATATTGCGTCGCTTGAAAATTTCTTTTAATTTTCTGTCATATGAAATGACCAATTATCTAAAAAGCGTAAATCGAAATTGAAGCGAGACAATTTCTTTTCAGGGTGTCAAAACCACTTACGAATTCAACATTTAAACGGATCTTTGACTGGAAATAACGTCCATAATGATTAGAGAAAAATTACCAATAATTTTCTCCTGTTTTCTTATTTCTTTTGTAACCGGAGAATCATGCTGGAATTCTTTCGAGAATATCTTGGAGACTCGACAAATTCCCGGAAGGTTAGACAAAGATCAGTGCTGGCTTACAAAACAGTTTGTGGTTTCAAAAATGGAATGTCTTGATATCTGCTTGCGAACAACGAGGTGTGCTTCTTTTTATCTGAAACAAAGGATTAAAAACTGGATCTGCATAATACTTAACAAAACTCCTTGGGAATCAGACAAGCTGGTACGCCAAAACACAGGTTGGATGAATTTCAACGCGAGCTCACAAAAACTTCAGGAGGTAGGAAGCCACAAATATCAGACACTGCATTACCACACTGCTTGTATCTTCGATTTTTTGGCGGGTTATTCGAGCTTGTTATTTGATTGGGAACTTTTTCGATAGGAATTTTTCTTCAAATAGACGGCATAGAGGCAGGTCATAAGTTTTAAAATTGCAGCATTATTGGTTTTTTTATTTATTATGATCATGCGAACGAATGGCATGGAAAATGTGGATAAGTCTTTCCATTTGCAAATATAGAAATAACTTAATAAATAAGAAAAATCTCGATGGAATCACGGAAATTCGTGTGAAAGTTTTTTTCTGTCCAGCGTACGTTGAACTGCTGGATATTCCAAGCCAATTTTCCAAATGGAAAATGTAATTTCCCATATCTTGAGTAATATTAGCGAAATTTCACCGAGCTGTTCGAAAAAAGAAGTTATTTTTTTCGATAGAAACTAAAATTAAAAATGAATTCAAACATAAATTGTAATCTAGTTAAAAATTTTTTCAAGTTGCTGGATATAAAATTCTGACCATCCTTTAAAAGCTGGTATTTCTCTTCTGCTTTTTAAATTATCATTTTGAACGATCTTGCCATGAAATTTAGTTCGGGTGTCAATGGTTAAACAATGCTTCGTCATGAAAATGAAATGATACCATATTTCATCATTTGCATATGAAACGTGCTAAGGAAATCGAAGGAAAATTGAGGAAGTTAATTGAAACCAGTTTAGGCAGCTTATTTCCACCTAAAAAAGATACTTGTCTGAACCTTGAACAAAAAAGATGGGCTATTACTTGGTGCATTACATAATCCTTGTTCTGGAAAAAAATAATAAACGTGGAAACTTGCTCTTTTGCAGATTTTTTCCTTCGACACTCACCTGCCTTGTGAGAGATCTGTAAGTTGTTTGTTTTTTTAATAATATATGCCGAGGGAAAAGCAAATCTCTCCAAACACCCACTTCCTCCCCTCTTAGGCAGTAAATAATGACCCGTTCCACAGGAAATTGATTTTCTTACGGAAAGGAATTTGAGTATTTTTATCAGCGGAAATGTTTCTTTATCAGTTCCATCCACTCTCTGCAAAACTATCTGCATATACACAAGCAACCTAGTACTTACAAAGACAAGTAAATAAATTCATGGATAAAATTAAAGGCCCCCAGTAATCTATTCTTTTTGTCTGATCCCTACAGCTCAGCTGACATTGACGAAGAAAGCGTTTCCTGACACAAGCATGAGTTTGGTGATAAGAAAACAAAGGCATAAAATAAATCAGCTTGCAAAAAGAAGAGGGAAAAAGAAAAACAATATGTAAAACAGCACTAGAGTGAAGTTGATAGGCACACAGTAAGGGATTAAAATGAATCTTGATCATTAAAACTTTACGTTCTAACAACAGTATGTATTTTTTTCCACACTGTTCCCTTCATATTTCCTAAGGCACTGACAAAAAGAATTTAACTCTTTAACTCCCAGATCAAATTTGTAATTCTCTTTACTGTCAACCATACAATTCTTATAATGTTAGTTCAGAGAATTTAGTACTGGATCAACTAATTATCCCCAAATTGATATTTTTCTTTATTCTCATCACTCATCTGGTTGATATTGTATTGATATTGTAAGGAGAAATTATCTTTTGGTCACTCATGGGAGTTAAAAGGGTCAACAATCCAGAGCTTCTTCAGTTGGTGATCATATCCTTTATTCTCATGACCTTAAAGTGTGATTCAGGAGTGATGATGTAAGGAGAAATTAGATGCTAGTCACCATGGGGGTTGAGGGTTAAGGGTTGCAGATATAAGGTGGAGTAAGCTGCATAAGCAGGGAGGCATTTATGTTACACAAAGTTCAAATGAGCAAAACAATAGTGAAACACAAGTGTGTTAAAACTTTGTACATTCCCTTGCCATTCCATGCAGAGCTACATGTAAAATGTTAAACCACCAATTTTTATGTCCTCTTAGCAATGAAAGCTTGACAGTGATTTGGTAATATGTTTACTTGGAGCTCAACAATACATTCACATTATGACATTGCATTGTCAGAAACACTTAACACATCAAGCTACTAGCAAAAATCTTAGAAGAAAATAAATTATCTTTTTTCCACCACATTTTACCACAGGTTGCCATAGTGATATCTTAAACTCCTTTATTAAAAGTGCAATAACAACCTTGAGAAACTTCACCCCCACGAAGTAAGATTGCATGTACATACAGGTTATTTTCAGACCATGGCTAGGCGGGTTACCTCACCTACCACATCCATGTAAACAGGCCTTAACAAAGGTCTAATGTAAGGTAAGGTAAGGTAAACATCACATATCAGTGGAAGAACTTACAGTTGTCTAAGATCCTGGGGGACATCTATCATCACCTTGTGGTACATACTTTTACAAATTGGTCCACTGCAATAAAACAATGAGTCAATTAAAAGGACCATCAATTAAGTAATAATTTTATCAGTGCATTGGTCGATTCCCCAAGCAGTCAATCTGTTTCTTCCATTAACCCATTAACTCCAAAGATCTGAATGTTAATTCTCCCCTCTGGCTGCAAAACATTTCCTTGTAAATCAGTTCTGAGAATTTAGTGTTAAATCAAGATAATAACTTCTCACTGATAATTACTGTAAATATAAGAAAATCATATATATGTGCACTGCGGTTGGAGAGACGAAGCCATCCTCACAGTTATGAACACTACTGAACTAGTAGCTGGATCCAAATAAACCTTCCAAGTGGTGAATAATGACTGTAAATATATGAAAATCATATATATGTGCACTGTATGAATAATGTAGGGAGAATTTCTATGTTAATCACTTCTGTACTCTAGCTTAACAGCCCAATCAGCCAGGTTTTATCTTAGCTTCCATAGCATGAAGTGATCAGTAGTATTACTACTACCCCTGGATAGGATGCTTGTCCACCCCAAGGTCCCCCCCCTGCATTTCATCAGGCTTGCCTAACCATTCAACGGTATCCAATTATACTCTTGGATGGAGAGAGGCACAGTGAAGAGCAACACAACACAATGCCTAGTATTGGACCCAGACCTCTCAGCCCGCTTACCAATACCCCACTGCATCTCCCACCCAACATCATAAGACCAAAGCTTAAAAAGTTACAATAGCCAATCCCATTGAAGAAAAATATTACAGAGAGCTCAGAATGAAGAGGTTAAGTGCCTGAAGTACAGGAAAATGAAAATGTTCAGGGTTGATTTTAGTTTGCATGTGATTGGTTGCAAGTTTTCTGGACCAATCACAGAGCAAAGTGAAGTACAACTGAAGCAATCCTGGTTTAATTTCAACACTCCAATCAATATTGCTAAAAAAAAATATTTAAAAAAAATTAAAAAAAATTAAAGGATAAGCTCAGTCTTAAAAAATATTGAGGGGATCCCATTTTAAATGTTCAGTATTGTCTAGAAGGCCAAACCTGCTGGCTAGTTCATCATCTTCAGCCAGCCACTTTTAACTCCATTACCCTAAAAGCTTCAAAGCATTGTTGAAGTACCACGGACAAAATTTGCACAGTAACCATTTCTTAGACTTGTCAAGAATAGTTGAATGTATAATTTACTACTTACAAGTTAAGACATGCAAATTTATTCTATGTTCAGAATTGGCTTTTAGGTTCATATGCGCCTTCTAGATCCCCTGTGACATTTTGACTAAATAATTCCAAATCTTGTGTGTAATCTAACAAAACAGTATGATGTACATGAAAACCTAATTGTACCCTATTTTGTATTGGCCTATTTTTAATTAATGTTCCTGCAATTCTTATATCATATAAGCTTGGTCCCTAAAAACAACTATGGCTAATGTCTCTCAGATGGGCACCACTTTCATGGAAACAGAAATTTTCAACACTTCCACAAAACAAACATCGCATTGAAAGTGAACTTTGATGTGTATATGCCAAAAATATGATTTCTAATGAATCAATCAGAGAGAAAAAAAATAAGTAAAGAGAAAAGAAACAACTTTCTCTTCTGGAAAACTCACTTGCGACTGGAGGGGCGTATTCTCTCTCGTGGAACAATCTCATTAAAAGTTGCATCCCATCCAGCATACTGAATCACATAGAACTAAAAAATAAAATAAATAAACACTGAGTCAGGCACAGTTCTTGCAGTATCTCATCCTAGATCAACAAAGAACAAAATAAATCATGGTGTTAAACATTTTTCAGGAGCACTGGACAAAAGATTTGAAGCTATGGAATGCAAACCCCTGCCAGTTCTGATATTGTAGTTCAAAACTCTACCAAGTGAGCTACAGGGAATGTGTTCAAAATCTAGGCTACATTATCAGGATCTTCAACACATCATTTTGCAAAATTCATCCGAAAAAAATATCAAGTGTTGATCTGTGACCCACAATGAAAGTTTTGGAAATCCATTCCCTCCTTCAGCGTTGAATATTACTAGAATATGTATGTGTTGGTAACAAAAACATTATTCAGTCAACATTGCATTGGGGAAAGGGGGGAGGAGGGAAGAATCAGGAAAAGCAATCCCTTGTGATCTGGGTTGTAGGTTTAATTTCTAGGTAAGAAGCATCCAGTATAACCTTAAGGTTTAAAATTATAAAAACATCCTGTATAGAGAAAGATAGGTTTCAACAAGACTGCAACTCTGTAAAATAAGGTCCTTAAGAATTTTGTGAAGAGCTGTCTTGATTTATCTACAAATGGCAACATTTGTATGTACATTTTTTGAAAATCAATAAACATTAAAAGTAAGGCTAAATACCTCTCCCTTTTTGTGAACAATTCTGGCCAACCACCAGCCACAAGGCTCCCCGTCATCGTCTCTAGTAAACACCTTTAATTGATAAACAAACAAGCATCACTTATTCAATTTTGAACTCTTCTTTAACTCTTAAACCCCAAGTGTGAAAAGCATCTAATTTCTTGCTACAGTAACATTCCTGAATCTAACATTTAGGTCATGAGAATGAAGGAAATGATCACCAATTTACGAAACTCATGATTTTTAACAAATTCTCCTTGTCAGCACCTTAGGAAATGTATAGAGAACAGTATGGAGAATATGCATACTGATATCAAGGTGTAAAAAGTTATCATTAAAAACCTTAATACATAATGCAGAGCTGTCAATAAGCACCAGTAGCCCACCAAAATTGCTAGCTAATCTGCCATATTTAGCAGGGTGCTTTCAATTCCTACTGCCACAACATAGGTACTGATGAAAAATTGTACTATTATTGAAATGCCACTCCAGAAAACTGTAAAGACACCATTTCCCAGTTTATAATGGAATTAAAAGCATTATTAACTAGAAACAGGGTAAAATATGTGAATCAATTCCACATTCAGTATTTGCTTGAAATTGCATGTAATCTTCACAAAGTGTATGGGATTTCTCAATTAATTGAATACGTTATCTGATAAAAAAACATGGCATCCATGATAACCTGGCCACCTACTATTTCTTATTTGCCTTCTTTCAAACTCAGAGACAGCCTTGCAAATATCTTTGTTGATCAGTGTCATTATTCTTATAACCTGTTTGCCTTATGGTTCAATAAAATTGTAAGGAGAATTTACAAATAAGCAATGAGAGTCAAATTGTCAACTCTTTGATCAATAAGAATGATTAGCATCTAATTCTACTTACAAAACTACCCCTGAATCAACCATTAAGGTCATGAGAATAAAGGAAATGATCACCAATTAAAAAAAAAGCTCTTGACTGTTTAATAAATTCTCCTTGTCAGCACTTTAGGAATTGTAAAGAGAACAGTATGGAGGATATGTATACTGATATCAGGGTGTATAAGAACCAATGTCTTAACAGTGTTTTTCAAGAATAACCCACCCTACTGCCTCGCTAAAACTAACTTTTTGAATTGAGAAAAAAAACCAAACCATTCATTAGGGCGAAAAAGAAAAAAAACACACGACTCTTTCCAGGATTTCACGAGTATTTCTCAAAATGACGTAGGCCAAAGAGTTATTTTCTCTCTCAATTAGCCAAACGTTGAACAATAGGGTATATACATGACTTAACTGTCACCGCCGAAAAACCCGATCTTAAAGTAAACTGAGGAAACTTATTAAAAATCATCTGACCGCGAAATATTGCACATGGGCTTGTTGATTTACACTGAATTTACACTACCACATGTGCGAAATGGAACTGGTTAACACCTGAACTGTTATTGCACAATCGCACCAAATTAGAGGATCAATTTGCCATAGAAAATTGCTAATAATCAGAAATAACACAGTGATTTAAGGACATTGATATGAAATGTTAATCAACCCCACCGTGAATGAAAGCAATCAAGCTCTTTCTTTACGTCAGTATATGCCCTGTGACCTTACGCTATTTTATCACATGGGGCCCGGGTACAAAAAACAGGTTTTCCCTACACAGACCTCAACTTCATCGTCCACATATAGATCACATCGTTGATTTGAAGCGGGTGGCAAACGGACTTCTTCATAGGGAACCCTCCTGCAGTCATTTTGTCTGTTCGAAAACAATAAACCAAGGATTTGAAGATAAACATTGTATAAAGGTAAACAATGAATGACAATTGAAAAATCGCGCGCCGCCAAAATCTTGGCATACGTACTCATGTTCAAAAGCAATCGTTACTTGATCCTGGTGAATATTCTTCACATAACCCTAGGAAATAAAACTTCCATAATTATTCAACATTTTTGCTGAGATATTTTTTTCATTTCATGGCTCTCACCTTATAATAAGCCCCATTTTTTCCGCACACCTCCACAGCCAAATCCTCCATGTTTTCTTGTCCAACTCGCTTGAGTGCCTCAGGGAACTATGGGATATCAACAAATTGCGCAATCCAAAGACGTGGGCGCGAAATGTTGACGCCATCTTTGTTTTAATGAGGCTAAGGAAAAGACTCGGAAAAACGGAATCATCACCCACTTCTAAGAGTAAAAGCTCCTTTTTATACCTCAAAGACCTCAAGAGACCCAAAAATTCCATAGAAGTGATAACAGATTGAAATTTATGGACTGATCGATGCCCACCGCAACTGTTGGACTGCGAAATAACATCAAGTGTTGTTGCTTTTGTTTTGTTTCTTTGATTTTTTGCTAGGTGTTTTGTTTGTTTTTTTTCTTCTTGAGCCAAACTTCATGCTCGGGCTAAAAATATTATCTAAAATCGCCTACGAACGGATAAAGTGAGTCATCTCTCCCCAGTCTTACTCTGCCTAAAAATCATCCCCGTCCCAGGCCAATCACTGGAGCGCGCAACTCGGTTTGTAATGATTTCGTGTTTTTAGCCGGATTAAATCATGATAAAGTTAAGTAGTCTAGGTAATACAAGCTGAAACTTCCGTTAGGTCCAATAAATTAATTTCTTCCTCTAGTCTGCGAAACTTGAGGACAACGTCTCAGACTTCCTTATAGAAGTCGGTTTTAATTTCTCTTGAGAGAGAGAGCTGGTACGAGTCGCCAGTGCAGTCATTCTTTATAAACTGCTATCTTACCGTCAGCAAGTGAGGCGTTGATATTCAGAAAAATAGTGAATATTGAAATGAATTTTAGCGTGATACTGATGACTCTAACCTTAATTAATTGTCTTTATTCTCTTTATAACTTGAGCTTTACATATGAAGTTTTTCTGTATCAAATTCTAGTCACAAAATATCGTCCCTTAGAAACTGCCAAACTAGGATTACAAATCAGAAACACACGCCTCACACAGCACGTCGTCCGGCGAATTAAACTCCTCCCTTATATACAGTTGTTAGGACTTGTCTGAATGCAATTCTAGTCAGAGAAAATCTTTCTTTTCAAATTGATTTATTGGGGTTTACAAATTAGAAACTCAACGCCAATTTACAACACAAATTGAAAAAAAGGCTTCTCAAGATATTTCTTTAAAAGTTAGGTTTATCGCGAATTACAAGAGTTTGGGAAACAGGAGCAAGATTTTGCTTGTCATAGCAATGATAACTTGATACCACAGCCAGCTGTCGAAAGGAAACTTCTTTTGCGGCAGGAGACTGACAGAAGCTTTAGTGATGAAGAGTTGTCATACGTGAAGAGGCATGAATCAAAAAAATTAACAGCTTGAAGTATCGGCGTACAGGAAGCTGTAACTCCCTCAAGTGACGAGACAGAATTTTTCCTTGAAATTTAACTTAACAGACAAGTGATGAGAATAGAGAAAAATATCGATTAAGAGATAAAAGTGATTGAATACCCAATTCTCGAAACTTACATCATAAGAATTTTATGGAAGAGAGTAAGGAGAATTACTAATGAGATCTGGGAGTGAAAGGATTAACTTGTGCTGTTGCTACCAGCTGTCTTTGTTTTTCACTTTTTCTTCCTATTTTTTTTATTATATCTATTGTTCATTTGATCATTATTTCATTTGTTCCTTTTCCTACTTCTAAGGGGTACTCTTTCTTCTCTCTCCGTTTTTTTCATTATATGACTATATGCATGGTTTATTTTTCAGACTATTCCAGTTATTACGTTTAAAATAACTCGGCGGCGCAGCTTGCAGTAAAATGTTGAATGGCTTCCTGTTTTCGCCTCAAGGCATCTCCAGCTTATTACGACGTCTGCTCTCGATCACCATTTAACAAACCATTGACCAAAGACAGAATTTCTTCTATTAATTTTCTGGAACACTGTTTGTTCTTGACGGATCTTATGACGATTGATTTGTGGTCCACAGGACTCTGACTTAAACAGCATGTCGATCCTCGGCTTTTTTTTTTTTCTTTTTTTTTTTTTTAACCAAAAATAGACTTCAGCTAAGTTTCCATTGAACATTTATCGCTTACAAGCACTGGTAGAAAAAAATTCACTGCTGTCGTGTTAATTGTAGATGGTGTAAATGATATCTTGAAGAGCAAACAACCTTATTACTATGAAGAGACAGAAACCATTTTAGAGCTTGTTTCTGGATCGAACAATAATTTACGCCGTAGCAAAATATTTTCGGGAAGTAATTTCGCTCAGTCTTGGAGGCTGAAAAAAATAGCCGAATTTTGCAGTCTGGCCTTCTATTGTTATTCCTGTTAAATCATCTCATCCAAACTTAACCACACTTGTTCATTTTACACTTATCGCGAGTTTCCGGTATTTTCTATCTCACTGCGAGTACTTTGTGGTGAACTACGGCGACCACGCATCTAATCTAATCAGAATTTGGCATTTGAAAACGCGTTCTCCCACCTCTTCAGATAAATTACACAAAACACTGAATTTTAAAAATATTTTGATCATGGTGATGGATCATGCAAGCTGTTCTTCAGGCGCAGTTTTCTGTAACCTCTCTCAATAGCTTCGTAAGCTTCTTTCGAATTAGTAAATTAACCGCGCAGGGTAGTTATAATCGATAAAACAGAATTTAAAGGGAAATTATTCTTATCAAAATATTTACTTTGATAAACGAATTCCTGTTGGGCCGAGAACAGCCAGTTTGGTAATTGAAGGAAATGAACACCAGCTTGAAGTTATATCCGAAGTCATGTTTTCAAAATGCAGTTTATAAAAACTTAGTATTAGAATATAAGAGTATTCAGTTTATCGAAACTTTATTAAAGCTTCCTTTTCTACTTCGTTATTTCAGCTAAAATGAAAAGTGAATCGGACATATGCTTGAAAAACAAAAAAAATATATATATATATACGTAGAGATATATATTATCTGTGATCTATTTTAAGTTTTAAAACAAGATGAGGTATTTTGGTTTAACAATCCTACTGAGACTAATTCACAGTATGAGTTTTATTAGGACATTGTATTGTCCCAAAATGTCGGCGCAAATTCATTACCTAAGCACGCCGTGCGTATGAAACAAATATGGTGTGCTGCTTTTAAGATACCGCAAATTTTATTTAAATTTTATACACGGCTAAATTACACAGCTTTGGAAAAACACACGATTCTTCTTAAGATTAATTAAAAAGAGATGAATTAAAAATCCAAACATAGCAGGAGGAACTGAATTGAACACAGTTCGTCTTAATCTCTTTCCCTTCTCTCGAGTTAAAAATAAGCAGATCTTTTATTGAGAGAATTTCTGCCGTTGAAATTAACTTTACCTCTCCGAACTGATACAATATAATTTTGAAATTGAAAAATTTCATGCTGATGTTCTTAAAAAAATTCCCCAAAGCACCCACTTAGATGCAAAACGAACGTGAATTAATTTTTAATAAGGACCAAAAAAGAGGAAGTTAACTTTAGACAATCAACGATATTTATTCAGCGGAGCAAGTAACATAAGAATGCATTAGGCCTATTTATATTGATAGACTAGGGAACTAAAACGCAAAGTACAAACCTCTTTGTTATATTCGTAGCAAACGATGAACTAGACAATTAAAGATAAATTTCGATCAGAAAGTAAGGCCCTCGGTTTTCAGTTGTTTGAATAACTGCATTTTTTTTTACAATAGAGACACCTTGCAGATCTCAACCGCCAAAATAAGACATAATTCCTGACTTTTTAAAACAATGAGTTCCCGTTGTGCAAGAAACCATTTGCGTGCGTGAGTGGCGCACGCCCATATGTGAGCATGTGATGCAAGCAGATTGTTCATAAAAGCCTACATTACAAAGACCGAACATCCGCTCCAGTCGGATTCATTCCCACTAATACCACGGTGAGGTGCACAACTATGATTTTTCAGACTTTCTTCCGCTGGACCCTTTGTGTTGCACTAATTTTGGCTTCAAAAAGCTTTGGCGAAAGAAGCTATCTTGGGGTGAGTAAGGGGTTGTGACTTTCTTTAAAAATATTCTCATATAAGGAATTTTTTTTTTCTCCCATGTTAAAAAACAGAATCGCTTTTTGGCTTCGCTATTTCATGAATCGATTCACGTGGTGCATTCGTTTGGGAACAAATTTAGTCTATGAAAGGAAAAAATTGGGCGAGGGAAAAAATTTATCTTTTTTGCGGGTGAATTTGAAAGAGAAAGATTGCCCGCTCCTCCAACTTTATCAGGAAACCTGTTGCGCACCGTTGTTTTATTGCATAGTTTTGTGCATCTATTTTACCATAGTCCATATTTCTTTGTTGTCTCACGCCTTTCAATGATCTAAGAAGCCCAGGAGAAAAATTCATAGCAGCTATGGCGAATCCAATTTTTAAAATTTCTTTTGTTAGATTTTGTCGTGGAAAGAACAAAGGATTCTTCCCTTTTGAATGGCTTCCCTGCTTTTTTGTTGGCTTCCTCAGTCTTTTGTTGGTTTTTCCAGCAAAGTGTTGAAGTTAATTTATTGCTTATCATAAGCAGAGATAAAACTTCGGAAACCGATTAGGAAACAGGGACGTTCTAAACAAATGTCTCTATTAGCCGCCTCAAATGTCAAATTAATTTCCTAAGCCTAAGTACCTCCGGTTTAAATTTCCGAACATTAAAAAATTAAGTTGAAAATAGGGGATAATGCGTGTGTTACAGAGCTAAATATAACTTCACCGCGACTCTAGTTAAAAAAAAAAAAAAAGAAAAAAAAAAAAAAGCATTGGACGTTACTAGTAAGCTGAAAGGTTTCCTAGCAACGCAAAAAAGCTGCGTTCGATCGATTAAACATTTGCATTTAATTCAATTACGTGTTTTAGACAGCGCTGGAAAAGGAAATGAATAAACATGGTGGTTCAGCTTCCTTTAATTCACTTTTCATTGTATACCGGTGTGGGGAAGGGGGTGGGGGCGGGGAGTCGGAGGATTTTGCCTATGTCACAGTAAAATTTACCAGACCCCCCTACTCTTAGGCTTCGCGGTAATCTAATGATCCCTACTCATTGACTGTCAACTTTCGGTGGTCCTCCCTTTATGCTCTGTTAGCGACGTCTAATCCCCCTCCATTCCCGCTGAAAACCATGTGATCCCGCAAAAATCTTTCCTCACTCCCCCAACTTCTGGTGTATGATGTATTTTTTTTCAAGTGGTCTCTAAGCTTCGCTCGCTCAAAAGTTTAAAGGGAAGCTGTAACAATCAAAGCTTTCTTCGGCTGATTATAAAAGCGTAACTTCGATTCCTTGAGATAAGTCTTCTCCCTGCACAAAATTGGATAAATTATCTGAAACATTTCTTACCGGGGCGCTATTTAAAGTTGAAAATTTGAACACACTGGCTTAGCGTTTCAGTGCGACGGAAAAGATATTACATTTCAAAGAATATAACGTCACCGCTGTTAGTAGTATTTCAGCTGGATTAACTACACCCTTTGTTTGCGCATGGGCGATGTTTCCGCTGCTATTGAAATTCACCCAGACAACCAAATTTAAACAATACCACACATTTCCAACTGTGCGACAACTTGGAAAATGGTCTGCTAGCGAGAATTTTCGTTTCCGGGAAAAGTGAAAGATAAATGACATCATTATCACAGTATTTATTTTGGCTGATTTTAATAAGTCTGAGGTGCAAAAAAATTTTCAACTTATGATAAAAAGACGATTACAATTATTTATTCAAATTTTTTTCCTCTTTTTTTTCCCCCCTCAGGATGAAGAAATTGATGTACTGGAACCTAACGATATGGCAAAGAGAGAGAGGTCTGGGTTCAAGACATTCAAACAAACTAAGAGAGGTGAAAATTCTTGTTCAGCATGTTCTAGTCATGAAAATAGTAACCCTGTTGAACAAAATATATGCCAGAGAAAGATGTTTTTCGTCTTCCTATGAGTGTGAAAGAAAGAAAAAATTCTGAGTTCCCATAAGAAATCGATCTTCAGACCTCGTGCTCTGATGCTCTACCACTGAGCCACCGAAACTCTACGGTGAGCTAAGCCCATTACGAAGTTCATACATGATACGCGTCCTACATACTGCTAGGGTCAGCAGAGCTCAAAACTTACTTTTTTCCCCATTCTATGTACAAAAGATATGCTGTGGGAATCCTGGATCAGCGGTAATTCGTCGTGGTGCAAAGGTGGTTCCCACTGCATCAATTCTCTGCCTCAGAAAAATACAGATACCGAATATTTGATACTTTCCTTTGGTCTCCCAGACAAATATTTATCATTTTCTTCCTTTTGATTTGACGTTTTTTCCTAGATAAGGAGATCCTGCCCGAGATTCGTTGCGGGCTTTACCCAAAAATTGTACCGGTTCAAAATGGAGATGGAAACGTCCTAAATGATCCCCAGTTTGTAATGGTCAATCGCTGCCAAGGCGCGTGTGATCACGGTCTGGCCTGGCAGAACTGCACAGCGACCAAATGGCGTTCAATTGACGTCATCATGAGGAATCGTCCTTTGATAAACCCCACCCGCCCCGTGATAGAGCACGAGGCGTGCGAATGTCAATGTCACGTGCGATGTAATGATCAAATTCACGAGCGTGACGTCAATTATTGCCGGTGTAACTGCAAAACAAGGTGTAACGTTGACGAAACTCAGATCCTAGACACATGTGAATGTGTTCCAAGAGCTGGGAAAAGAAATGTGCTGTATTAAACTCGTTGAAAACGCAATTTTAGGTGTGATATAGAACTCGAGTAAAACTTTTGGAATTTACTATTAACGTTGAAAGAAACCTTTTTTTTTCTTTTTCACTTTTATAGTTAGGTAATTATAGGAAAAAGTTAAAGTGAATGTTAAATAAAGCACAAAAATTCATGATGTAATGTATCCAAACATCTCTTTTTTTACTTGTACAATGATGTATCAATGTAACTGGCAGTTGCAGAGTACAGATACGCGATTCACTTGAAAAGAAAAAGAGACCCTTCTTTCCTTCGGATTGTTCACATGGCGCATAGTTGTGGTATGGTGAAAGAAAAAACATGGGTTAAGGCGCCGGATTTTTCGGGTAAAAAGTTGAACAAGTTCGGTTTACTGGGGATTAAAACTTTCTGAAAGCGAAGACGAGCGCTTTTGGTGATTTGAGAAATATGTTTTAAAGTACAAAATGTTTCAAAGGTCGAGAGCCTTAGTAAAACACCTTACTGTAGTTAGGGTCTTTTGAAAGCATTTTATTTTCCCCTCTGTACAAAGCAAATGGACTGTCTTGAGCTGTGCATGCGTCTTTCCAGCTGGGGATCAAAGAAGACGTAAAGTTGGGATACGTGAAAATTCAGTGACGCCCTCCCCCGTTCCCCTCTTCCGTTGCAGCTCGTATGAAACTCTTGTTCCGACGGACACAAACAGTAATTTACTTGCACTATGAATATTCTGAAGTCCAATAATGCGCTTTGTTTGCCTGTTTATCAAACCCCGCTAGATTCTAATTTAAAATTGGAATCTTGTGACGTGTAGGCCTGTCCACATTGCGCTGAGCAACTTTTGACCAACTTTTGGCGTCTAGTGCAACTTTTTGCGGTTCTAACAACCTTGAGCAATTAATGTTTGCCTTTTTTAGCAGTTTTTGCGCAAAGTTAATGGCTTTTAGTGTTTTTGACGTAGCCTTGAATCTAGACAAGCCAACATATTTTTGCAAAGAAGGAGAATATTACTATGAAAACGTCTTAGTTTTGCGAAATGTCTTCATTCATGCGAGTTCAGACCATAAACATGACAAGACTTGTCTGAAAAGTATCATTTATTTCCGGCAAATAACTTTTCACAAGAGCAAGTTTTACCTAAATCAGAGGTCATAAGTAACCTTACAGCCTTGCTAGAATTTCTTCCTCGTCAGGTTCACATTGACACGTATTAAAACTAAATTTATATCCCAAGTTGCAAGTTCGTCTGATACTGCATACACAACGACATTGATTCTTGTCCCACTGCATGTTGTCTGTTGATTGACAGCTGTCTTTATCCTTAACATCAGTACACTCGCAGCTACATTGGTTTGTGTTGAATCGTTGCCCGGGGTGACACTTTTGTGGCACACATGCGCATGAGCAATCAGTGTGGTTACTCATGACAACTTGAAATTGATTATTAAATATTTGGCGTCCATGCACAGTCACAAGAATTGTTACATTCTCTTCTTTAGTCATTGCGCAGTAACCAACACCTGAAACGAAGAATGCATTGATATAGGGGATCGATATCAGTATCTGGGCAACTGCCCACCTACCCCTCCCCTAACTCAACAACAGTCAATTGATAACAAGATAGGGTTCATGTTGGGTTAAGGGAGGGGTAGGTGGGCAGTTACCCAGATGCTGATATTGATCCGATATAAGTAACTCGTGTATTCTGTAGTCGAGAAGTACGAGAATGGTCATTAGTTATCGCCCATAAGGGGTGGGGTGGGGGGAAAGGGAGGTGCCTGATTCCCCCCCCCCCCCCCATAAGGCTCTGTAATCTTCCTAAGGGGCCCCCCTCGATTTTTTTTTAACCAATAAAAGAGTAAATTATTGCAAGTTCAATTGAGTGAGAATGGTTTTGCTTCTGGGTTACTTTATATCTGGTTTTATCCACCACCACTCAGTGTTCGATCCATAAAACTCGCCCCATTTTCTTAACCAATCAGATTTACTCGCGTTTTCACGCGCTTCGAGCAGTTTTCTCGCTTTTTCTTCAAGTTCTCATTGGTTCCTTGTGATATTTTCCTTTCCATCGATTGGTTGTCGTGATTACCTTGGCTCAGAGATTACGACACTCATACGAATGTACTCTTAGAGCAAAATTAACGCTATCCCGGGCGAATTATTTATTGACGGTCGTCCAATAAACTTACTTGGATGTAAAGGACAGCCTCCAGCGCAACGATGAAGCTCAACAAAGCTGGGTAAATAGAAGTTTCCCCATTTCAACGGATCGCTCACTTGCACAATGGTGGGGTATGGCCGACAATACTGCATCTCTAATTTGACGACCTTGCCAGTTCTATCTATATCACGGAAAAGGCGAAAGAAAGGAAATGAGTTGCTTGGGGATGATTTCTTTGTGATGTGAAAGGTGATATCAGTAATAAACATTTATGCAATTCAAAAGAATGAACGATCAAGAGATCAAGCAAAGCCGCCATAAAACCATGTAGTTGTTATAAATTGTCATGGTAACAACCCACGTTTTAACATCGTCCCCAGGGGCTTTTCGGTTTTCAAAATGGCGGTAGTGTCTTTCTCCTGTTCCACCCCTATCATGAAAGCAGCCCACTTTCAATTTTTTCGGCGCCCAGCACTGGGTCAAGCGCAAGATAGTTTTTTTGAAAATTTTCCGGGCAGAAACTTCTCCCTTTTGCCGGTAAAATCTACTGCTTCCGTATTCTTTTGAAGTCTACTGAACGAGAGCTAATTATGCTGAGTGGTCAATGTAAAACAAAATTTATCTTCTCATAGGTTATTTTTTTTTAGATAAATACATTTAGTGGTCTTCATGTAGAAAATGGTCGAACAAATTTGAAAGATAGAGTGTTACTTGGAGAATCACTAGTCTTTTAAGAGCATTTTAGTTTGCACGGAAGAGATAATAAATTTTGTTTTAAGAGTAGGCACCCAGGGCAGGTACAAACAGATTAAAAAAAACAAAACAAAGAAAGAAGAAAAAGGAAGAATATCTGCCTCACTAATTCATATATAGTCTTGCAGCTGTAATTTAAGATGTAACGCAACGCTCCCTCCCGTTGCGTGACATCTCGAAGAAATACTGCAAAGGAAGGTGTTTCTTACTGCGCTGTGTTGGACTGTTTCCATTTGAGACCCGTTTGCCCAACTGACGCTCTGAAATGGAGGCAATGCTCGTTCCTCTTGTCTTGTACTTGTACAACGCGTCAGAAGTCTATTTTGTCAAAGAAAAAGCACTTTTTCGTTTAATCAAGCACGCCTTCTCTTCATCAGTACTTACAAACTTACATACATACATATATGCGTTCATAGCTCGTCCCCACTGGGTTTATCAGAGTCAGTGTCACTTTACAAAATTAAAAAAAAATCGTAAAGATTTTCTATTTATAAAAATCATCGGTGGTAGAGTGGGTGTTTTATCTGGCATCATATCATGATCAAATGATTTTGGCGGGGGCGTGTTATTTAATTGGAAACATGTCAAAGCAATATATAATACCAGCTAGCGTTGATACTAGTCCGTGTCATCAGTATTATGAATGAAAATAATTAAAAATTTAGTATCATTTTCACTAACTTCTCCTTAGTTATCTTTAAACCTTGCAATGTCCCTGATTTTTCAAAAAATTCCAGGAAGCCCTCGGGAAAACCAAAACGTTTTATAGAGGATGTCACGTCAACTCGAGAGGGATTTCAAACCAGAAATAGAAGGCCTGTGGCTACATATTTTCATAGCGTGACAGATCAGCAATTGATTCCTTCATATATTTACAGGAACAACATTACGTTAATAAATATGCCACGCTTGTTTTACACCTGTCTCGAGGAGCCTTCTGTAAAGGGGAAGTCTTTGGTAAAGGCTAAAGAGATCGGAAAATTGAAACCTGGTACATGGATTTTGAGCAAGATCTTTAAAATTTACAACAGAACAGAAAAAAATGAAAATGGAACAGAGTACGAGTAAATTCACCCTAAAATTTTAAACGCCTCGGTTTCCATGAAAGAAAACCATTATCAGTTTTTATTTTAATTTTGTTATCGCTTTTGCATTATCGTTTATTAAACTTCAGAGTCTTCGGTTTCAGTGGGCGGTAAGAGTCAGGACATTCACCTCGATTAGGCCGAAGGGACAATTCTTCATTCACTAAACTTGCTTTCACAATCGATACATTCTCACTGCTTCTTTTAAAAAAAAAGTATAAAATATCATTAATTTTCCGAACTTTCTGAATTTTGTCAACTTCTTTCTTTTAGAGGTCAAATTTGTTAGCTATTTATTGAGCATAGTTTGTTTAACACGTAATTTCAGACGCGATGAAATGGAAAAACGGCTCTTTACATTTAAATTAAAACCATCTTTCCCTGTTGATAAAATTTCTTAAAGCTCGAGCTGCCATATCATATATTTACTCATTTTCTTGGTCGGTATCACTTTTTACAATGATGTAAGAGGATAATGTTTCGTTGTACAAAACTTACCTTCAAAGAGTCGTATATAATCGCCTTTGGGTTCAACCGCGCAGAAACTGTGTAGGGATTCAGACGGAAACCCAGGAACGTCAAAAGCGCTATCACCTTCATTGCTGATGTTTAAAAGTAAGTGATATGAAAAGCTAAATGTCCAATATATAGTCCGGTGAAGATGTTATCAATAGTTAGTGGAACTCCTGTATAATTAATCACTTGAGAACAGATGGTTGTTCGCCATGTTTTATAATTGCGCGAAATTACCACACTGGACAGAAATTATGATATCACTGACCGGCCTGACTGTAAAAATAAAGAGCGGTAGATTTGACCCAAATTGGCCAATTTCGGGTTTGTTTTGGCCTATGCACATTTATCGGCCTCTAAACCAGTGTTCTTTTCTATAAGACTCATTATATCGATAAATTTGCCAGAGTTTTTCTACAAATTCAAAGACAAATTTTTAGATCTTCACAAAGCTCAGCTGTAACTCTTAAATGCCTGAGGTTTTCTTACAATGCGTGTGCTAATATACCTAATTATATCTCAGAGAAAAGACTTAATGCACTATACCAAGCGGAAAGTAGTGTTTTTAACAGCCTAAAACCACTGTACAACGAGAGAAGGACTAGAGAAATTACCGAACATTTTTATCACCACGCACACTTTTTTTTTATGTCTAATCCAGATAAAGTGGGGGCGGATTTTTTACAATTGAACTTTTGTTTACCGAAACGTCTTTTTGAAAGTGCCGCAGCCTTAAATAATTTAGTGGTTTTGTTGATTTTTTTTTCACCTATAACTTGACTAGCTACGCCTCTGTCTTTGCAGTTTTGCAGGTGTTAATATCTATGACAAAGCATTATAGAAAAGTGGGATATATGACATTAAAAGTAAGTGTTGAAAAAAATTCTGAAAGGAGCGGTTGACATTACACTGAAAGACGAGTATAATTTTATACTTTTGTATAAAGAGACACATCTCGGTCAAATTTTAAATATAAACAGCTGATAATGCCGTGGATCGGCGAAAGCTCGGATACTTTTTTTTTTACTCGTTTTTAATTTTAAGAGCAGTTTAAGGACTCACTGGAAAATATTTTACTGATAAAAAGTTCATCACCAAAAAAAATAAGCTATGGCTTTTCCCAATGTCTCAATGTTGAAAATTCTGCCAGCATAATTAGCCGCATAATTTATGGCTTCCATAATAATAAATATCTCCTGAGAAGGAAATAATTTAAATCATGCTTAAAAGGAGTAAGCTGAAGGGCTGATAACCTCTGACACTTCGAAATATTCCTATTTATCGACTTAAGATAAAAAACCGCCATCGTAATATATATATATATATATATATCTTGATAGACGTTTTGGGGTGTATTACTGCTGAGTATTTTTACGACTGAGTAGTGACGAGCCCGTAGAGCGAGTCAAAATGCAAACAACGAGAAGCGCAGCGCGTGCAGCCGACTTGTCAAACAGGTTTTTTTACAGAAAAAAATTACCAATTATCCAAATAACCCTACAATATCTTAGGATATTCGTACTTTATTCACGCGCAATTTGTGCTCTACTTTGTGCAGTTGGATAATTAGACGGCGTTTTTCCAATACTTACTCAAAGCTGCTCGGATAGAGCCAATTTCGCTTTTTGGACCGTAGTTTTGAACAACAAAAGTACAATTTAACGATTCTCTTGAAAGCGGGCAGAATACGTAAGAATTAAGAGCAGAATTTTTCAAAAGAATTCCAGTTTGAACCTATTGAAAAAAAAAACAACAACAAAGGTATATTATATCATGTGAATTTAAAGTTTAATTTTTAAAGAAACTGTGGTAATGCGTCGGTGGGGAAGTATAACAAGATAATTTGATTTTATCAACTGAGTTGATGACCGATGTAAATTGGCCACCGAGAGTTTGTAAAGCTGACGTTGGAGCGTACTTTGTCAGATTTTTTTTCCTGTTTAAAATATATTGGAAGTGGCCATTAATTACCGTAAAGGTTTTGTTTTCAACCAACAACAGCTGAGGTTCTTAAGATAATGCGAAGAGTGTTTAGACCTCTCTTATAGTGAATTCATTGATATTTCGTGATACTGCATAATAAATGGTATCCTACTCTAACCGCGGAAGTACAAAATTCTCACAAACGATAACTGCTTTCGTATTGTCTAAAAAGTGAAGCCCTGGTGCCGAGACTTTCACATAACCTGACCATCGCGTTTTTCTTTGTTATGTCACACAGATCTTATATTGTAATAAATTCGCGTTCTCAAAATTCTCTTCAAAAGACTGACAAATAATTCTGCATGGTTGACCTAAGGTATCATTATTGCAAGAGAATGCTCACCTGTTCAGCTTCGATCTTGCGAAGGGATGGGAAAATTTTCTTGCAATGCTCCGTCAATTGACTTAAAGTTCAGGCGATAATTTGAATTGACAGATAAGACCAGACTGGGGAAAAACTCGTCCATTATCTCGATCGTGGAATAAAGAAAGATGCCTGAATTTTTCGAGTGAGTTAGCCGGACAAATTAAGAACTGACAATCTGAGTCTCGGCTATTATTAGAACTCATGATTTTGAAACAAGTTAGCTGCACAGGACTCACTTTATCTGACAAAGGGCTAAAGCTCGAAATATCAGCTTTAGACACTCTTTACAATGGTCATTTTACATTTCTGTCGATAAAGCCAAATCATGACAGTTTATTTGTGGCAAATTTCCTGCCTACAGCTAGGATCAGCCATTTTGAAAGCATTTTTCAAATCCTCACCGAGATACAGATAGTGTTCGATAATTACCATCTTTCTTCGCCAAAAAAAAATTGATTGGAAGGAGCAAACTTTGCGTTGATCTCTAAGCTCTTTTCTCTCCAAATTTTTTACTCGCGTGAATTTGTTCTCCATTCCCTAACTTTGATCATGCACTGGTTATAAAGCTTAAGTTCGAATTCATATGACAGGCTGCCAAAGACTAGCCCGAGTCGCCGCTAAATCTATGATTGTCCTTTCAATTCATCGTGATCGTTTCGCTGAAAATACTCGACGGACTCTCATGCGCATGGACTTATAGAGTTCTGCGTCCCCTTACCTACCCTGATCCAAAACGTTCTTTAGAAGTATAACTTGTAGACAATAAAACTTCCATTTTATTCTATCCCTAAACTATGAAACGAATTTTCACAGAATTTTGATAAATCTCTAATTTTATTTCAAGATTGTAATTCCAGTTATATCTGGACATCAGTGGAAAGCGCCAGAGATTGGAAGTTTAATTCATTTCTTCATTTTAATACTGTTATTAATTTAGAAGTCAACTAATTCCCTGTACAACCTTCAAGCAGATTTTGAAGGAGCTAAATCCAAAGTAATGAGTGGTTAAGGGGGCAGACCAATATTTTACAATACGTTACAATACTAGTTATAGTTAATTAATGAGTACTCTACAGTTTGTTCGAAAACGCGACAAGAATTTGAATGAATAAAAATCGCCAAGGACTCTTACCACTTAATTGTGAGTGTCTTCCGCAAACGATGGGATGTTTACGGAGCAATTAAGAAAATATTGCGTAAAATATTACATCGTTACAAACGATATCACTTTGCACTCTAAGACACTTAAAATGTCTATTTTTTCGCACGATCAAAGACCTTTCGGGCTGAACACAATGCAAACGTAAATCTCGGAAATCGGAGTGATATCAGAGGATAAATTGTACTATATTTTAAAATTCTTCGAAGAAAAGAAAATTCAGCAAACAAAAATTTTGTTTATTACGCGTCCAGCGTTACCAAAGAAAATATTTTTCATTAAAATTTGTTTTTGCAACAAAGTGGGATTACTGGAGAAAACCCATGAAAGGGTGAAAAATTTCTAAAGGCCACAGCTTTGTACCGGAAGTACTAAAAATTTTAATCTCAAATAATGACTATGTAATTCTTTCTGTCTTTACGTTAGCTAAGAGTATCATTTTAAGCTTAGCTTATATTTGCACGGTTTTCTTTTTACAATCTGAAGGGTTCCAGAAGTTAGCTCTGTTAATCACTCTCCTTTCCTTCTTTGACAAACGAGGTCTCGTTATGACTTGTAGTGGTGCAAACTCGGGAAAACTTGTCAGTTAAATATATTATTTCTTCCCTAACTGCTTTAAAACGGACTGCAAACAGATTTTATTAATAAAATACTTTTCAAGTGTTTAAGAGTTTACTTCCATGCGGTATTTTTGCCGAAGTAAATATTTTAAGAGGAAATGGGTGTTTGTTACACGTATATACTTTAGCAATTTAAAGGAGGGATTTTCAAGGTGTATCTTGTTACATAAAAATAGCGTCGAAACACAATTTCACACACAAAAAAGACATATTTCTGTGTTTGGGAACGACGAAGAAATGTTACGAATCGCAAATGGATAAGAAAAACCCGCCATTTATGGCACTGTATTAAAAATAAGGATATCTTCGTTAAGAGGATTCGTTCAAAAGTGATCCGAGTCTCCATGGAAACTCAATCCTTTCTGGATGTGTTCAAGATATTGACACTTTAGCAGTGACGTAAGCAGTTTAAAAATTAGTTTAGTATCTGTTACTGATCGCGTGTATATAGGTAGCCATGATAAAGAAGAGAACGTTTGCAGAAATACCCATCTCCCAAAACCAGAGATTTGACGCGAATTACTACAGTTGACCAGCTGTCCCGCTGTATTTGATTCAAAGAATATGTTCAAAATTCTGTTCTGCGTAGCTTTGGTCTGGTTCCATACATCGCAGATTATATCAGGAACCGAGGTAAGGTTTCTCAGCCTTTTTTAAGTGGTATATCGCCAGAATGGCCATGAATATAAAATTCAGATACAATGCACTTGTACCTTTACCTAGCTCAGCTTGCTCACCTTTGCTAGAATCGAGACTGTTTCTCTGACAAGAATTATGGAATCATACATTTAACAGCATGAAAAAGCCGTTTTGATCAAAGCATTTCTTTCATTTTTTCTTCGTCTTAAAAATTAAATTTCTGTTTGATAAGAAACGCAGTTTTGAATAGCTAGAGATACAGATATGATCTCACAGAAATTGTCGTTTTTACCTTGTATGATTTGAATATACAAATTTCCATTGCTTTGATTAAGTTGTTTTGGCTAGTTTTTTATTGGGTTCAAGTAAAAGTATATGAGAGATAAGGCACTAAAATTCAGTTCAGTGAAAGGTGATAACAGCGAAATATCTAACCAGGAAGAGAAAATTTATCAAGAAAAAAAATATTAGGGCACGTTCTGCGACGCTTGAAATCGTTGCGGCACTCCGTGATCTTTTAACTTTTAATGTTGCCCGGGTAAAATTTTAAGCTCTGTGACATTCAAATAACAGCAATTTACTTTTGAAAAAAAAAAAAGAAGAAATTATTCGTATGTGAGACCAAAAATACATCTTAACACCTCGAAATGTGCAGCGACCGTTGATGATTGCAATAGCTTATCCCATGCTTGGTTTTTGATTTCTACTTGCTAACATTTTGGTTCAGAGGGACTCCCATCTAAAATTTTCCAAACAGCTAAGTTTTCCTATCCAATCAAAAGCCACAAGCGGCAAACCAATTGTGATCATTTTTAACATATAACTAAATTTTCAACGCAGAAAATGTGGAGTGGCCACACACAAAAGACACTTTTGAAAAGAAATTTCGAGGAAATTTTTCCAAGAGCACTTAAAAGCACAAAAACTCTCAAGCTGGAAATTTCTATCTACACGTAATGAACATATATTGATTTTTTTTCTCCAAAAAGTAGATTTTTTGTTGTCATGCAATCGAAAACTCAACTAAATTAGTTTGTACCTAGTCTGTAATATAACTTTTCCATCCCTTTTAAAATTTGTTCTGCAATGTTTCTAATAACCAGTTGGGGAAAACTTCAAAAGATGTCAGAGTTATTACGACATATGAAGGTCCATTGCTTTCTTCGAAGATTCATGTTTCAGAACTTACACAACATATAATATACTAATCTATAACTTCTTAAAATTGATAAACACACCTTTTTTTGACCATAATAAAACGTGTTTGCACAGGTTAGAAAAATATCCCCTGCATCTTTAGATACCTATATAAATAAAAGACTTCAAATCCCAGCCTTTTGTATAAAGGTGTGATGGATTTTAGTTTAAAAATATTCATAAGGGTACCTTCGTTAGTGTATCTACGATCAGAGCAATTTGAATGGAATTACATTTTTTAATTGAAATAGTTTATTTTAATGCATGACTTTAAAGTTTTTGGTTTTGGTCGTGTCTCAAAGTTCATAATTTTCACAAAGATTAGTCAATTTCACCCGTTTTTCATAAGGAACGATCACCAGAGGTTGGGACATATATCTACAGCCGGATCAAAACATTCCTAGATAAACAAAGTTCTTTGTTTCCTTGGTTTTCTCTACATATGAATAAAATTTGGATAGTCTGAATTTGCATTTCGTGCTTTTTGACTCATCATTTAGTTGGCAGCAAAAACAGGCTTTTATCTTTAAACGCAAACAGGTTTCACCAAATCAAAAAATTTCGACACCTTTACATTCAAGCAGTTTGTACTCTCCATTCAAAATTCATCACTGCTTTATCTCATTCTGGTCACTGACAAGAGACATGCTATTTGTAGAAACAAAAAATGGGTACGACAACTGTATAAGTGGTTCATGCCGTTTAAGAGAATTTTTATGTTCATGAGAAGCCCAATGGAGATTATGTCATAGTTTTAAAATCATTTTGATAAAGTCGTATTCACATTTAATTATTACAATTTTTTCCTGCAAAAACACAAACTAGAGGATTTCCACGTAACCTCTTTCGATCACAAATCTCTTTCGCTTCTACAGGATTTCTGAGACAAAATGGGATGAGGTCAGTTTTTTGTCGCACACGTCCAAATCTGCATATCTCCCTCCAGCTTGCGCAGGGAATAAAACCCTATCTCTACAACATGATATATCATCAGGAGTGAGTTCTTTTTTTATCCCACAAATTTAAATGAGCAGAATTTCCAACCTCTGTCGATCACAGATCAGGCAATATAACAATGATATTGCTCGAAAAAATCATCTCTTGCTTTCGCCTCAACGGTATTCCTTATTTCGCGCCGACCATAGAGCTAAGAAACACATCTGGCAATAATTCAATGCGATAGGCAGCTGAATATGTGAATAACTTTCATAAAATGTCGTTCCACCGAACGAATTTCCTCGCTGAGATCATGGAATAAATTCAAAACCAAATCTGCCTTGTGTGACTCGTTGCAGGGAAAGAATTCTATCGCGGGAACAAAGAATTTCTCCAAAACTTTTCCTCATCGCAAGAAACTATTTGTCATTGCGACTTATTTCCGCGATTTACTCTTACCCTTTAACTCCCATGAGTGACCAAGACTGAACTTCTCCTTACAATATCAATACAATATCAACCAGATGAGTGATGAGAATAAAGAAAAATGTCAATTTGGGGATAATTAGTTGATCCAATACTTAATTCTTTGAACCAAAATTACAAGAGTTGTATGGTTGACTGTAAGGAGAATTACAAATTTGATGTGGGAGTTAAAGAGTCAACCCGTATGTTGCGACCCATATGCTTTTCATAACCTCTCAAGCTTTAGATTTCAAATCAGAAACTGAACTTGTAAAATTGAAAAGTTTCAGAGTGATTTGTTTGATGATCTCGATGGGCCTAACTTCTTGAGAGAAGACGAGGGACAAATTTATAACGACGACGAGCCTGATTACGACAAGGTAAGTACGCTGTTTTGAGCAGCTTTTTACCTTCACTTTATGTCTTGAGTTATTCCGCAGACCAAGAGTTCAGTCTAAATGAAATGACCTTGAAACTTCACCGACAACTACAAATTCAATTTAGGAAATGACCGTTTTCTTGGTTTTTCGTTCTGGGCATTTCACGAGGCTGTTTTCAGAGGCTACATCGTTCCGACGGCAAGCGTGTATTTCGATTCAAACAATAATACATCAAATAATTGTTTAGGATGATGAATGAAAACCTTCTGAGTCCTTTTAGAAAGAGTAGTAACTTCAGGTAGTTGTTTAATTAAAACATCAAATGCTAAGGACTAGCTGTAGGAGACGAGGAGTTGGAGCTAAACGGTTAAATAAAGTACTGTATGCTTTTCTTCTATTTCCTTCTGTTATAATTTACAGGACTCTGCCATCACAAAAAGAGTGGCTGCTGATGAATATGTTACCACAAATCCATCAAAACGTACGAAAATGTTTTGCAAGGTGACGGCACACTCACAAGGAATTATTACAAAAAAATGTAGGTAGAGGGCTTTGGAAGTAATGTAAGTAGGCATTAGTTAACCCGATCCCGATATCAACCTATGCAGCGCCCTTCGATTAAGTAAACGGCCAATCACACCGGATGAAAACGAGGCGATGGGGTATTGAGAACTCTAAGTAAAAACAAGCACACTGCGTGCAGTGCGGGAAAAATTGAGTGAGATGATTGGTTGAAGGAAGTGGTGCTTGTTTTCTGATCCAATCACAGAGTGAAGTAGAACAAATCCGTTATAATTCTGGATGAATTACTTTCGATACCCGAGGAAAAATTGCTTTGAATCGGAATATCTTATATTCGTAGTGGTAGCACATCCACGCCAGTTGAGTGTTCTTGATCAACGTGGAATTTGTTTATATAGATATTAATTAAATATAAGATTAAATTTCACGATAGCAACGCCGGGGAAAGAGGCGACGCTAAAGTAAACTTTACAAGACTCATTTTTCCTAAGAATCATAGTTCGCGAATAGCGCGGTTAGTGGTCCGTCACTTGGCCTCAGATCTCCCCGTTTCCAAATCATATAAATCTAGCGTTGGGCTCGAAGTAGAGACGAGAGTAATCTTTCGTCGGGGCTTCAGCTTTCAGACCCAACATTTTAGCGATTTATGTTCTTCTGTTCATCAAATCTATTATTTTGCTTCGTTTTCATTGCCGTCACCGTTTTGTTTTCCTTAATATCCGTGAATTCTTGAACTTCAAGCCTCAACTCACACGATGGAAGTGAAGTTACTTTGCTAAATCTGCCTTCTGTCTTCTCCAGGGAATGCGAACAAGCCACCAATTAGAATTCCTATTCCTCCCAATATTTGTCGGCCCTTTCCTACTTTTGTTGAATTGCAAAAGCCAACACACGATCAATACTCTCCGAATGTGGTCATACTCCACCGGTGCCTCGGTGGATGTATAGGTAAGTTCATTCATTGATTGTGCGTGTTCGTGTCCATGTCCGTTCGTCCGTGCCCCTGTCCGCCGTGTCCTTCTCCTCGTCCGTGTCCGTTCATCCGAGTCCGTTCGTCCGTGTGCGTGTGCATGTGCATGTGCGTGTGCGTGTGCGTGTGCGTGTGCGTGTGCGTGTGCGTGTGCGTGTGCGTGTGCGTGTGCGTGTGCGTGTGCGTGTGCGTGTGCATGTCCTTGTCCTTGTCCTTGTCCTTGTCCTTGTCATTGTCCTTGTCCTTGTCCTTGTCCTTGTCCTTGTCCTTGTCCTTGTCCTTGTCCTTGTCCTTGTCTTTGTCCTTGTCCTTGTGAGTGTCCGTGTCCGTGTCGTATCCTTGTACTTTTCTGTGTCCGTGTCCGTGTCTGTTTCCGTGCCTGTTTCCTTTTCCTTATCCTTCTTCTTGTCCCAATTGCCGCCGTTATTGTTATTGTTATTGTCGTCGTCCTTGTCGTTGTTATTTTATCGTCATTATATATTATCAACGTCATAGTCATTCTCGTGCTCGTCCATGTTCAAGCTATTGTCACTGTTATTGTCATTATCAGTGTCATCATCTCTGTGATTGTCTCCGTGATTGTTAAGGCCATCATGCCTATCGACTCTTAATGAAGGTAACATGCGCTTGTCTTTTTCAGGGTCGCAACAGCTCTTAAACTGTACAGTTAAACGCCAGGAAGAGGTCGTCATACAGGTATTGAAAATCAACGACCTTAAACTTGTGAATATCACTGTCTACAATCATACAGCTTGTGGCTGTGACTGTATCAAGCGTCAGTCGGAGTGTGATGCTAAAATTCACGACTTCGAACAAGACCATTGCAAGTGCAAGTGCAAACAAGACAACAGCAGTTCATGCGACTCAACCAAAATGTCCTGGAAAGAGAAAACGTGCAAATGTGAATGCAACTCCGCACCCAAAATTTGCGACAAGTCCCCAAACCAAGAATGGAATGCAGCCATTTGCGAGTGTGACTGCAAGCGGAAGGTCAAAGTTCGATGTGCCAGAAAAGGAAAAGCTCTGAACAAAAAAACGTGCGAATGCGATTGTCCGACACCGCAGCCAAGTTGTCCTCCGGGCGAATCGTTCCTGAAGTATAACTGCACCTGCGTACCAAACTCGGTCGTTACCAAATAAAGATCTTCAACTGAACTTGGTTTAAACAAAAAATGGAATTTTTTAGGTGAAGGGACTCTTGTAAATCGTAATAAATGGAATACGTCAGATACTTCTTTTTGTCTTTTTAGTTTCGTAAACAATGTATGAAATACGTTGCATAGGGTGCTCTGTAAGAATCAGTCGTTTATCAGGGACGTGACTTTTCGATCGAGTTGCACTTACAAAACATCCAAAGATGAAGAGTATCAAAGTGGTGTTAATTTCCGTTATTTTATGACATTCACGTCAGTCAACGGCTTATTTAAGGGAAATTTGAATCAAATGATCAATAAAACTGTCATCTCCACTCCAAACGAAAATCGTATTCTATTTTGAAAAACAAGTTTATAGAAAGCGCTTTATTGATCACGAGATTTTCCTCCGATGTTACATTTGTAGGTAACAAGTCTCTTTGCTCCTGACTCTACTGGCGTCGTCCCCAAAATCTAGACACATAACTACACTCACAATGTCTTGGTTGAACGAGTAAAGATAAAATAATAATTAAAATGATAATGCTACTAATAATGATAATATAAAGGATAATAATAATAACAATAATAATAATAATAAATCTAACCAAATTAAAAAAAGAGAGAGAGCAACACGCTCAGAACTTAAAAATACTTTTTAAATTTGTTAGGTTACTGGTGTCGAGTTCCAGGCGCGTGCTCCTCTGTATTTAAATGATCCCACGTTCATGTTCCCATGGCGGTTAATAACTTCCGAATGGCCCATTAATAACGTCCCCAGTGATACATAATGACCCCGAAAGCAACTGGAAACAGTTGAAATAAATCAATTGCAACAATTGATTGATTTCAGAACAATGCGCTGGGCTACTTTCTTTTCTCTTCATTTTTTTTAATGATGTAAACGGATCTAACTTGTCAAATTTCAAATCGAGTTGATACGAACCAGAGGAAAACCTCATTATTTTGGACAGGTAAATATTTGAGTATCTTATCCAGCCAGTACGCTACTTGCTAAAATCCACCCAGCATTGCTTCGGTAAAAATTTAGGTATTGCATTTGCGCTAATTAAATAATGAAAAATTATTCTGCGCATTGTTTTCCAGTTTTTGCTGCTAAGTCTCCGTGTTATCTCGATTTATTCTAATCTTTCAAGACCAGTAACTTCTCAAGTCCATCGAGATAACTCTGTCTTGACAGTTTATCTGGGATTAACTTCTCTGACCCGAAAGATTTCAGTAGCTCTTAAAGATATGACGTCAGTGGCAAGGTCAAGCAGATAAAAGTTTTTAAAACTGTTAATCTGCGATGAATATAGGTAAGATCTAGACACGTATGATCGTTAAAGCCCGCGCTTTCAACCCATCGAGAAAAGCACACAAAAACAGTTTGAAAAGCATACAAATTAAATAAAAAACAAAACGGTGAATCAACGAACGTTTCTTTTTTAACACCAAGAGAATATCAACTGTTTTTCTCTTGTTGACACCGTATACAGTCACTTAAGAATTTGGAACGGATGATAAGAACGCGCTAAAAATGATTTAAGTCTCACTATCTTCTTCTAATATAAATCGGAAGTTGTATTCGATCTAGGGAGCTGACATAAAATATTCTTTGCGTAAACAGATGATTTTCATGCGTTCTTCTTTTCCGTTTATTACTGGTATTACCAGTATCTCAAACTTTCCTATCACGTTTATCAGCCAGCGATGTCCTCAGATAAATAAAATTGGTATTGTTTATGAAAAAGAGCGATTAAACTTGATTGGTACTGTTTTGGAATATTTTTGTTTAGAAAATATTCCGTAGTCTGCTCGAACGTGTTTCGTTGTCAGATGGCGACGTCAACTATAGACTGTATTGCGTTCCAAAGTCACGGATCACCGACTTCAAACGCGATTTGCATATCAGTTCAACAAATCATTGCAGTTAACGTACCGGCACGGCAGACATGTCTTCATTCGGTTTGATTCTGTTCTGTTCCCTGCTATTTCTTCAAGATCCTCCTGTCAAATCAAAGGTAAGTTACGACTGCGAAATAGTTTTACTTTTATACAAGAGATAGTCTACCTAAAAATATTGAAAAAAGCGCAACTAAAGCACTGTCGTGTTATTAAACAAATTACCAAGACGTTTGAAATAAGAGTAGAAGTGTCTGAGCGGGCAATTTGAACGAAGTGTTCGGTCAACAAAACCAAACGAAAACTTTAAGTAGAAGCTGATAAAGCAAAATGAAACAAAAATGTAGAATTTTGATTTAGTAAAGATGTGAACAACATATACCAGCAACTTTTGAAATTCTACCGCATTCTAAAACTCTCAGAGGGTCTAAATCTTGTTTAGTAACTCAATCAAATCTAAATTAAGGATCGATTTGTTCTGGGTAGAAACGGTTCAAATTTATCACGCTTTTGTAAAGGTGAAAACGTTTTGCGTTCAGAATACCTTTCGCAAACCGAAAAATTTACCAGCCTTAAGCGTTATTCCACTCGCGCGCGCAATCACTGATAAATCTGGATAAATCTCTGCCGTGGCGTGTTTACAGTTGAAAAATGTATTTTTTAACAAATCTTTGATTCAATGAATTACTTCGTGTTTTTTCTCGCATACTTTCACAATACATAAAATAATCCACTGGGATTAAAGTAAAAAAGGACTTTAAATTAATTTGTCTTTATTACATTACATTCATTCAACCAGAAAAAAAGATCAGAAGATTTATAGAATTTCTGGAGTATTTGCATTAATAACTTCATAATAGTGCTAGTGTTAGAGTCGTATGTCCGAGGAACCCGGATTGTCTTTTCAAGAGTTTTGAAAACAGCAAAAGCTTACTTGATAAAACTTGGTCTTACCTATAATACCTAGATAACTAAGACTTATCTAAACTTGTACCCACTCGAAGAAAAATGTGGAAAAAGTCAGATGTAGTTACATGCATGCGATAAAAGGAACCGATGTGTTGTAATATCAACGTTGTTTTTATAAGGGAAGGGAGATAGAAGTGGAACCTGTCAACCCATTATGTCTACGTGATCAAATATTTTCGAAAACGGTTCGTTGTTTTGGTTAAAGAAGAAGACTTAAAATATTTCGTAAATGTTACCGAAAAATTTAAATCAACACTCATTCACGGCTTTTTGGATAAATCAAAAAATTACACTTGCCGATAAGGATCAAAGAGGGTCGCAAAGGAAGCGGTCACGTCACGTTTACGGTTGACGGTTGACGGTTAAAAATAAACCGTTTTGACGGTTGACGGTTAAATTTTAGGTCGTTTGACGATAGACGGTTAAATTTTTTGGAATATCGTCTATAAAACGAAATATACGCGCGAATTTGGCCGTAATTTTTCGTAAAAGGTTTCAATTTTCCCCATATTTTAATAATCAAATTAATCCTATAATTGGTGCGTTAAAAATTAGGTTTTTGGTCTTCAACTATGTGTCTAATCAGCAAATCAACTTAAATCACTTTTGCTACCGCTGGACGTATTAATAACCTGCTCAATCAAGAAGCTGTCCCCTTGCAGGTTAGTCCGAAGCTATCATACAATAGACCTAAGCGCTTCAAGAATTGTGTTGTACCCGACTGCTCAGTGATGAGCTTCACGACCCCTGTTGCCGCATCCGTCACGAATATTGTTTCCCCAACAGTACAAATTCCGTGTGGTTGAACAAAGGTGCAACTTTTTACAGTCCAATCTTCATTTCCTTTGTGACCACTCCCCTCTTGAATCGTTACTACCTTGTCGACTGGGTTATATACTTTGACCTGATGAGCTCTAAATTCTGTAAAGGCCAAAGAGTTTTTAAAGGGCTCAACTCGCTTGATTTCTGAGCAAGAATTTGTCTCGTTCTTTAACACCGTATCAAATGGTCCACCCTCTAAATTAAACTAATATAAACCAATGACCAACATTACTTGGACACTTTACGGAAACGAAATAAACCAACCGGCCACCAACAGCCAGCGATTCTATCGCGGCTACATCTGCTGGATAGTCAACCAATTTAAGGGACTTTCTCCGGATAGCAACTCCGTCCTTTTCCAAAGTCACTTGAAAAATCGCTCTTTGCTCATCATCTACATATACTACGTCACTACAAACGCAAAGGGCGGCGGGGTTGGGTAAAAGTGGCTCAATATGAACACGATCGCGATGAATTATCCTTCAAACGGAAGTCCGTTCTGCCAAAACGGACTTCCGTTTGAAGGACTTGCCCATAAATGTATTTTTGTGGTATATTAAAACTTTTATTCAAAAACAGCAGAACTTGACCCCATTGAAGACTATCGTTTGGTTCGTAATTAAGGATATCTGAGACATTAGGCGTGCTTATTTGACGGTTGACGGCAAAAACATTGCGTTATTGGCGGTTGGCGGTTAATATTTTGGCCATTTGACGGTTAACCCCATTGAGACCTCCATCAAAGCTTTCAAGCCTCTTTCAAATTTCCACCGCTTGAGGTGTTTCGCTTTTGACGGTGTCAAGATTTCGTTTAGTTAACATTAAAAGCTCAATGGATTACGCAAAAATTTGTATCAGAAAGATCTTTCTCGAGAGGTGTAGGAAAAAATTCATATCGAGACATAAAATCAAGTAACTTGAGAGTAGAAATGATCATTACAAAGCAAGTTCAAAATTCAAAGGTTGTTCGGAATGCACTACTTCTTAACTAGGTTCAGTCTTTTTCAACTCCTTTCCCAAACAAGAAGTGCGAAAACAAAACCTCTTAATTAAAGAAAGCCCGTTTATAACGAACAGTTTAGCTGTTATAAAAGCTAAAATTTACTCTTAATTGCTGTAAAAAAAAACCCTTTGTTCTTTTTGAAATAGTAAACTGAATCAATAACACAGACGGAGTTTGATGAATGGACAGCTCAGCTAAATAAACAAATATCTAATATCTTTCTCAGCCTTAATCAAAATGTAAATTACTCTTTGTTTTTTGGTTCTTTTGTAGACAAAACGTGATTATGTTTCTTGAAACAGTCGTGCTTTTCGACGTGACCTCACATGGCGGAGCAACACACAACTAGTTCCGTGACATCACTAGTTTCATAACACCGTTTCAGTGACGCCAAGGTTATCGAAATCCTCGCAGTTTTGTGCAGTCAACGCAAACCCACTCGATTAAAATGCCTTAGCATGGTAAAAAGAATTTACGCAAGGCAAAAAAGTAATTTCTTGCAACTTAAATGGATTCGAATCGATTGATTGACTCATGCATTCTACGAGTAAAGTGTCGGGAAATAGATAAAGTCAAACGATGCTTCGAAAGCTGTAAACAGCCATAAGTTTAAAGATTTCTATTTATAGTAACTGAGATTAGGAATGGCATAGAATATTGTACCTGAAATTCGGCATTCCTAAAAAAGGTCATCAAGACTATAGACTTAAAAGATGATTCATTTAAGTGGTTCTTGGAATTAACTCCAAAAAAATACACATTGGGGTCGAATCTTTGAACTTGTAGTGAATTCTTGGGATGCACTACCGCGATATGTGACATGTGGTCGATATTGATATTCAGTTTATCTGGCGTATGTGAAACACACCCTTAAAACCAAATTTCATACCAAGCAGATGACATTCACAACAATTTTATTTTGCAATACTCAGCAAGTTTCAAAAATCGCGAAATTTTCAAGTGTCGCGAACTCTCACTGCCAAGAAAAGAAAATGGCGTCTTGTAAAAGTAGTTACGGTAAACTACAAGAAATCAGTCATCAATAAAAAATGAAAAGAAATAAAATGATGATTACAGAGGACTTACTCAAACGAAACCAGAAACAACAAAGTTGTTTTATTTCCTGTTCCAGTTGGAATTGCGTGCGTTAGTAGTGTTGATACTTTTCACGGCGTAATGAAACAATTGAAAGTCGTTTTGCTTTAAAGAGAACGCGACATGTGATGTTTTAGTCAGATGAAATGAAATTCTGAAAAGATCCGTTTTTAAAGTTTCTCGTAGAGTCCAGAAAACGCTCTCTGAGTGCAAATCACAACGAAAATTTACTTCGTGTGTTTTGAAGAATTTTTGTAAACTCTCCGTACGTTTCTATGGAATAATCTTTAATCCAAAAACAAGCACCAGTGCATTAGTACTGGTTTAAATTTTTGCAATTCTGAATCACAGCGACTCGTGGTCAAGGAAAATTACGATGCTTAGAACTAAATCGCGAAATTCTAATCGTCTTGATCTGTTTGGCCATAAAAGTCTGATGAAAAGTTAACGTGTCTTGAACCTTCTTAAAAATGTAAATTTTGTCAACCTTCCTAGTGCCAATAGCTTATTTCCAGTCACGATTTAGTTAAAAAACGAAAAAAACAGCTACAACTGACGAAAAGTAGCCGAAATCTTTTTCTGTTATTACAGCCTAACTCCAGACCGAACACTGGTACCTATTTTTGTCACGTTAAACATGAAATCAAAACATTGCGATATTGTGTTCGTTTTGAGGTGTCATGAAGACACTCTTGAGGAGCGATGAGGAGTATTTGTTATTTGACCCGGATAAACAAACGTCACGATCGAATCAACCAATGAGAAACCATAATCTTTTTTCCTTAATTTTCTGGTTAAACAGCAGTTAAATGTGCCTTTGACGCCACTAACGGCGTTTTTTGCGTTGAGTCTCGTGTCCATAACAATCATGTATTTTCTACCGATATTTCTAATTTCCGTTCTTGTACCATGTTCCTATACAGAACCAAAGGTGAGTTGTTTTAACTGAATTAGTATCTCGATTCAGACATTTATTTCAGACAATAGATTTCGAAACTCGTGGGTCAACTTCTCCTTTTCGTTTAAAGAGACTTTGGCTTTCAAATTTATCAAAAAAGCTGAGTAAACACAAAAAAATAACACGAGGGATTTAAAAAAAGCTTGCTTTCACGCTAAAGAACAGAATCTAGAATCTTTTCAGTTTTTCTTTGTACGATTCAAATCACAGAGGTGAAATCTTGAAAGCATATCTTTTAGGTTATATCAGCGTATTTAGTGGGAACGATAAGCATATTTTCACACACCTTCTAAGCCAATATGCTCCCTTTCAACCGCAACGGCAATACCCAAAAATCCCAAGAAAAATTTCAGTTTCATCAAGAATTTATGATTTCATAACTGAAAAATTTACCACAGCATTTACTGGCATCTCAACGAGTTGTGATCCATCGCAGCGTTTTTTTTTTTTTATTCTTCGTTCTGCCGATGTGATATTCGCTCCTCTAAATGTGAAGCATGGCTTATATGTCCTTTTATTTTCACAACTAAAGGCTGAGAGAGCCGTCATTATCCAGGTTAAGATGCATGCGTTGAGGTTTCATCGCAAGGTTTCCGAAATAATATCAACTGAAGCTTAAACTAATACTGACACGCTGAAAAAAATCCCCTAATCTGTTCGAGAGCGTTCGAAGCACCCTGATGCCGGAAAGCTTGGAATCTTCACGGAACGGCGCGCTCAAGTTTAAAAGCTTCTGTTGAACGTATACGTGTTGAAGGTATTCCCCTTTCGTAGAAACTTTTTCACTACACCAATATCAGAGAATAGAAGAAGAATTATATCCTTTTTCTTAGGCCAGAAGAAGTGAAAAGTTTGGCTCAATGTAGAAAACGGTACAAGCACATCGGTTAATAGCATACAATAAATAAAAGAGTTTTAATTAATAAAATCTATTTGTTTTTCAGCTGACATTTCTAAAGTTGTTCAAATTTGATTCAGTATTAGCTTTTGTAATTACGAATTGAGAGCGTGAATTTAAGAAAACTTTTTCTGCACGTACTTGAAATTTATAAATGAGTTGGAAGAAAACGACAGGAAACTGGTGTAGAAATTATCCCAAACGATTTTGATTTTGTCTTCTCGGTGACTGCAATTTTTATTTTAACAAAACCAATTCCTTAATCCTTTCACTCCCACGATCTCATGAGTAATTCTCCTTACTGTCTGTCATGCAATTCTTATGAAGTTATTTCGGAGAATTTGGTATTGGATCAACTAAAAATTCCCTAACTGATACTTTTTCTTTATTCTCATCATTTGTCTGCCTAATATTGTATTGATATTTGAAGGAGAAATTCTGTTTTGGTCACTCATGGGAGTTAAACGACTGGTAAGGCTGTCGACAGACATGAAGCTGTTGTAAGTTACATAGTTATCTACCGGAAAAAAAATCAAAGGATAAAATTCTATGTCTTGATGTGTAGCACCCTTGAAAAGTTTCTACGGATATCTATTGGCTGAGTCGATGGCCAAGTAAAACTAAAATAACTCAATAAAATTTAAACTCTTTTAGAGAAAAATCACTGAATTTTGCGAATTTTAAAAATCAGTCTGCGGGACCTCCTCGAAGGTGATGACGGATTCACTCGGAACAATTAGAGTTACGTCACTAGTCCGTTTATACACGAAAGTATCCAACATAGTGTGCGATCATTTTAACGAAAGTTACTAAGCGTTAATTTCTCGTGAAACTGATTAATTTTGCTGCTATACGTGGTTCTAACTGTTATATCTCGTTTATTAAACCTTGATGTAAACATTCAAATGACGGCTAATTGGCAGTTGCTGCACCTGATTCTGTTAATGTTGTTCGAGGTGGTTCTAACCCAAAAGCTACTATCGCCGGAGGGGGCGGAATTGTTGTGTCACAATAGAATTTACCTGATCTCCCCCTAAGGTTTGGTGGTATTTTTATGATCCCCCTCATACTGTTAGTCAGTTTTCTCTAGTCCCTCACTTTATACTCAGTGAGCGGTGACCGATTCCCCCCCTTGTTTCTCTGTAAGCCATGTGATCCCTCAAAACTCTCCCTGACCCACCCCCAAACACCCCCCCCCAACCCGACCGGTTCCTTATCCTACTGTACATCCGCCGTTCCATATTTTCGTAGTTTGTGGATGCAAACCAAGTTTGTGGCCAATTGCATCATTTCTATGAAAGCAACGAGGAAGTAAATTTAAACCGTTTTGTCATTACACCACACTCATCTTACAAGTTTCACAGCAGGTAAAATTCCCTCGAGAATTTGTAAAGTTCCTTCATAAAGCTGGAATACCATTAGGCAGTGTGTTACGCCGCAACCGTCCGTTCCACCTACCTGGTGTGTCCGCCATATCTGCTCCGCGGTATGACGCAACTTCTAGATCCCAGGCCATGAGTGATACTCCAGAGCATTCCAATGGCGTCATAACTACGCAATGTAAGTATCTACACTAAGACTTTTTATAATTTATCAGGTATATTCGCTTGCGCAGGATTGGTTTAGCTGATCGTCAAACGAAGTTAAGAAACTGGAATTTGCACCGAAAGCAAAGAAGGCACTAAGGTAATTATTGTATTTTGACAGTAAACAACCTGCCATACATTCCAAGCGAAAGCCATTGTAAGCCGAGACCAGTCGCCTTCAGAATACCAAAGAGTGTTCACGTTCGCACCTACCCTGATTATGTCATCCTCAACCGCTGCACTGGAGGTTGCACGGCCAATCAGGAGACCCAACACTGCGCTGTAACAGCACAAGACGCCATTAATGTTAACATATTTGAAATAGTAGGCGACCAACTTTATATTACCAGTACTGTCATCTACAATCACACTGCGTGTGGCTGCGATTGTATCACTAAGGAGAGCGATTGCGATCCACAGAAACAAACCTGGAACGAAAACACCTGTGGTTGTGATTGCATCGCCAACGCAAACAATTGCGCAGCCAACCAGAAACTTGACGACAAAAAATGCGTGTGTAAATGCAACGAAGCAGAAAAACACTGTGACCACGTACACAAAGTGTGGGACACCACGAACTGTGGATGTCACTGCAAAGCCATTCTTCAAGATCACTGCGCAGCTCAAAACCAGCTTATCAATTCAACTACTTGCGAGTGTAACAGTGTTCACGCATGAACGCTTGCGTGACTTTATTTTGTATCATTGTGATTCCTGTTACGGTGTCACGCATCTACGCTCTTTAGGCAAAACGCTAGTATGTATCTACCAATAGCGTAGTAAAGTCAATTTCAAAATGTTTTCCTCGCAATTTCATATTCATAGGACAGTATTGTGAAAGCAAATGGCTAGAAACAATTAAGGTGCCACGTTATTAAAGTTAAGTTTAACTTCAACAAGAAATATATGCAAGACTTGAACTTCTAAGCACTATCTACTCATTATATCTTGATTTCTACAATATGACAGACAGAACTCATTTGTTCAGCCGACAAGTTAAGTCTGTTCTCATGACCTGTCCTGCGAAGAAAATCTTGTAATTATTATCGCAAAGAAAAGATGTCCATGACTTGTAGGAGTCTGCAGGTTAACAATCCTTGCTTGTACCAGGCACTAAGTTTAAAGGGAAAAGGAAAATGGGGATCTTACTCGTCGCTCCATTCCAAATCCCCGCCCTCTTTTCCTCGCCTCAATAGACCAAGAGCCTGGATCAAGCCATAAAAGTTAGATCTTGGAAACTATTGATTATTGCCACACATTTCATTTCATTGCCTTTCTTGTCAACTGTTTGGGGTGAGCACCGGTCGAATCTGTTTTATGGCGTTTCGAGGAACTTTGTCAAATAAAATTAGTCCAGAAGCTTTCTCGATCGTGTCAACTGGGACCTGGAACATGTGCATAGGTGTCTTGTCGTTGATTGGCTGATTGGGCAATATGTACGACTAGAGCGAGACACAAAAAAAACACGTGATTAGGATGTGTCTGTCATATGAACAGCACGTACATTACGTTGAAAAGAGGTTACATTATACGTGTCATAGAGAGTCAAGTTTGGACTTCCAAAAGCAAAGTTTGTCTTTTTTTAATTCAAGCTGACGTTTTCCAATCCCTAATTATTTCAGTGATTTATGGTTCATTTTTTAATCAGGTAACTGTAAAATGCATTCAGCAGAACTTTTACATAGCTGGGCCCGATCCAAAAGAATTAAATTTAAAATCTCCTACGCCATGGTAGCAAATAATTAAATTGTGAGGCAGAGAAGCTCACGCAGATCTCATTTGAACTCAATATCGGAGTTGAGCTTTGCTTGGCCGTAAAACTGAGCACCATTCAACTGACAGTCAAAATTAATCCGGGATTGCAATTGCTTTGCTTTATTACGCCCTGTGAATAGTTAAAAAAAAAACTCGCGCTTCTCTCTCGACCAATCAAATGCAAAACAAAACCAAATCGCGACTTGGGCACCCGCATTTGCCCGCGCTTGGAGCAGTTTGTTTGTCATTAGCTCCTTGTAACATTTTACCTTAGCTCTGAGTTGTTTAGACACTCAGTAGAAATGCGCTCAATACTTGAAAAGTGTCGTGAAAAGCAAAGACAAAGCAAAAATACATACCTGCATTTCTAACTGGTTATCCGTGGTCTCTCCCAAAATTACTTTAAAATAATGTGTAGGAACTGCGATGCGGTTTTTCCCAATCAACTAAGTTGAAAGAAGAGAAAATATGTGGCAAAAATACAAGATACATGTAAATAAAAACTATGTTGTATTATATTTACAGACTTAGTAAACAACTTACCTTGTACTTCACATAAAGCTGATTGTCTGCCTCTATCCTAACACGAAATTGAAAACATAAAACATTAAACAGTTAATGAATGGTCCCGAGGAAAACAGTTCACTTTATCTCCCGAGAATCTCAGTGTTTCACGAAGTGAAGCCAACTTTGATCAAGCTGTCCAAAGTTGTTGTTAAAACACAGGAACATGCATTAGTAATATTTTTAAAAATAAGCGGAGGCGGAAGGGGAGAGGGTAGGGGGACGATTATGCTATCGTCTTTTGCGGGCCAGCCGGGCATTCACCGAAATGGAGAACGTTTTAACCGATTCATCACGCCACAAAAAGCTTCCAAAGAATCTTCTTGTTTCCTTGAAATTAGCACTACTTGGATACGCCCATGAAAAGAAATCGCGTCTTAATTTCATATGATCTAAGAAAATTCCGTCACTTGTATGACAAGCATTTCATTCCTTCACACAAACACACACAAAATCATACCCAGTTATTCCTGTCCTGACAAGAATCCGCGCGTTACTTCGCGGTACATTTTGCAGTAGCTGGAAGCAAGGGTGTTTTTGAGTAAAACTTGAAAAATACTTGATAGGTATAAAGCCTCGAGCATGTGGAACAAATTGGTATATGATTTATGAAAAAATCAGGCACTTTTTAATGAAAATCGGCCCAAAACGTTTCTCGAGTCGTTACTTTCAAGGTCCTAGCTTGCATTCAATATCTTTCTTTCCTTCCGATAAATTGTTTCCAATTTTTTCCAATGTAAAGAGGATAATTTGTGCAATAAAGAAGATAGATCACTGTGCTCGTTCAGGAACAAAAGACCTTGGAACCTGTTTTCCTCGTCCGTTGCTTTGAAAAAAGATTGATACTATGTTTTCAGAATGCGCGCACTTATTCCCCTAAAAACGTGATGTTATGGCCATTGCAACACTGAGGAGTCACCTTAACAAAATCTTTTCTATCAAAACTCACTTTGGTAGAAACAGAGGTCCAGTAACAACATACACGTTCTTGTATGACCTAACCAAGTGGCGGCAATATTTTTCAAGATGTTCCCAAGCATCATGATTAAATCCTGAGCCTGCCTTGGTAAAAACCAAAAAATTATAGATTACATTTATAAATTAAGGTAGCACTACCATATTTGCAACACTTTCCTCATCTACAGTGATGCCAGATAACTTCTACTCCCAAATATAATTTCAACACTTTTGGAAATTTCAACCAGAAGCTTCATTCCGAAAAAAAGACCCCTACAAAACCCATATTAGCATTATCCTAATATTTCAAAAATCATTGCTCTCCAAGAGCCCCAGAGGCTGGTGTTTTCACCAGATATTTGATTCTGTAGCATTTTAACCTTCATCAGATTCTTTTTCTCCTTCTTTTCTTATGGTCAGGTAGTAAAAAAATCTCTGGAGAAAGCTGCTGAACAACAGTTAGACAGCAATAAACTTTTGGTCACTAAAAGTAAGTGAAATGCAGTGGCCAATTTTCAAAATTTAACTCTGTGAATTTGTCACACTTCCTAAATGCCCACCACTTATCAGTTGACTGAATTCATTCAGACAGGAAGGTAAAGTATTTGGCTCACAACCTGGACCTTGAGCCAAATACCTTCCTATCCAGTCCTCCCTTTCAGTCAATAAGCACATATTACTCACCGATTTGAGGACTCATGTTACTAAGAAAGAATGTAGCACACATAGAGTTCTGTGATGACCTGTGATTGGCAGCTGCAGCCAAGTGTCCCCTGTCATATCCACTCCCCCTACCAAAAGAATAACAAACTAATTAGAAAACAGCTTGTACAAAGTGTTTGCGTTTAGTAATGCCCAACACAATAGTAGACATAGGAAAGCTTGGGATTAGGTTGAAAAATAGGGGGGAAATTGGGTTAGTTTGCCACCTGACCCATCCCTCCCTCCTTCTTTTGACCTGCTGTTGATAGATTGATCAGTTTTCTTGGGGGAAGATTTCTCATACAATGAAAATTTAAGTATATGAAATATATAAATAAAAAATTGAGTAATTGGAATTTAGAAGTTGCACTTTAAGAGGGTGGTTATTTCTTAAAAAGCCAAATTTGTATTTAGACAGTTTGCTTTTGTAGAGGAGGTATTTAGGCAGGAAAATTTCGAGAAAAAAATTATTGCAACAAGGATGAGGACAACAATAAACTTGAACTGGATCTGACTCCAGGTCTGTGATTCAAAGGCAGGCCACAGGGATGGGAGGAAAGTGTTCTCACTACACTGCCGTCAACCTCCTGTCTATAAACCCTTTACACCCTGACATCAGTATGCATATTCTCCATACTGTTCTCCAAACATTTCTTAAGTTACTGATAAGGAGAATTTGTTTAACAATCAAGAGCTTATTTAGTTGGTGATCATTTATTTCCTTTATTATTGCGACCTGCATGTGTGATTAGATACTTGTCACTCTAAGGGTTTAACCCTTTACAATCTAACATCAGTATGCATATTCTCTTTACTGCTCCCTATACATTTCCTAGGGTGCTGAAAAGAGAATTTGTTTAATGATCATTTTCTTTATTCTCATGACCTTAATGTGTGATCGAGGGGTGTTATTGTAAGGAGAAGTTTTACACTTGTCGCTCTTTGGGGTTAAAGAGTCCAGGGTTAAAGGGTTAAGATTTCTTTATTATTTATTCAAGTGTCATGGATGGAAATGGAAGCCTGATGAATGAAAGCTAATATTCACAGGGCACTGACCAGTAGTCCTCATTTGTTGTCGAGAACAGAGGATGTACTGAAGGATCAACCACAAAATCACATCTTCTCCTGTCAACATCTTCATTGTAGACAGTACCAGTACTTGCTGTTAAATGCTGAAACAAAGATATTTCATAAACATGAAAAACAGAGTTCTTATCATTGATGTCATTCGCAATCTGCAGGAACTACACTTGTTAAAAAATAAAATACTGTTTGTGAAGTTTTAAAGAAGTTCTGATTACTACAGATTACATGACCGGTCTAAGAAAAACATAATTTTCCACATACCTCACAGACCCAGTTCGCAATTCTTAGACGTCGGTTATAGGACAAAACATAATCATCCTTAGCTTTAATATTTTCAAAACCTGTCAATACAAAAATAAGTTATTGAATTATTTATGAACAACAGAAACTGCTCAGGACCAAAGAACTGACTGCTGATCTGGCTCTGCAGTTATGATGAACAGGATGGTGACAAATGGTTTAAACTTTTAAAAAAAATTGTAGGTCTGATATACACTTTTTATCTGATGTGAAATCTCATCAGCCTCTAGAGTGAGACTCAAATAAGTCTTATGAAATTAATTCATTTTTAAACAGAACTGTTATACCAAGTTAGACGAATATCAACCAGAATCTCTTATTTGACTCATGACTGAACTCTCAGAACTTAAATTATAAGAAATTTGAAGCAAATACTGTTGAGAATTTACATTTAGATCTTGAGAGTGAACTTAACTTATCACTACAGGAATAGTACCCTGTGAGCAGAGCCTAATTCTTTTGCCTCCTCCAAGGAAAGAGAGGAAAAGAAGACTCTGCCTAAACCTTGTAGTTTCTTATTTGAACATGCACAATGGTTGGTTAGAAAATAATTTGCTTCTATGCCTTCAGAGGAGGTGAAAGAATTAACCCTTTACACCCTAACATCAGTATGCATATTCTCCATACTGGTCTCTATACATTTCCTAAGGTGCTGACAAGGAGAATTTGTTTATCAGTCAAGAGAATATTTGGTTTGTGATCATTTCTTTTATTCTCATAACCTTACTATGTAATGCAAGGGTTATACTGTTGGGAGAAACTACATACTAGTCACTCTCAAGGATTTAAGGGTTAAGGCTCCACTTGCAGGGTACAGGGATAGACACAGGCAATTAGTTATATTAGCCAATCGGCTCAGAGTCGTAAATCAACAAGTGGATAAGGTCCTATGTCAGGTATTTGACCCTTTTTACCCTAACATCAATACCTATATTCTCCAAACTGTTCTCTATACATTTCCCAAGGTACTGACAAGGAGAATTTGTTTAACAATCAAGAGATTCTTGACTTAGTGATCACTTCCTATATTCTCCAGAACATAATGCTTGATTCACTCTCAAAGGTTAGAGTATTAGAGGCTAAATTACACACCAGGATATCCAAATCTCATTATTTCTGACATTCTAGAGCCTGGACCATCAACTGTATCATGCTGGTTGGTTTTGGCTTGGACCATAGAAAAAACACCATAATGAAGCTTTTTCCTGCAAAAAAAATTTATATATATAAATATATACATAAATAAAAGGGATTTTAAAATATGAACAACAATTTTGTGGATAAGAATGTTTAGCTGCATGGAGCTAAATATATTTATTCTGTCAAATTGTTGTGGAAACCAAATGAAGGAAAAACCGATTGCTATCCAGTATCAGCTAACCTATATTATTTGAAAAATCATTAAATTTAACTCAATGTTAATCAGCTTCACGTACCCGCTGATACAACAGAACAGCATCTTAAGGAAACAAATTCCTCGTGATACAGAGTACGTTAAAGTGAATTTTGCTAAATATATACAGCAAAATTTGTAACCAATTTCCTGGTTGCACGTTCTTTCGATGCAAATTTTAATTTGCAGTGAAAGAATCAAAGGTTGTTATGCTTGATTGCGTTCTGTGGTTAGAATAATCATCTATTGAATCATCTCAACCAAGTACTTGCAAAACTTCAATCTTTGATACTCATGAACCTTTGTTTGGCTAAACTTGAGGGTTACGGACCACGGAAAAAGATGCAAATACGACAATAAAAAGGAATACCTTTCGCAGAAAGTTCCGAGGGTTCCTCCAATTCCAAAGGATACAACAGAAAGGGCAGGGATTACTAATCGATGCATTGGAATGGCTCTAAAATTGTGCTAGTGTCAAACTGAAAGTAAATATTTAGAGGCTCATAGTGGAATGGAAACGCCAAGACGGAAGCCAGACCGGAACCTGGGCTTGGAATATGAAATCGAGGCTTATGTAATTGAACTCTAAACGGATTTTACACTGAGCTTCTAACCTATCATCGCGTTTTCAAACCGCTTGAATTAGCTTCCCATTGCATTTTCGTTTGCCACGAGAAATGCTACGACAGTAAAAATAGAATCTTAACTCCCACGAAAATCCATATTGGGAATAGTTCCTTCCGGGTTCCCACGGGTATCAATGTGGGATTCCCCACCGCCCCTCTTCCCCCCCCCCCCCCGTCCTCTTTGAATCGGACTTGAATCCCTTTTAATCTCGCTCTAGGTTACGCTGGGAAAAGACTTTGTTTCTCTTTTTCTATCACTTGTCTTTCCAGGGCCGTATTAAAAAAAAAAAAGAAAAAAGAAAACTAGTAGCCCGCGGTGACACGTCACAAACCAGCGGAAAACGTGGTGATTCTGCGTAGTTCGCAAAGAATTTCAACATGGCAGACGGAGCAGTGCATGAAGATTTCTTGAAGTTCACACTGGTCCATGGTAATGAAAACAAACACCTAATGCAGTTATTCCAGTGGAAAATTCGGTAATGAATAAGCTCTAAGCGTTATTGGTTTTTTTTCAGGGTCAAATAAATACCCGGTTGAATTACAGACGGATAGCAGCAATGACGGACCCACAGTTGAAGATTTAGCAAACCTTGCAGCTCGACTCACTGATGTACCTAGAGGATCACAGAGGCTCATTTTTAAAGGTGAGTGGCGTTGAAGAGAAGCTGCATTGCGCCCTGTCACTATACGGTGGATTATTCTTGCTTATGATCCATCCCAACAAATATTTTTGCTCACGCACGATTGGTCTAAACACATTACGTGACCGAATATTCCCTCAACTAAGACTGGAAGACTGGAGGATACCCGAGGATATCACTAAAGTAATGTTCTTCAATTTTCAAATCTTATGTTCACTATATGCTTATTTTCGTGCCAAATAGAGGAAACTGTGATAAAATTTCCCCACAGCCCCATACTATTGTAAAACAAATCTGTTTTCCCAATGGCTATGTATTGTTTTTGTCATTGTTTTCTCTATCCAAGAACTGAATGCATAATGTAGTATGGGGCTGAGCGGAAATTTTACCGAAACTGTTTATGTATTAATAGGCTCATGAGTAACTTATGCCCCATTCACACCAAAGCTTAAACATGTTTAAAAGTTGTTTTGTTAAACACAGTTTAATTTTTTTTTTCTTCATAGAAACTATTTAGCCGAATATTTTTGACTTGAATGTAGCACATTGGAAATGCAAGTTAGCAAGTACTTGAATCCAATGGAAAATCAAGTTTTTCAGTTCTCTGTTTATAATTTTCATTCAATGAAAACCAGTTTAACAAAACATGTTTTGCTGGTGTGAATGGGGTATTAGTTGTTTGACTTACAAAATTCCAAAGTGAGTGTTGAATAACATAGTGTGAATCAGGTAGTTGAAAGCTATACGGCCCTGCACAATGAGAGCTGAAAGTAATGGACTACTTAGCTCATTTCTTAACTCTTTGACCCTTTTGAGTGACTAGCATCTAATTTCTCCTCACAACATCACCCCTGAATCAAACATCCAGGTCACAGGAATAAAACAAATAATCACCAACATAAGGAACTCTGGATTTTTAAACAAATTCTCCTTGTCAGCACCTTCGGAAATGTATAGAGAACAGTATAGAGAATAATTATGCTTACTGATATTATGGTGTCAAGGGTTAAAACTTTATACTATGAAAATGTTTGAGTTACGTTTCTTTGTTTTAGGGCAGTCATTGACAGATCTCAGTCAATCACTAAAATCTCTGAAAGTGAAGAATGGAAGTAAAGTTATGTTAATCGGCAAAAAGGTCAGTCTAGTTTGGATACTGAAGTAATTTTCATTTGGGTGTCAAAAAAATTAATAATCTCTGATTGCTTTGATATTGCTGCATTTCGTTGCGAGTTTTTTGTTACTGTACTGCTTATATGTAAGCTGACAGTTCCAACTCCAAACTAGATCATCAATCCTTAAAACTTTTGAGAATTTAAGAATAGAGAATTGAGACCAGAGGATCTAGGCCTGGGATGCTTGAGGAGTGTTGATTTCAAGGATCTTGCTCTTCAGCTTCAAGGAAGCAATTTTGTTCTTGCACATGGAGCAATTTTCCTGTGTTGCAGATAGTTTGCATGTTTTACTCTGAATCCTTACTACCTTCTTAAGATATTATCCTGAACTCTGATTTGCCATTTCAAATACTTAGGGTTTGGTTTTACAACTGACACCCAATTTAAATGCACTCTACTAGCAGGGTTCATATGCATCCTATAGACCTGGAAAATTGTGGAATTTTATTTTGTCACTTTCCAGGACTGGAAAGTCCTGGAAAAAGACTATAGTAATGGAAAGTCCTGGAAATTTGCTCAAATCAAACTATAAAATTTTAAGGATTTACAAAAAAAATTTTTCAGATGGCAAGGAGAATTGATTTACGAATGTTGGGAATGAAAGGGTATATGGTGAAATTGAAGTCCCGGAAGAATCAATCTGAGTCCTAGAAATGTCCTTGAAATTTGTTTCTGGAAAAGGGTTGGAACCCTGTATTAGTAGGACACTCTAGGAGAAGTTGATTGCCTTCAGCATGCACTGAAAATGATTAATATTTTTTTTCCTCTGTGAAGTTTAATCCTTTAGAAGAAGAGAATATGAAAGCTGTATTAGCTGCTGAGAAGAAGACTGATGAAATAGAGAAAAGACTTACTGAGAATGTGGAAGAACTCCAAGGAGTAGAAAAGGTTATATAATTGGTTTACTTTTTTAAAAGATGACTTCAATGTGGAATTTGAATAATAATTGGTTAGTTTGCTAGCCAACAAGATTGTCCTTCACATAAGTTGATTGGTCCATACCACTAGTAATCAAAACTATAACAAAATTCTCAAAAGCGATTGGTTATCACCAGCTCGATTTGAGCACTAATAGGTCAGTGTATGCATCATGCTTTTAATTAGATAGTGTAATGTGACAGTTAAAATGACAGTGAACATGTCATACCTGTGTAAGTTGACAGAACACATCATGTGTGCAGAATGTTGTCTCACATTTCGCCAAGTTAATTGTTGTTTTGTTTTTTTTTTTTATGAAAATGTACAACTGATGTCTAATTTCTCTCTCAAATTTTGTCATAGTTTTGATTAAGTGGTAACAGGACTTTGTGTCATCCAACTCTATCTGTAATTGTACATGCAATTAATACATCAGACTCCTGCTTCATGGTTGTCTGATTTTGTTAATCACTCGTATGGTTACAGACCTAAATGGTCTCAAACTCAGTCCTATTACCATCATTGATAGCATCTGGTTTCCACAACAAAGAGTGATCATGGGTGTTGCTACTCCCCTAAGCAACAAATTCTCTGTAATAAAGGTGGAAGAAGGAAAAATAATTACCAGCCAGAGAATATATACAGCTATATTTACCAAATTCTCCAAGCTGAAATTATGAAAATATTTATGGCAAACAATGTGGAGAATTTATCAGTAGATCTAAGGAAAAATACAAGCGACACCATTTGGAAATTTTACCAGAGCTTTAGTCTCTAGAGTCTAAAGCATGTTAAGCTTCCATATCTTCAGGTCCACCGGATTACTCAGGGAATATTTGAATCAAAGTAATAAATAGATGTATTATCGTTCAAATATCTTACACATCATGCTTTTTTCTCAACAGGGATTTCTTCAAACTGAACTAGTCAACCAGACCCTGGATAAGCTAACAAGGAAAATACAGGGAATAACTGAGGACTTCATGAAAACTCTTGAGAGTTTGGACTCCTTGGTTAGTAGCCAACAATATAAATCCCAAGCAACTCTATCATTTTAACCCTCAGAAGTGAAGAGCATGGTTGTTGTGGCAATCGGTAACTAACGATGTAAAATCAAAACTTTTAATCCAAAATCCTTCATGAAAGCATATAGAAAACTTGTACTAAATTATTAGTGTTTAAATATGTGCATGTAAAAATCACAAGCTTCTGATTGGCTGAAAACAAGTGTATTCTCATGTAACATGAGTGCAAAGTTGTAACACAGGTGCAAATTACAAATAGCACACATAGGCTTTCAAAATTCCATTTTTCTAGACCTTCAGTGATGTTTTTCCATGTACATTATTGGCAAGAAATACCATGATTTCTCTTGCAATTTTGTGTAATAAGCACTGTCTTATAAATTTTTCAAAGAGTACAAATTGTACTTGCCCTTCAGACTAGTGCAATTTTTTTGTCTTTGAAAAATTTACTGGTGCTTATTAACACCAATTGCACCCAAAATCATTTTATTACCTAAACTAATGCAACATTATATTCAAAATCAAGAAAAAATGACCAATATATGGAACATTCAACTCTGTGGCCTGGTAACACCATTCCACTTGATGCCATCACCAGTCGTGTACCAAAACTTAGTTGTCCCTTTGGTGGAACCCAGGTGACAGTGGTACAATACAGCCAGTTTTACTAACTAAAGGTCACTTTCAAAAAACTGACATAGCCCATTTCAGGAAAGGAATAATAAATTTCACTTAACTTATGTCTCATACTTGATTGCTCTGGCCCTGTGCATGGTTTACCTCTACCATTGACTAGAGTGATTAGTATCTAATTTCTTCTTAAACATCACCCTGTATGACACATTGAGGCCATGAGAATGATAGAAATGATCACCCTGACTAAAGAAGCTCTTGATTTAGTTGGTGGTACTTTTTTTAATTCTCTCAACCTTACTGTTTGATTCAGGGGTGATATTGTAAGGAGAAGTGAAATGTTAATCACCCTCAGAGCTTAAAGGGTTAATTTTGTTTTTTACTCTACCCATGTGACACCAGAGGCACTGTGAAGGGAAGACTATTCAGGGATTAAAGTATTGTTCACTGATAAACTTTTTTCATGTAATATTGGGTAGAATGATAGAGCAGTTATGCCATGGACAGAAATGACAAATCATTTTTAACCTCTTGAAATGATGAATTGGGATAAATTATCCTCCCATTTGAAGTGTTCCACTATAAATGAACTCATCTGTGTGTAGCTTTTGAAGCTTTCTGAGATTTGAATTTTACTTTTGCTGTTTAAATCAGCTCATAGATTCCAGCCTGCAACAAGCCAAGGCAAAAAAGAAATCTCTTGTTCAACGAATTCAGGTAAGTCTGAAAACAACTTCAGTATAACATAACATCTGATGGCAATTTTTTCCACTTTTGAGGTCACAAATTTGAGTTATTGCTTGCAATGCAATATGTAATATTGTATAATGCAATTTATCATACACTGAATTTACAATGAACAATTTGATTGGTTAGGATCATTGATTTAATATTCAGTAGTATGTGAAGCAGACAGGTATTGCATTTATTATGGCAAGTTCAAACTCTGCCCAGTTGCCAATTAAGGGTGGATTCCTTTACCTTTATAATGTTCTCTTTCAGGTCTTATTGGACAAGAGTGATGGAATATCAATCAGGATAGAATCTCTTAAGAAGAATTCTTAGACAGAAAATAGGAGAAATAATTTTAGTTTGTGTCATTCTCATGGTCAGTGAAAATGAGAGAAGGAGACTGTGCCAAGAACAGCATGAGCTGTGGCAGTTTCCCTGACAACCCCAACAGCTGTTTGTAGCTTACCAGCTTTCTCACTCACCTTCACTACCAAAGGGCCTGTTACAGAAATTATTTAATAAGATAGTAAATATTTCTAAGATTGTCTGTATTTATACCATTATTATCATCAAGAGAAATGCATTTCTATCATCTGTTTTTATAAGTAGATAAAGGGGGTAAGTTTCTAAAGAAACTGTGGTGCTATATCTGTGGAAGAGTATAACAGGGTAATTTAGTATTATAAAGAGTTTCAAAGCTGATGTTTCCAGCATTAGCCCTTTGTCTGAGTGATTGGCATAGGGCTATGCTTTAACGAAGGGCTACCACTCAAAATGTCAGCTTTTAAACTCTATGTTGGCCTGTTTGTATAAGCAATCCACTTTGTTTGTAAATATGCTTAGGAAAAGAAAACTGTACAGGAACAAATATAGGGGGCTTCAAAATCCTCTTGTCTCTGCTTATTATGAGTAATCAGTGTTCACTGGTTTAAAGGTTGGGCATTTATTCAATCTTTTTACCCCGCAAATATTGATCCACAGTAGGAGGGTATGTGGAAACCCCCTCTTTTATCTCTCTTGTGTGACAACTAACAAAACAAGTTTCCCTTAAGATTCCACAGCCTCAAGTGTAGACAAATTCCACAAATGATCACATATTACTCTTGCACCTCACAAGAGAGATGAGCATTTTTTTTTTTTTTTGCAGTGACTTGCATCAGTCTTAATTCCTCCTTTTTTTATTTTGGCATCTTACATCAGTGTTTTCTTCTTCCTATGTTTCCACTCTCTTTTTCTTTCCATTTGGTTCCCTTTTGCATTTTTCCAGACTTTCTTTAATAAAGTACTTCACATGAAATTCCATCTCTCATTGTATGGGAATCCCATCAAAACTGCCGAAAGGACCCCTTATGGGACCTTACCGGGATCTTGGCAGGATTCCCATCAACGGAGAATTGAATATCATATGAGGTATATTAATTATATTGTTACCATGCCAGGATCCAGTACCTGATCACTAATGCAGCTGTTAGTCTTCCCCTTATGTAACAATCTCTTGTAGATTCTGGCTGACAACAGTTTGCACAAATTTACCTTCTGCACCCTAACATCAGTATGTGTTTTCTCCATAATGTTCTCTATACATTTTCTAAGGTGCTGAGAAGGAGAATTTGTTTAATAATCAAAAACTTCTTAAGTTGGTGATCATTTCCTCCATTCTTGCAGCCTTAATGTTTGATTAAGTGTTAAAGAAATCAACTTCCGGTGATTGTTGCTTTTTCCTTTCTAAGCAATTGACAAATCTCAAGGAAAAGATGTGACGAAACCTACTTTTACCCTATAGTTGTTCATCAAAACAAGTTCGTCATGCTATCTGTTAATCTTGCATGGGTTTGGAAAGTTGTAAACTGTATGATAGATTGACAAACTGGGTAATTTTAGACAAAACTAGGAAAACATCTAAGATCGAATTTGTAATTACGTAGTCTTTTTTTTTTTCAATACGCTGAGTAAGTGAAGTGATCCTAAACACTGCACATAACAGGAAATCGTAGATGTAAGGGAAGCTGTGCATAAGCAGTGTGGGTAGCCTGTGCAAAGAAAACCTTGTTACCGTGCACCCCTGGAAACGAAAACAAAAACATGGCGGACGTGTCAACAGTGTCTTTTTCAGGAAGTTCTGCAGAAACTATCGAGAAGGCAAAGGCTTTCTGGAAGTGTATAGACCCTCCTCCGGAACAGAAGTCTACATTAGCCGTCAGTGGAATAAACCACCGCCTAAAAACAGCCCCTCAAGTTGGAGACGGTTCGTTAAAACACTGTTTTAAAACATCAGTCTGGAATTAAACAGCTTACCTCTCGGAAAAGATCTTGTATTACGCTCAACTACAAATTGGCGGCCCTGCCGCTTTCTAGAAGCATGGGAAATAAACGCTTGCAATCGAGACGATGGCATTCATCTGCCAAGCGAGTATTTGACTAAAGTGCTGAAGGATAAGGCCTAATTAATTAAACAACTGTTAATAGTGTATTTTGATCGTCCGGGTGAGTGTAGTCCTGAGTCTGAGAAGGACTGTTGTCGGTAATGGTGACTGACGTTTCGACAACCTGAGCGAAAGTCATAGTCAGAGTCAAGTGAAAGGTTGCTGTCAGTCGAATGATCGTCATCCGAAACTGTATAACTACACTTACCCGGACGATCAAACTACACTATTACATGTTACCCGCGAGTTCAAACCATTTACTGTAAACAACTGTTGGTACTATACAAATATCCTGCATTTCTGATCTTTTCTCATCTTTTTAGAACGGTCTCACCTGTGCAACGATTTTTTACAGTTGTTAGTTTGTATTGTATTCGTGCTTTTCTCAATCAACTACTGAAAATGTATCGTTACGGCAGCTTTTTACGCACATTCACTGGGTTACTTTGAATGCTTTTTGGGATACTTCTGTTAGTTTTTCGTTGATGTTTTGTTCTATTACACTTTATTCACTTAACCCTTTAACTCCTAAGATCTAGTTTTTAATTCTCTCCTGTTCCCAATAAATTAGTAATGAGAATTTGGTGTTGGATCAAGATATCTTCTACCTAATAAGTTTGAGTATTCTCATAACCTGTTTGCTGGATGATGTATGGAAATTATAGGGGGAAGTTACATGCTGATCACTTCTTGTAAGTGGTTTCAACTTCAACCTAATGTTTGGGTTATGGAAATTTGAATTGATCCCTTTGCAGGCAAGAGATTAATTGGTACCCATCAGACACTCACAACTTCACTTGAAATGGAAAATGATCCAAGTAAGTGAATTTCAGCTTAACTCATAACTTCTTTTGTCAGTTGAGGATCTAAATTCTCAGACAAATTTTAAAAAAAACCTTCTCTTGAACTTTCTAAGTTGAATAAGCTAATCATCATGTCTTTAGGACTCGCAACATATTTGGAGGATGCCCAGAAAAGGAAAGAACAGGAACAAGCCGACTATGTGCAAAAAATAGTGAGATGATTTTTGCAATTGTGGTGGTATTTTACAGCTTAGATAGATAATTTTGTTGAAAAGTACTATAACTTTTACAATTTACCTTGAACTGTTGGGTGTGTTAGATCTATGTGGCCTGCTACTTGTTGTGTTGTTTCCTGTGTTTTTTTGGAAAGTTGAAATCTTGATGATTTATCTTCATTGTTTTGGGCCCTGGCTGCTTGGTTTACAGCTGTTTTGTATTGGTGATGACATGATTCCAAGTGCAATTTGGTATTAATAAGCACAAGTAAAATTTTCAAAGACAACAAAATTGCACAACCCTTAGAGCGAGTGCAATTTGCAGTCTTTGAAATATTTACAAGACTTAAGTGCATACTACACCAAAATGTAAGGAAAATTACATTACTACTTATTAATGATATAATTTGCACTCATGTTACAACTTTGTACTTGTGTTACATCAGAATGCACTAGTTTTAAGCCAATCAGAAGCACATAATTTTTTCATGTACATTATTATCTCAAAAATTGTATTTGTTTGTAAATGGTAGTACAGGTGTTGGAATACACATGTCAGATGTAGTTTGTGAATCAAAGATGCATGTTGATGACACTCAAATATAGAGCAAAAGTGACGTAAGTTTTTGTCTGGTTCATCTTCACTCTGGGTGCATCTATGAGGAATAGTTTCCCCTTGCTGGTACTCCTCATTACTCTTGCCGATTGCCTAATGCTCTCTGTCTACTCCCCTCGCCCCCATATGCTGACCTTTACACACCTTGGCACCTTGCTTGGGTAGCCCATGTCATGTTATAAAGTCCCAGACTTGAGTTTTGCTCTGTCTTGATCTAGATATAGATAATTAATTCACTAATAACGAACACGAAAAAATTACACGCATTTTTCATGTAACACAAGTGCAAAGTTGTAACACGAATGCAAAGTTGTAACACAAGTGCAAAGTACAAATAGCACATGGGTGCCATCAAAATTTCATCCATCGTTTTCTATGATGCATTTTTCATGTAAATTATTAACAAGTAACAATGATATGGTATAATAAGCACTAGTAAGCACTTTTCTAGTAAATATTTCAAAGACTATGAATTGTACTTGCCTTATGGATATGTGCAATTCTATTGTCTTTGAAAATTTTACTCATGCTTAGTAACACCAAATTGCATTCAAAATCATGATTTTACCAATACAAACAGGCCAGTATGGTCAGATAAGATCCTTAGGTGTGGCAATATCAGGATTATAGCTAACCACTGGCTAACCAGGTTGTATTGTAGTCATGTAATTGCCTAATACATTTATGTTGTATTATAGACAAACATTCCATGGAAACAGTATGAAAGTTTGCTAGTAGATTTAGCAGGTCATGTCTAAACTGATTTTAATTTTGAAGTGTCTTTGCATCTTGCAGACTTCATTTAGAGAAGAAGCTCAACAAATGCTGGCCAAAAGAAAGGTTGAGAGATTAAAGGTGAGGTGACCCTTTTTGCCATTGGATGTGCAAAGCAAATAGCATCTAATTTCTTCCTACAACATCACCCTGAATCACAAATCAAGGTCAAGAGAAAAGAGGGAAAGAAGCTCTTGATTGTTAAACAAATTCTCCTTGTCAGCACGTTAAGAAATCTTTAGAGAAGAGTATGGAGAATATTAAAAGTGATGTTAGGGTGTAATGGGTTTAAGATGGAGGACTGATTGAGAACCTGTTAACTCCCAAGATCTTGTTAGTAATTCTCCTTACTGTCTGCCATACAGTTCTTGTGATGTTAGTTTGGAGAATTTGGTATTGGATCAATCTATAATCCCCTAATTGGTATTTTTCTTTATTCTCATCACTAGTCTGCTTGATATTGATATTTGAAAGAGGAATTCTGTCTTGGTCACTCACGGGAGTTAAAGGATTAAATACAGCAGATTACTTGGGGAGGACTTTTGTGGGGACCCCAGCTAAGTTTGTACCAGATGTATTGCAGAATAGCTCAGTAATCAGAATTGCAACCTTGAGAGGTTGACCTGACACAAAAAGATAATATTCTGCATAGTACTACCCATGAATTCATTTTAGGTTTACTTTAATTTAAGGTACTACTGTTCTTGCCTAAGATAAGTTTCCCTTTTATTTCTTTGTCAAAGTATTGTTCATGTAATATAGCATCCTAACACATTGTGGATGAAACTCAAAACTTTTTGGAAAAATTGAGGTAATCATGGTCATAAAGAAGTTTAAATCAGCAATCACTTACTTCAATGTCATGATCTCTTCCTTCTCACCTGAACTCCCTTTAGTGAGAAGGCAAATGAGGGGGAGTGGGGTGGGTGCAAGGAAAGAATAGAAGGCAAATGTGTGGGGTGGGGTGGGTGCAAGGAAAGAATAGAGACCCATTCGTAGCTGGAACCAGGCTGAAATTTCAAAATACTATGATTTTGAGCATTAATCATGATTCAAGAAATTAAAGAAGGGAGCTGGTTGCAATTCAGTGCTATATTACCTGAAACACAGACCTTTGGTTTTCTCATGGAAATGAAAAGCAATTTTTGAACCTTAATTAAAACTTTTAGGCTTTAATTGTGGAAGCAGGGATGGTGCAGTGGTGAGAGTGCTTCGCTCCCACCCCTCCCACCACTGTGAACTGGGTTCAAATCCTGGACCTGGTGTCACATGTGGATTGAGTGTGTTATTAGCTCTCATCCTTGTTCCAAGGGGTTTTCTGTGGGTCCTCCAGTTTTCCTCCCTCAGCAAAAAACCAACATTCTAAATTCCAACTCAACCTGACAAAAGTGGACAGGAAGAGCCACCCCACGGATTGTCCACTGCTAATATCCAGTTATTTTTTTTTGAGTGTGTGTGTGTGTGTGTGTGTGTGTGTGTGTGTGTGTGTACTGCCATCCATGCAGGCTTTGTCATGTTTGGGACTAGTCACTATATATATTGTCTAGGGAGGGGTTGGGAGGATTTTTGTTGTATCACCCTGAAATTAACCTTGTGCCCCCCCTCCAAAGCTTTGTAGTATTTTAATGATCCCCTCCATTGACAGGCAATGTTCTGTAGCCCCACCCCCTTTGTACCTTGTTAGCAATGACTGTTTCTCCCCCCTGTTACCCTGAAAACCATGTGACCCCCCCTTCATTCTTTCTTTCCCCCCCCGTGATAAATAATGATAGATGCTTTACTTTTAATTTCCCCCTGAGCAGAAAGAAGCAATCTCACATCGTCAGCCCAAAGAACATGTCTTCAACATCTCGTAAGTGGGAAACTCTCTTTGTTTTTTCCTTTTTTTTTTCTTTTTTACTGTGTAGTCTTGATGCCATTTCTTCCAAATTTTGGTATGTATTTATAGAGAGTCCAGTGAAGAAGATGACGAAGCCGTCGAAGCCATGGCAGAAATTGATAAGTTTGAGGATAGTCTTAAACAGAAGGAAATTATAAAACCAGAGTAGAAATTAACTTTCTAAAAGTTATCGTTATTTCTTGAAAAAGAAAAAAATCTTGCCTCTGTACATGACTGTAAGAAATGTAAATAAAGTGTTATTTCCATTGTAGAGTGTTGGATCAATTGCATCAATTGAAGAGAGAGCTTTAGTCAATAACGTCCATCTTCTCTATTGCAAGGAGCTGTTGCTAATGTTAGTTCACAGTCCCTTTAAAAATGGACGTCCACTGAATTTCGGCTTGAAAAATAGATTTCCTTCAAACTCTGCCACGATATTAAGCTAAGTCCAAAATTCACTTTTTGTATACATCGCTCAGTATTTTGTTTCGGAATTAAAATCATCTTGTTAGAAGCCCATTTTGGTGGTCTCATTACCCGAAAATTAGAAATAATTGCCGAGATGTTCATTTCACAATATTTTCTTCTTGAAATTAATTCTGAAATTTCTCGTTATCACTTTTATCATGAGACACTCATTTCCCTGTCATCGTCAACTTGTTACTTACTGGAGATATCTGGCAACTTTGCGATAGCTGTCGAGTGTGGGATTATTGTAATTTAGGCTTCATTTGCGGCCACATCTTTCCCACCATAGTAAGGGCGTTGTTTGGTGCGTCTTACCGGTTGTGCGTGGCATACTGGCAGAGAGATTACTACGTGTGCAGCGCGGTAGAATCCAATGCAACTGAACGAGGAAAACAGTGGACCACAACGCATTTAAAGCATTAAAACGAACAGCGTAAGGTTCCAAAGGGAGAGTTTCAAACACGAAAATGGCAGAGCCGACATCTCACATGCGCAAGAGTGCCAGGAAACCACAAATTTATCAGCATTCAGTTAATTTTATAATATGTTCACCATCTCAGCCAGCTGAGGTTTCCTTTTTCTGAGACTGTAGAAACTAGGATGTGAATACTACTTCTAACATATTGTCGTCGTGTTAACAAACCTTGGAATCGTAGTTTATCCGGGGGGGCTTTTTGAAGTCAGGGACCGGTCGTAATTTACTTCCGGAGGCGGGGCCGGGAAGGGTTTGGACAATCGGTCAATGTTGTCATAAAAAATGCTGTTGTTCATTGTGGTTTTGTAGATAATTGATCGTTTAATCGTTTGTCTCAAGATTTAGAGTTAAGCTATGAATTGTGTTGATCGTGAAGTTCCGACTTGTGCAGTCGAACCTGTATTAGGAAGCACCGTATTAAGCGGTCACCCTGTATAAAGCAGTCGGTTGTCAAAGACTCGAATTTGATGTCTCCAAATCACTGTAATCTTCACCTCCATGAAGCGGTCACCCCTATTTAGCGGTCATGGTCACCTTTGAGTGAGTTCCATGGGCCATATTTGTATTGTTTTTCACCTGTGTTGAGCAGTCAATTAAATCGGAAATACTTAAATAAAACTAAATAAAATCTTTGAAGTAAAGTTAAATCCATGCTCATCTTCCGAAATCAAAGTTTTTATATAAGGGTCTGTTCCCAGCTACTGATATTGATCCTCAAAGTAAGTAGTATTTTTGAGCAAGTCTTTGTGCAGGTCATTTATGCCATACAATGGCGTTCTTTATCGTTTCGTAGTTGACTCCTATTCTTTGAAACCTGATTGTAACGGTCAACCTGTATAAAGCCGTTATCCCGCCATTCTTCGTGACCGCTTAATACAGGTTGGACTGTGTACTGATAGTCTTCGTCAGGCGACCTTTAATTATCTAACTAGGAGTTATCGTCGATTATGAAGAGCGTTAATTGGTTGAAAATTGAGTTTTGGAATACTTAGAATTCTGACTACACTCACACGAGACATTTATTGTGAAAAGTTTATTTAGGATGAGTCAGTCAGTCTTTTAGTATACGCATTCTGATACAATCTTAATTTGTGCACCCTAAAACCAGGGGTACTACAAAAAAAATCTGTGCTACGCCGGAAACGAAGAACCTCTAAAAAACCACTCTGTAGATGAGGCCAAAAAATGTGTGGAAATGTATTCCTCATCTGGTGCTCAGCACAATACCCTGAGGAAAGGGTAAACTAACTTGGTTGCACTACTGATTACAAAGAAAAATTAATTAATGTAATGATATTTTACAGGGAGTTGGAATACCAAAATTAAAACAATTACAAATATGAAAGTGGTCACTGATAAAGGAGAAGGTGATAAATGCAAAAAAAATTCAAGAGACTTGATAATTTTTTTTTTGGAAAAAGGCCAGAACCCTTCTTTTTTATATACTCCTTATGTGGTTGTTACAGAAGAAGGGAGATGTTTGTTTGTTAGAAAAGTTGTACCGGAGAACACTGGACATCCCATGCAGCAAAAGGTAAGCTGTTCGTAAACAATTCAGTTCCCGCGTTTTGCAAATATTTAAGGGTAATATACACCGATAACCTCTACTCGACGGAAAAATATGCTCATAAATTTATCCATGGACATCATTTGTTCCTCGAAGCTCACAGTTTTCATCGAGTTTCACTTTCAGAAAACTTCGCATTTTGGAAAAGATAATGTCTGCAGACTTGTATCCATGTATATTTTCGCACTAAACTGGAGGTAGTCTTCCTACAGTTATCTGTCACGCGTGACAATAGTTTTGTCAGCAAATAAGCGTTCTTTAAGTTTTCTCGTACTGTTTGATGTAACCTTAGTAGCGGAGCTATAAATGACAACAAGGGAATTTTCCGATATCAGTTTTCGTCCTTTCATGAGCTGCATCCCATATCGTACCTCATAATGTCATTGTCTGGTGTTTAACGCCCACAATTTTAATGTAAACCCCTTCGATGAGGTTCACTGTCTCTCGTATTCTACAAATTTCCCTCGAATAGATTCTGCACGATTGATTACTTGCATTATTCGCGCAAATTACGCGAGGATTGTTATTAGACGACGCGATCAAAGGTAACAAACAGACTTTTCGGTAAGAGTTTTTCCATCACGTAACTAAACGTAGCATTCCTTAATCGCAAAATGAAGTCGATGTCAGTTCTCAGTTAGTTCGATGTTTGCTGCATAGTTTCAGTGCTTCAGGCCTTACACTGAAACCATTGCAAGCAAACAGTAGCTTAAGGAAGCTTCAACTTAAAGTGTAAGTAAAATATGTCACGAATTAGGCATCGTGTTTGTCATAAGCTCCATCACTTGCAAGTGGTAGACCTTGCATCCTCAAAGTGAAATGTTTCAATCGAATTCCTTTGTCGAGCTTGAAACATGTTTTATTTTTTTCCTTTTGTATCTGGAAACGCGTATATATCCTACAGAATTCAAGCATTGCACTCAAGTATAGATCAAAATATGGAACAAGTAGGAGGAGGGATATCTCACTGAGATTAAGTTCGAGTGAACAGACTAACGGCTCAACCTCAAGTAACAACAAGATGGCAGTTGACAGTTTGATCATGAGGTTCTCTGTACATGTTAACTTGTTATTTTTCCTATTTAGAAATCCATTCCTTCTTCGAAAATACAACAGTAAACACTGAGTAACGAAGAAAAGGTCAATTACGAAGGTAAGCTTAATCCACTGAGTTTATTAATAAGGGAACATACATGCAGTTGATCACGTAGAATTAGTATATCACATTAGAGAACAAATTGAGTCACTTAATAGTAACAAGCATTCAAGTTATTACTTTCGGATGGGGTTCACAAATCTACCTCGGATAGATTGTACACGATTGATTAATCGCAACATTTGCGAAATTTACGCGAGGAATATAATTCCTCGACGCGATCAAAGGTAACAAACGGACTTTTGTTAAGAATTTTCCATCAAGTAGCTGAATATGGCATACCTTAATCGCAAAATGAAGTCGATGTCAGTTCTCAGTTAATTCGATGTTTGCTGCATAATTTTACTGAGCAATTTCGGTGCTTATGGCCTTACACCGAAAGCATTCCAAGCAAAGGGTAGCTTAAGGACGCTTCAGCTTAAAGTGTAAGTAAAATATGACACGAATTACGCACCATGTTTTTCATAAGCTCCATCACTTGCGAGTGGTAGACCTTGCACCCTTAAATTGAAATGTTTCTATCGGTGTCCTTTGTCGAGGGTTCCTTTTTTATCTTTAAATGCGCACGTATCCTACAGAATTCAAGCATTGCACTCAAGTATAGATCAAAATATGGAATAGGTAGAACTACAAATATTTCACTGAAATTAAGTTCGCGTGAACAGACTAACGGCTAACAATAAGATAGCGGTTGACAGTTTGATCATGAGGTTCTCTGTACATGTTAACTTGTTAATTTTTTATTTAGAAATCCATTCTTTCTCCGAAGATACCACAGTTAACACTGAGTAACGAAGAAAAGGTCATTGCGAAGGTAAGTTTAATCCACTGAGTTTATTAATAAGGAGACATTCACTCATAGATGCAGTTGACACGCAATATTAGTATATCACACTGATAGAACACATTGAGTCACTCAACAAGCATTGCAGTTATTTCTCTCGATTCTTCCGTTCTATCTCCCTGTTTTGGGGCTGATCAATGCACGCCTGACCCTTTCCGAGAATTGACAGACCCACACGTACTCTACATTGATTCACATTACATTTATCGCTCAAAACAGACAGCAAAGAATATTACCAATGAGATCTTGGCAGTGACAGGCCAAGGGATTGCAGTATTTTGGAACTTTGTCTTAACAATTCCATTTTTTGACAGACATTTTATTGTTGTTGCACTCAGTCATCTGGTTGAGTACTTTTGATACTTTGATATAAGGTGATTGACGCATAATTGTCTGTGATCGCGTGATCTGACAGACGACACCCCAATTCTCGAAGCGTGACATCATTGCAAAGCAACACCGGATTAGCAGATGCGAACTAAATGCAGCGTCTTTAAAATTCGTAAAGATATGTCTACTTGATATGTAGAAAATGAGTTTTGGGGCCAGAAGCGCGAGTACGAGACAGACAATTTGAAGAACAACCTTCAACTTGAGGTATTTGATCGAGAATCGAAACCAAGCAGTTTTATTTGATCATGAATGACTTGAATTCATATCAGTTTTTTACCCAACAGCTGCTGGTCGAATCGATTTCAAGCGTTGTGTGACAGGAAAGAAGCTCAAAGCTAAAGGTAAGAAGAATACTTTTAACAAACCATCATAAAATAATTATGTGAGGACATTTACGAATCGCACATAGAGAAATGTACACCGTCAATAATCTTTGTGACAGCTTCCCAGTTCTTTAAACTCAGTAAGCTTATTGGTATGTGTAAGGTAAATTTTACTGTGGGTAAAATCTGAATTTGGAAAGCAGTGTTTTTTTCGTCAGACGTATAATGCAAACATGCTGGAGTCAAATTTGTATTCGAGAATTGATGAAGGCAGAAATCGAAAGTGAAATGGTTTGAAATGGAAAGACTACGGTAATATTTCTCCCTGATGTTATTGTAGAAATTAATTTGTCTTCTTTGCTGTATTGTTAAAAATAAACGTGATTTTCTTACACGATTTAAAGATGCAATAAGTATTTGGATACAAGCGGAAAATGTCTGCGTAATATCTGCGAAAAGTATCCGTGCATTCTTTCTCACCAAACGGGGGCTAGTGTTTGTAGCGGGTTTCCGTTCTCAAGGTATAAATATATCTGATCGGAGGTAGAGATTTACTGATTTCAAGCACTCATCTTTGTATCTAATTGATTGACCTTTATTCTTGATTATGGTACTTAAAAACGTAAAAACTGAAAGGTAATTTACGGCATAACATACGATTAGGAGCGGTTAGAAAGTATATATAACATGAGCTATTGTGCGATCACTCGTACACATAGGGCGTACAAGATTGAAGAAATGTAACCTGGTTTCCGTGTTTACATAGCCTGATGTAAACACGCGGGTGACAATAGTTTCGTCGGCAAATAAGTGTTCTTTACGTGTTCTCGCATTTGATGTAACCTTAGTGGCATAGCTATAAATGACACCAAGGGAATTTCCCGATATCAGTTTTCGTCTTTTCGTAGGCCGCATTCCGCTTGATCAACTCGCGATCTCATTGTCTGGTATTAAACGCCCACAATTTTTTCTTCTGTAAACCCCTTCGATGGGTTCGCTGTCTCTCGCATCTAAAAATCTCCCTCGAATCGATTGTACACGAAATTACTCGATTTTTTTTATTTAGAAATCCATTCCTTGTTAGAAGATATAACAGTAAACTCTGAGTAACGAAGAAAAGGTCATTGCGATGATAGATTTAATCCACTGAGTTTATAAATAAGAGAACATTCACGCATACATGCAATTGATCACGTAAAATTAGTATATCACATAAAAGAACAAGTTGAGCTACTCAACAGGTATTCTTCACCAATTCTCGAGTTGAATTCATTTGAGTTTTTTCCAACAGCTGTTGGTGGAATCGATTTCAAGCGTTGTGTGACAGATTGTGTCTATATCAGTCGAGAAGCTCAAAGCTAAAGGTTAAAAGATATCTCTTAACAAACCATCGTAAAATAATTATGTGGGGACATTAACGAATGGCACATGAAGAAACGCACACCGTCAATAATCGTTGTCGCAGCTTTCCAGTTCTTTAAACTCAGCAAGCTTATTGACATGTGTAGGCTAAATTTTACTGTAGGTAAAATCTCAAATTTGAAAGTGGCTTTTTTTTCTCTGACGTATAACGCAAACATGCTAGAGTCAAATTTGTTTTCAATAGTTGATGAAGGCTGAATTCGAAAGTGAAATGATCTGAAATAGAAAGACTTGGGAAGTATTACTCAATCTGTGTTATTTAAGGAATCAATTTGTCTTCTTTGCTGCATTGTTAATAATGAACGTGATTTCCTTGCACGATCCAAAGGTGCAATAAATATTAAGATACTAGCGTATGTCTTGATATTCTAGCTTTCGATAAGTCGGATTTGTAATCGGAAATGTAAGACAAGGAATTTCAAATGTGGAGTCTGGACTGGCAATTGAGTATGGGGGTGGGGGGGGAGGTCAGGAAGATGGCCAAAAAAGTCAGTTTCACAGCTTATTCTTCACGCAGGCTGCAGTTATTGCAAATGATATTTGTATAGTTGAACGGCATTCAAACTAATCTGAGAAAAGAAATACATTTGAGAGAAGTATAATTTACCTACACCATAATTGCTTGCTGTCTGTGCATGTATTTGTACATGAAGCCATTCATCATACTGAACTCAACATTTACTTCAATAGCTAGCATGCACTTATCGATACATCCCATAATATCAACACTGGAGTGCAATCCTTTAACACCTAATAATGTGACCATATAATCAATACGCATTTAAAAGCAGATTGAAGATTTTCTCGGAAACTTTGCATTTTGAGACAGATGATGTCTGGGGACATATATCCATGCATGTTTTCGCACCAAACAGTGGCTACCGTTCCTACAGTTATCTGTCGCACGTGACAATAGTTTCTTCAGCAAATAAGTGTTCTTCATGTGTTCTTGTATTTGATGAAACCTTAGCGGCGGAGCTATAAATGACAGCAAAGAAATTTCCCAATATCAGTTTTTTGTTTTTATAGGCCGCATTCCGCCTGATCAACTCGTGATCTCATTGTCTGGTGTTAAATGCCTACAACATTTTTATGTAAACCTCTTCGATGGGGTTCACTGTCTCTCGCATTCTACAAATCTAAAGTGTAGAAAAATGATTACTCGCATCATTTGCGCAAATAACTCAAGGATTGTAATTATACAACGCGATCAAAGGTACCAAACAGACTTTTTGATGAAAATTTTTCCATCACGTAACTAAACGTAGCATACCTTAATCACAAAATGAAGTCGATGTCAGTTCTCAGTTAATTCGATGTTTGCTGTATAATTTTAGAGCAATTTCGGTGCTTATGGCCTTACACCGAAACCATTAAAAGGAAATGGTAGCTTAAGAATGCTTCAGCTTAAAGTGTGAGTAAAATATGACACGAATTAGGCATCGTGTTTGCCATAAGCTCCATCACTTGTGAGTGGCAGACCTTGCACCCTCAAATTGACGTGTTTCCAGTCTTTGTAAAGCTTTATAGCATCCAAGCCGTGAGCTAACCACGTTAACCGTGCGGAGTAATAATATCACTGATACCAGTTTTTCCAGTCTATGTGAAGCTTTACAGCATCCAAGCTGTAAGCTTACCATACTAACACTGCCTTTGGTTAGTCATGAATGTCATGCAATTCTAAAAGCTATTACTCAGAGACACCGATCAGCTTTAAACCTGTCTTTTGGTGAGTTTTATATACTTAAATAGTTTCATCAATTTTAGTAGAGTTTTGCATTCAAATAAAATCAATAGTTGTTGGTCAAATCTTAATTTTGGTACAAAGAGACTTACCAGGTAGGCAAAGTATTTTTAATCAGTGAGTGAAAAGCTATGCTCAATGTAAATAATTTATAATAAAGTCTTTTATTTTACTGGCTACATTGTTTACTGTACTTGGTTTGTGGGTGTAAACCACTCAAGGGTTGTAACAAATAAGACTTGGGGAGGGGTGGGAGGGTAACCTTCTATGAGGCTATTGTGCGTCTAACGAAGCCTTAGGACAGGAACGTCTCGTTGAGGTTTCTCGAGATAAGAAAAAAGAAGAAAATGTCTTCCCGTTCACCTGATTTTTGAGGAAATTACACCCTTCTATGTATTGCACAAAAATAAAAGGGACATTTTTTTCTACTATTTTAAGGAAGCAACAATTTTTCGTTTTAAATGTCCGCCATTACACTGTAACAATCATTGCAAAAATAAGTCATCCTCGTTTCAGTTTCTAGCTTTGTTAGGTTAAGTTCCAGACGATATTCATATTCATGGCTCATACTGAGAAACAGCTACTAACTAGCTACAAGCCACATAAACCGTTTCTCTAGAAAAGATACATTGATGACATTTTTTTGTGTGTGGTTGTGTGGACCATTCCTGAAACCGAAAGCAACAACTTCATTTAATTTGCTAAGTAATTCCACGTGACTTTTAGATTCATGCATGAACTGTCATCAGAAAAAATGTTTTTCTGGATACTGAAGTTTTTAAAGACCTAGATTTACCGATAGCAAAATCCATGATGTTCAAACATATTATAGGCCAACGGAAACGTTCATATATACACAATTCTCTTCACGCCACTTCTCAGTGTTAAGAGGGGTTTTGTAAAATGAGAGGCACTAAACATTTATTTAGAACAAACTCGGTTAAAGAATCTTTTGAGTTAAAGAAGAAAGAATTTTTAACTTGCCTTATAGAACAAATCTACCCTCAGGACCTTGTCGAAAAAGTCTTAGCTGATGCACAATTCTCATCATGCAACACAACTTTGAAAAACAAACCGAAATTATCTAAAAAGATTTTGCCATTCATTAGGACTTTCAGCCCTGCTTACCAGAATCTCAAAAAGATTCTTATGAAACATTGACACCTTATTTCAGGCAACAATAACCCGGTGCAAATATATCCTAATCTACTAATTGTTGCTTATCGGAAGGTCAGGTCTTTGAAAGATTCCCTTGTTAGAGCACAATTTCCTTCACTTTAATTACACAACAGCATTTTAGAAGTTATACACTATAAAGTTTTAGTGAAAATACTACAAGACAAAGCAATAATTTCATCCCTTCCCTTCTAATAAATCCTACTTCCTCCAGATAACTCCTCCTTTGGATTCTGCACTCCTATGCAACACGGAATGCATAGGCCTAAGGTTTAATTCCTCGTGGGGACTCAGAACTCTTTTTTTATGTCATAAGCTCATGACAAGACGAAAAAACCATCTTTTTTTGCTGCAGAGATTTTTCATGCTGCACAGAGACGCTAATGTGCACGAAGTTTGTTAAAAAACTGAATATGACATGATTAGATAATGTACTTGGGCAACACCGCTCTTTTAACATGAGAGTTTGATCCATTGGGGTCAGACGGGTAGGGATTTGTGGTGCTAAAAATAGCGATTAAATGATACAAAGCTTAATAGCCTACCCCTTTTTCATAGATTGCAGAATTAATTTGTGGCAAAAGGTACCTAAAGTGACTCTAAGTCGCTCGGTTGCTCATCGCGCAGAATGCTATTGTCTTTCGTGACATTTACTTACAGTGCCCAGTTTATCAATGAGCAGAATATCAATTTGCCTGTCTAGAACTTATCAGCTGTGATTGGTCAACAAATTTAGCTTTGGGAATATATACTTGAGTCGCACTGCAGATTTCAGCTACTGTCAATCAAACGGTTTGGTGCGTGATGTCTGTCCCAAGATGTGATAGAGTTATCAATAGCACACTAATTTAAGGCCTGCCACACCGTTCGCGAAGTGTTTGCAGATTCATGGGTGACAATATTTTTTATTTGACTCAATAGACAACTTGCAAACTCCTGTTGGTCAAAACTTCATCTGAATTATCGAAATTGTTTCATGTTGACCCGGCGGTTTAGAACCTGCCATCTGGCGGCCCCTTTTTCTTTTCGAGTTTGACAGGCTATGACAGGGGACTAGAAATAGCGGTGCTCAATCAGCGATTTACCCGTGACTAAGTGAATTACTTTGCGTTAACTTATTCTGGGGGCTTACTTGCTTGTAAGAGGGGCCCCGATAAGAGATCTGAAAGTGCTCCCTGCCAACAGTATGATAAACAATCTGATGAAACATTGATAATTGAGAGAGAATTCGTCTTCCTTTGAGAGATGGCCACTCCAATTTTATTTAACATATCAGTTACTACTCCTGATTCCTTGGAATAATTATTGAAACAAAGCCTAGCTGGTGAATGTTGGATCATATCAAGACAATGTACAGTATGTCTTTTTGTAAATATGGATACCAGGCAGAACTTGCATATTCAATCTTAGGCCTAACTAAACTATTATAAATCTTGGATTTGCAGTCTACAGAGACATTTCTAAAGTTCCTCCTAATGATACCAAGAGTTTGTGTGGCACTTGATGTTATAATTATGCACAGTATGCTCTGACCATGTAAGATCTTTAGAAAGTATCACACCTAAGTGGGAATGGTGATGAACTTGAGTTATAGAACATGATTATTAAGAACATATGTTGCATGTAAATTAGATTTTTTAGTGGAGAAGCAGATGGTGTGGCATTTAATATTGAATGACATTTGCCAATCTTTCTCCCATATAGTTAACATATCTTAATCTTTCTGTATGTTTTGGCAGTCAACTGGACTATCTATATTATGATACAGGAAACAGTCATCTGCAAACAATCTCATTGTTAATGAAATACATGGGGGCAAGTCATTAATGTAAATCAGGAACAGTACTGGCCCTAAAACCATGCCTTGAGGGACTCCTGATGTCACAAGACACTGATTTGATAAAGCTACCCTCTGTGTTCTCTTAGTAAGAAACACTTGGATCCAGGACAACAAGGTGCCCTGAATTCCATAATGACTCAGCTTATAGAGCAGCCTCTGATGAGGTACTCCATCAAAAGCTTTGGAGAAATCTGATATAAAGGCATCAATCTGTTTCTTGGAGTTCATTGCACTAACTAGATCATGTATTGCCATTATAAATTGGGTTTCACAATTCCTCCGCTTGCAGAAACCATGTTTAAAATTACTAAGCACATTATGATCTTTCAGGTGCTTTCAAATGTGATGACATATAATATGTTCTAGTATTTTAGATGTTACTGAAGTAAGAGATAGTGGTCTATAATTACTTGCCAAAGACCTTTTCCCCTTTTTCAAAATTGGAACTACATTAGCTTTAATCAAGTCATTTGGCAACTGACCCTGATCTAATGACTGTTGAAAAAGTGAAGCCCGGATGCCAGCTCATGTGATAGCTCTCTCAGAATATATGTTGGCACATCATCTGGCCCACTAGCTTTATTCAAATTAAGAGATTCAAGAAGTTTCTGGAAACCTAATGATGTCACTATTATTTGATTCAAATTTGGGCATGATAGACTAGGATCTAAATTAATTAAGCAAAGAATTGAGCTTTTCATTGGTGAGAATAGAATGGAAACAATCATTAAGAACATTAATTAGCTTTACCAAAATTATCAGATGCATTAGTATTATCTTCCTCTAATGTATTTATCCTTATGTCATCTTGTCTTTTAGATTTTAACAAATCTGCAAAGTTTCTTAGGCTGATCTGAACTAGGTGTTTCAATTAGGTTGTTGATATAATCATGATATATCTCATTAAGCTGTTTCTCGTAAATCTTACAAGTGTTCCTGTATTTTGTTCTATTTACATGGAAAATTCTGAAGGTAAATGTAATATATACTCTATCTCCTCTGCCTCTTGACTCATGATGGAAAAACATGCTGTGATTGAAATTCCCAAAAAAACGATCAACTTTTTGTAGGGCATCAGCTTTGCCTGATGGGCCATCTGACGTGGATGCCTGTGCCAAGGAAAATCAATTTTACATCAATTAATGTTAGCAAAACATTGAACAGTTAAATTTTAGTTTCTGTGGGATGAAAATCAATCAAAAGACTGTTGTGCTTCCATATTGGAAATGTGTTTTCAAAGTAGTTGTTGAAAATCAATTTTCTACTTTACTGCTGGCTTGTTGTGAATGACATTATGCATTCCTTCATTTTGAGCCTAAGGAATAACTGATACATGCCTGTACCTCTCCTCCAGAAATACTGAAAACTGCTGCTTATTAGCTGCCCCACTTAAAAGCCCAATTCAAAGCTCTCAAGTCTTTCACATTCATCATGAGACTCATGCAAAAAAATTTAATGATTTTCTCAAGCTGAAACCATTGTTTCTTACAGCAGACTACTGCTGTCATTAAGTAACTATGAAATTATTATTGTTTCAAATATAATTTACTCCTTGTTTACTTTTAATGTGCTTCAGAGTTTTTCCAGCAGTGGAAATGCTCACTTTAAAACTAAAGTATGCCATAGAAAATTCATATTTTTTCACAATTTTCAGGGGAAGTATGCCCCCATTCCCCCCTAAGGATGGTGATGCCTGCAGCATCCCATTTGAAGGTTAAAATGCAGGTGAAAATCTCAGTCATGAAGGTAGCAAAGGGATGTGGGTTTTATAGAATTGTGTGTGTTCCCCCTGAGTGCCCCATTTGACTTTTAACCCTTAACACCCTAAGACATTGGTATTCATATTCTCCACACTGTTCTCTTTACATTTCCTATGGAACAGACAAGGAGAATTTGTCAAAGAAGTATATTTGATAGTGAAACAAATAGAAGAGTCAGTTTAGAACATAAGAGCTACATCAATTAATAATTATAATAGGTATTTTAATTGATGAAAATCTTTCTTGGAAAAACCACATTGACTTTGCTCTCACTGAAATGAGTATGACCATACAAATGATTGCTACATGTAAGTTAAAATGCATTGTTCCATCATCTGTCCTGACTCATAAATATCTATAAATCCTTAATTATACCTTATTTAACTTATCGACTCCCAACTTAGGGCAATGTGTCTACAAAGTATATAGTAAACAAAATTGCTGTTGTTCAAAAGCAACTATTGCATTTAATTTACCTTACTGCTGATAGAAAAGAACATGCTATCCCTTATTTATAAATGCAAAAACTCTACCTATTACTGTCATATTATGAAGCTGTATGAAAATTAATGCTTGATGTTCAGAATGGTTATAAATTTAAACATGGCAAAATTGAAACAAATTGAACTTGCAGTTGTACAATATCTTTGGTGCACTTAGATACTCGGGATTTTTTTTCTTTTACAATGAACGTCTTTCATTTTCTGTTTTCTTTTCTTGTGTATATTTAACGGTTTTTTTCATGTATTATTTTCATATTTAGTCAAAATCTGCTTAAATTTTTCACAATTTAATTTTTTTTCTCATAAGCTAGAGAAACTAGTTTAAACCATTGAAAAAGTTTAATTTGTGGAAAAAACCTTAAAAAGAAGGTGAGATACAGCAGAAAGAATGTTTTAGGAAACCTTTACAGAGGTGTCATAATTGTTTCTGCAGGCTTTTGTCTAGGATCTCAATTTGCATGTAATTTTTTCATCACATCTTGCTCTGCACATTCACTGGAAATCTCTAGCACATTTTGCAAAATGTTGAGTAATGAGAGTCTTCATCAAATGGCCTAAAAGAGTGGCCTTAAAAATTGGAAAAGAGCACGAATCAAAGAAATTGAAGTCAAGATGTTCATTTTCACCAGCTTGCTTGATAACTTTTGGATTATGTTTAACTCATGATCCTGTTTCACAAAATGACCTTTCCCGCAAGTTTCAAAGGAGTTCTTTGTCAGGAGGCTTGCCAGGGGGTTCCATGTTGTGTTTCATTGGTTGGCAGCATGACCACTTTGACACACACTTTTAAAAAGGAGGCAAGAAAACTCTTAATTTCTTTGGAGGCCAAAAACTTGAGATTTGATATTACCCAAGTTACCTCTACATTATTAGGGTATGTAGAGTTGTTGGGTTTTCATGAAAATTGGCTTGAATGTTCCTCAGATATTATTGCACAGAAGAGCATAAGGCTTTAACGAAATTTGAAATATTTCTCTTGTAATTTACTGGATTTTGACATCAAGGGAAATCCAACCTCATAATAGATTTTTTCAGTAACCATTGTGGGAATATCAAAATTGCCTGACACTCTTTGTCAACCCATTATCTGCTGGGTGATACTGTCCAGTTTGTTTCAAGGTCTGGGGTGACACAGAGGCTGGTAATTCAGTAAAGCAAACACCATCAATGTTGCATTTAAATGCTTACGTGCACCTAACAAAACAAAAACTGTGAAAAGTTTTGTTATTTCAATAATCCGTACTTTGTAAGCTTTACTGTGATGTATATTTTTCTGAGGTTTCTGTTTTAATCTAATCATGTGTTTAGCATCAAGTAAACAGATATCAAATGTTGTGCAACAGAGCACATGTAAGTTTCCCCTGTACCTTTTGACTTTATCTTTAATTAAACTAGCCATAATCTAGTGAGCATCTCTGTTTATTACAGTTTCTTTAATAGTAACATGAGTTGGACCATTTTTTCCAGAAGGCACCCTATTTTGTTGATAATAACCTTAAGTAAAAAATTGCCCCGCCTGGATTAGCACCAGCTACCTGCAAGTTGAAGGAATATTTTGTATATTGAATATGAGAAAATAGATAAAGTGTGACAGGAGAATCAGGAACTTTTTAAATTTTTGATGATCTCCTTCATTCTTGTGACTCATACATTTGATTCAAGGGTGATACTGTGAGGAGAAATTAGAAGCCAATCACAGCTCTTAGAGGTTAAAGGGTTAAAATGGAAGATGCATCAAACTTATTTTATTGATCTGTTGTGTGATATTTAACTCATTGTTTGAGTGCTGCAATATTCTGGTGTTGCAAAGTTAGAATAAAGTTATGATTTTTGTGTGTGCTCTGTAATGTTGCCTTCCATGTATTAATTACAAGCATTTCTTTACAGAGGACTTGATTTCATGGCTTCTGCCCCCCCATTGCATCCTTCTACCAAAGAGACCTCCAATTATGCCCAGCTGTGTCGCCTTCTTGTTGGAGTTGGATCACATGTGTTAAGGGAGATCTTTGACCGGGTATGTCCACCAGAAAACCTTCACACAGTTCTGACTAATCCCACAAACCATGCCAAATTACAAACACTGCGAAAGAAGAGAGTCCTGAGTACCTTCCAATGGGGGAAACTGTATCCTGTTGTCAAATCGTCAATTTCCTCAAGGAACTTTGACAGCTCCCTACTGCTATTACTTCTGACGAATATCTTTGGTCTGACTCTCCCTGCCTCCAGCTGGAATAACCTTCCTCCAGGATCAGACACCTCTCTAGAAGCTGGCATCGCTCGCATCAAGGTTTTCAGGGACAGAGTTTTCAGTCATGCTGCTAATGCTTCAGTTGATGATCCAACTTTTAGTTGGTACTGGAACAGCATCAAAGACACCTTTCTGCATATTGAAGGGACCTGCTATGAGGAAGTCATAGATGATCCTACACTCCATTGTATGGATGCTGATCTTGAAGACCACTACCGAGAGCTTCTGAGAGAGTGGTTGAAAGATGATGACTTTGTCACAGACAAATTGCATGAAGACAAGATTGTGAAAAAGGCCAGGAAAGGAGGGGACATGGAGGATTCCTTTGACATTTCTGAACAAAATTCATGGGAGAGAGGTGTGTGTAATTTTTTTTAAAACCAGAGTTTTAAACTAACTTGTAGAGTCAATGATGTACAGTAAGTCGTACTAGATCATTAGATGAAATTGAATTTTGTGCAGTTTTTTTTTTTTAAAGTCACAACTCTGTGTAATTGAAGTTGTGAATCTTTATTACCTTGATACATCAACTGCATCCATAATTTGCTTTTTTCCTTCATCTTTCTTATCTTTTGATTTCCATTTGGGTAAGCTATTTATTGTCACATACAAATGTTTAAAAAAAACGACAACCTTCTTTTTCAGAGACAGTAATAATGCCAGGGGAAAATACATCAACACATACTGGCAATAGCAGCCCACTGGAGCTCAGCGTGAAACTTCCAGAGTTGAGTGATCTTCCAAAAATCTGTAATCCGTGGGAAACTGTCGAACTTCCTGTTGATATTCTTTTATTAACAGTGGAAGACTGTGAGTTCTTAAGCTGCTTTGCTTACCTGAAGAAACCCTTTAAGAGTTACCACATTAGTACTGGCCATGTGTACTTTGGGTGCATGGGTGATGATCAAGGAAAGAAAATGAAAATCGCATTGATGAGGTGCTCCAAAGGTCCTGATGTTCCTGGGGGTTCTTTGTCTGTTTCAAAAGATGCCATTGTGCTACTGAGACCCAAGGCTATTTTTTCTGTTGGTGCCTGCAGTGGTTTGAACAGCAAAAAGGTCAAGTTAGGAGATGTGGTTGTTTCAGCAAAGCTTATAACAGCTGCACACAAAACTACCCCCAGCAGAGATATTGGTAACCTAATCAAACATGTGGCTGATGGCTGGAAGGCACCTTTACAAAATGCTGATGAATATAATGCCAAAGTGCACTGTGATGGAGTGGTTCTGAGTATCTCAGAGGCAAACCGAGATATGATTAGGAAACATCCTGAAGCTATTGCAGTTGAAATGGAAGGTGGAGGTGAGAATCATAATAATTGAAATAATTGATGAGCCAAGCACTTTTGCACGTCTCTGCTGGTCCAAGAAATAGTGTGTACCATATAGCATGCCAAATTTTTCAGGAATACAGGAAGTATATATACTGTATATTATTGCATAATAGTAGTGATTTTGTGTTTGGCTGGGGTAGGAAGATTTTTGCTGGTGAAGGTGACTGAATACTTCTTCTGGCTAATTTGAGTGTGTGTCCTTCAGGATGTCATGAATTCTCTTACATTTGTCATCTGAAAAATGTAGAAAGTATTTTGTTGAGTAGTTTGAGAGTCAAGGAATAGTATCACAGTCCCTGTTAACCTTTAAACTCCCAAGAGTGACCAAGACAGAATTTCTCCTTACAGTATCAACATGATACTAAGCAGATAAGTAATGGGAAAAGAAAAAAGTCAATTAGGGGATTATTTGTTGATCCAAAACCAAACTCTCCTAACTAACATCATAAGAATTGTATAACACCCCTTTAACTCCCAAGATCTCATTGGTAATTCTCCTTACTGTCTGTGAAATGATTCTCATTATGTTAGTTTGGAGAATTTGGTATCGGATCAGTAATCCCATAATTGACATTTTTCTTTATTCTCATCACTTGTCTGCATGATATTGTATGGATAAAGTGAGGAAAAATTCTTACTTGGTCACTCACGGGAGTTAAAAGGTTAAAGAGAATTTTTACCAATGAGATCTTAAAAGTGAAAGGATTAACTCTATCTGACAGAAGTTTGTCTTTTGAGAAATGTTAAAAGTTACTCATGGAACAAGGTGAAACCTGAAGAATAATTTTACAGTCCCAGTGTACAATTATTTTCTAATCGAAAAAAATTAGATTTCGAAATTAACTAACGTCTTTTTGCGTTGTGCATTTTTACAAACAGCTAGAGTGTGAATCTTTGTGAGCTTTGATTGGACATGTTTATTAAGGATACTAAGAAAATAAGCTTAATATACAGTTAACAGACATGAGTATTTTTTTTTCAGGAGTGTATGCAGCAGCTCACGATTTTAAGACAGAATGGGTGGTCGTAAAGGGCATCAAAGACTTTGCGGATGAAATGCAGTCTTCAAGTAAGAAATGGAAACAAATTGCTTGTGTGATGGCAGCATCTGTCGTGGCCAACATTTTGAATGATCCAGTCATATTCCAAGATTGGCCTCATTTTAATGCAGGTATTGCTTCCTGTTTCAATCTTCTCTTTTTACAAGGATAGGTCTGACTTAGATCTGAGTTCCACTACATATTTTTGTATGAATTATAAATCAAAATGATTTATTCAGTAATAGTTCACAAATAGGAAATTAAATTACCCTTATTTTGAGTTTACATTCCAGTTGGTTTAACAAGGCCACTTAAGGTGGTGGGAGAAACAACGTGTGGCTAAATTGAGTGATGTGATGCTGAATAACAATTGACTCCATGAGCCACGTGAAATGGCCGGTATTCTATAGTTAGCATGGTTTATGTAACACAACTAAAATGAGGAAAATTCAGAGGCTAATGACCTCCACTAAAGTGATTTGAGTGATTTGATATAATTATGTTCTTGGACCACTAAGCAACACAGAGACTCTATGGTGAGCTGGGCCCCTTACCGAGTTTATATATTACACGTGTCCTGCATGCTGTTAGGATCAGCAGTGTTGATAGCAGCATGTTTTTAAATAGTATAAGAAAGAAGGTAAATTTTGAGCTCGGGAAAAGAAATGGAGAAATGTTTTTCGTCTTGTCACGAGCGTGGAAAAAAGATAAAAGATAACAGAAACAAAATAGAAAGAGAAAAAACTCCAGATAGTTACCAAAAAAGAGATCGTGATCTTGGGAGAGGAGGGGTTTATAAATGTTATGTAAAAAAACAAACAAACAACAGTCAGACTTTGCTGCAGGAAAACTAACGTGGTTTTTCACTCTCAGCTTGCACATGGAACATTAAAAAAGACCTTAATCAGCTGAGATGTGAAGTAGGAAATATTGTGAAAAGATTGGATACGATGATGGCTCAACAACAGGAAATAAAGGATCGAGGTAAGTTTAGGATGAAACTCCATCTCTCTCGCTTAATCTCTGATCAAAAAATAAATTATGTTTTGGCATGAGATTTATCAACCTTTAACACATATTTTTGTTAGCTTTTAACGCTTGTTAGAGCGTTAGTTGTACCTGAGAAGACATTTAATCCTTTTAAAGAGGATTTAGACCCAATTTCGGAGGGAAGTTCTAACTTACGAAACCGTAAAAATGTTGTTACCCTCAGATAAAGTGACGAATGACTTTGACTGGATGAGAACTGAAGTTGGAAATCTACGTGATACGCTGGACACTTTAATGGCACGACAACATGAAGCACAAGATCAGGGTGAATTCTTAATGCAATTTATTACTCACTTTTACAATTAAAATTAACCTTTTAAAATTGAGAAGTATGGGAGGTGCTTTAAAATTTTCTAACCTATCAACTGTCAAAGCGCAGTGAGGTGCATATTGGTGTATGCGGTTTGATTATTTTAATGGTTAATTAAAATGTACCACAACCCCCCCCTAAAAAAAGAAAAATAACAGCAAGAAACAATAAAAACGAAAAAAAAGTATTAATGGTACTAATACTCCCAAATAAATTAAAAGGAATGAATGAAGGTTTTTTGGTTTTCCATTGTTGGTTGTTTCATATACGCATGAAATACGAATAAAAAACTTGTTTCAGCTAATTCTTTTAAAGTTAAGGGAAAAAGAAACCTGGACTTATTTCAGACAAATATGTGCTTTGAAATTTAGAAAAAATGACAAATGACATTGATCAGATGAGAAGTGAAATTGGAAACATACAAGACAAGTTGTCAAGTTTAATGATGGCCCGACAAGAGGAAACACAGCATCAAGGTTAGTCCCTACAGCAGCTATGAATTCAAGGGCGATTCATCTATTGAAATGCGGAGTTTCGGGAGAGTTAATTTTAAGAGGGTGTTCACCGTAAGAATGATGCATTTTTTGAGTGAACAACGTGAAAACAGATTAAACCTATATAACCTCCTAGAACGAAACGTAAAGGCCCGGTCATTTACACAAAGTTTGGCCGTTGTTTAACAAAACCACATCCTAAACTATCTTCAATTTAGCCGAACCTTTTGTCTGAAAAGTCATTTTTGTGAAAAGTGTCAAGAGAGCCTAAAGCTAACTGCGGAAGGACATTTATTTACTTAAATCAACCCTCTTCTAGGGAATGCCTAAGGCTCATTGTGTAAAACCGTGGTTTGGGTTAGACCTCGTTTAAATAACCGACTCAAAGTTTGTAAACTAACGTGACTCACACTGCAAATAATGAATTAGCCAAATATACTGACACAATTTGACAAACGATCGCACGGAAATTACGAACAATACAGTAAAGAGGTACTGTTTGTTTTCAATACACAGTTTAGACAAAAACTTGAAAGAAAAGTCTAAAGATGGGCAATAATTAATGCTTATTTTTCATTGAAAGTAGACTTGTGTCTTTTGCGTGCAAAAAGGTGCTCTTTAGAAGGATTTGCCATAAGACCTCTCATCGCCGTTCGTGTAACCGGCGAGGCTGTCGTGTTTGGGTTTTGCCTTACAGCTCTTTTCCGGGCACAGCCGCCTATAAGACCATCGTCACCCGATTATGGAAATAGTTACTTAAACCTCTGCCAAAACCATTTGACATGTTGCACAGCAGAGCTGGGAATTACTGTCGCTCATTAGCAATGACATTAAGTTATTTTTGAAAAGTTTTTTGTTTTTCATACGCGATCTATTTTAAATGGAGTGGCTATCAGTTGAGGCTTCTATTCCGCTAATAATATTGAAATGTTCATCCTTAGGGGACGTCAAATATTACCTTGATCAAATCAAAATTGATTTTGGAAACATGAGTCTCAGGTTGGACGATTTGGTAGCACAACAAAGAGAAACAAAGCAGCAAGGTGCGTACTGCGCTAACTAACTAACAATTGGAATACGGGCTCCTGTTGGATTTTGAGGGCGAATTTTAGTCAACTATCACGCATGAAACTGAGAGCGAAAAATCCAATATTTTAATTTAATCTAAAAGTCATTCAAGACTTGGAAGAAAGGCAGGCTCGTGTTTTTATCGAATATTAATACAAATGGGCCATCCCCTGTGCTGTTTACATTCCTTTCTATCTGTCACGGAATAAATAGTGAGTAGCTAAGCCAATCAGATTGCAGCATGTGCGATCGAACGTATATTTACACTAAACCCTAATAATATCAGCGCTTGAGGAGAATAATAAAAAAAATTAGTTTGAAATATTGGGGTAGGAATCATTTACAGCAATTGTTATTTCATCACAAATTGAATCAGATGCCTCCATGGGAAAAAATAACCCTTCATATTTTGCCTCACATCCAACGTGTGGCTTCGTAGCTCAGTTGTTAGCAACACGGTATCTCATGAGGAACTTTGGCCCCGAAAAGAATTCGCAGCCTGCATTCTACAGAGGCGCTATCATTTCTGTCATCAATGTATAGAATTACTTTAACGCTTGCAGTCCGTAGGTGTCTATGCGGTTATTTAAACCTGTTGATTTTAAATTAAAGGCTCATCTGAAAATTAATACTTCATCTAAGCGCGAATTTAAATTACAAAAACACAACAAATCTTAGACCGGAATCACCTGGCGCGATCCTATCATGGACGCCAAAGTCATCATCGATCGGCTGAGCTTTCTAGAGTTACGGAATACAATCTCGACCATATGTGCTAACGAAAAGTTAATGTGGAATCAAGCCCAATACAAAGAACGAAATCTTTCGTCGATTCCCCGATGACTGCAATACGTTCTGTCCCGCCAGCAGTTCTCAGCCGCGCCAACAAAAGCTGTTCGTTCAATACCACGTCACCAAACATGTTGTATGTTCATTTGGTCTCTGTGCCGGACTAATTAGACAACGAGAATTTCCTGCAGATGCATTCGTGAGGATGTAGTGTTGGAAACTGTACGATGCGTCAATTATTCATAATTTGATTGACATTTATAAGTGATTTCGTTTAACAAACAACATGTATGCGGTACTTATTTTATCGCCCCTTATATGGCATTGTTCCACTTGCTTACAGCGGAACGTTCTGTGCGTGTTTTTTCAAATAAGTCGAGAGTTGTGAATGGGAGTTAACCAAAGCGTTGAAATAGAATCGTTAAATCAAGTGAATAAACCGTGACTTTATAAGGAAGCGTGGTACAGCCTTTTCACGTTTTCGACAATAATCCTGTTAAATCAAATTGCTCTCGACCGTGTACTTTAGGCGGGAAATGCCTCTAGTCGAATAATCATGGGGAATTGCAGAGATGTCAGTCAAGAATGGCCGAGCTTAACAACGACATTCGCGTACTAGTAAAGGATAATGATTATATAAGTTAACAGTGGATGCCTCAGCTTTCAGTCAAAAGAGAGAGTCCGACAAAGAACGGTCTCCTGATATTAATTAGTGTGAATTCAATTTTTTCGTTTCCTACCTGAGGGTTAATTTTTAATATCCCCTATACCCTAAGGGTATAAGGGTTACTTTTAATCTCTTCTATACCCTCTTAGGTAGTGTATATCTAAGGGTTACTTTTAATCTCTTCTATACCCTCCTGGGTAGTGTATACCTAAGGGTCACTTTTAATCTCTTCTATACCCTCTTTGGTAGTATATACCTGAGGGTTATTTTAATCTCTTGCATACCCTCCTGTGAAGTGTATACCTGAAGATTATTTTTTAATCTCTTCTATACCCTCTTGGGTAGTGTATACCTGAGAGTAATTTTTAATCTCTTCTATACCCTCTTGGGCAGTGTATACCTGAGGGTTATTTTTAATCTCTTCTATACCCCCTTGGGTAGTGTATACCTGTGAGTTATTTTTAATCTCTTCTATACCCTCTTGGGTAGTGTATACCTGTGAGTTATTTTTAATCTCTTCTATACCCCCTTGGGTAGTGTATACCTGAGAGTTATTTTTATGCTCTTCTTTACCCTCCTTACACGGCAGTCACGATATTCATATTCGTAGATGTGGATTTGCTTACAACAAACTAAAATGCACTAACGTTGTTTTAGAGAAACGTGAAGCCCTGCTTCTCTACTGTTATAGTCAATTTTGGTAAGAGTGTTGTCTTCAACTATCAAGAATAGTTGCAATGTGCCGAAGCATGTAGACGGAACAGGTAGACCATCAGTTGAAAGCGATGTGTATTCTCTGGATTATCTAATCATCACAGTTTCTGGTCTTTAAAAGTTCAAAACCGTTACCTGTATTAAGAAGGTTTGTCTGAGTTAGCCTTAAATAGGCCTAGGCCTTCCATCATGGCGGTAAAATCAGCTTTACCAGTGCCGCTTTTAAGGCAATTTTGAGTTTCTTCTTTTTACGTGTTTTAATTTGTTCCTGTTATATGTTGCTCTAACATTTGGCCAGGACTATTTGTGGACCTTGTGTTAACGATTTACCGTTGTCTTCTTTAAGACATACATTGTTTCTACAAAGAAAATAAGCTTAGCGTACCACCCCTTAGGTTATTTCGAATTAGATCCGTTAAGTTTCTTCGAGGAATTTCCCAGGACTCTTGTTTCTGGACAATGTGCGAACAAAGTAGTGTTGCATCTGCAAAATGATTAGAAATGTAATTATGGGAAGTTGCAGTTTTTTCCATTTCATTCGGAAGCACAGGTTCGAATTTCATCGAAGCCTGAACCTTTTCACAGGTTTCTTCCTGTAACTTTTAAAATTATCGCTTACCTGTGGGTATCATGGCTTTATTTATGACAGAATGGTGATAAATAACAGTCACTGGCATTGTAGAGGATCCAAGCCTCAAACTTTTGGATTTCGCGACTGAATATACTTCAATTTTACCAACTGAGCCAAAGAGGCAAGTTGGGGAATTATCTCATCTGCCAGGCTGATTTTTTGACCAACATCTTGCATATAGTTAACATGACGCCGGGAAAGGAAGCGGGCTGATAAATTTTTAGGATTTTTCGTAAAGACTTTGTAAAGATCTCTCACATGGCTCCGTTTCGCCCTGATAACTTCCTTATCAGTTTTAAAATCAGAAATTATCATATGACAGTTGATAATTAGTATTTATGTAAACGATTTACCAAATGTTTGTTAAAATTGTTCAACTGCTTGCTACGTGGATGACTAAGCTCATATTGTCTTTTACCGTGAACGACTCTGCTTGGATCACTCAAAGTGTTAATTCCGACTTACAACAGATTCGCAATTCAGTGGTTTTTCGACAATTGTTTAATGCTTAATCCAGATAAGACGAAACTAATGGTTTTTGGCAGCCGAGGAATGTCTTCGAAATTACTGGACTTTTATCCCCCCTCAGGAAAGACATTCACCCGGCTCAATCAGTCAAAGACCTTGGAGTAATTTCTGATCCCACGATATCTTTTGATAACCATATTTGTACTGTATCGTCTTGCTTGTGGAAATTATCTCAAACAAGCTGTATTAAATTCGTTTTCGATAAACAACTGCTTGAAACCATAATAAACGCGCTTTTTTTCAGTAAACTACATTACTGTTCATCAGTATGGTCATCTACCTCAGCCTGTAATATTCGTAAATTGCTATATGTTCAAAACTTTGCCGCGCGAATTATCTGCAACGTAAAGAAGTATAACCATATCTCTCCTGTATTAAGAACCTTAGGTTGGCTCCCTTTAAAAATACAATTGTATTGCCGAGATATAAAGTATTGCTACTTTAACATTTAAATGTATGACGGATCAAGCCCCGGAATACTTAACATCTATGTATATAACAAGAGGCAGCGTATCTGGACGTATAACCAGAAACTTTCAACGACGAAACATTCCCCTTTTCAAAACTGCAACAGGACAGAAAACGTGCTATTATAAAAGTGTATCTACCTGGAACAAGTTAGATCCAAGCCTTAAATTATGTAAGAGTCCCGCTTCCTTTAAGAGAGCTCTAAAAAATCACCTTTTGAATGAATTTTTAAACTGATCATATTTTATTTAAATATATATATTTCGTATTATATTGTGCGCCATATCAAACTCATGGGGTACAAATAGTCTTAACACGAATGTAGTGACCACACTCACTTCAACACCCCACTCAAATCGAGTGCAATTTTCGAATGTTTTACCATCGTGCGGATTCTCTACGGAAAAAGCACCCAGTGTACCTCTGAAATATTAAACTATAATATTGTGGCTTTCTATTTCGCTAATTTTCTTACTTGAAGGTAACGTTTTTCTCTCGTCATTTTTTCTTTTTCTCCGAGCGGTTGCGTGAAATTAACAAGGCGTTTTTGATCAAAACACGACCGGGCGAAGGGTCCCGGGCGATATCTCTTTTACGCAGGCGCAAATTAAAAATGTACCGCTAGAATCAAAAAGAGGAACAAATTTCCTTTGTTTTGATACGTAAAGTGTCGAACAAAAAGCAGATTTACCCTCGTCAAATGGCGTTTCAAAACAGCTGTATCTTCCTCCTTTTGATTTTTTCCTGTTTTGTAAGTGTAAAAGCAGTAGGAGAGGGATCGGGAAACTCAAAAAGCGCTTCGGGAATTAATCTGCCATCGTTTACTTACAAGATAAACAAGTAAGATTTGTGAAGTTCGTTGAAATATGAAGTCTAAATAAATGCCTTTTTAAAGCATGTTTGCTGGATTTTTCGTAAACTTCCCTGATTAATTTTTCGTTTCAGCTTACTAATCTATACTATTTCAAAGCAATGTAAAGACGAAGACGGAGAACCATAAGTCGATCCTTTCAACAGTCGTAAACAAAGTGTTTGAGCAATCAGCTTTACGAGGTGTAATAATCAATAGCCGCATATCAGAAGTCTTCAGAAAGAAAGTAGAAGGCAGCGATGACGTGATTTTTTGCTCATACAGGTTTGAATAGCTTAAACCCTCTAAACTCAAAAGTGAAATAACAGAAACCAATTTTTTTAAAAAAGTTCCTCATTAACACGTTGACCGAACTCTAATCAATATGATATTCAGTACGTTGTGTTCACCTTTTTCGTCACGATACAGAATTATTTGTCAGAATTTAGCCGTTTAAAATGTTTAGAAAATCAATTTGTGTGTTCTTAATGCTCTACCCTGCCATCTTTTCTTTTTAAAATTGTTGAAATCTAAGATAATACTGTCACGTTAGCAAAATCACCAAAATTTTGAAGTCACTAAGACGAAGAAAATGAATAAGTGAAAGATGTTTTTACATTTCTATAATTTCGAACATCCACCGCAGTTTTCTATGGTCTGGTCTGGACTGGAGAAATATCACCCAAGAAAGGAAGAGTACTTTTAACCAATTTAAAAAAAAACGGCTAACGAGTGTTTTTAAATAAATTATGGTTAACCTCTGAATGAACACATCAATGAATGCCTTCTAAACCCCTTATATATCACAAAATTTAGGAGCACAAACGATTTCTTGCTGCATGCGATGTGTTACGAGGAGGCTGCTTTTTGCAGCTCTGACTATTGAGAGCGCTTAAAAAAAAATTTTTAACGTATTTCCAGAAACCAACGTGGTTTTATTTACTACCAAAGATAATTTAATGGGCAAAGTTTGAGGCAAAACTTTTCTCTGATGTGAAAGGCCTTGGACCACTCTTACAGAGATCGCCACTTCATTGATACACAGTAGCGTAAGAGATTGACTTGGTAACCCATTAAATGCAGCGGATATTGATCATGTCGAGTTCAGAGTCTGCCTAGTTTCCGAGCCCCTCGACCGTGTAGTGTTCTCAAAATTTTGCACCCTCAGAGAGAAATGTTTTATTTTGCAGTTGTTTTCAAAATGAAAAAAATATCTGTTTGATTCCGGTTTCTTTTTGTCATGTTATTATGAATTATCAAACTTCGTGTCAATAATATCTGTTTTAGCCTTTGGCTTCGTCAGATAACTCAGACCTAAGTGGTGATATTTCACGATATCATTCTCAGTGTCATCGTATAATTGCTTATTTTTCCGAGAGTCATGGCGTCATATAGCGTGTCGGTAAGAATGCCTCGTAAAACTAACAACTAATTCTTTTTCAGATGGATTTGACCCAACTGGAATTATTGATAATATTCGTCAACTCTACAAAAATCGGGAAGGTTGGCTGGCACCGTTTCCCTGGTGTGAAGATTTTCACTTCTCCTTTGACGACATCTACACCAGACTTAAAGTCATCTACAGAAAGAAAACGAAAGGAACAGCAACAGACCGAGTTGTCACGATGTCTGAAATCTTCAACCAGCACGAAGAATGTAAAGAACCAAGAGTTGTGTTAATTGAAGGGAAGCCTGGTATGGGAAAGACCACTTACTGTAAAAAAGTTGTTTTCGACTGGGCCTCAGGAAAACATGCAACCGGAAATTGCTTCGCAAACATCGTAATAGTGCTTTTAATCAAATGTCGTGATGTTCAGTCTGGCCTTTGGGAGGCCATTGAAGATCAACTTCTGCCTCGAGAAGTTGGTGAAGACCAACGTGAGAGATTCTTCGACTTCATTCGCCACAATCAATCTAATGTTCTTCTGGTGCTCGATGGATTGGATGAAGTTTCCGAGAAGAAGCTACCTATGTTTTCAGAAATTATTAAAGGCCGTGTATTGCCAAACTGTCGCGTGGTTGCTACGGCACGACACGAAGCTGCAGTTGAAGTTCGAAAATACTGCGACACGCTGTTAGAAGTTGAGGGATTTACTGAAAAAGATGTAGAAACCTTCATCAGAAAGTACTTCAAAGCCGAACCAAACTTGGCCAAGCAGCTTACCGCACACCTGTATATTGATCGCAAGTTATATGAAATATTGACGAATCCTCTCAACACTGCGCTTCTTTGCCTGGTGTATGAAGATTTGAAAGGTATATTTCCTGAGAGCAGAACGAAGCTGTACATGGAAATAGTGGAGTGTATACTAAGAAGGTACAGAACAAAGCAGCAACTACCAGAAAACGGTGAAGACCTTGTTGACCTTTACGAAAGCCAATTGAAACACCTTGGTTCGATAGCTTTGAAAGGTTTACTTGAAGACAACTTGGATTTTGACAAGAAGGAGCTTGGAAAACACGAAGCAAGCGATTTACCTGGATTTGGATTTCTGTCAGTTCAGCCTGGAGGCAGTAAACTAAGACCAACTAGACGTTATAGCTTTCTTCACAAGACTTTCCAAGAATTCTTCGCAGCGTTCTATCTCCGTTGTCAGCTTATCCAGAAAGAAATCAGTACGAACAGCATAGCTGCTGGCAAAAAATATCGCCATCAACTTAAAGAAGTGCTTCTGTTTACATTTGGTATGCTAGCAGCACGATGCGAGGAAACAGTGGTGAACCTTCTGAAAAGCATAGCAACACAGTTAAACCAGGAAGAAGAGAAAGACGTGAGCGTTATATTAGAATGTGTTAATGAATGCAAAAAGAAGAACAAAAATGTTGATGAAAAATTGGCTACCGCTCTTGGCGCTTCTCTTCAAACTGAAACTGTTAAAGTTTCAAGTGTAAAAGTGGATGAAACTCTAGCTGTCTTTTTAAGCAACTTTCTAAAAACAAATACAACTGTGACAAACTTAACATTGTATAAATCTTTGCAAGGTGGGGTTGCCGCTCTGGCAGAGTGTTTGAAATATAACAAATCGCTGACAACGTTGGATTTGAGTTATAATGAAATTGATGATGATGGTGCTGCTGCTCTGGGTGAGTGTTTGAAATATAACAAATCGCTGACAACGTTGCATTTGAGTGATAATGAAATTGGTAATGATGGTGCTGCTGCTCTGGGTGAGTGTTTGAAATCTAACAAATCGCTGACAACGTTGGATTTGAGTTTTAATAAAATTGGTGATAATGGTGCTGCTGCTCTGGTTGAGTGTTTGAAAGATAACAAATCGCTGACAACGTTGTATTTTAGTGATAATAAAATTGGTGATGATGGTGCTGCTGCTCTGGGTGAGTGTTTGAAATATAACAAATCGCTGACAACATTGTATTTGAGTTTTAATAAAATTGGTGATGATAGTGCTGCTGCTCTGGGTGAGGATTTGAAATATAAAAAATCGCTGACAACGTTGGATTTGAGTCATAATGAAATTGGTGATGATGGTGCTGCTGCTGCTCTGGGTGAGTGTTTGAAATATAACAAATCGCTGACAACGTTGGATTTGGGTCATAATGAAATTGGTGATGATGGTGCTGCTGCTCTGGGTGAGTGTTTGAAAAATAAAAAATCGCTGACAACGTTGGATTTGAGTGGGAATGTAACTGGTGATGATGGTGCTGCTGCTCTGGGTGAGTGTTTGAAATATTACAAATCGTTGACAACGTTGGATTTGAGTGATAATGAAATTGGTAATGATGGTGCTGCTGCTCTGGGTGAGTGTTTGAAATCTAACAAATCGCTGACAACGTTGGATTTGAGTTATAATAAAATTGGTGATGATGGTGCTGCTGCTGCTCTGGGTGAGTGTTTGAAATATAACAAATCGCTGACAACGTTGGATTTGAGTTATAATGAAATTGGTGATGATGGTGCTGCTGCTGCTCTTGGTGAGTATTTGAAATATAAAAAATCGCTGACAACGTTGGATTTGAGTCATAATAAAATTGGTAATGATGGTGCTGCTGCTCTGGGTGAGTGTTTGAAATCTAACAAATCGCTGACAACGTTGGATTTCAGTTTTAATAAAATTGGTGATAATGGTGCTGCTGCTCTGGTTGAGTGTTTGAAAGATAACAAATCGCTGACAACGTTGTATTTTAGGGATAATAAAATTGGTGATGATGGTGCTGCTGCTCTGGGTGAGTGTTTGAAATATAAAAAATCGCTGACAACGTTGGATTTGAGTCATAATAAAATTGGTAATGATGGTGCTGCTGCTCTGGGTGAGTGTTTGAAATCTAACAAATCGCTGACAACGTTGTATTTTAGTGATAATAAAATTGGTGATGATGGTGCTGCTGCTCTGGGTGAGTGTTTGAAATATAAAAAATCGCTGACAACGTTGCATTTGAGTCATAATAAAATTGGTAATGATGGTGCTGCTGCTCTGGGTGAGTGTTTGAAATCTAACAAATCGCTGACAACGTTGGATTTGAGTTTTAATAAAATTGGTGATAATGGTGCTGCTGCTCTGGTTGAGTGTTTGAAAGATAACAAATCGCTGACAACGTTGGATTTGAGTTATAATGAAACTGGTGATGATAGTGCTGCTGCTCTGGGTGTTACGTAGGAGTGTCATCCTCATGTGACAATACTTGCAATAAATTGAACCCTTCTAGGACATGGCTACCTTGCCTTATGAAGAAGCGTTTACGTCAGGAATAAGCAGCGATTAATGACTCTGACCTTGAACAGGGTAAATGTACAGTAGCTTCCATTTATCGATGTCAGTATTAGTATAAGACTTAAGTAGCATCTGTTTGCCACGATTATTTACTTTTGTAAGAGCTTTTATAAAAGCGTGTACGTTTAGTCAAGAGACCGTTACACTTTATTACAATCTTATCCACACAACTTTTAGCTTGTCGCGTTTAATGGATAAAGCTGTTAAAAGAAACTATGCTTCATCTGTAACGCGCGTGCGTGTAAACCGCCAGATTATCCGCGTGAGGATAATTTGGAAACATTGGACTGCCTCGGAATTTGCTGTAGTTGAAAATCGGATGTAATATTTTTGTCTTTAGTAATAAATTCTGCTCATATATATATATTTTCTAGAGGGACTGTCATAATTGGTTTAAGGTTAGAGTAATTATTCTTTGGTGATCAGTTACTTGATTCTCATAAACTTACTTTAGTGTGATAATCTGCTGACACTTTTAAGTCCTGTGAGAAATTTGAAGTTGATAATTCTTAGGGTGCAAAGAGTTCATTAATAGAGTTGTAGCCATGTTGTATGGTAAGACTCTTTATGATGACTACATGAGCCTTTGTTGTAGGCTGTGAAGAACAATCTATTTTTCGAAGTGAACTTTTTTTTTAGAAAAGTTGTTACAAGACATTTTTTAATTTTGTAAAGGTACATTTACTTGAACCATTTATGTATTTCTTAAGACGTAACTGATATAAATAAAGGTATTTTCAACAGAATTTCAGTTTTTCTCCTTTAATTTTTGTTGATGCGTATACTTTTTTTTGCGTTCATCCAGAAAGTCCGTTTGATTACGATGCTCCTTAGCCTGCTGCTTCCTTTCTTCAATTCCCTTTTTTCGTTTGATATTTCTTGTAAACTGACCCATGGTCGATGCAATTTGGATGTTTTAGGGGGTGGTTTTTAATCTGCTTACACAGAAAAACTGGGTGAAAGAGCGACTTGTCTTGCTAACTGAAATCAGAGAATACCTATGGCCAACTTGTGCATAGAGTTCTTCATCTAGCGATGAAACGTGGTTGTGAACCTGTAATTATATTCCTTGTAGCAATGCAAGGTTGCTCTTATCTCAAAAGCCGAGCATGGTAACCATCAACTCCGCTGAGAAATAAACGCATATATAGTCTTTAGAAACAGCACAAAATAGTATCCTGCGTTTATCGAATTTCTGTTCGCAAAATTTGTCAAATTTAGACGCTGCAATCCAAGTCTTTCTTCGCCTGCACAAGCCAAATTTTGCTATTTTTCATTCATATGTCACGTTCCGCCTCAGCTGCTCAAGAAATGGTTGAATTGCAGCGCAACAGTCTTTGTTTACAGCCTTAATCCTCTAACTCCCAGATCAAATTTGTAATTCTCCTACTGTCAACCATACAATTCTTATGATGTTAGTTCAGAGAATTTAGTCTTGAATCAACTAATTATCCCTAAATTGATATTTCTCTTTATTCTCATCACATATCTGGTTGATATTGTATTGATATTGTAAGGAGAAATTCTGTCTTGGTTACTCATGGGAGTTAAAGAGTTGACTCTCGCGTGCATCTGATAACAAAACTCTTTAAGTTTTCTGCCTCGGAACAAATTACCTCAGAAGGCATTTTAGGCGATCGCAATACTTTTTTCTGATTGAAAATAAACATATGCGGTAGTGAATTCCACAAATTTTCTTTTGTCAGAAAAGCACAGGATTATTTTCGTCCGCTTCTGACCGATTCAGTCGCCAATGCACAGTTTTCATAAGATAATTGAATTTAATCACGGTTCATGTTGGACATCAGATCATAAACAAGCGAAGCGATTCACAGTAGTGGGTTTGTGCCTGAACTCGATAAAATTTTTTTCACATGCAAGATTATATCTAAAGCAACGATGCTTAATATGTAACAAAGCCTTACTAACGTCACGTGCGGTTACTACTCCAATGTGGTTTCGTGCTCGAGCGAGTTCAGGACGACTAATTACCAGTGTCTACATCTTAGTGAGTGAGTGACTCATTTGCATATCTGAGTCTTCATAAAAACACTTTTGCACGAGTTAAAAATGAGAAAGGAAAGAGAAAAGAGAGAAAAGATATTGACCATAGCAACAGGTTACCCAGGTGTTCAAACTTTCCCCACCCCCTCCCTCCCTCGGTTGTTTATTTCTGAGAGAGAGGTAGGAGCGGGAAAAGCAAGAAAAAAGGATGAGGGAAGAGTGAATTAAAACCTGGCTCTGTACCACAGGTTCACCAGCCTTTAAACAATATAAAACGAAAGGAAAAAGAATTGATGGAAGAGATATAAAGTGCCTATGTTTTTTTTTTCTTTTTTCTGCGTTTTCTGGTTAATAACTGTATTCAAAATTTGAAATTATCGACCTTCGCGCCTTGTGAGTTCTCATTGACCCTTTTTTTTGCGCATTAAAAGTACAATTTGGCGGCCAAAAGGTGTCTCCATTTAGAGCGCGGCCAAAACGATCATGTTACGTATTTGTGACATAGAAAACTGTGCAGAAACTTTGTCGGAGAAAGGAGAAATGAAGAGGAGACGACGAACAGATTTCGTGGACGTAGCGCCAAATGAGGTCAGATAAAAGAATAATCGATCTACACCTGGTATTTCCATACATCACTTTCCAAAGGATGTAGCTGTATGGCCAAAATGGACGCGTTTCCATCGTAGTCATAGAGGAGATTTTCCTCTTTAAAGTCGTCGGCCTTATGCTCTGTTGTGTCCGTTTCGACTTCGAAGACGGCTGTCACCAACACATACCACTGGTCAAATCAGGAGAACTAAGATTGCCTGTGAATTCAGCTAAAAAGAATACTGATTAAGGGGCCTATCCCACATCGGACACGATTAAACCACATTCCTTTCGGCTGACATTACGTTGGCGAAGAATGGTGAGCTTCTCAATTTTGCTTATTTCACGCGCTTCAGAGATACTTATACTCTTTGTCTTTCTACATGATTACATTTGCGCTTTTCTGATTGTTTGATAATCCTACCAGTTGTAGTTTCCATCGAATTTTACAAACAGAAATACATCATTGTATTAAAAAATGAAAATTAGCGCACGTGCATCGTGATTCATCTGATTCTTTCGATGCTGCCGTCAAAAGTAAGTTTTGGTTTGCCAAACAGCAACGAAACCCAAGAGCACTGACCATGCAAGGTGAACCTTTGCCGCACCTAGTACGAAAGAATAATTTGTTAGGGCAAAAGAAAAGAATACAGCCTCTCATTCTTGCCATAGAACTTAAAATTTTGTAACGGGAATTTTTTGTTCTAATCTTGACCTTAACACCGCAAGCGAGAAATCGTCTTTGTCCCTTTTTCAGTCTTGGTCGAGATATTTGTTTAATGCACGCGGTTCTTCTGAACCGTACTTGCAACTGCCATTTCTTCTTTACTACTTGAGTACGATGTATCACAACTCTTTAAGAGCTAGCTGAAGGTAGATAGACATACTTATCGGAAATTATTTCAAGAGTTTTTCAAAGCTGACTGATACAAAATTACAAGAGACGCGAGAGATTTGTATGTGACGACTGAGAGTTTTCACAGTTTTCTACGTTATCGCCGGCTGGCTCGTTACCAGTCTACCGGGCACTTTAAGGACAAACTAAGAGCACTTTAGGGCCCGAAAAAACCGAGCTTCATTTTTTTAAACTTTGCTTCTTTCGGAGTTGGTTTGAATATATAATAAGCTAAATACATACGCAAAAAAAAAAGTCCTTGTCATAGGCACCTCTTCCCCATCACGCACCCGGGAGGGGAGGTCAATTTTAGAAAGAGGGGTTCAAAATTCTCCCAACCTCTCTCCCACCGTCATCAAAACCCTCCATGTACCCTTGAGGGAAGTGAAGTTTACAAAAGGAGGTGCACATTCTCTTTCTGACATCCCCCTCCCCCTTCCCTTCTCCACACACACACACACACACACACGCATGCGCCAAACCCCGGATACACCCTTGAGTGGAAGTAAAGTTTACAGAATGGGGTATATATGCTATCATCCCGCGCATGATTCGAGGGAGTTGATTTTGGAGCAGGGGCAAGTTTGTAAAGAAACGGTGGTGCTGCGTCGGTGGGAGATATAACAAGATAATTTGGTTTTATTCACTGAATTGAAAATGTGAATTGGCCACCGTACAGAATTTTTAAAGACATTCGAGCGTTAGCACTCAAGGGCTTACATTCCAAATGTCAGCCTTAGAAACTCTACGGTGGCCAAGTTGTATTGTATAATTCAGATGATAAAACCAAATTAAATTAAATTTGCCTTTTCGTCATTGGCGTGTTCAGGCTTGTGGCGATTTGACCGATCGCTTTGATTGGCAGGCTTCGTTTTCTTTGCCTTTCTCTTGTATTCTTCATAGGTACCTCTACTAAAGCATACTTTTATTTAGCCCCTCCTGCTTCTTCAAAGGCTAGTGGAGTTGCTAAACGCACGATTTGAATTGTGTGCATGCAAGTATAAAACTAAAGGCTTAAAACTGCACAACATTAGTGAGGTTTGGAGCAAAAGTTGTGTACCCTTGTAATAACAATTAGAATACTTGGTGTCATTTTGTGGGACTTTTATTTTCTGAAAATTTCAAATCACTGTACATGTCATATCAATGAAAAGATACGATTTAAATTAAAGTAGCCAATCAAATTGCAGGAAAATGAAAGACAACTTTTGACTCTTTTATAAACGAGCTCAGCACTGGATCAACAAAATTTTTATACAAACTAAAACATCGTGTATTTGAGCTGTTGAATTTTGCAACTTCAAAATGGAAGTAAAAAAGTGGTGATTGAAAGTGGTGTAGTACAATTTTAATCTGAAATCATACTTGTGATTTCAAATCAAACTTACTCTGCGCGCCCGTTAGATTTTGAAATCATGCCTATGATGATTTCAGACCAAATTGCACCCCACTCAGTTTAGTTAGCTTTGTAAATTCTCAGCTCCAAAATTATAAGAAACGTTTAGCAATCATTCAGGAGATATGATATTTTGAACTTAAGAATGAAAGGGTTGATTAAGAAAGTAGGCGAAGTAACACGGATTTAGAGATGTTAAGGCAGTGTCTTCCTTTCCTCAACTTCTTTAACACATTGCTTCCTACCGCAGTAATAGCCAACACCAACTGTAGCGAATCTTAAAAGAGTTGGTAGTGGCAAAGTTTCAAGATGAATATCTCAAGAGTTCATTTTGGGAACTTTGAGGATGGATTATTCCTTTTGAAATCACAAGCGAAAAGCTTATATTAAAAGAGAACAAATTTTCAAGTGCGAACCTAAGGTTAATATTTAGGTATCATGGCTTTTCGCAAGTTTGGCGACGAAATCCGATATAATTATTTTTTTTCCGATGCGTAGATTGCTTTTGAAATTCACGGCAAGCTGAGATATTTCGCCACCTGAAATTGACTGCAATAGCGCTTACGTTGTATCTGAAGTCTTACATGCCGCATCGTAAATACCATCATCAACATGATGCATGCCCTAAAGTCGATTGCGTTTACCCTTCCATGCATGGCCCATCAAACTAAAATGTTTTGCCGGGTGATGTCAATAAACTTCTGGAAAAGATGGAAAAGCCCGCAAGATTCGGCCGAATGACCCATGATCTACCCCCTTCATTTACGTTGGGGTTAATGTGTATTTAGTCACCGGAAATTAATTGTAAAGGACAATAAAATTTCGATTAGTTCAGCCTATTGTGAGCACGCTGATTGTCAAGTGAAGTTCATAGTGTTCGTGTTCATAATTTTTCTTCCTGTGACAACTCGTTCTTCGTAATATTCAGTTGAGAGGTTGGTGGTTACTGGCATGTCGTCAACATTTTAGCAAAAATAACTCAAGCTTAAGTGCTCATAACAAACCCCGCAAAATATTTAAATTTTGTCCGTTGTTTATCAGGGCTAGGTTGTTCAATGCTGGGTTAAGATAATCCAGGGTTAGTGTGAAATTTGATCTCAGATCTGAAACTTTTAAAAGAAAATTCAGTTTGATTCATTTTGTGTCCAATTTAATTATTGGATGCTCTAAGAAGAAAAGAGAAAATGATCTGAAAAAGGCTCTTGAACAGAGAAATTGAGGACCTTGGATTTTAATTATCCCTGGGTTAGTGCTATTCGGCCTTCGAACAACTGGGCTCTGTTTTAGTTTCACCTCGCTGTCTTATTGGTTGATCAGGACCATAGGCTGAGGCGTGGTGTCTCAGGGGATGGGGTAAGTATTGTACATTGATCGACCGTACCACACGCGGTAGAGAGAAAATTGAAATCGTAACCAAGTCTCTTCCGCGGCCGTGTCCAGTTTGCTTGTCAAGAGCTAACCAGTTTGCTTGTCAAGAGATAACCAGAAAGAAGCGGACTTGGAAATACCGGTAGGAAACGCTCGTTTCAAGCGAAATGCGCAGGGAGTTTTGGTGTTGAGACATGTTCCAGGGTGCAGTGATCTTAGATCGTAAAGTATGGCTGGGAAAAATGCTGATCGGGAGGAATTTCGGGGTGCAAACCACCTCCGCGTGGACAACGGTCGAAATCGGAGTGTGCAGCCTCGACTTCGTCATTTTACAGGAATAACAGTGAGTTGGTTCTGCTAGATGGCATAGAAACATTGGCAACCAGCAACATTTGAAGGGGGAGAGGGTCGAAGAACTTCATAGACGTTACTCTGGTGAAGTGTCCCAACTAATTTTGTCTGGGAGCGTAATAATGATATAACGAGGGACGTTTTTTCGTCTCGTCACGAGCGTGAAACAAAGAAAAAATTCCGATTCCCCATGAGGAATTGAGCTTCAGACCTTCGGATTTCTGAGCTCCAATGCTCTACCTCTGAGCCACAGAGACTCCACGGTGAGCGAGGTCTGGTGCGAAGCTTCACATGAAAAAAACAACTCACTCTATCACCTTACCGGGCTCAAAATTTATCATCTCTCTTATTATATTTACAAACATGACGCTATCGACATTGCTGATCCTAACAGGATGTATAACCTCAAAAGGTTACCTAAGTGACTGAGCGGACAATTCGAACGCACACAGTGATCTTTATTACATTTAGATGATAGCGTTAAGACGTAATTTTGCTTGATGAGATTAGCGGTTGAGGTTGTGTGTGGTCCAAACCAAAAGAGGATACAACAGAAACTAAACTAAGAAAAATGCGTTTCGAAATAAAACATATTTACTTAACTAAAAATGAAGCGATTGCACAAAAACCTGAATACGAGAACTACACCAATAATACATACAAAAGGTAAACAACGTAAATGCAAAAGAAATAAAGGCTTACTTTGATCTGGCTCGTAACGGTAGCAAATAGCCTGTAGCGATTATCGAGCAGCGACGATTTAACAGCGATGATTTAGTAGCGATGACTGAGATAAAATCTTTACACGTGTACTTACATGGGACATTGATCAGAGATAACAAACTTATTGTGTAATAATCATTAACTAACGAAACACATATTGATAATAAATGAACCAGAACAAAAACCTAATAAAGTGTGTCTTAACAAAGCGTGTCAAAACTAACAGTATGCTGGACGCGTGCCATAAACTACCGTAGACTCGCCCACCGTGGAGTCTCTGTGGCTCAGTGGTGAAGCACCGGAGCGCGGAAATCGGAAGGTCTGAGGTTCAACGTCTCGTTACTTTGTCCCACGCTCATGGCAAGACGAAAAAATAACTATTACCTTAGCGAGCGCAAACCTTACCAACTCTCTTATTCTATTTCGAGACATTTCATTGTTCTGTTGCACTCAGTCATCCGGATGAATGCCTTTGGTTATCGGTGTAAGGTGGTGATTGACGTATTATGATCGCCTGTCATCGCGTGGTCCTCGAAGCATCCCATCATTGAAAAGCAACACAGAATCGACGGTAGGTTGCGAACTAAATGCAACGTCTTTAAAATTCGTAAAGAGCGACTAACTTATTGACAAGAAGAAAATGAGTTTTGGGGCCAGTAGTACGGTTACGAGACAGACAATTTGAAAAACTACCTTCATCTTGAGCTATTTGATCGAGAATCGAAACTGAGCGGTTTTATGTGATTGATTTGAATTCATATCAATGTTTTCCGGCAGCTGTTGGTCGAATCGATTTCAAGCGTTATGTGACAGATTGTGTCTATATCAGGAGAGAAGCTCAAAGCTAAAGGTAAGAGGAACGCTTTTAACAAACCATCGTAAAATAACTGTGTGGGGATATTTACGAATCGCACGTAAAGAAACTCACACCGTCAGTAATCCTTGTCACAGCTTCCCAGTTCTCTACACTCAGCAAGCTTATCGGTATGTGTTACCTAAATTTTGCTGTATGTAAAATCTGAATTTCGAAGGTAGGTTTTTTTTGTCTTACGTATAACGCAAACGTGCTAGATTCAAATTTATTTTTCGAGAATTGATACTGATGAAAGCGGAAATCGAAAGTGAATTGGTTTCAAATGGAGAAACTTGGGAAGTATTCTTCAAGCTGAGTTATTTTAAAAATTAATTTCCCCTCGTTACTGCAATGTTAAAAATAAACATGATTTTCCTGCACAATTTAACCTGCTAACCCCATGAGTGACCAAGACAGAATTTCTCCTTACAATGTCTACACAATATTAATCAGATAAGTGATAGGAATTAAGAAAAAGATCAATTTCGGGATAATTAGTCGATTCTATACTAAATTCTCTTATTGTACAGCTAAACAGCATTCAAACTAATCTGAAAAAAGAAATACATTTAAGAACAGTATAATTTACCTACAGTATAATTGCTTGCTGTCTGTACATGTATTTGTACATGAAGCAATACACCATACTGAACACAATATTTACTTCAATAACCAACATGTCTGTTGTTAATACATGATCCATGATATTAACACTGGAATCCAATCCTCTCACATGTGACCATATAATCAATATGCATTTAAAAGCCAGATGGAAGATTTTCACCAGTTTATTAACCCTTAAACCCCTAAGAGTGACTGGCTTCTAATTTCTCCTTACAGTATATCACCCTTGAATCAAGTGTAAGGGTTGTGAGAATAACAGAAATTATTACCAATTCAAGAAGCTCCTGATTGTCAAACAAATTCTCCTTGTCATTACCACAGGAAATGTAGAGAGATCAGTGTGGAGAATATGAACACTAATGTTAGGGTGTAAAGGGTTAAGGGTTCTATTGTTATAATATTACTCCTGCCGCTGTACAGTGAAAATGTTTTTGTTTCTGTAGTGTTATCTGTTAATACAACACAAGCTTTTAAGTATTAATTGCACTTTTTTGTTTATATCACTCATTTGTATGGCATTCAATATTACCACTTTTCTTTATGTAATGTTATGTTACTCAGTCTATTGATATATGTGCAGTTGTTTATGTTATTTGTTGTGGGTGTAAGGAGGTTTGTTTACGTTATTAAAATCATCTTTCTTTTCTAAAATATGACAGGCTCTAATTTTGGTAAAAAATCACCCTCAACAACTGTCTGTTAGAAGTTTGGGAGTCATAGGGTAAATCATAACCATTACTTAATTTCCTCAAATGTAAATGGTGCGTTAGATGGTTTTTTCAATAGTTATTTTTATAGTGTTTTAATCTAACAGTGTAACCAGACAGTTGGCTGTATGTTCAAACCTTGATTATCCAGACTTGTGGAGAATCATGGGCTTTATAGTCCAGATAATCCAGAGTTTGGAGAATGGAAGATACGAGTATAAATGTTGGTAGAAAATGGGACCAGAGCAGCAAGCCCAGATAATGGAAAAATCTGGATAATGGAGGTCAGATAATCAAGGTTTGACTGCATTGATTGGACACGGCTAGCTGTATTTGGACAGTTAAAGCACATAAAGCATCATACTAGTTAAGTCCACTCAGCTAAATCCACCAGTCACAGAGTTTAAAAAGCACTTTCAGTTGAAAACTTTGCATTTGTTCTTCCAGAAATTGTAATGGTTATGATTAATTGGTGACAATTAGACTTTGTGTTGTCCAATTCAGTCAGTAATCATGGATACTCAAGTAAATATCTGAACCTGCATGAAAAGTCACTTGGCCAAAAATTACTAGATACAGTAGAGAAAAATAATTAATTTCAACTTCTTTTGCATTAGATACATATACTGTTCTAAGGATTATTTTTAATCTCTCCTATACCCTCTTGGGTAATGTATATCTGAAGGTTATTTTTAATCTCTCTTACACCCTCTTGGGTAGTGTATATCTGAGGGTTATTTTTAATCTCTCTTATACCCTCTAATGGGTAGTGTATACCTGGGGTTTATTTTTAATCTCGTTTCTCCCCTCTTGGGTTGTGTATACCTGAGGGTAACTTTTTATCTTTTCTATACCCTCTTGGGTAGTGTATACCTGAGGGTTACTTTTAATCTCTCTTATACCCTCTTGGGTAGTGTATACCTGAAGGTTATTTTTAATCTCTCTTATACCCTCTTGGGTAGTGTATACCTGAGGGTTATTTTAAATCTCTCTTATACCCTCTTGGGTAGAGTATACCTGAGGGTTATTTTAAATCTCTCTTACACCTTCTTGGGTAGTGTATACCTAAGAGTTATTTTTAATCTCTCTTATACTCTCTAGGGTAGTGTATACCTGGGGGTTACTTTTAATCTCTTCTATATACAGATGTTTTAGATGACTTCATGAAGTCATCTTAAACACTTTCACCAAGTTATTACAGTGTTTAATAATGTACATGAAAAAGTTACAAGCTTCTGATTGGCTGAAAACAAGTGCATAATTCTCTTGTGACAGGAGTGCACTGAAAGTTGTATCACAAGTGCAAATTTCAAATAGCGTGTGTAAGCTTTCAAAATTCCACCTGTCTAGACTTTCAGTAATGTTTCTTCATGTACATTCATTTATGAACAAAAAATAACATGATTTCTCTTGCAATTATCTGTAATAAGCACTCATAAATTTTTCAAATTTTTTTCTTCTATCTTCTAACTATTTTCTGAATAGTGTATGGATATTATAGGGAGAAGGTACAAGTTAATCAGTTTTGGGGATTAAAGGTTTAATCACTGGTATGATTACAGATAGAATTGGACTCTTCTTGGTCCTATTATCATTATACATTATGCTCAACCTTATCCAATAACTAGTTAGTAATAGATGGATTGTACATACACATTGTGATCAAGGAAAGATTTCCTTCCTGACACACTGCTGGTGAAAGGCCTTTTAATCATGTTGAATAAATTATAAAAAAATTGCTTTTGAGCAACTAAGGGAAGAGTGAAACAGGTCCCTCAACCCTCAATATCTTCTCATCAATTCTTCCTTCATGCCACCATACATTTTCTTGTAAATTAGTAGGGAGAATATGATGCTACATCACCAGACAACTTTCTCAGTTAATATGTGTATCAAGTCTTTTGCTGGATAGTTTGCTAATATTGTAAGTATAAGTTACATATAAATCACATCTTGGAGTTAACCCTTCTGAGCTCTCAGAAGTGATTAACATGTAACATTATCCATACATTATCCAGAAAACAAGTGATGAGAATACTGAAAGTTGTCAGGTAGAGATTGTAATTTTGATCAAACACCGAATTCTCATAACTAATTCACAAGGAAATGTGTAGCAGCCAGAGGGGAGAATTAAAAATCAGATCTTAGGTGTTAAGGGTGGATTTCTTTACCTTTATAATGTTCTCTTTCAGGTCTTATTGGACAAGAGTGATGGAATATCAATCAGGATAGAATCTCTTAAGAAGAATTCTTAGACAGAAAATAGCAAAAAACAATTTTTAGCTTGTGTCAGTCTCCTGGCCAACAGAAATGAGAGGAGAGCATGTGTTAAGAACAGCATGGGCTGTGGTAGTTTCCCTGACAACCACAACAGCTGTTTGTAGCTTACCAGCTCTCTTACTCATCTTCACTGATAAAGGAACTGATACAGAAATTTTTGAATAAGATAGTAAATATTTCTAAGTTTGTATTTATACCATTAAATATTATCATCAATAGACATGGATTTCTATTATCTGTTTGTACAAGTAGATAAAGGGGGTAAGTTTCTAAAGAAACTGTGGTGCTGCATCAGTGGGAGAGTATACCGGGTAATTTAGTATTATCAACTGAGTTGATAACTTAAATTGGTCACTGTAAAGAGTTTAAAAGTTGACATTTAGAGCGTTAGCCCTTTGTCCAAACAATTGGCAAAGGGCTATGCTCAAACAAAGAGCTATAGCACTCTGAATGTCAGCTTTTAAACTCTTTATGGTGGCCTGTTTGTATAAATAGTCCACTTTGTTTGTAAGTATGCTGTAGGAAAAGAGAACTGTTCAGGAACAAATGGAGAGGGCTTCAAGTTCCTCTTGTCCCTGCTTATCATTAGTAATCACCATTCACTGGTTTGAAGGCTTTCAGTGTTTATTCAATCCCTTTTTTACCCCACAAATATTGATCCAAGGTAGGAGGGTATGTGGAAACCCCATCATTATATCTCTCTCGTGTGACAACTAACAAAACAAGTTTCCCTAAAGATTCCACAGCCTGACAAGTGTAGACAAATTCCACAGATGATCACGTACTCCTGCATCTTGCAAGGGAGATGAGCAATTATTTTTTGCAGACTTTTTGCAGTATCTGTAATTCCTCCCTTTTAATATTTTAACACTGTACATTGGTGTTTCCCTCTCTTTATGTTTCCTCTCTCTTTTTCTTTCCATTTACAGCAGGTTCTATTTTGCATTTTTCCAGACTTTCTTTAATAAGGTACTTCATGTGAAATTCCTGATTTCCCATTGTGTGGGAGTCCCACCAGAACTGCTCACTGGGCACCTCATGGGGCCTTACCAGGATCTTGGCAGGATTCTCATAGAGAATGGAATATCACGTGGAGTATGTTGATTATATCATTACCATCGGGGATCCCACACTAATGATCCTTAATGCAGCTGTTAATCTTTCCCTTATGTAATGATCTCTTGTGGATTTTAAATGGAAACAGTTGGCCAAAATGAACCCTCTCCACCCTAACATCAGTATGTATTTTCTCCATAATGTTCTCTATACATTTTCCAAGGTGCTGAGAAGGAGAATTTGTTTAACAATCAAAAACTTCTTAACCTGGTGATCAGTTCCTCCATTCTTGCAGCCCTAATGTTTAATTAAGGTTACAGGGTTAATAAATGCGTGATTAAGTTATGATTAAGGTTACAAGGTCAATCTTTGATCAATGCTTGATTAAGGCTGCAGGGTTGATGAAGAAATGATAGAATGATCCAGCACACTGTTAGAAAAATCGAGTTCTGGTGAATGTTGCCGTTTTTCTTTCTATGCAATTGACAAATCTCAAGGAAAAGAGGTGACGAAACCTACTTCTACCCCAGATTTGTTTGTCAAAACAAGTTTTTCATGCTATCTGTGAATCTTGCATGGGTTTGGAAAGTTGTAAACTGGATGATAGATCGACAAACTGGGGTAATTTTCAATAAAACCAGAAAAACATCTAAGATCGAATTTCTATTTGCAAAGTCTTTTTTCCAATACGCTAAGTAAGTGAAGTGGCTCTAAACACTGGACATAAGAAATCAAAGATGTAAGGGAAGCTGTGCATAAACGGTGCGGGCAGTCTGTGCAAGGTAAACTTTGTTACCGTGCATCCCTGGAAACGAAAATAATAACATCATGGCGGACGTGGCTACAGTGTCTTTTTCAGGAAGTTCTGCGGAAACTATCGAGAAGGCAAAGGCTTTCTGGAAGTGTATAAACCCTCTTCCAGAACAGAAGTCTACATTAGCCGTCAGTGGAATAAACTATCGTCTAAAAAAAACAGCACCTCAAGTTGGAGAAGGTTCGTTAAAACACTGTTTTTAAACATCAGTCTTGGAACTAAACAGCTTACCTCTCGTAAAAGATCGTGTATTACGCTCAACTTCAAATTGGCGGCCCTGCCGCTCTCTAGAAGCATGGAAAGTAAACGCTCGCAATCGAGACGGTGGCATTCATCTGCCAAGTTAGTATTTGACGAAAGTGCTGAAGGGCAAAGCTTAATCGATTAAACAACTTTTGGAACTGTACAAGTAACCTGCATTTCTAATCTTTTCTGATCTTTTAAGTACTTTTTTCATCTGTGCAACAATTTTTTTATTGTTATGAGTTCGAATGGTATTCGTGCTTTTCTTAATCGAGAACTAAATATGTATCGTTATGGCAATTTTTTACGCGCATTCATTAGGTTACTTTGAATGCCTTTTGGGATGCTTCTGTTGGTTTTTTTGTCGATGTGTTGCTCTATTACACTTTATCCACTTAACCCTTTAACTCCTAAGATCTGATTGTTAATTCTCTCCTGTTCCCTGCAAATTAGTTAAGAGAATTTGGTGTTGGATCAAGATAACTGCGACCTGATAAGTTTGAATATTCTCATTACCTGTTTGCTGGATGATGTATGGAAATTATAGGGAGAAGTTACATGCTGATCACTTCTTGGAAGTGGGTTAAACTTCGATCTAATGCTAGGTGATGGAAATTTTAAATTGATCCCTTTGCAGGAAAGAGGTTAGTTGGTATCTATCAGATGCACACAACTTCCCTTGAAATGGAAAATGATCCAAGTAAGTCAATTTCAGTTAAAACTCGTATCTCTTTTCGTCAATTGAAGGTCTAAATTCTTAGGCTTTAATTATGAAAAAATTTACTTGAACTTTGTAAGTTCAATAAACTTCATCATGTCTTAAGGACTTAAAACACATTTGGAGGATGCCCAGAAAAGGAAAGAACAGGAATGAGCTGACTTATAATGTGCAAAAAATAGTGAGATGATTTTTACAATTGTGGTAGTATTTTACAGCTTAGATAGATATATAGTTTTGTTGACTTTGACACACAATTTACCTTGAACTGTTAGATGTGTTAGATCTGTGTAGCCTGCCACTTGTTGCACAAAATGACAAGGGAAAGTATAGTGTATCACTCACCAATAATGTACATGTACATGAAAAAACATCTAAAAACATCACAGAAAGTCAAGACAGACAAAATTTGAAAGCATGCAAGCTCAATTTGTAATTTGCACTCACTTGTGGTACATGAGAATGCATTCATTTTCAGCCAATGAGAAGTGCATAATTTTTTAAATTTAAATTTTAATAATTCAATTTAGACTAATTTTTTCATGTATAGTTTTGCATGTACCTCAAAACGTTTATTTGTGTTCTGTGTGGTAGCAGAGATAGTGGAATATATATGTCAGATGTAGTTTGTGAATCAAAGATGGATGTTGATGACACTCAAATATAGAGCTAAAATGACTTAATTATGTTTGTCTGGTTCATCTTCACTTTGGGTACAACTACGAGGAATAGCTTCCCTTTGCTGGTACTTCACATTACTCTTGCCACTCTTGCTTGATATAAATAGAGATAATTAATTCATTAATAATTTACATGAAAAAAGTACACATGTTTCTCATATAACACAAGTGCAAAGTTGTAACACAAGTGCAAATTACAAATAGCACATGGGTGCAGCCAAAATTTCATCCGTTTTGACTTTCTGTGATGGGTTTTTCATGTAAATTACTAACAAGTAACAACATGATTTCTTGTGCAATTTGGTTTAAATAAGCACTAATAAATTTTTCAAAGACTACAAATAGTTCTTGCCCTATGGATGCGTGCAATTCTATTTTTGAAAAAGTAATTCATGTTTAGTAACACCAAACTGCATTCAAAATCATGTTGTTATTTATACAAACAGGCCAGTATGGTCAGCTAAGATCCTTGGGTGTGGCAAAATATCACGATTAAAGTAAACCACAGGCTAATCAGGTTGTAATGCAGTCACAAAATTGCTAAATATGTCGTATTATGAATGTTAGCCAGTAGCTTTAGCAGGTCATGTCTAAACTGATTTTAATTTTGAAGTGTCTTTGCATCTTGCAGACTTCATTTAGAGAAGAAGCCCAACAAACACTGGCCAAAAGAAAGGTTGAGAGATTAAAGGTTAGGTGACCCTTTTTGCTATTGGATGAGCAAAGCATCTAGGAAGGAATAATAAGAAGATGCATTATGCAATGCATTGCATTAGCGCAGCCTTAGGAGTCTGGGGAGAGCTTGAGTAATATTATCACCCCTGAATCACACATCAAGGCCATAAGAATACAGGAAAAGAAGCTCTTGATTGTTAAACAAATTCTCCTTGACAGCACCTTAAGAAATGTTTAGAGGACAGTATGGAGAATATTCATACTGATGTTAGAGTGTAATGAGTTTAAGATGGAGGACTGATTGTCAACCCTTTAACTCCCAAGATCTTGTTAGTAATTCTCCTTACTGTCTGCCATACAGTTCTTGTGATGTTAGTTTGGAGAATTTGGTATTGGATCAACTTATAATCCCCTAATTGGTATTTCTTGTTATTCTCATCACTTGTCTGCTTGATATTATATTGATATTGTAAGGAGAAATTCTGTCTTGGTCACTCACAGGAGTTAAAGGATTAAATACAACAGATTACTTGGGGAGGACGTTTGTGGGGATGCCAGCTAAGTTTGTACCAGATGTATTGCAGAATAGCTCAGTAATCAGAATTGCAACCTTAAGAGGTTGACCTGACAGAAAAAGATAATAATATTCTGCATAGTACTACCCATGAATTCATTTTAGGTTTACTTTAATTTAAGGTACTACTGTTCTTGCCTAAGATAAGTTTCCCTTTTATTTCTTCATCAAAGTATTTTTCATGTAATATAGCATCCTGACACATTTTGGATGAAACTCAAAACTTTTTTAACAATTGTGGAAAAATTGCGGTAATCATGGTCATAAAGAAGTTTAAATCAGCAATCACTTACTTCAATGTCATGATTTCTTCCTTCTCACCTGAACTCCCTGTAGTAAGAAGGAAAATGAGGGGGGTGGGGTGGGTGCAAGGAAAGAATAGAGACCCATTCTTAGCTGGAACCAGGCTGAAATTTCCAGATATTTATGATCTTGAGCATCAATCATGATTCAAGAAATTAAAGAAGGGAGCTGATTGCAATTCAATGCTATATTACCTGAAAGACCTTTGGCCTTCTCATGAAAATGAAAAGCAATTTTTGAACCTTAATTTCAACTTTTAGCCTTTAATTGTGGAAGCAGAGGGTGCAGTGGTGAGAGTGCTTCCCTCCCACCCCTCCCACTATTGTGAACTGGGTTCAAATCTTGGACCTGGCATCACATGTGGATTGTTGGTTCTTGTCCTTGCTCCAAAGGGGTTTTCTCTGGGTCTTCCAGTTTTCCTCTCTCAGCAAAATACCATCATTCTAAATGCCAATTCGACCTGGCAAAAGTGGACAGGAAGAGTCACCCCATGGATTGTCCACTGCTAAAATCCAGTTATTTATTTTTTTGTGTACCGCCATCCATGCAGGCTTTGCCATGTTTGGGACTAGTCACTATATATTACCTAGGGAGGGGTAGGAGGATTTTTGTTGTATCACACTGAAATTAACCTTGTGCCCCCCCCAGATCTTTGTAGTATTTTAATGATCCCCCTCATTGGCAGTCAATGTCTTATAGTCCCCCCCCCTTTGTACCTTGTTAGCAATCACTGTTTCTCCCCCCCCTCTGTTCCCCTGAAAACCATGTGATCCCCCCTTCATTCTTTCTCCCCCCCCGTGATAAATAATGATAGGTGCTTTGCTTTTAATTTCCCCCGAGCAGAAAGATGTAATTTCACATCGTCAGCCCAAAGAACATGTCTTCAACATCTTGTAAGTGGGAAACTCTCTTTGTTTTTCCATTTTTTTGGTTGTTGTTGTTTTTGTTTCTCTTTTCGGTTTTGTTTTTGTTTTTGTGTTTTTTTTACTGTGTAGTCTTGATGCCATTTTATCCCAATTTGTGTATGTATTTATAGAGAGTCCAGTGAAGAAGATGAAGAAGCCTTCGAAGCCATGGCAGAAATTGATAAGTTTGAGGAAAGTCTTAAACAGAAGGAAATTATAAAACCAGAGTAGAAACTAACTCTGAAAGTTATCCTTATTTCTGGTAAAAGAAAAAAAATCTTGCTACTGTACAGAACTGTAAGAAATGTAAATAAAGTGTCATTTCCATTGCAGAGTGTTGGTTTAAAATTCTACATCAATTGAACAGAGAGCTTTAATCAATAACGTCCATCTTCTCTATTGCAAGGAGCTGTTGCTTAAATTAGTTCACAGTCGCTCTAAAAATGGACGTCCACTGAATTTCGGCTTGAAAAATAGGTTTCCTTCAGCGATCTGCCACGATATTAAGCCAGGTCCAAAATTCACTTTTCGTATTCATCGCTCTGTATTTTGTTTTGGAATTAAAATCATTACCCGAATTTCGCATTAACCGAAAATTAAAAAAAACTGCTGAGCTGTTCATTTCACAGACATCTCGCATGCGCAGGAGTTCGAGGAAACCACAAATTTATCGCCATAACCTCTTTTCCTGAGGTTGTAGAAACGAGGATGCGAATACCACTTATAACATATTGTCGTCATGTTAACAAACCTTAGGAATCGTAGTTTAACCAGAGGGGGGAGGGAGGGGAGGGTTTGAATTTAGGGACCGGTCGTAATTTACTTCCGGAGGAGGGGAGGGGAGGGGAAGAGTTTGGATAATTGGTTGATATTGTCATAAAAAATGTTGTTTATCGTGGTTTTGTAGATAAATGATCGTTTAATCGTTTGTCTCAAGATTTAGAGTCGAGCTATGAATTATATTGATCGTGAGGTTCCTACTTGTGCAGTCGAACCTGTATTAGGCAGCATCGTATTAAGCGGTCACCCTGTATTGAGCGGTCGGTTGTCAAAGACCTGAATTTCATTTTCCTAAATCACTGTAATCTTCACCTCTATTATGCGGTCACCATCGGCCTGTTTGTATTGTTTTTCACCTGTGTTGAGCAGTCAATTGCGGAAATACTTAAATAAAACTAAAAATATTTTTTTCAAATGAAATTAAATCCATCTTCATCTCTCGAAATCAAAGTTAGTAGTATTCTCTAGCGAGTCTTTGTGCATGATAAGGACTATTATGCTATACAATGGCGTTTTTTATCG